>NW_026126540.1:602500-1205000 GCF_943737965.1 Phodopus roborovskii | reverse complement strand
GATGATGTATATTTGGTCATATGTACTATCCCACTATCCCATTCTCCCCATCTAACCATTCTCATATCTTCCCAACATGTCCCCCTCCTAACTTCAGGTCTTATTTTCTTTATAATAACCCATTGAGCACAGTTAGTGCTGCCCATATATGCAAGGGTGTGGGGCCATGCACTGGAGCCTGGGAACCATTTCAGTGGCCACATCCTCAAGGGGAATGTTTCTCCTCCCCCCAGAAGCTATCAACTGACCATAACTCCTCAGTAAGGGAAGGGAGCAATTCTTCCGCTGGAAACCAAACTGCACTGAGTTCATTGTGTGACAGCTATGTATTGTCCAGAAGACAGCATTTCACAGTTTCTCTCCGTCCTGCAGCTCTTACCTCATTCTACCTATTCTGAGATGTTCTCAGAGCCTCATGGGAGGGTCAGGAGAGGGGGCGATACCCATGCCCTGTAGGGCTAAGCACCCTCTCTGTTATTCTCAGTACTTTGACCAGTTCTGTGTCTGCATAGACTGCTTCATACTGCATCTTTTGATTGAAAAACAAACAAGGAAACCTTTCAGAGGAGAGAAGGTTCAGCAGTACAGATGACCCAGATTCAATTTCTAACAGCCACAGGGTTTCTCACACAACTATATATAACTCTAGTCTATAAATCCAGTAGATCCATACCTTCTTCTGGGTTTCAAAGACATCAGGCATGCAAGCGATGCATAGACATTCGTGGAAGCAAAACTCATCAACATAAAATTTTTATTTTAAACATCAAGTTTTAAAAGTAGTGCTATGGTAAAGGAAATTACAATAGAAAAGTATACGAAAATAAATGAGAACTTTTACAAAAATGAAGACTTTTTAATTATTCTATTTTTTGATAATCCATCAATGTTAGCTTATCATCATCAGTGCAGTGGATGAACCAGAAACTGATAGTCCTAGGCTCACCTTCTCTTACTTATGTCACTCAATCTCTCGGAACCAATATTTTCTTGTCTATAATATAGGAGCTGTAGGACTATTGAAAGATAAATTGGAAAATGTGTGTAAAGCATTTAGCAAGAAGTAATGAGCTGAGCAATGCATTCATATATAGTAAATTATTAGTTAAATCAGCTTGATAAGTATTACATGCCCTTGGTGAGGCTGGCATTATTCTAGGTGATAGTGATGGATATCAAGCTACCGTGAATACACACAAGAACAAACACAACACAAGTACACAGACTATTTGTACCCTCCTCCCAGACGTGTTCCCTTGAACTAGAAGGACACAGTCTAGGGATCATGCTTTGCAGCCCTAACCATGAAAATTAAGACAAGTTAAGCTTTTAGTCTAATAAAAGGAATGATGTTCATTATGATGACTTTACTAATGCCCTATCATTCAAGGTAATAATAACTGGTTATCAAAAAGTACCAACTAAACAGTTACCAACCAGTACTGTGGTAGGTGGAGTGGCATTCTAGAAGTAGTTAGAGGGTGCCTTATTCCTGCAATGAAGTAGTTCACAATCCAACCAGGGAGTCAAGATATGTGAAATGAGGACAAGATGTGCTTAGGTTCCAGCTCACACTACAGAATTAATTGAAGACAGGCCTGCCTCACTTTGCACAGGAGTTCAGGATCATAAAACTGACCAACAAGCAGAGCTGTGGACAGGATTTTAATCATTGGTAGGCAATTATTACCTATGGCCTTTAACGTGTGTGTGTGTGTGTGTGTGTGTGTGAGAGAGAGAGAGAGAGAGAGAGAGAGAGAGAGACAGAGAGAGACAGAGACAGAGACAGAAAGTTAAAAAACCTCTCTCTCAGAGTCAGTTTAGGAAAATGAGAAAATGCTGAAAACAAATACTTCATTAATACATTTCAACTCTAAATTCCAGTAATACTGAGAACTTTGTGCTGCTTCACACAAAACTCAGTGAGAAGTTTCCAGAGTGCTTGTCCTTTTCTCACCCAACAGCTTACTCTGCATCTTCTCTATGCTTCCCCAGCTTGCCAAAATCTTTGAAATCTGGAATATTCTCTAACATTTTATCCTTTGTTCTCTTAGCACCATGAATGATCTCCAAGAGTTTCTTTAATGTGCTATGTTCCTCTGAGTCACCTCCTCTGGGATGTCCCATCCTTTCCTCTCGTGTGGATGAGTTCCTTTGATTGTACTCCCACAGTCTCCCAAGCACCAGTGGTGTCAATATGACTACGGTCAGCTCTCCTGTGTAACTGCATTTACAGTTTCCCCTCCAGCACCGCCATTTCTCCTGTCTTCTTCATTCCACTGTTGGTCAGTTCATTGTTTTGATTGCTCTGTGTTTAAATCACCACAGGAGCTGCTCACAAAGAGACAAGAAGGTAATACAGCTCTACATTCAGCTCTCTGAGTGTGAGCTGAATAAAAGATGCGCAGTGATCAACCACTAACTGTCCCTAAAGGCAGTGACCTGATTAGTCATTGAGCCTGATGTGCACCTGTTATTTGCAAAAGTCATGGAGAAGACTTAGCAGTGAAGTTTGTAGTCTGTAAACTTAGGGTAAACACACCACGGCAACTGAAACTTTACCTGTGTTATTGGTTATTTAGTTAAAATGTGAAGCTAACGACTGATGATGGTGGCTCATGCCTCTACTCCCAGCACTGGGAAGCAGAGGCAGGTGGATCTCTGAGTTTGGGGCCAGCCTGGTCTACAGATTGAGTTCCAGGACAGCTATGGCTATACAGAGAAACCTTGTCTCAAAAAAAAAAAAAAAAAAAAAAAAACCCAAAAGCTAAAATATTGATTGTAGAACTGAAATTCATCCATCCTAGAATCTTGCAGAAAGAGAATTTCCTAAACGACATGTATTATTACTCTTCTCTTAACCGTTACAAAACAGCTGAGAAATTCATGAAAGAAAGGGTTTCCTTTGGTTCACAGGTGGAAGGTACAGTTCATCAGGCTGGATGTCATGGAGGTAGGATCTTGAAGCAGCCGGTCACATGGCATCTGCAGTCAGGAGCAGACAGAGATGAAGCTGGTGGTCATCTCACTGTCTGTCTCCTTTATGGGCAGCCCAGCCCCTGGAAGGGTCCTTCACACACTTAGGGTGGGTCTTCCTGCCTCAACTAATCCAATGTCAAAATCCTCTCACAGACAGAGGCTTGTTTCTAAGTGAATCTAGATCCTGTTGATAATATTAATCATCACACTATAGTATCTTTTATAGCGTCTAGCTACAGAATCAGAAAATGTTCTCATGGTACAAAGCTGTCTCGTATATTACAAACAAATTAGTTCAACCATCAAAGGTTAAGGAGGTAACACACCAAAGTGAAGCATTAAACATGTACTTTAATACACATACAAAAAGCCAATCGATGTCTGGAAAGATTAGTTAGTACACATAGGTGGCAGCATTAGAAATCACAGTACAAAGGCTCCCATCTTTTGACGTCACCATTTTTTTAACCTGCATTTTGTGCTCTTGATTTCTCTCTCTCTCCTGAAACTCCAGTCTTAAATGTAATATAACATATTAAAAACAGTAAAAGAATTTCTTGGGATTGGGAACATAGCTCCAGTGATAGAACACTTGCCTAGCCTGTGTGAGGTCCTGGGTTCCAACTCCAACCCCACAAAATAAAATCTCACTTTGCTGTGCTATATTCCTTCTGCCTTTGTATTCTGTTGTTTGGATAATGCTTTCCTACTGTGAATTATGACATTGCCATGGAGTGGCAAGAGAGATAGTTATATTCCTATCTAAGCCACTTCCCTCACGGTGAATGTGGGTAATGAAAACTATGTAGTTATAGTGGAGAAAAGCAATAGTAAGTCCACCTACCACAGGCACACACACACACACATGCATGCACACACATGCACACACACATGCATACACACACACACACACACAGGAAAGGAAGAAAATTAAAACAGTTGAATTTTTCTGAATCACTGGTGTACAGCAGTCTTGCTCAGAGCTCCTTAACCCAACCCATTCTGCACTCAGTCTGAAGTGAAGTGACAATCATCTATCATTTTCATCATGCCTCTGCCCATGAAGGCTACCCCATCATCAGAAATCAACTGTGTTTCATCAGCTTCAATTCAAGAACCTTCATTATACCCCTCCTTTTCTTGTCAAATATCAAATGACTCTGCTTCCTGCTTTCTGCACTTACAGTCAGTCCCATTCTCAGAGGCACCTGCCTTTCTTTGTAACCAGGTTCCTACTGTAGTCACTGCAGCTCACCAGGCTGTGGCCATGTTTGTTCTGCTGTTCCTTCTCAGCCAAGGTCCTTGGACTGGATTCTTTCCCCCTGCTGCCTTGGAAGCTTGTTGCTCAGCTTCTTACAGGACAAGTGGGACTCAGTGTAAACGCCATCTCCTCGGACATGTGTTCTCTCACCATCCTTCCTAATGTATTACATAGCTGCCTGCCTGAGCTACCCCTCTTGATTTTATTCTATTCATGGTATTGTATGGCATTTTCCAATTGGTTGTTATTTCTCCCTCCCCACCCCTCTCCCTCCCCTCTTGTGTGTGTGTGTCCTGTATAAATAATCCTTACAAGCCTGACACTTGACTTTCTTATTTGCTTCTGTAAACCTGTAGCCTAACACAGTAGCCGGTACACCTAACAACTCTACACCTTGGCACACCTAATAGCTCTGGCTGGCTTAGAGCTCACTATGAAGACCAGGCTTGTCTCAAATGTACATATAGCTGCTTGCCTCTGCCTTCTGAGTACTAGAATTAAAGGCTCGTGCAATGAGATCCAACCAAAACAAATTATTCTTCCTTTCTCATTTGCTTTGTGTGTGTATGGAGGGAGGCATACATGTATGTGCAAGTTTTGTACAAATGTCTGTGGAGATTAGGTGTCTCCCTCCAGTGTTCCCCCTTATACATTGAGGCAGGATCTCTCATTTGAACCAGGAGCCTAACAATTAAGCTAATCTAGCTAGCCAACTTGCTCTGGGATAGGAACCACCAGTCCTACTGGGTGTGGTGGTGTGGGATGTAAACACTAGTCCTTGCCTGCTTTTACCTGCTGACCTGCCTCACCAGCTCCACAATGACATACTTCCCAACTAAGCCAAGCCAGGCTCCATGCCAGTGGTTCTCAACCTGTGGGTCAAGACCCCCACTGGTTGTATATCAGATACCGACATTGTGATTCATAACAGTAGCAAAATTACAGTTATGAAGTAGCTATGAAGTAATTCTAAGACTGGGGTCCCCACAGCATGAAGAACTACATTAGAGTTGAAGCATTAAGAAGGCAGAGAGCCCTGTTCTAAGCTAGTTTGCACATCTATTTGCATATTCCTAGCCCTGTATTTCTTTCTTTTTATTTCCTTGATACCCATTGTCTTTGCTGCTCCAACTTGGGGATTTGCTCTGATCTCTGTCTTCAAGAGATGCTCAAAGACAGCTCTTGAACTCTCCCTGCCCATGACTGTCTGATGATGCCTCCTGGAACCCTGCCATTGTTTTGGCACCTTGTGCATCTTCAAGCTTTATGACTGCAGTGTTTTTATTTCTGAATCATGTCCTTTCTTTCTCATTGAGAGAAGGGTAGAGTTACAGACCAGAGCCTTGGCTTAGCGTGTTGGGTAATAGATCCAGATTTGGGGCATTCCACATTGGTAAAACACAAAGCGACAATGCCCATCAATGTGTTTCATGTGCTCTTAGATTCAAGTTAGCTAGCAATATTCTAAAAAATTGGAAAGTTTTGGAAAAATTGGAATTCTAATGTCTCTGGGGGGAAACCAAAACATTATACAACAAAAGACATGCATTTTGTGTGTGGCAGAAATTTCAGAGAAATGAAGCAGCTGTCCCTTGGCACAGGATATGGGCACTCACGTGACATGTTATCCAACTGCTCTATATAGTTGTGTGTGTGTGTGTGTGTGTGTGTGTGTGTGTGTGTGTGTGTGTGTATATTTAACTCTGTCAGAGTAAAGTACTGGACCCCAAGACTAGGATTGCTGTACTTCTTTCCAGCTCTACTTGTCTATGATTCTGGGTAAATACATTATTTTTCCTTTTTACTCTACTGAAAATTCTTGAAAAACATAATCTGGTGTTCTTTCTCCACTGGGCATAAAGCAAGTGATTAAAATTTGTTTATTGAACATTAAATCTAGTTATATCCATAAACTTGCAGTAAAAACCAAATACCACCCAATAAAAATTTTATGTCTGCTGCTTAGTTAGCTTCTATTAAAAAAAAAAAAAAAAAAAAAAAAAGACAAAACAGAGCTTGCATGCCGTGGAAAGTCTGACTCTGGACACATATCGGCTAAATGAAGCTTCTTTTGGGTAAAAGAAATAAAATATAGTTTCTTAATAACCCCTACCAGTTGTCCACTGCAGTTATGCAGGCAGACCTAGAGCAGAATACACTTCAGGGACAGAAAATCCTGCTATTTGTCCTCCCAAGTAATGATCATGTGTTCAACAGCTGGGAAATGCTAAACCCCTCATTTATTACCATACCAATAACTACCTTGTTGTGTTCCCAGAAAACCACAAAATATTTGGCATGGTTTGGGGCCACCATATTGAATAAATCCCATTGTTCTTTTTTTTTTGGCAATAATTCATTAACTTTAAAAGAGAACACATTACACTAAAATATTTTCCATGGATTAACAGCAATAGCTAAAAGATTCCACACTCAAGCTGAGCCATGTCTGGTCCACCCAAGTAAATAGGAGACACAGATCTGTGACTGAGCACAGACTTCACACCAAGCTTGTTAAAGCCTAGAGCCTGAACTCTTTATTTGTTGCCTACCACTTTCTATTCTAAAGAGTACTCCTAAATGGTGTAAATATTTTAAAAGGGACCACATTTCTCAAGAACTCTGAATAGTATCAAAGGAGATAGCTGACACTACAATGTTCTTAGTAAATACCAAAATAGAGCTTTTGTGTCAAGTTGGAGGACTATAATTTGGAAAATATTTAGAATTTTATAGTTATCCAAAACATTATATGCTGAAGAATTAAGAGATAAATCAATTAAGCTGGTTATAAACTTTAGCTTTTGCAATAAAACATTTTAATTTAGACAGTTTTAATCTCTCCTTTTAAAAAATTATTTGTACAGAGACAGAGTTGAAGTGTATTCATGGGCTGTGTCTGAAGGAGATGGCTTAGCAAGCAGATGAATAACAAATAATGTTTGAAAGGGAGCATTTACTCAGCAGAGAAAATAATTTGTTTTTCAATACTGGAGGTTTCTTTTATTTATAAAACATCTATTCAATGTGTAGGCAAGACCAGAACTTCTTAGATATGCTAATCATTTGTATCTATTGACTAAATCTGGGTCTGAACTGCCAGCCCTAGTTACTCATTTTTTCTGGTTACTGTATGGACTTGAAAATTATACAACTGCATTGCCCTGAAATGGTCTGGTTTCTCCAGATATATTAGTTTTCCTATGTGTTTGTAGTTTGAATTGAACAACTTTCATGTTGGATTAATGTTAAGCTTTTGCAAATCAAAATTTACATAGCAAAGAAGTCTGGTTGTACACTAGAAAAAAATTTCTCCTGGCTGTGGATTTTAACCTCGATGTGCCTTGCTATCTTCCTTCATAAGCTGGATAAATGAACTGTACGTATTTACTAGGGAAGCGTGTGTAGACAGAGTTTCTGTTCTGCCTGGTCCTGCAGCTGTTTAGTTCCAAGTAAACACACAGAGGCTTATATTAATTATAAACTGTTTGGCCAGTGGCTCAGACTTCTTATTGGCTAGCTCTCTCTTAATCATTAACCCATTTCTATTAATCTAAGTATTTGCACATGGTCTTGGCTTACCAGAAAATGCCCAGCCTACTTCTGGTGGCTACATGGCAACTCCCCAGTGGCTCCCCTCCACCTTCCTTTCCCCAGAATACTCCTCACCTGGTAGCCCTGCCTATACATTCTGCTGGGCTACTGGCCAATCAGTGATTTTTTTTTTAATTCATCAACCAATAATAGAAACATATATACAGAAGGACATTCCCCATCAAGTATGGATAAAGTACAAGTGTTCTAAGGGGAAACGAGAGTCCCACTGTCATCTGTGTTCTTCACATATATTGAAGATCTTGACTAACAAATTATGTACATCTAACTTATCCTGCTCCATCTCTGTTTTGCAGACACAAGCTCAGAGAATTCAAAATCTTGCTCCAGATCACACACATTGATGAATGCTCCTCCTCATCCATTTCTACCTGTAAACTGGCCAGGAGCAGCACACAACTGCCACGATGAGCAGCATTGGACTCACTGGACCAAGTGAAAGCTCAGCCCTAGCTGGTGACTGCAGCTCCTCTTTGCCTGTAGGAGCGGCTCCACTATGGAGAGGCTGTACCCTGTGCAGGCAACATGAGTCATCACCTTTCCCATCACTCCTCCACACTCTGATGCTCTCCGTTATGAATTAGATCCTAAGCATCTTCATCAAGTTACTTTATCGAGTTACTCCCTGTGGGTGTGTAGCTATAGTTATCTTTGACTCACATTTTTTCACCCTCCTAAGTTAATTGCTTTCTTAGATTCTTCTATTCTAGCTCAGCAAGTAATGCTGCATCATTTAGAAAGAGGAGGAAAGGATTCGAATTGTGGACTCATTTACAAATGCTGCATTTTTCCGATTTATACCACCCCTCAGGACTCCATGACTTGCTGGGAAGACAGAACCCTGAGTGCAGAAGAAACGCCCCAGCAAACTTGATTCTCCAGGGCTCTTTTCCCAAGCAGATTAATGGCAGAGAGGTATACTGCTAGTAGAGGTGATGAGGTAGCCGTTATGCAGGTGATGGCTGTGGTGAACTTTCATGTTGGGGATAGCAAAAAAAAGTGTGAAGAATTTCATTCCAAACTCTGGACAATGGGAGTTTATGTTATCGATGATTTTTAGTATGCTATGAGATTCTCAAATCAGCAGCATCTCTGTTTTCATCAGGTGGTATTTTGGATTTTCTTCCCTTTAAAATTTAAAACATCACCAGTAGGTCTCAGGTTCTAACTTAACACATTTGACATTTAGGATTAGGCCTCAAGCAAATGCTTCTAACTTATAGATTCAGATAATGCTTCATTTGGGGGAATTATATGTGTGGCCCTGGACTTGACCCAGCTGTATGTCTGCAAGTAGATTATAAGTCTCTTCTGGGAGAAAACAACATTTGGCCTGTTTGGTTGAGTAAAAACTTTGGAAGAAGAAATGTTGTTCTGAAAGAGCCTTTACAAGTACACATTTCTGGATTACAAAGTTGCCCTGACAGTGGCCAAAGGCATTTTGTTGTATTGGTGGTGTGGTGCTGGATTTGGTTTCTTGATTCAGGATGTCATGTAGCATCAAGCTGGACTTAAATTACTGATTCTCTTGACTCTACTGCCTCTACCTCCTGAGTGCTGGAATCACATATATGCATGCCCCCATACACCTAATCAACTGATTTTTTTTTAAAGTGAGTCATTTTACTAGAAGGGGGAGGGAGAGGGAAGAAAAAAGGAAAGAGGTAAAGAGACACAGAGACAGAGAGAGGACAGAAGAGAAGAGGGAGACAGGAAAAGTCCTGTCTGTCCCAGGGGAACAGCAGGAAGAGAGAGCAGAAAGAGAAGAGATCAGAGACAGAAGAGCTGGGAAGAGTCCAAAGGAATTTTAAAAGGCATTCTTGCTTCTAAGACTTCAGAAAAGCCGGTTAGGGTAGGACTGAGTCCTGTGCAAGAGCCCTCAGAGGCTCTCAGAGGTACATACGAGAACTATATGCGAATCTGGGCAGGATGCAGAGCAGTATTTCCTGAGCTCTTTTATAACGTGGTCTGGTCTGGTCTGGCCTTTTCTGCCCTCAGGCTCTCTGCAGCCTCCTTCTCAGTCTGTAAAACAGAGGAATGCAACTCAGAGACTCCTATTTTGTGTGTCTTCCCCAAGGGGCCGGAGACTGCTTCAGTTCCGCATCATAAAATTCCCAGATCCTTTGCTCTAGGTGTGGTTATGAGAACATGATGATTATAATTATTGGGCGTAACTTTAGTCACCCTACATCACAGCTTTTCCTACCTGTTCACCTTAGATGATCAGGTCGGCTTTAAAATACAAAGATTAGGAATAAGAAGACACTTGCTGGAATGGGCTCATTGTGCTGGTGGTTTTTTGTGGTGGGGGTGGAGAGGGTACACTTTAATAATGGCTTGCACAGCTGCAATTTTGGCAATACGAGCTGGTGTCCAGTTATAGCATCACCGTTTCCTGGATCATCAAAGCATTTCCAGCAAGCCGAAACCTGCTGCAGCCTCCTCCTACTTTTCCTCCAGGCTTTATTCCAACCTCTTGACTCTCCACATGCACCATCTAGTATGGCAGCCACAAGTCATGGTGGCTACTGAGCATGAAGAAGGGGCTCTTCTGTTATCTTTTTCCAGTATTGGGAATCAAATGCAGGGTCCAATGCATGCAAGCACTCTCCCATCGAGCTTCATCCTTGACCCAAAAAGTACATATCATATTTCCAAAAGGTCATGTGAAAACTCAATCCAAAAAAGCAACTTGATAATTTCTGATTATTGCTTGTGAGCTGAAATGGTAATATTTTGGATGTAGTGAGTTAAATAAAATATATTAAAATTAGCTTCACTACATCTTTTAGCCTTTTACAATGTGTCTATCTGGAAGCTTACTATCACAACCATGACTTCACTCTGTAGTGCACATTCTCTTCTATAGTGCTGGCCTAAATAGTCTGCATTCCTTTGCACAAGGAGTGTGGTTTGCTGAAGAAAAACCTTCCTTGGGTAAATATCAAAACAAAACAGTTTTCTTCTTTTTCTTTTCTTTTTTTAAGACACAGGCTTACTGTGCAGCCCTGGCTAGTCTTGAACTCACAAAGATCAGCCTGCCCTGCCTCTGCCTCCTGAGTGCTGAAATTAAAGGCATGCACCACCACACTGGACTGAAACAATAAAACTTTAAAACTGAAAACAGTGAAGCTTGGTGCCACCACCACCTTTAATTTGATCATTTTTGTTTTCTAATACAGGATCTCTGTAGTCCAGGCTGACCCATCACGTGGGAGTATGCCTCCTGTCTCACCCTCCCCAGTATGAGATTTATTGACCATTCATTTATACCATAGCTTATTTTTTTGTTTGTTTGTTTCTTTGATTTTTTTCATGGCCCACCAAGTCACATATTAGCATTTTTTTCTATTTATTGGTCTTCAGATTAGCTTTTAGGGACCTGTGTAAGTTTTTATATCTATGAATAACAAACTACTAATAAAATGAAATGAAACATTAATAAACAAATATTTTAATAAATAAATGCGATTATTACAAACTAAAGGGCATATGCTCCACAAAGGGAACAGTCCACTGAAGACAGAACCTACAAACCATGAGAAAACAGTTGCAAAGCCTACATCAGATAAGGGATTATATTTAAACTACTCAGTAATGAGAAAATAAACTTACTGACAAGTGGGCCTCAGGACTTTAACAGACATTTCTCAAAAGCAGATGTACAAATGAGTGAAAACTATATGAAAACTGCTCAATATCAGTAATTTTCGGAGATATGCAAATCAAAGCCACAGAGAGCTCACACCTCACACCTGTTAGACAGGAGGCTAAAAAGATGAAAGGTAACACCCGTTGACAAGGCAGTAGCTAAAAGAGAACCTTGAATACCCTGGTTGTATAGCAGAGTAGTATGGCCATTCTGGAAAACACTGCAAAGCTTTCTGAAAGGGAAATGTTAAAAGTAGAGCAATCACAGAACCCAGCGATCCCCGCACTGGGTGCATACTCTGTGGAGCTGAAATCAGCATGCTTAAGAGATGTCAGTGTCCCCTTCTGTAGCTTTGTTCACAGCAACGGAGACACAGAAACAAAGGGAATTAAACTGTTTTGACTGCAGTGTGCATAAAATGGAATACAAACAAACAGGAAATTCTATTGTCTGGAACAGCATGGGTAAACCTGGAAGGGATTATATCAGGCAAAATCAACCAGGCACAGAGAGGCAGGTTCAGTGTGATCTCACTTTAGATATGGAATCTTAATCTGTTGAATACGTTAAAATGAATAGAGTAGTGATTACCAGAGTCAGGAAGGGGAAAGGTGTGACCATTGAGGGGGACACAAGATACTAGTGTACTAGGCTCTAGAAATGTAGTCAACGGATTTGAGAAGTTTTAGTCCCTTTCCCCAGCATATATCCACATATTGGCAGATTTACATTAGTTTAAGGCTGGAGAGGACCTGGAGACATAGCTCAGTTGATAGGGTGATTGCCTAGCAAGCATTAAGTTCAGCACCACATTACATAGGGTGTGGCAGGAAAAACCTATAATACCAACACTCCAGAAGTGGAGACAGGAGGATTAGAAGTTGAAGATAACCTTCTTCCCAGCAAGTTTGTAGCCAGTCTAGGCTACTTGAGGCCCTGTCAAAAAAAAAAAAAAAAAGGACATTCGGACCTCTAATCATCTCCTGAGGCCTTCTGTGGAGCCAAGATTAACCATTTCTAAGTCTGAGCAAAAGCAATAGGCTTTAGGACCAGACAGACCTGGGCATGAGTTCTAGTGCTAACAGCTAAGAGGTGACCGTGAGCCACTATTTATATTCTCTGTGTTCAGATTTCCTCATCTATAAAACAAGGAGATAGGAACAAATGCAGTAGTATTACAAAGATTATCAATGAGACATAGAAAGGGTCCTCATACATGGTAGATAATAGGTTGCAGATATTATTTCTTCCCTTGCCTTTTAAGGTAGGTGAGCTTGGAGCTGGTGGTGTGGCCCAGTTGCTAGAGCTCTTGCCTAGTAAGAATACATTTTGCATAAGGCCTGGAGTTTGATTCTAAGCCCTGAAAACAGTAAAGCTAAACTGTGTGTCAAGTTTTTAAACTCTGTCCCAGCATTACAGGTTGGCAGCTAAAACAAAAACAGGAATTTGGTTCTTCAATAAAGCCATCATCTTTTAAACAAGATGGCTAGCAGTGATGTTTGAAGTGTCTGGGATAATAAGACTCAAAGAACTAGGAACATATCTGCCCATTCTTGAAGAGACATTTTGTAATACATACATATATTTTTCTGTTGCTTGAAAACAAATATTTGGATTTATAAATACTTTAGATTTTTTTTTTTTTTTTTGTTGTTGTTGTTGAGGGATGCTGTTTCTTGTGATCTCCAGGAGATGTTGTAATTAAAAAAAAAAATGATTCAAGAGAAAGATGCCATGTGACAGATCTTTGAGGGGGTCTTATTGGGGAAAAATTAATGGGAAATGGGGAGGGGGAGAAGTGAAGTTGGCCTCTGAGGACAGGAGCAGCAAAAAAAGAAGAGATGCAGGGGTGGAAGATGGAAGGAGAGAGGAGGAGAGAGAGAGAGAGACTGACTGAGAATTAGAGAAAAAGATAGAAGACAGGAAGCTTTTAAAAGGGAACACAGTGAATGTGCACAGGTGGTACTCTTAGTGGCTGCAGCTGGGGGCATATCCTGTCAGAACCCCAAGGACGGGCCAGTGCAGATGCCTGAATACTAACAGGAGGAAGGGACATGCAAACTCTTGAATAAAAGTAGCCTGAGATGAATAACATGGGCAAAGAAGCCAAATGCCACACTGGTCTCTCAGCTTGTCTTTCCAGTGTCAAACCCTGGAACAACCCACCTCTAAGTCATCCAGTTAAAGGTGGGATGATCCATCAGCTGCCAGGAAGCATTGGTAAGACAGCTTTGTCATAATTTTACAGACTTCTCTTTCCATGAACAGAAACAAGTTATGTATGGTATTTATGTACATCTGCATGGCTGGGCATTTTCCAAATGCCTCTTGAGGAGCATTATACAGGAAATTGATGCCACAGGGCAAACATTCATTCTCTCCATCCTCTTTCAAACACAAGTACAGATTCGCTGTGGCTAGGCTGACTTCCTGCAGCATGCTGTTGCTTATTTGATTTTACACTAGGAGCAGAAAAAAAAAAAAAAGAATAGATTCTCTGTTTCAATTTAGAGCACGTTGAAAAGGCTCAAATGCATAAACAAAACAGCTCCCCTCATGAGAGCATGGGGGTATAGACTAGGGTGCTTCAGAAAAATCACAAAACTCAAAGGCTAATGATTGTTCTTCATGCCTATTTGATAAAAGTCAGTTTCTGACACATTAGACACACGGGACTGGATTTAAACAGTTTGTCCTCTCACTTTCAAATGGGGACGACTGCATGCATCTTGCCTCTGTAGGCTTTCTGGCAAGGAGAGTACCTCCTTATAATTAGTGGCAGAGGTCTTTCGTTAGTGGCCTCCTATTCATCCATGTCTCCAAACCCCATTCTCTATCAGCCCACCAGACCCTTTATCTGGTAGCCAGGAAGTTATGGAAAAACTGAATTTACTGCCAGAGCCAGCATCGGAAGATGTGGCTTAGGTTAAACGACTGCACATGCGATTCTAGGCCTCACTCAGCACTGCAAGTTTTCAGATAATGTTGGCTCCACCTTCATCTAGATAAGAAACTATCCTCTCACAGCTCTAACACAGACTCAACCATTCCCCTAAAGTGAGCCCGAACCCTGCCCTTTCATTCAGCAAAATGTACTGAGTGCAGAGTCCTGACTACCACACAACATTCAGGCACTCTGAGGGCATGGAGTGTGCATTCAACCAAGGCACAGTGTGATTTTTGACCCTTTCATTCAACAAGGCACAGACACATAACCAGGTTAGTCCAGGGGATGGAAATTTTTCCAAAGAGCAGTGGGAAGCTGTGGGGCTACAAGAATTAAGTTTGTGGCTGGTTCAGTTTCACAGAGAGCTAGATATTTGCAGTATGCTACAACAGCTTCCAAAGCCCCATGACAGGAGCTCTGCTTGTCTGGTCATCTGGCCACCACCTCAGACTTGTTTATTTAACCTTGCTCCAATGAATCCACTGTGTTATCATCGTGACTCAGCTGCCACCCAACTCCATTTATTTTCCTTCCTCTTCCAACATTCCCACAATTTGTGGTAGCATTGCTTTTTGTTTTAAGTTTTTGCACAGAACGCCTCTGGCTCTCTTGCTTTCTGCCTTTACCCCCCTCCCTTTTTTTTTTTTTTTTTTTTTTTTTTTATGTGTGAGTCTATTCAAAAACTCCAACAATGATGGTATATTTCAGCCCAATGCTCACTCTCCATTGTGAGCATCTGTGGGGGGCTAAGTTCCTCAGTCAGATCCCCTGTGATTGCTCATGGGACCTTTGAATCAGGCACTAATTCCTGGCTTAAGCACAGCCATTAAGTGTGTGACCCTTGACAGGGCCCTGAAACTCTGCAAAGTCCACCTGGGGAGTTTTTCTTTCCAGCAATGATGTCTCCTTGCTCAAAAACCAAAAGTAAACCTGGACTAACCAAAACAGAGTGACAAGTCAGCACGCAGTACCCTCAGTGGAGATTTAGAAAGAGAAACAGAACATGAGAAAGTCAGAATACCAAGTCCTAACAGCAGCATGTTAAAAACAAGGCTGCAAAACTGCCTAAGCCACTGAAAGCATTACTTCATTTATCAAGAACTGAAAAGACTGTTTTGTGCTCTGAATGTCCTTAAGGATAAGATAATTTGACATCACAATGGTGGCTCACAGAAGGGTGAACACACGTGCTGGAAAGTACATAGTGGGCCACACGTCCAGATCTCTCAGTTCACACTGAAAAAAAGTCCACATAAAAGAACTGACCAATCATTACATTTACCTACGCAGCCCTAGAGCCCAGACTTGTACTTGAGGACCAGCATTACCAATCAGGTTTTCTTCCATAAAAATTATTCATCTAAAGGTGGAGGAGACAGAAATCATTCTCAAAGAAGTCTGCTGGTTGTCAGTAAATACGGTCAAAAGAAAAACCACAAAATGGGAACAGAAAAATCAGTGTATCCACACAAAATAGAATTTGTGTTTTCTACATAGGTAAGGATACAGGGAGATATAAGAGGGGAAAACATCTTCAGTTCTGTCTCAGTCTTCTCACTAACTAGCTGTGTTTGCTTATCAGCCCTCTTGACCTAAGGCTTCAATAACCTTAAGAAAAGGTAGGCTAGAGGACTCAGTAGGTCCCATGTACACATGGCTCTTCTAGCCCACCCTTTCTGGAAGTAACAGTGCCTATCACTTAGGGTCAAATTTAGTAGTTCATAAGGGCCAGATCAGTTGAGTACCATTCAACTGCATTAAGACTTAATAGGTCTAGGGAAATGGCTCTGTCACTAATGTGCTTGTTTTGAAAGCACGAGAACCTGAATTTGTTCTCAAGTGGGTAGGGGGAGGAAGACAGGTGTGGTAGTATGAGTTTGTAATCCCAGGGCCGAAGAGCTCCGGGCCAATGGGAGATCTTGTCTCAAAATAAGGTATATGGCCTGAGCTTGACCTCTGGCCTCTACACTCAAAGATACGTGATTGTACATGCACATACGCACACTGGAACACACAAAATAGTTTAATAGAATGTTATCAAAACTATCTAAAGGCAAACAGATCAAGGACTGGATCTTGCCATTCACAGAATCTTGGGTTAGATTTCTTCCCATTTTGTCATTGCCTTTTGTTGCCAGATAGTTGTCCCAAAGCCCCTACAAAGTCATTTAAAACCATGACATCCCATATAGAAATTAAAAACAAAAACAAAACCTCCACTGTGTATACAGACATCTAAACATTTAAGCTGAAAATGAAAAGGTAACCCAACAATTAAAAAGTATACAGAGTGACCTTTTAATATGTTCTCTCACTCTTAATCTCTGATGGATGTATAGCTGAAAATGTACTACTGTTATCAAAGAGAAAGGGTCTCCTGGTTGAAGGCATGCTCTTAGACAGCCAGCAAACCTTCAGGCCCCCTGCAGGTTCACTGAAGATGGAGAGCTCCTAATGGCTTCAGGAGATGCCATCCTTCCTGGGTCTGCATGGGCACTGCTCCCTGGACCTGAGGAATGCACATGTTGCCTCTCTGAGCAAAGGGATACAAACAGTAACCTTCAAAGCTTCATCTGTACTTCCGAAATTGGCAGTGGTCCTAGCTCTTAGTATTTCAGAACTAGGTGCTGTTTAAAACATGAAACAGACACAAATATTATCTCAATCATGTATAGAAAGCACTTTCATTTACTTCATTTCCAATTGCTATCACATCTGGTTAAAGCCAACATCTACAGCAAGAACTGTCTGGATCTAAATGTCAGCTTTGGCGAGGGAACTAGTGATGGAGTTGTATAAAACTAGAAAAGTGACATCATCTGTTAATGAGACATTGGCGGCATACATTACTGAAGGAAATGGAAGACATACAACAATTACATCATACTGCATTGTTTATTTAAAAAAGAAGATATAAAGCACATGTTCAGTTGCCTTTATTTTCTTAAATAAATGTACTCTAGAAAAATAACAAATAAAAGATAAAAAAAAAAAAAAAAGATTTTTCAGAATCTAGAAGCTGAAAGTCCAAGGTCAGAGTGTCAGTGTGGTTGAGTCCTGCCAGTGCTAGTTAGCTCTCTGGGCTTTTCTTATTGGAACACTAATAGCATTCCTGAGTGATCCTCCCCAGGCCCCTTCACCTCTGGAAGGCCTTGGCTGTCAATACTATCACAGTGGGATTTGCATTTGGCTACTTGAATTTGGAGGACTTGATAGGCTGCATAGGCTATTGCATCTCACACATTAACCATTCATTAACTACTCAAATATATTCTATTAGTAATGCAGGGCATTTTATTAGTTGTAATTAGTTTTTTTTTTTATTTATGCAGCCAATGAAAACAAATAGTATTTAAAACCAAGAGAAAAATCATGTAAGTCCTGAAAATGTTTGGCTTTTCATTCCCTAAAACAGATCAGACACACAATGTATGAAGCACATAGTGACGGCGACACTGTGGGGAAGGGCAAGTACAGCTCAGGTGTAGACTGCATGCAAAAAACCCCAGGTTCAATCCTCAGCAACCTC
This sequence comes from Phodopus roborovskii, assembly GCF_943737965.1. Lineage (NCBI taxonomy): Eukaryota > Metazoa > Chordata > Mammalia > Rodentia > Cricetidae > Phodopus > Phodopus roborovskii. The sequence continues at coordinate 1,187,017 of NW_026126540.1, read as the reverse complement.
CAAATGAAAAAAAAAAATAACATAATAAAATAAAAGTAAGTTTAGTATTTGGAGCATGAACTGGCTTGTCATCGAAGGGGAAAAAAGAACACGCCCAGGTGGAGTTTCATTTGTAAGTTTCATTTCTTCTTTCAAAATCATAAATATAAACTATTTTCACAAGTTGACTGTGCTTTATTTCATTCTGAGAACATAAGAACTCAGCTGATTCTATCTAATTTGACTTATTACAACAGTCACAAAACAACAATATATGGAAGGAAACGCCGCTCATGTTCACGCCCTAGCACACTAGTTTCATTCTCTTTCATTGCTTTCTGTAGCAAGCTCACTTACGTGACTCGTTTTGAATTGTAGCTTAAGATTTTAAGATTTCATTAGGCCATAGCCATCTGACCTCTTTCCTTATCATACTTCATATCCTTCTGAGAGAACTTGTATCCATTCAGTAAATATTTGTCAAGGGATTCTTAAGTGACAGGCACTATTGTAGGCTCAGGAACAATGATGAACAAGGCAGACAAGGCCCCAGCCTTCAAAGACTCAATTCTAGTCAAGAATAAATATCTAAATCAGTAAGCGGGAATAATTTCAGAACTTTTATGGTGGGTGACACTCTTTAGGTCAGGGAAGACCTGCCTCTAAGGCCATTTGAGCTGATAGCAGATTAAGGACACAAAAGCCACGTTGTGAGCTGAGGGCATAAGGGTCAATGTATACAATGGCTCCAAGTAAGAGTGAGCTTAGCATGTCTGGGGGAGCAAAAGGAGGCTGTTGGGATGCACAAGTGAACCAAGGCCCAAGCAGCAGGCAAGAGTCAGCTTAGTAGGCCTGTATTCTAATTACAATGGGAGGTCTTCGGAAGATTTTTTAAGCCAAGATAGTGCAGGTTCTGTTCTAACTCTGAGATTACTCTCATCGCTTAATGAAGAGGGAATGACAGAGAGGCAAGATCTCATGCAGAGATGCTGCTTAGGAGGCTGCCTCTGTTATCAAATCAAAAGGGTTAAATGAGGATGATGGTAGATGAAACAGGCATAAATAAAAGGATTTAAAATAAATCTTGGAGGTAGATTCTACAACCTGTTAATGGGTTAGGTATAGAAGATGAATGAATCCAGACTAGAATGATTTAGGTCCTAGCTGTTTGTTTCTGCTGTTGTTTACTCATTCTTTTAGTTGGGAACATAGATACATGATGGTGTTATTTATTTAGTCTGATGAAATGTCTTGGTTATTGCTGTGATGAGACACCATGTCCAAGGCAACTTATAAAAGAAAGCACTTCCTTAGGGCCTTGTTTACAGTCTCACAGGGTAAGTCCATGACTATCATGGCAGGCAGTGTGGCAACAGGAAGGAAACCATGGTGCTAGAACAGTAATGGAAAGTTTACATCTACTCTAGAAGCAGCAGACAGAGACAGGGCATTCCGTGGGTTTTGATACCTTAAGCCTATTACCTACCTCCTGTGACACACCTTCTCCAAGAAGACCACACCTCCTAATCCTTCCCGAAACACTCCCACCAACTAGGAACAAAACATTCAAATAGATGAGCCTATGTGGGCCATTATCTTTCAAATCACCACAGAAAGGATCATATTTAGGGCTGAATGTCTTTTTTTTTAAATGTATGTTACCTTTTTTTATGTCTGCATGAAGTCCAATGGTATCCCTGATATACATGAGTCTCAAGTATATCAAGGATACCACTGGATGTTTAAGTCTATATATCTCTACATTTAGGGGGTCAGTAATACATACTAACATTGAAAGCCATGCACAGGAAAACCACAACCCAGAGAGTGAACTGGGGGAGAGAAGTAAATAGCCGGTCATTGGCACCCCTGCTCTCAGAGGTCAGCTAGAGGTGAAACGGCCACCTGTGAAAACTGAGGGGTTCCCTTCCTAGGTTAGGAGGGGAAATCAGGACATCATGATGTTAACACAGCCCAGAGCACATGCTGAGTAAGAAAGGAGAGTGCTCTCATCTACAATGCATGCTGTTAACAGGTCAGTAAGGCAAGAGAACAAAGGCAAAACCAGCGTATTTGACAACATCTAGTTTCTGGTGATTTGGGCATGATTGATTTCAGTGGTGTTTTATCAACTGAAAGCAGCATGGAGTGGGTTGAAACTCAATGGATTCATTATAATCCAAGAGAAATATACAAACAGGCTATTTCTTTACAAGATGATTCTAAAATCTACATTGAAGGAGCAAAAGACAAGAAAGAAAAGAAAAAGCAAAACTGCAATAGTAACAACGGAATTTTTCATTTCGGATATGAAGATACTAATAGGCTAAAGTAGTAATGCAATGAGGGTACGTGGCCAGAGTACGTGACTCAGCTTTCAATAAATGGCATGGTTGGTTATGACATGGAAAGACTAAAGTTGGATTCCTACCTCACAACATTCTTAAAAACAGGAATTGTTATACTTTTCCTCTTTCTGAGAAAGTGTCTCACTATGAAGACCTGGGTGGTCTGGAACTTACTATATGGACCAAACTGACCTTGAATTCACAGAGATCTGCTTCCTTTTGCCTCCCAAGTGGCAGGGTCAAAGGTGTGCGCTCCCATGCTGGACCAAGTTTTACACTTTTAGGGAAAAGTTTTATGATGTCAGGGTAGAGAAGGATGCCATAAATAAGTTGCTGTGTTCAAACTACCAAATACCAAATAAATATGACTACATCAAAATTTAAAATACCTGTTTCCTAAAACGAACTCTAAAGGAACTGAAAACCCAATCAACAAACTTTGATATGAAGAGATAATTAGTACAATTAAAACCAGCAAGGGATCAGAATCCTGAATAGCTAATGATCTATGACGTCAGGAGATAAGTGACTTGATAGGAGAAAACAGAGGTTGTATGAAAAAAATTCACAGAAATTTTAAATGGCAAACATATGTGAAGACACATCTGACATTTTCAGTGATAAAAGTGGAAATCTGAATGATTTTGGAAGGTGCCATTTGGCATGCACTATATTGACTAACAATAGCAAGTGTTCAGATGCACAAACCCTCCTCTTATCATTACATTTTATTTGTTTTATGTGTGTATCTGAGTGAGCACACACATGCCACAATGCACATGTCAGGATCAGAGGACAGTTTGTGTTGTCCAATATGTGGGTTACAAGGTTTGAGCTCAGGTCAGCAGGCTTGGTAACAGGAATCTAAAGACACTAAGAAGGACTCTAGAGCCACTAAGTAGACATCTAGAGTCACAAAGTAGGAATCTAAAGCCTCTAGGTCCTCCTCTGAGCCAGAGACACAAACTCTTTAAAGTAGTTCTGAGAGTTCTAATTGGCATATCAATTTAGAAAACAATTTAGTGCTATCTAATACAACTAAATAATCTCCTCGGCTATACTTTAGCAAATTTACCTCTGTTCGTTCCCTTATGAAATATATCCTCCATTTATAACCTCACTTTTGTCACAACAAAAGAAATAGCATAGGTATCAAATAATAGAATGAACTGAAAAATTATAAGATGCTCTTTCTTATGTCACCTCCTAGGTGGTAGGCAGTGTCAAGATGAAGCTGAATGCCCCCTTCAGAACCACCGGCTGTCAGAAACTCACTCAAGTGGAGAATGAATGCAAGCTTTGTACTTTCTATGAGAAGCACGTGGCCACAAAAGTAGCTGCAGATGCTCCGGGGAAGAGTGCAAGGGTTATGTGGTCTGAACAAGGTTTTCTCATGAAGCAAGATGTCGTGACCCATGGCAGAGTGTGCCTGCTGTTGAGACTAGGCATTCTTGTTATAGACCAGTGAGTCTCAACCTTCCTAATGCTGTGATCCTTTAATACAGTTCCTCATGCTGTGGTGACCCCAAACCATAAAAATTATTTTCATTGCTATTTCATAAATGTCATTTTTCTACTCCCATGAATCATAATGTAAATATCTGATACGCAGAATAAATGATGTGCGACCCCTGTGAAAGAATAGTTCAACTCCTGAAGGGGTCATAGGTTGAAAACCCCTGTTACAGACCAAGGAGAACTGGAGACAGGAAGTGCAAATCAGTTCACAGATACATTGTGGGTTCCAACCTGAGGGTTCTCAAGCTGGTTATCATAAAAAATAAAACAACAAAAACCAAAATAACAACAAAACACAAAGAAGAGGTGGGTATTCCTGGGCTGACAGATACTACTGTTGGAGCTTCAAAGAGCTAGCAAGATCTGAAAGCTTTTCAGTCTCTCTCAAGAAGATGATGTCCACTAATATGTTGTCAGATGGCCCTTAAGCAAAGAGGGTGAGGAGCCCAGGACCAAAACCCCAAGACCCAGCATCTTACCATTCCACGTGTCCTGCAACACAAATGCCAGAGTATTGCTCTGAAGAAACGAGCAGTAAGAGAAACATGGAGGGGGCTGTAGAACATACTAAACTTTAAGTCAAGAGAATGAAAGAAGCCAAAGTAAAACACCAAAAACAAATCACAAGACACGAAGGCTGTCCTCGCTGAGAGCTCCTAAGTCTGAGTCTGTGAAAACAAAGTCTTGAAGAGGAACAATTAAATCACCAGGCTTTGAAAAACAATTATAAAATATTCTTATACTGTACTAAATATATATGAATGAAATGCAGCTGTGTGCAACAATACAGTTAAAAAAAATAAAAAGCCCACACATATAGTGCAACGGAAAAATTTATAACTATGCCAAACAGGAAAGCTGTTTGATGTGTCATTTAGGAATACACTATCTCAGACTCATCTTAAGGAACCATTGTGACCACTGTGACACACAGAGCCTCTCGGGGACAGAGAATTTGTACATGTTACAGCTGGGGAATTGAACTTCTTCTTTTTTTTTTTTCCCTGAGACTTCATGGCAAACTTCTCAGACAGTCCTCACACACATATACACACAATCCTTCAGTCCACCCCACCTCCAGGTTTGATTTAGAGACAAATGGAGAAGTAAATCTGGAAGGAACATGGAGGCTGGCATTCTGGCTGGAGCCTCCTCTCAGCTGCTGAGGCTTTTTCGTCATCCTGTGAGACTGGAACTTGCTTACACCCAATGCCATATTCCTACTCCATGCCTTCTTAGAAGAGACCACTGTCATCACACTCAGCTTTTAGCACTTTGAGTCAATCTTTTTCTTTCTCAAAATACCAGGCATTTGAAAATCAGAAAGGTTGCCTTCAGGCTGCTTTGTTTCCCAAAGGATTTAAAAAACTATTTTGAAATTTAAAAACCCAAGCAATGATCCCTTTGTTCTGTCTGCAGCAGACACTGCTTCTGTATGATAAACGCTTCAGATTCAGTCTACGCCTAATGCTGCCAGAGTGGAAAACCTCTGAATTCCTAAAAAGGAAAGACAGATTCTAAACATTATCCTGCTTCCCTGTAGCAAAGCATGAAATTATGTGCCCTTCAGAGTGTCAGAGCTTTCTAACGGCCTAGCTGCATTTCTCCACAGTTTCCCAATGCATTTTGAGTTCTAGCTACTATTGATTTCCCTACTTAGAATTCCCAAGAGCACCAGCCACTTGGCTGGAGAGCATCATGTCTGTGCACTTACGGTTCCCTTGTGCCCGAAACGTCCTCTCTTTCTGCCTGCCTCCTCACTTTAGAAAAGTTGTCTTCCCAACCATATTGTGATGCCTTCTCCGAGGCCTGAGCTATGTCTCTTTGCAGTATCCATTCAAGTTGCTAAATTCTGAAAACCTCAATGGCTGCCCTTTGTTTACTGAGGCCTGGGATTGGGACAACTGCTTCCTGAAGAGCTAACTTTGGGAGAGTCCGGTGTTCCCATGGTACCTGGTTAACTTGGTTGAAATTCCTAGGCAGTGTTTGCTTTGCTGACTGATAGCTGCCCTTTGTTTAGACTATCTGGCTCATTCCCTCTCCACCAAAGCTTTTGTCTTTGTGCTTCAGTAGCACCTTGTGGAGACTCCTTTGAAGTGTGTATCACAGCCTATCATTTCCGTAGGTGAGTATCTGACCATGCTATTAGCCGCTCAGAGGTAGAGTTCATGCTTGGTTTATCTTTATAGCACCTGTGCCAGTCATAGTCAGTACACAGTCCACAGGTGACCCTTGGATCTAAAAATGGATCGAAGAAATACATGGCTACGAAGGCATCCAATGAACAAAGCCTTATTACATACATACTGTATAACAATTGCATGTTTGGGCCCCCAAAGCTTACAAATAGCTCCTCTTTATGGAATAAACCCTGAGACCCCATTAATCTGGCCCCTGCTTGCCTTTGTGGCTCCTCTCCCTGCAGCCCTTGTCACCAAACGGAGTAGTTTAAAGATCTCACTGCACACTCTATTTCTTTTCCCTCTTCCTCCCTGATGAAACATTTGTTTATCTCTGCGTCCTGTGCTGTACTGTAGCTGCTGAGCTTCTGCTTTGTTTCAATTGTCCAGGACGACCCCAAATACAGTAGATACTGGTACATAACTATTAAACCAGCACATCTGGAGTGCTACTGTTTCTGTATTTAACACTTTTGATCTTTGCATATCATTTTATGTGGGTTATATGTCATGACTTTCTTTACAAATACTTTATATTTGTTCTTTGACAATTTCAACCATATGTGACTTGGTCATATTCCACCTGAATCCTCCCTTTTTACCCTCCAAGATCCCTGTCAGCAACGCCACTTCCATCTTCATTCATGTTGCTGTTTTCTCCTTGCTCTTATTCTCCATTTATGAGCTACTGAGTACAGTTAGTGTTGCCTACAGGGACATGGGTAACTTACCATCAGGTATACCCTCAAAGAAAAGTGACTCTCCCTTTCCTGGCAGCCATCAGTTGTCACTATTTCTTCATGGAGGGGTGGAGCTTCATGAGCTACTCCCCAAACCACGTTGGAATTACTGACTAATTTGATTTTGTAAGGGTAACCATAGCTACAGTGAGTTCATAATTGTAAACGTCATGTCATGTCCAGAAGAAAGCGTTTCTACAGCATGCCTCCACCTCCTTTGACTCCAACTTTCTTTTCTCTCCTTCTTTCAATATTTGTCCAGAGCCCTGTGGAGGCTAATACAGATGTCTCATTTAGGGCTGAGCACTGAACACTTATTCTCAGTGTTTTGATAAGTTAAAGAGAAGCTTCTTTGACCAAGCTTGAGAGCAGCACTAATCTATGGATGTACCAGAAGCCAGTTTTCACAACATGAATGTTTAGCAAAACAATAGTGGCAGATTCTCCCCCAGGTCTATGATCTCCCAAACCACAAGCTTTTTGACCAGGTTTACAGTACCAGGCATAAACCTTCCTGTCAAGCAGGATTTGAGTCCAGCCAGAAGACAGTTGGTGACCCCTACAACAGTCATGCCACTATTATACCCCTGAGCACATTTTTTTCCTGGCAGATTGGTATTGCAACATTCATAGTCTACCACTAGATAAGTCCATTGATGATTTTTCTTTCCTGGTGGACAATATAGTACCTTCAGGATTATAGAAACTAGACAACAGAAAGAAACTTTCCAGGTTAATTCCAGCTTGATTTCTGTATGTGCTGCAACCAAACTATGTTTCTTCCAAAATCGAGTCTTTCCATCTAGTTATGGTGGGTGACTTTGCTATTAGGGTCTCTAGTCTCTAGTACCTCACTGATCATTAACTTATGGGAAGATAGCCTATGCCTGATAGTGAAATTTTTATTTAATAACACATATCTTCTCTCTAGGAAGCATTTTCCACCCATTCAGGTATCTGTGTTCTAACTACTACTTTTCTATTTTAATTAGTTTATAAAATAATAGATTTCTGTAAGGCTTTATTGGCTACTAAAGTATCTTCCAACTCTCTCTAGTCTAACTAAGATGACAGACAATTTGTTTTTCAAATAGCTTATTTTCTTATGAAGAAAGTGATTTTTCTTTTTCTTCAGAAAAGTTAAGTATGAGTTAGTAAAGAAAAAAATGAAAGTTTGTTTTTCTTTGTTGTTGATGATGGGGGAACCTAAGTCCTCAGGATAATTTGGGGGCCAAAATATCTTTAAAAGACCAGTTATATAACTTGAAATATTACCTTAATAATTTACAAATCATAATGTTGATGGCCATATCTCCGAGGTCTACATGCCTTGGCTGTCATTGTCTCCAGCTTCTCTCTGAGTACACAGAGAAGCTAGAATTCAGATGCACATCTGACCTCTGTGAAAGGAAGCATGACTGAAGAATGGGCAAGAACAGACTGAGAAACAGAGGGTTAGAGCTAAAAAAGTAAAGCCAACCTGAATCACACTCACTGAACCAAACCAAAGTTCTTTTCAGTATTTTCATTCTGAAAAATACAGGAATATCTTGGTGTGTGGAACAAACAAACACACTCATTACAGCTTGTCTACAGTAGATATCCCTAGACTCAATATCGTTTTCCTAACTGGCATTTGTTTTGTAATTGATATATTCCCAACTATGATAAGATGTTCAGGCTGTTTTATTTCCCACTGTGCTTTCTGACTTCCATAGTTTCAAATAGCTATGAAGTTCCCATATACTTAAACAGAGAGGGGGGAGAGGGAGGGGGAAAGACAGAGAGACAGAGAGAGAGACAGAGAGAGAGAGGGAGAGAGAGAGAGAGAGAGAGAGAGAGAGACTGTGGTCAGGGTCGGGGGAGTGTTGGGACCTGATAAATGAAGTCTTCCTGGGCTAGTATCCTCATCTGCCACTTTGAGTGGAAGACATCCAAATCCCTTTCTAAATTCCTAGGGCCCTACAGGTTTTAGTGCAAACTAGCTTTTGGCTTTCCAGAGTTCAAGATCAAACAGCACAGCCTAACTACCTCTTGAGGTGTAAGTCATTTTTTATTTTACCTTCAATAATGAAAAATAATAACAACATGGGGTGATGTTACTCACCTATAATCCCAGCACTTGGGAGGCAGAAACAGAAAAATATGGAGATCAATGTCTTCCTTTGGAACATAAAGGGTTCAAAGGCCTCCTGGGCTACAAAAGACCCTGTTCCAAAAGAAAACTATAGTAAAATGAACCAAATTATAATAAAAATATTTTTCTATGACTTTAAGTTAACATTCAAGGTAATGATTTTATTATAACATTTTCATCCCTGTGTATCATTTGTTCTTTATCTCCCTGTCCCCTGACTTTCCCTGTGACCCTGCTCTTCTGCTGACCTTTTCCTTCCTCTAAATTCTCTCCTCTCTTGTTTTCATGTCATATCCACCAGTACTATCTAACACCAAGTTGAGAATTTAATTGCTATGACAATTCATAGAACATTTTTGTGTTATTAATTATGATTTATATATTCTGACCTCTAAATTTATGTATCACCTAATTTGAACACATTTTACAAGCTTTGTTTACATAGAGCTCTAAAACAAATCTCTTAAAATGTGCAAAATGGACCTAGCCCAATTGAACTGCCCTACAGGACCTGGCTTAGATACAGCTAATGACTGCCCTTCCTACAGCTCATCAAGCCTGTTTTTAATTTTATACTATTTTTTTGTTGTTTAAACCAGAGTTAAAGAACATTCACTTCAAGTGCAGATTCTGGACCTTCCCACATGCCTTGGGCTCAGTTTGCAGATAATAAAAGGAGCTCTGTCTCCCCTGCCCCTTCAGGTCTACCCACAATTCTGCAGAATAAAAGGCATTTATACACTCCATGCTTCACTTTCTTTCATCCAGGCCGTCCCTCCAATTTCCTCTCTAAAAAGACACGGAGTTGTTTATAAAATGTCTTTCTATTTAGAAGTTCTCCTCAGGAGGCAAAAGTAAATCTCAAGTTTCTACGGTGTTTGGCATTCTGCATCTTTGCTTTCTGACAGTGTTTTGTGAGTCCCAATGACAGTAAAGAGCATGTTACTATTGAAAAGGGAAACAGAGGAGCAAAACTGATGTTACTATCCCACCAGAAGCCTGCGAGGAAAGTAGTGTTCAAAAGCAACAAGTGCTCTTTTCTGCTGGCTGCTTGGCTAGGAGCCAGTACCACCAGGGTCCAGTTTAACTAACTGGGAGGAATTGTTTTGAAGGGGAGACAGAGGAGGTCACTCACCAGGGCAGCCCATATTTGGCCATCTCAGCACTTTAGAAGTGATGTTAGACATTCGAAGTGATGAAAATCAAACAGGGACACTCAGTCTGGGCAGCTGGGTGCTGTCAGGAGAGCAGATCTCCCTTGTCCTATTCTTCTGATGAATTCGAGTGAAGAATGTTTCACAATGCTCAACCGATACAATAAATGACCCAGCAAGTCACGACACAGTGCAATGCATATATTAAGTACAAGCCAGAATTTGCCATTTAATTAGAATGCTGCTTAAAATGAGTGCAATGTTCTTTTGTTGTAATTATAACTGCAGATTAAGGAACCATTTACTTCTCTGCAATCATGTCCAACCAACTTTATACTCAATAATGAATTAACTTTTATTCAGTACACTTTTGTTGAGACATCCCAATTCACAACTCTTTATTTTATTTGTGCCTTTAAATTAAAGATGGAGTCTCAATATGTTGCCCTGGCTGGTCTCCAACTCATTGACTCAAGGGATCTTGAGTCTGCTTCAGCTTTTCATGAAACCAGGGTTACAGATATACTGCCAAGGGGGCTTCTTTTTTTTTAACATGATTTTTTTATTGATTCTCCAGGAATTTCACATCACGTGCCCCAGTCCCATTCATTTCTAGTCCTTCAATATCTGCCCTTCACCCTTGTAGCATTCGCACCCACACACAAAAGAAAATTCATGAAAAAATAAAAATAAAGTAAATAAAATATTAATTAAAAATAAACAAACAAAAACACACAAAAAATAACTAAAAAGCAAAACAAAAGTAAACAAAAAACCCTACTTTGCTTTCCATCTTTCCCCACCCTTCATTGCCTCTTCATTAGTTTTGGTGACATTGGGAGCTACCATGCATCGTGCAGCTTTACTTGCAAATATTCACTGTGTAATGTGTTGTTAGTCAGGTTCAAGGCCTCTGGCTTCTGGTACACCATCAGTACTGGACCCTCACTAAAATTCCTCCTGGATACTCTGCTGTTGTCCTGAGTCATGGAGATCCTTCAGGTAAGGTTCTGCAGAACCAGTCTGCTGAGGGGAATTCTAATTCAAAATCCCAGTCCTGGCTGCAACCACTACATTGTTTTTAATGCAAAAATTACAACTGAAATATTATACTGTTAGGTCATTTCCTGAGCTTGAAATCTATTTTTCTGTGGGCTGGCAGAAAGAAAGTCACTTAAATAACATCTACTGCTTACATAAGAGATTCTCAGCTGGATATACAGTCCTGCATAGGAAAGAAAAGTCTCTGTTCACATGAAGATGTCATTCTAAAAGGGAAAAACAGATGTTGATCTCACTCTCCGGGAAGGGCATTTATGATAGCCTTTCCACGTAAGCTCAACTTGTTAGTTGGGAGCAGTCTTATAGTTCTCTCGACCTTTCTTTGTGTTCAATTTTATCTTCAAACCAATATTGGCTCCCTCTTTTATGTTCTCTCTCTCTGTCTCTGTCTCTCTGTCTCTTTCCTATCTTCTATTCCTAACCAGGTTCAATATTCCTGGTCGCACATGTTTTCCTTTCCTCCATGGAGCCCTCAACTAATGCCTGTTGAAAACAGGATCAAACACCCATACATAAACACTGAGTCGAACTAGAACCCAGATGCAGATGGAGAGGACAAGACCATGCTGCAGAAACACATAGAGACAGCTTACCTGAACAAGGAGGAGCTAACTAGACTGATAGCTGGGAAGCCAGCATGGGACTGACTAAGGCCCCCCTGATTATGGGTCTCAGCCAGAAGGACTGAGCAGTCAAAGAGACCTCAGAGACCTCAGACAGTGGAGCCAGGATGTATCCCTGGTTCACAAAAGAACTTTGCGAACATATCCCCCATGGAGGGATAACTGCCTTAATCTAGAGACAGGAGAGAAGCCCTAGTCCCTACTTCACATGACCTGCCAGATCTACATGACCCCAACTGGATGGTACTCCCCTACATATGGAATTGGGGTGGGGGGATGGGAGGGGAGGGTGTTTAGAGTGCATGTGAGAGGGCAGAGAGGGTAAAAAGGGAGGGAAGGAGGGAGGGAGGGCTAGGGGGAGGGAGCAAGGGAGGGAGGGAGGGAGGGAGAGGGAACTGGGATCGACATGTAAAATAATATATTAAACTAAAAAAAAAATGCTTTGACTCCAAAATTTAAGTTGAAGGACAAGTTACTGGGGAAAAGGATTTCTATTTTTGTTTCCACAGAAAATGAAAAGATGTGGATTCCTTCCAGACTAATGTGGTTTGATCACGCCAGACCACCTGAAACAGAGTACAAGCTGATCCTACATTCAAAACAGCTGGACAAAACAGCCCTACAGACTACAGCCAGGATATCTGAATCTTCTTCGAATCCCCCAAGACAGCGCCCCTTACCAGCAGGAAGTAGTTTGGAAAGAACGACGCCCAAATTCCCAAATATTGTGTATAAATGTTTGTTTGTTTGTTTTCATTTAATTGGACTGTTATATAAAATTAAATAAAATTAAAAAAAAGAGTTTCAAACTGAAAAAAAAAGGGAAAAACAGATACTAAACAAACAAACAATTGAACAAGCTCATTTTAGGGAATTCTAAGTTCTAGGAAACAAAATGAGATGCTGTGCTAGAGACTGACTGGCATGGTTGCCTTAGGATGGTCATGAAAGAGTCACTGAAGATGATCCAAGTCCAACTGGGGAAATGTTTAACTTTGAATAACAAGGTAGATAGTCAAGCCATGTACTGGGGAGCAATAGGTTAGAGATGAAGGTAGAACTCAATAAATATTTGCCGCTGTGTCTTATAGGTAATTTCCACTGGACAAAGACTGGGGGTGTGTTATGGGATATTATTTTAAGATGTGTTACATTCATTTATGCTATGGAATATTTGTTTAATGATGCAAAGATGTTGCATTCTTTCATGTTACACAACCAGTGATGGAATAAGAAAAAAAGAAAGGTACATGGAATAGAGAAGGATAAAAGCCCAGAGGCAAAAGGTAAATGGGGTAGTTTAAGTTAAGAAAAGCTGGCTAGAAATAAGCCAAGCTAAGGCTGGGCATTCATAAGAAAGAATAAGCCTCTGTGTACTTATTTTGGGACCTGGGTGGTGGGCCTCCAAAGTGTAAAAGTCATAAGAGAAAAAACAAAACAAAACCCTAGAGATATGGGGCAAAAAAAAAAAATAAAAATAAACTAAAAATGAGTGTGGTTGGTATATAAAATACATACAAAAGGATGGGAAGGAAATAGAGTAGCGAACAGATGTGCACTAGATGTGCACTATGGGACACTTCAGTGTGCAAAGGTCCAGGAGAGTAGGTCATGAAACTAAATGAAGTAGCTAGTGGAAGCCAAGCCAAGTCTAAAATACAGAAGGAAGGTATTCAAAGGTGTCAGAAACACGATGAAAGTGGCAATGCCTGGAATGCCAACTTTCTGGTGTGGAGAAAATGAAGATGAAAATAATTCTATCTGAGTTAGCAAATACTATGGAAAAGCAAACGAGCACTTGATTTCATGAGGGCATTCATAACAAGCAGCTATCTCTGCACTGTGAATGGCCTTATAAGCAGTCAGGATCTGTAGTTGGCTTTAGTGTGGGAATATCTAAATTCTGAACAGGTTTAGGAGAATGAACATCACACCTGTATTTATTCAATAGTTTGAAATCCCAGTTCAGTAGTACTGGGCCATTTCTTCATGATGGGTAGAAGCTGAAGAGGGGCTATTCATATAAAAAAAATCTCTGGATCAATTCTACAGACATTTTGGTCTGATCCAGTCAATCAGGAAACAAATGCTCAGGAATCTCCTTTTGGGACAGTTAGATAAGCCAAGCAGGACCTAGTCTCAATGGTCTTGGAGGGAGGTAGGCATGGGTTTTGCAAATAGCTGACTACAAATCCTAGTCTTACCATTTTCCAGGCTGTATTCAGAAGCAAAGTAGCTAAGTCCATTCTTATCACCCATTAAATACTGACAATAGTTGCCAGCCTGTGGTGAGGCTAACAGAGTACTTTGTGCTCAGTGACTAACAGTGTGTCAGGAAGTAGTGATGATGCTATGAGGTGTCCAATAATTCTTGATCTTCTCTCTCCTTTCATCTCAATAGCTCACAGTAATAAGCTATGTTCCATTACAACTCCCAAGTGGTCTTCATTCTCTCCCCATCTACTACATAGCTTTTTTTTATAATGCAAAAAAAAAAAAACCCCACAAAACAAACAAACAACAAACCCCACAAAACAAAAGGAAACTAAACGTTGAACTTTAAGGTCATGTTCTGAGTCTTTTTGTGAACTGGCAGAGGAAGCATGAGTAATTTCTAATGCTATTTCAGTATGAGAAGGTTCCTCCACCAAGAAATAACACTCTTTATAGGTGTAGTTAATTTCCTCAGTATTGCTGTGGTGCTAATAACCTCAGAGTTTAAATTCTGAAATTGAAATTGCCTATCAATTACTTGCTGGCTTGCCCCATTGCATACAGTACAGGGATTCATCACAGAGCCATGGGCACTTGCTGCATATAACCTACTAATTCAACCAGTGTATATATACTAAGACCTTGCTGAATACCCAGCAGAGTGGACACTGGAATGGCCATGATAAGTGGGAGTAATGGGACACAGTTCCTGCCCTCACTCTGGCATATATCAAGGTTACCCAACTCTTTCCATTAGCAGAGAGGTGACCTTCCTTCCATGCTAGATTCCCAAGAGGTCTTTCACTCAGACAAAAAGGCAACATGTTTACAATTCTGGAACTTTTTAAAAATAGGAACTGAAGGAGATCTTTCCCCAATAGCCTTCTCTCATGGAGGAGTGAGACTCACCACCTTTGTGTTTAATTTTTTTGAATTACAAAACAATACACACTTGAATTAAAATATAACTTCCTGTGAAATGGGAAGTCTCTCATCTTTACTAGAGAACTTAGCATCCTTTCATTTTTGTCTAAGTGGATACAAACATTTATCTCAGAACACTTACCCATTCTGCATGTGCAACACCTGGCTTTTTTACTTGGGCTTTGGAGCACTGAACGTACATCTTCATCCTTGTGTGGTAGACACTTGGCTGACTGAGTCATTTCCTTGGACATGAGACTGGAGAGTCTCTCTAGTTTTGTTTTATTTTTATTTTTTGGAGTTTTTCTTTTATAAAAAAATTATTTATGTGTATGAGTATTCTTTTTCGCATGTATATGTATCACATATGTGCCTGGTACCCATCTGTTACTGGAGTCCTCTGTAAGAGCAGGCAGTGCTCTTAACTGCAAGCCTTCTCTCCAGCCCAATTTTTGTCCCTGATGACATTACTAATTTGGTGTTACATGCTGTCTATTTTTTCATTAGGTGTTACATGGTGTCTGTTTTTTCATTAGAGTCCTTAACAAGTTAATGAATTGTTTAAAATTCCTTTTCTGGTTATTTCAACATTATGCAATAACTAAGTCTGGCTTTGGTGGTCACTTTATCTCCTCACAGTGCATTTTTTTTTCTTGTATTTTAGTACACCTTGTAATCTTTGTCTGAACATCAGACACACTATACCTGTAGCAGGTTCTGAGGTAAAATAGGCCTTCGGTGAGGATTTCTACTAATCTCAATTAGAGTTGGCTTTGCTTAGAGTTTGTTCTATACATTCCAAATACTTCAGATTCTTTGAGTATCCTTGTTTCTGAATCCTCTCTTAGCTTTGGGGCTTACCTGGGTCTTACAGTTCTTGCAAGTGTAACCTACTGAGGGTTTGCTCTGTGGTGATGGAGCGTGAGGGAGGGGGAGCTCCATAGCCTTCAGTGGGCTATATCTCAAGCCAGGGAAAGAGCCAGTGAATGTGAAGATGATTCTATAGAAACTTCCCAAATTGAAACTCAAAGGAAAAAACTAAAAATTCCAAGACATTTAAAAGGTGAAGGTGGCATCAAAATGGATAGCACATGCATAACTAGAACACTGGAAGGAAAAGAGAAATTATGATTATTTATTTGAAATTACTATTTCATGGTAAATCAGGTGTTATCAGACATACTATTTCCAGGAAAAGTCTATAGTGGCTTTAAAAGGGAGATGGGCTTATATGTATGTCAATTTGTGTGTATGAGTGGAGTTTCTGGTTGTGAAGGCTCTCATTCCTTCCTTTAGGAGAAACTTAAAAGATTTTCTGTAGTGAAAGAGTTAAAGGATTATTTCAAGTCAAGGATGAGTAATCTCAGAGTGTGAGGAGTTGAGAATAAAAGATACAGGAGACAGCAATAATATAAGAATAAAACCACCTCCAGAAATCAAGCAGATGGCACTTAGTATTTCTTTTACTATAAGATTTGTTTAATGCTACAGATTCCCACATGTCCTCATTAAATGGATATATATTTATCCCAGGGAACACGATATGACTGTTAATAGAACTATGACAGCTAGTCTTGTGTAGTATGAGTCACATGAGTAGAAAATCATTCATTCACAAGGGTCTCATTCACTGAGAACCGAAACTTTCACAACTGAAGGTGTTTGTAGACCGACTGTGAGAGCCACTACACCTTCTTGTAAGTTCTCTGATTTTTCTTGGCTGAGAATGCTCATGAATTGGTTGTCAGTCATGTGCTGCTACGTGACTCACGTAGCCTGACTTACAACGTCTAGCCACCAATGCACTCAGGAAACATTAAGTTCCTGAACATCTGTCACCAGATCCTGAGAGTTTCAGGACCCTTGAAGCTGATGATTCGATGGACTGCAGCTTTCTCTCTAGAGGGTAGTAGCTTCCAAACCATTGACTAAGCCTAATTCCAAGCTCATGTTAATTTGTGAGCCACACATATGGTTTCTGGGAATTGAACTCAGGACCTCTGGAAGAGCAGTCAGTGCTCTTAACCACTGAGCATCTCTCCAGCACACCGTATTAACTTGAAACTTGCTTTCTTTCAGTTATATTTAGAACGATGTTGTTCGGTGGATCTTCTCCAAATACCCCATGGAAGGACTTTTTGCATAGTAGTTTTGACTGCCAAGTATTAAAGGGTAGAGTCTAAACTGAGCCCAAGAGCTCACAAAATCTTCTGTTTGCTTGCTGAAGGAACACAGCGGGGAATTTTCTATCTTAAGTGGCTAGGCACACCATGCATCTGGAATGAGAAGCAAGTCCTAAAGTGTTCACAGCATGGTACAACTGAATGTTTTCTATCTTCAGGAGATAAGCTGGGGAAGTTTTGTTTCCCGGGTTTTCAAAAACCTTTACAACAAAACACAGTGAGGAGGAGAGGCAAGTCAGTCAATTCTATAACACAGAACACTGTTTGCAAGGTTCTTCTGACATCTCACAAGGGGAGGGAACAGTGGTAACCAGAGTCCCTGAAATGAAGACAGAAGGAAGGAGAGAGGGAGAAATAAATCTGAAATCCAGTCTTAATTTAGGTCCCAAAGTAAGCAAGCAGATGTCCACATAATTCCTGCCTCCACCCATAAAGAATCATGATCTCTCCAAAGTGAATAAATCTACAGTTCTCAACATTTATTTTAAAATGCACATTGAGTCACATTATGGAGAGTCAAAGCGGTGTATGTATATCTAAACCTCTAGGTTCTAGAAAAGAGGGTAAATTGTCCTTAATTCCACATACATAAATGTTGGGAGTCACTGCCTTTTAATATCAGTGATAATTGGATGACGATGTTTGACAGTGAATTGTTTTACTTCAAAGAAAACAAACCCAACACAAGCTTGCTGATCTCAGAATACTAGAGTTGGGGGACACTTGTTAGCCAGCACCTTCACAGAAGCCAGTTCAATGGCTTTGGAGAAACTGCTGTGCCTCTGCTGGCATCTACTTCCAAGGGCACATCTGACTCCTGGTAATGGTTTCTGGTTTGTTTGAGAACTGCTATCCTCGAATGTTCTGCACTTGCTCCTCTATTGATTTCCCCCCGTAGGTTTTTCCTTCCAAAAGGTATGGAGCCACCACCCTGATGTGACCTCTTATAGTGAATGCAGATTCACACAAAACTGGTACAAGGCTTCCCGGCTCTGAAACACATTCAAGTGCAGAGGTCTCTCTTTACTCTTCAGTCTTAAGATCAGTGGATTTACTGGGATGGTGCTGACATAAAAAATGAAAGACGACATCTGAGTCTAACAGCTGCACAACATTTAGACTCATGTAAACTGGTCTGACATCACACATTCTGCATGTGAGTTCCATGAGTATTGGGCATATGGAGCTAATACAAAAACAGGCATACAAAGTCCCTGTGGTTTATGGCATGATGAACTCCAGAACTGGGGAGAAAAAAGCCAGGAAAGTTACACCATTTGCTGAATGGAGCTGGCTTTGGTAATGTCCCATTCTCACTGAGCTACTTGGTTTCACTAGGGAGACGCCAGACACAGCACGATATCAGCAATAAGCTGCACTTGTCTGAAGGGGTCAGAGAGAGAGAGACCTCACAGTGTTCTTTGCCTTTCTCCATGGAAGGATGGTGAGGTGAAGCCAGGTTTCTCCTCATAGACAGTGAGGAAAATGCAGGTGAAAGAAGAGAACATACTGTCCCAATACAGAGGCCTGGCAAGACACAGCACTCCTTAGCTGGGAGGCTGGAGTTCTGCCCAGACACGGTAGCATTGATCAAATCAGTGCTGCTCCACACCGACCCACAGCTGTAAACAAAAGCCTCACATATCCTCTTTCTTCTGCGAAAGACAAGGACTGCAAGCACTTGACAAATAGCTCTGTGCGTCTCTGACAGACTATACATGTGCCCTAGAAAATGAAATATGTCCTTATTTAATTTTTTCAAAGGAGAACCAAAGTCACTTGAATACCTCTTGGCCAATTAACCACACAGAAGAAGGCTTGGGGAAACATTCGTCAGCACCTTGACCTTGACCTCCATCCGATCTGATCAGCAGACCCGAGTTACTTTCACCACCATCTCTGCCTGGAATCAGAGAGCACACAGTGCAAGTGTTGTGTGCTAAACAAATTCATGTGATAGATTTCAGGTCAATGGGTTTATAAAATATAACTCCATCTGCAGAAGAAAAGTATGAAGTAGATGCAGGAGGTTGAACCTCAAGCTTTAGATCACTGACAAGAGTTAGGGCAGGAATTCAAGGCAGGAACGGAAACAGAAGGCATGATGGCACACAGCTTACTGGCTTGCTCCCTAAGTCTTGCTCAGCTTGCTTTCCTACAAAACCCAGAAACACCTGGCAAGAGTGTCAGCTTGCCCACACAGGGCGGTGATGCCTGCAGTGGGCTGGACATCAGCCCAATAATTAATCAAGAAAATGCCCAGAGACTTGCCTCCAGGCCTATCTGATGGAGATGTTTTCTCAATTGACGTTCGCCCTTACCAGATAAATCTAGCTTGTGCCAAGTTTACAGAAAACTAACCAGCACAGCAAGGAAGGGAACACAGATCTAAAGGAAACAGAAATAAGTAAACTCTCAAACTCATTCCTGGAGGTTTTTAGTGTAAAAGCCTGGCCTCCCCCAACAAGCTACACTTGATGACCCAAACAGATAATGCCAATTAAAGAAACAAGGAAACATTGGGGAGGGCACAGAAAAGGGGAAAGGCCCCGGTATTTAATGTGACCACACTGGAAAAAGGAATAAAGGGGTATAGTGATCTCCCAGTTAATTTGGTGGTACTAACATGAGATTTAAGTTTAAATAAAGGGCAAAGGGACAAGACCGGCAAGCACTCTGGTCAAGACCTAGTGCACTCAATATTGACCCAATGTTGTCTCAGTTAGAATTAACAAGAGACCTGCAATTTGCTCCAATAAGTCCTTAAACAGTTAATCCGTTCATCAGTGAGGGTACAGCATTACTTTACTGGATAATTGTCCTAATGTGGGGACAGGGGCATCTGTCCTGCCAGGTTTTACTCTTCCTAAAATTCAGGGTGATTTAAGAGGAAAGGTGAAGAACCACAGTTTATTGCTGTCTTCAGCCAAAGTACAGGCTCAAAAGAAAAGCAGACACCAGGCTTTCTTCCTGAGTCTAGCTACTTTGTGGGCCAAGTGAGGGCCTCTTAGCAGGAGCAGTTTCTAGTGTCACAAGGTCAGAAGAGTACTAAACATTATCCCTATAACGTTTGTAAACATGAACCATTCAATACTAGCTAGCCATCTCATTTTTACTCTCAGCAAAGCATATCTTTATCTTTTAAAAGAAGTCATTAGAAAAATATTGTACGTTATATTCGGTCTTTTGAAATATTGTCTTATGTAGCCCCGACTGACCTCTAACTCCATGTTTGAATTTCTGACCCTCCTATCTCCCCTTCTCACATTCTGGGATAACAGGCTTGCACCTATGATACCTAGTTTTATATGGTGCTGGGAATTAAACCGAGGACTTCATACACACTAGGCAAACATTCTATGAAGTGAGTTACATCCCCAGACCAGTTCCTGAACACCTTGACTAAAATATCCCTTCTCTGTGAAAAGGAAGATTTCCTGTTATGCTGATCAAGGCTTCAGCACAATGGGTGAAGTGAGCTGAACTGTACAACCATTCTAGAGTACATCACAAAGCTAACTTTAACTTCTGAGTTCTGATGAGTTTTATTGCTCTCTGCCATCAGGACAGTCTACAACAGTAGTTCTCAACACGTGGGTCACGATGCCCCCACATGGGGTTGCATAACAGATATTTTAATTATGATGCATGGCAGTAGCAAAATTACAATTATGAAGCAGCAACAAAAATAAGTAAGTTTATGCCAAAGCATTAGGAAGGTTGAGAATTATTGGTCTAGAGAGAGGCTATAGTCAAAGAAAAGCAAATTCAAGTATGAGGAATTCCCATCTTCTAATCTCCTGGGGTCCACTGTTGCTAAAGTCAGATAGTCTATTTTGGAGCTCTAGGCCGAGTCTAGAACCTTCTCTAATTTCCCCAGTGGAATTAAACAAAACACACAGTGTTAATGAACTGTGTGGCCAAATCTGCCTCTGCCAGGCAGACGGTAGCCCTGCCACATGCTATTAGGTTACCACATACTAATGATATTTCATGTTTTCTGCACATTCTTTTCCAAACAACGCAGCCCTGCCAATTTGTCCACAGGGCATTGACTCTCTAAATGAAGTTACTTTCCTTTCTGCCTGAGGATGCCCGCAGTCACTTTCTCACAGATGGAGGAACAGAGGCAAGACCTCTCATTTACTGCCTCTTAAATGCTAAGAAAAGAAAAATCTAAAAACCCTGTAAGCTAATAAAGTGACTGCCATCCTGTTAGATTTTCCTGTCTAAACCAGAGAGTATAAGATGCCATCATTCTCAGCTGAGAGGAAAGGGAAAACACACACACACACACACACACACACACACACACACACATGCACACACACAGGAACACGCACATGCAGGTGGATGGTGTGAAATTTAAGCAGACTTGGCAAAGGACTAATCCACTTCAGGAGCTCTCCACTGGAGATGTGTTTTGACAGTTCTCCAGTAACTTCCTGTTTTGGTTTGCCTGCCCATGTTTATAATGGACCAGGCAGCATACTATAGCTCAAAGAGTGTGTCTTTTGAGATCAAGCATACACCCCACCCCCACTTTTTGTTAAAGCAGTTCCTTACTGTTCTGAGGCTGAGTTTCTCCGTCTGACTCTGGGGGCTGGGTAGTGACACCTAACTCAGTGAGTTACTGTGAGACAAGGAACAATCAACATAGATGTGATTTGTGAAAGGGTCTGCTGCGTGCTGCTGTGGGAACTTGTACAAATTATTTAATTCCCATCTCACCTGTACAATGGAGCTACAATAGCCCCCCTCCTTTAAGATGTGATGATTATTAAATACATTAACATATGTAAAGTGCTTAGCTTTAAATCTTTTCTGTAATTTCTATTGACAAAATAGTAAAATGCTGTTTATTTTCCAGATATACTTCACTATACATTAAATTAAACACAGTAGAATTGACATAGATAGATAGATAGATAATAGTGTTTTGACACATACAGTCATTTATACACAACTATAGACCTATCTTGCTATAACTCTCTGAGTATGTGTCTTAGTGTATTCTTCTGTTACAGAATACCATAGACTGGGTAGTCTAAAATGAATGTTTATTTGGCTCATGGTTACAGAGACTGGGAAGTACAGGATCAAGGGGGCTGCATCCTTCGATGGACAAGAGAGAAAGGTTTATTTAGGCAGATGCATACTCTGTGTGTGTGTGTGTGTGTGTGTGTGTGTGTGTGCAATCCCTGCCCCCCAAAAGAGTAACAGCCCTAGACAGACAACTCTTAAAAGGTGTGTTAAGAAGCTAGGTGGTGTTCGCACACTCCTTGAAACCCAGCATTTGGAAAGCAAAGGCTGATAGTCTACAGAGAGAGTTCTAGGATAGGCAGGGCTATGCAAAGAAATCCTTTCTTCCCCCCCCCCTCTCTCTGTGTGTGTGTGTGTGTGTGTGTGTGTGTGAGAGAGAGAGAGAGAGAGAGAGAGAGAGAGAGAGAGAAAGAGAGACAGAGAGAGAGAGAAGGATCCTGAAGAGTAGCTCTCTCCACAGTTAATAGCTTCTGGCAGTGGTGCAGAGGGTAAAGGACTCAATATTCTGAGTTGGCCATTGGGAGTTTGACCATGCTCCAGTGAGTATACCGACAGCACAAATTGGACTCCCCCTCCTTCTTCCTCTTCCTCCTCTTCTTTTTGTGAGGGAGGAAGTACCAAGGGTGAGGGGTGGAGCTGGGAGGACCTGGGGGTTCGATCAGGATTTATGGTGTGAAATTTCCAAATAATCAAGAAAAATAGCATGAAAAAAAAAAAATAATAAGAGGACCGTAGGAAGCTTCTTGGCCTTCTACTATGCCATGTCAAATAATAGTGAAAAGATGACTAAGAACTAGGAAGGACTTCTCCAGCAGATACTAAATCTGTCTGTACCTTGCTCTTCCGGTCCTCCAGATTTTGACCAATAAGCTTCAGTTGTTTATAAGCCCCCTGTTCTGGGATACTTTGTTACAGTAGCACAAATGGGCAAAACATGCACACTCAGTTATTCTGCCAGCATTTTTTTGAAGAGACCCACTTCTCTGTACTGAATTACATTTGCTCCACTGTCAAAATTCAGTTAACCACAAAATAAATCTTTCTTTTTCAAATCAACTATGTTTGTGTGAGTTTATTTTTAGTTTCTCTCTTCTGATTTATTTATTTATTTTGTTCATCCTTCATCTATTACTTGCAGCATTACAGTAAAGCTTAAAATTGGGTAAAATGTGGACTGCAAAGATGGCTCAGTTGTTAAGAGTGCCTGCTGCTGTTTCAGAGGACTTAAGTTCTGTCCCTAGCACCTACATTGAGCAGTCATCCCTTGTAAATACAGCTCCAAGGAATTCAGTGTTCTCTTTTGGCCTCCCAGGGTTTGCGCACGCGCACATACACACACAATTATTTAAATGAGATAGTATGAGGGTTTTTAAAAAAAAGTATTTGTTTTAGTACTGTTATATCCTTTAACTCCACATATACAATTTTAAAGCAGCTGTCAAGAACAGTTCTCCAAGAAGCTGCTGGGTGCCAGTGAGATGGCTCATCAGATAAAGGCACTTGCACCTGATCCTGGCCAATGGAGTCCAATCCCCGGGACTCTCACAGCAAGAGGGAGAACAAAATCTGGCAGGTTGTGTTCTGATTTCCACATTTACACCGTAACACACACACACACACACACACACACACACACACACACACACACACAAATAAATAAGTAAGTAAATAAGTAAATAAATAAATATGTTAAAATAAGAAAAAGCTGTTGGAATTTTGATTAGACTGTTCCCAAGTCAACACAACAAATTTGGAAGAATTTTCATCGTAACCACACTGAATCTTCCAGTCTACAAACACCATATCTCTACTTGTTTGGCTTCCTCTTAGTTTTTTTTTTTTTCCCCTTCAATGTTCCATACTTTTCAGCTTTCAGATTCCACATGATTTTCCTAGGCCCCAAGGTGTGCTAGTGGGTGTGCGTGGGTGTGTGCAGTCTTTCAAGAGCAAGTATGCGAGCATGTACCCGAACACTGTTGTTAACAGTATTGTTTTCCAGATTTTGAATTCCAATTGTTCAGTGTTATTGTATAGAAATATCATAGATTTGTGTGAATTGACTGTACCCTGAGACTTTATTAGACTTATTATCAGTTCTCAGAGCTTTTGTGTAGGTTGCTTAGGAATACTTATATAGATAGTTATGTTATTTATGATAGTTACATTATTTATGTGTAGAGACTTTTATTTCCATATTTTGTCTTATTATAATGACTCACTAGAATTTCCAGGATAATAGCAGAACATATCCTTATAATATTCACCATTTGGGTGAAAAAAATGTATTCAGTCACTTAACATTAACTTTTATGTGAGCTATATAGTCCTCCCCCTTTTTAGATTTCTTTTTGTATGTCAAGGAAATTTATTTACTGAGATAATTTTTACAAAAAATAATCACACATGCATATGGAGTCTTGTCAAGTGCATTTTCTGCACCTATTTTCTCATTACTGTTTTGTTTTGTTTCTGTTTTTCTAGACAAGATTTCCCTGTGTAGCCCTAGCTGTCTTGGAACTCAATCTTCAGACCAGGCTGGCCTCAAACTCATAGAGATCTTCCTGCCTGTGCTTTCTGAGTGCTAGGGTCAAAGTCATGTGCCACCAGTGCCAGGCTAAACCTATTTTGTTGTTACCATTATGATTGTTATTGCCAGGCTAAACCTATTTTATTGTTACCATTATGACTGTTATTTGAGATAGGATCTTGTATAGCCCAGGCTGGCCTTGAACCTGTTATGTTTGGGAGGATTGCTTTGAACACCTGATCTCCCTATGTTTATTGTCAGGCCCAGAGTTTAGTCTTTAATCTGGTAACATACTGTTGTACTTCAATAGTCTTTAAAGTTGAACAAATCTCCCATTACTTATATCCTTGCCATTTAGTCATGGTGTATTGTACATTGTACTTTTATACACTCTAAGTTAATATTTTAAAACATGCCAATGTTTTAGTGAAGATGAGGGATATTTGTCTATAGTTTTGTTTTCCTGTGCTTTTGTTTGGCTTTGCTTTTCTTAAAATATTGGCTGCAAGAATCCCAACGTTCAGGAGGCCCAAACAGCAGAATTGTGACTTGGGAGCCAGTCTGGGATACACCATGGCACTATCTTGGGGTATGGGTTGTATGAGGAGATGACTGAGTTTCCTTATGTTGCCTTGACTGACCTTGAACTGTTACAATGAAGCAATCCTCTTGCCTTAGCCTTCTAGACAGCTAGAACTGACCATTTTTATCAACCCATGCCCAGCTTGTCTGGTTTTAAAATGAGGACAATGGTGGTCTCAAAATAAACAGTAAAATTTCCTTTTCTTCTATTTCTGTCTCAATTGTGTCAGGTTTCTTTGATTCATTCATTATTAAATGTTTGGTAGAATTCAGAAGGGAAACCATTGAAAATGGTATATGTCTGATGATCTCCTTTTGTATCTTGTTTTATGGTTCTTGTTTTTTCCTTGCTTATTTGTAAGGATCTCGTGTACCTCAGGCTGGATTCCAACTTTCTATATGTATCCAAGAAGAACCTTGAACTCCTGCCTCCACCTCCAAGGACAGGAAACATTCACTATCACGCCTGGTTTTCTGTGATGCTGGTGGCTAATTGCATGGCTTTGAACACCGTGAACAAGCATTTTACCAACTGAACCACACTTTCAGGGCCTGGAAGGTGGGTTTAAAGTGTCAATTGTATCTTGCATGGATAGAGGATCCTTCAGGTTATCTATATCTGGTTGGTTTTGTTTTGTGAGTTTTAGTAATCTGAATCTCTCAAAAAGCCCATTTCTTCTAAGTTGTCAAATATATAAGCATAGAGTTCACCAGACATTCATACCATCCTGTTAATGTCTGAAGGTTATGAAACAATATTGTCTCTTTTTGTTCCTGATATTAGTAATTTGTGACCTTTTCCTTATATTCTTAGTCATGCTGGTCAATCAATCTTGTTAATTTTTTTTGGTTCAATTATTTTTAAATACTTTCCATCATTGATTATTTTTTAAAAAATATTTGTTGTTTCTTTCATCAGACTCCGTATAACTAGGATGTACTTTGGTTTTGGATTTGTTGTTTTTCTATTCATCAGAGATGGAAGTTTGGGTCACTGGTTCAAGAACCTGCTTTTGTTATGACACCTTGGCATGCTAATTACCCCTGAATCAGGACTCTATCTATATCCACCAAGTTTTGATATGTTGTATTCTTCTTTTCTTTTGGTCAAGAACATTTATGAAATATAGCGAGTTAATTTCCAAATAAGTGGAGGGTTTTCTAGATAACTTCCTACTTGTGACATCTATTTAATCCTGCTACCAGAGAACACTTGTTATATGGCTTCTAGTCTTTCAAGTTTGTTGAAATTTGTTTTGTGCCTAGGACATGGTATATCATGGTGAGTGTTCCTATGTATTTGCAGAAAAAAACAAAACACAATCTTCCAGGTGTTTCTACACATGCCTGTTGATCTCATTTACCAGGTTATCTTCAGCCATAGATGTTGACTTAATGCCTCTTCCATTGGTTGCTGAAAGAGGTGTGTTGAACAGTCTAATCAGTTTGTCTTCCATTCCAGCTCTTCTTACCTCATTGGAGGAAGCCTGTGTTGGGAGAAGTGTTTACTACTTCACTGGTTGTAGGTTTTGTTTGTTTGTTTCACAAATGAACCAGTTGTCTCTACATTTATTTTTTAATCCTTGAAAATCTCTTGCTCTAAAGCAGACTTTGTGTTGTTACAGGTGTCCTGGCTTTGTTTTGACTGGTTTTGAACATTATGTTTTTCTCCATCCTTTTACTTTTAAGTGGTGTTTTTGCAAAAACAGGGTCAGTTTATTTGTTCCATCTTTGTTTCTTTTTGTTGCTATTATTGAGTAATTTTTTATAATTTTCTTTTATAGTTTTATTAAGTATTTACTTTTCTTTTGTGATTGCTATTAGTATCTCCTAGGGGGTAAATATACATCTTTAGTTAATGTTAATCTACTTTCACAATAGTACTTACACAACAAATTCTTGTTTTTTTCCATTTCATCCTGTAATAGTCCATTTTCACAGTAGAATATCAAGATGTTCCTTAGGATACTGTATTTCTTTTTTCGCTGTGAATGTATCAATGCTTTTCCCTGCCATGGGTTTTCATGAATTTCAATATTATGCGTAGATATGTGCTGTGGTTTAAATATATACATGCGCCCCCCCCAAAAAAAATTCATGTGTTGGAAACTTAGTCCTAAAATTCACATGTTAATGGTATTCAAAGGTAGGATCTTTGAGACATAATTAAAGCTAGATTAGGTCATGAATGCAAGGCCCCAAAAAGCATTTATAAGAACTAGAAAAGAGGCCTGAAGTAGCATACTCTCTTTGTCTCATCATGTGATAACCTCTACCATGCTATAACACACTAAGAAGACAGATACTGGTACCATGTTCTTGAACTTCTTCAGACACATTAGCTAAGAAAATTTCCATTCTTCATAAATTACCCAGCCTCTGGTACTTGTGATTGCCACAGACAAAGGAGTATGACTTGTGTGTGTGTGTTTATGTGTATCTGTGAGTGTATGGTATGTGTATGTGTGTATTTGTGATAGTGTATATATGTGAGTGTGTAAGAATGTATATATGTGAGTATATGAGAATATGTATGTACATATGCATGTGTATATGTATGTTATGTGATTGTGCATGTATGTGAATGTATATATGTACACATGTATGTGAGTATATATATATGTGCTTTCACGTGCACACACGCGCGCGCGCGCGTGTGTGTGTGTGTGTGTGTGTGTGTTTGTGTGTGTGCTGTCATCCTATTTGGTATTCTCCAAGCTTCTGAAGTCTGTGGTTTGGTATCTGCCTTTGAGTTTTGATAATCTCATCGTGATTTCTTCTGAGACTCAATCTACACACGTTAGATGTGGGAGGTTGAGCTCGACCTCTCCTTCACTCTTTGTGTTTCAATCTGAGTAATTACTGATGTTCTACCTTGTAACTCACTGCTTATTTCCCAGGCTGTGTGAGTCTAAGAACAGAGCTATGGTAGTTACTGCTTCTTGTGGTTTTTCACTTTGAACAATTCCACCTGGCTCTTGCAGTTTCTGCCTCAGCTGAAATGGTCCTCTGCTCTAGGGCATCGCCTGCCTTTCACATTAGCATAGTTAACAAGCTAGCAGTAATTTAAAATTCTCAGCTGTAGCAAATGAGCCTCAGAAGTCTTTCTAGTCTTCAACTCCTCGAAGAAACATCAGTTGAAATACTTCTTTACAACATCTAGGAAGCATCTGAACATAGGGTAGAAATCTTTGAAAAGACATTTTGATGAGGGTATAAATTCCTCCCATCACCATTTTCCCAAGCCAGAAGGCACTGTGGGCAAGGGGTTACTGCATCTGATATTGCTGCAGACACTGACTGAAGTGTTTGAGGACCTCCTGTGTACTAAAATACATCTCTGTTTGACCTTGAAAACGTACCTAACATGACTACAAGTTTAACTGTAATAGGTGAGTAACTATTCTTTATGCTTTCTTATCTCCAGTAAATCAGACAGGAGGCCAGCCTCCATGGCTCCAGGCTCCCAGCAGACAATCATATGTGAAGTTTCCACAGCTACCCCAACACCATGCTAGTCCATGACCCCAGACATGTAAGCATTCTTTTGGATTACACCTACACTTACGGATCACAGATACATGCCAATTGCCAAAGCCCCAGGCCCCAGGGAAGTACCCACAGATCCAAAATGAAAACTACTCCTAGAGCTTCATTTTCAGCAGACCTAAGGTCTAGGCCTGGCTCAATAGACTCTTGTACTGCCCCACAGCGCAGACTCTCTGCACCTGTTTCCTCCCAGGTCATGCTCCCAGGTCTCCCTCTTCAACCCCCTGGCCTCAGGTTTTAGGCCAGTCCCTATATATAGTATCCATGTCAACCTCCACAGAGTATTTAGCTGGCCCCATGAGCACAGGTGACCCCTGGCTAGATTCAGTGACTCCCCCACACCTGTGAACCTGGAAGACACAGGTAACTTCTGGATAACTCCTCCAGGCTAAGGCTCCAGACTGACTGGCTCCTATGCACCAAAAACATGGGCCTGTCCCTGTAGACTCAGGCTCAAAGCCTATCTGGTGCCAAGTTGGCCTCCATGTGTGAACTTTCAGGCCAGCTCCCAGGACCTAGGTACTAGATCAGTATCCACAGACCCAGCCCCCACAGCCACCACAGCCACCACAGCCCCCACAGCCCAAGCCACAAGCTTGTTACAGTAAGATTCAGGCCTTAGGCTCCATCCAAGTAATTTAGCCCATGTGCTCCACCCAGCCCAGGAAGGGAACTTGCCTGGTTGGGAACTCGCCTGTTTTTTTTTTTTTTTGTTGTTGTTGTTGTTTTGTTTTGTTGTTGTTGTTGTTTTTCTTTCTTTCTTTACCCAGTGAGTAGTGGTCAATATTTGTGTGGAAGGGAAGATGCATCCCAGCTGCCATGAACAACAAAGTAAAGTAGACAGTTTTATTCATTTATTTATTCTCTTATTCAGTGAAAAAGCCTGGGCTTTGTGGTAGGAGAATCTGTCTTGAATCAAAAATGTTTTAACTGAATCACAACAGGAAACGGCTCTTGTTACATCCTAGCTCACTCCAGCTCTTATTGGGCAAACAGAGCATCCCATCCCTTCTCCTTTAGCTACAGACCTAGCAGGTATCTGTCCTTAGGGCCTTGTCACCTGGCTGGGCTTTGCCTTAGGCATGTCTCTTCTGCAAGTTTCCTCAAAAAAGGATGAGTGTTTCTGAAAGGAAGACACAGTGAGCTGGAGTCCTGACTCTAAATGTCGCTAATTTCTACTTAATTGGCCAGTAACTGCATTTAAAATAAACACCAGTTGGTAATCAAAAACAGGAGGATAAAGGCTGAGCAATTGTGTAAGCAAGATAGAATCACAAGCCAAAACAAAGTTGGGGGAAAGTGGGGCTGCATGCTGCTTCAGAGAAAAGGCAGGAGACAGGGACAGCTGTGGGCTCTCAGACCTCATAAAGATGGGCAGGCGCTCCTACTGTCAGCAGAACGGGTCCTAATCACCAACGATCTCCAGTTATAAAGCATTTGTTCCTTTATTAAATAAAAATTTAAAACACTCATAAAGGCAGTCTTAAAACTGTCAAGCATGATGAGCTTGGCACCCCCTGGTGTGTCCCCTGAGACCGAGGAAGAGAGAGTGCAGGGGCTCTTTGCTCCCAACTTGCAGAGGGCTGGCTGCTGGGCGTATAGACTTGCAGAAGGCAAGGCTGTTTCTCCGCAGCAGCCCAATGTGCCTTGGCAGAGCAGGGAGAGGCTTGTTTGTGCTCCTCCTAGCTTTCTGCACCACCCAAGACGCATGGATGTGTCTTGCACAGGCTCATTCCTGTGGCCATGCTGTCTGGCACAGAAAGAAGCAGGGAGAGGAAAACGCAAAGGGGAGGGTAACAATGTCGTGGGAAGGGTCTTGAGGACATGAGTAAGCTCTTCAACTTGTTTCTCCATCGTTTTAGTTTAGACTGCCACCCAGACCTTCATCCATCCCGTGTCTAACAGGCCGATCACTCTCCCTCCTAATTAGCAGGAGTTCACCCCCGCCCCCCTTCCCCACTATGATTTCTTTTTCCAAAGACAAAATTCACAATCGATGCTTACTGTTTGGTTCATTTGGAAGCAGTACACATTCATCAAAGGGGCTAAAAAGCCCTGGGAGGTTAAGTTGAGAAGAAGGACTACATACAAGGGTCGCAGTAAGTAGCACTTCTCATCAAATCAGCTGCCCAGGAATATTAAAGGGCTTTTTTTAAAGGGGGAACTAATAAGGCCATTCAGCATTTACTGTTTCCACAAGCCTTAGCTAAATTAACCCTAGCACACAATAACCCTGTAAGGTAAAATAATGGTTCCTGGCATTTGGAAAGCAATCAGTGCTCCACAGAGAGGGAGTTAATGTCCCCCAGAACCAAGATTAAAACCGAAACATGGAGGGAGGTTCCACTCCCTTCCTGTGATCGAAGGCCAGCTTGTTTGTTTCCAAGCAGGACCTTGGGTGAGCCGCACTTGGTCTGAGAGGCCCGCAGCCGCAGGAATGGTAGGCCACACTCAGCTGAGTTTGCCAGGCACAGTTCTCCTAAGGCTGTGGGAACACAGGTTTGGCTGTGGGGCTGGGAAGGTGGTTTGTTAGTTCCATGGTGTTGTAAGTTGTCAGGAGTCAGCTGTGTCCACACCACCACCACCCCCAACACACACACACACACACACACACACACACACACACACACACTCAAACCCTGTGAGGCCTGCCTGCCCTGGGCCACCCACACACTGGCACACTTGTGCACATGGAGGCCAGCTCCCAGTCTGCATTAGCTGTGCCGCGGGCTTTTGGTCACATGTGCAGCACCAGAGGAGTGAAAGCCTGCAATGTTCATAGACTCCAGTTCTTTGAGTCAGAGAGGAAGATCAGGGTTGAATTTTTCTTTTCAAGTCATTACTCATCGTTCGATTGTGAGGAAAGCCTGGGCTATCACCAAGGAAGCCAGCTGGTGAGCTTGTAGTCACCATGGAAGAACTAGGCAGGCAGACTTCTCTCCTCTGGGAGCCTCTCCCAGGAAAAGTGGGCCTGAGCATTCTGCACCCACCTCCCCCTGCACCCCTCTGCTCCCCCAGGCTTCCTGAAAGTTTAATCCAGAAAACAAAGGAGCACCACAGTTCCTGTGTGTTGGTTGGGACATTGTAAAGCAGCACACAGTCAAAAATAAGCTTCAAGGCCTCAGAGTCTGCCCACAGCAGGAACCATGGGGCCACAGCATTTGCATACAGTAGTCCCCATTCTCCTCTGTCCCCCACTGGAAGAACTTCATCCATTCCATTAAAGATGACTGCATATTTTATTGCCTGAAACCTGGGGGATGGAGCTGGACAGAAACAGCTGATTTTAGTGGTGTTTATGTTTTATAGATGGAATCCCTTTTAAGCACATTTTAAAAGACTCAGAACAGCTCTGAAATTTAGACACTTGATGAACAACAACTATAGAAGTGTCATAGCAACATTTGGACACTTTGAAGATGATGGCAGGGACTTTAGTGGTGAGGCAGGAGAGAAGTGATTTTTCCTAATTATGACATTTAGTAGCTGGGTACAGACTTCAAAACACAGTACAGACACAGTAAAACCATATTGTGAAGCTCCGCCGGAAAGATGCATCTGCCAGCCATCACAATGCCGAGAGTTCTTTTCATCTCATCGAATGAAAAGATCCCTCAATTCCCCAGTAGATATTCAGCTAGTAAAGGCAGCTGGGGTAAGGCACACACACTGGACCCTCCTCAGGGACCCCATGGTCTGGGCTAGTGAAGAAAGTGCCCTCTCTGCCCAGGCCTCTGACTTCCCAGAGATCAGCTTTCAAGGGAACAAAGGGCATGTTTCATCTGCCTACACCACACTGCTCCTGGGTAGGAAGAGTGCCATTCCAATGCCCATCACACAGCCTCTCGGGCATAAAGGCTTTTAAATAATTCTGATTTTGAATATCAAATGGACATGAAAAGTGCATTTAAGGAGAAGAGGCATGATCCATGGAGAAGAGCATGCACTATGCAAATAGGTTGGGTGGTCACTTGCTCATTTACAGTCCTGGCTTTCAACTTAGGCTGTACATTATATTGCTTGGTCTATCCAAAATTCTGATATCCTGTAATGTGTGTGCTTGCTCACACACACATACACACACACACACACACACAGAGAGAGAGAGAGAGAGAGAGAGAGAGAGAGAGAGAGAGAGAGAGAGCCTCAAGAAAGTAGGATTTAATCAATGTAGGATAGTCCAGGCATCAGTATCAGTATTTTTAAAAGCTCTCTATGTGCAATCAGGACTGTAGAGTGATTTAATATAGAGTTCAAGGCCTCTTTCAGTAGATCTCCAGGCTTTTTTTTTTTTTTAACTTTTCTTCCCCCACCCTATCTTAGCTTCTCTTTTGTGAAACCTCCCCTGTCAACCTCACCTTCACCAGTGAGTCACTCCTCATTCCAGAATCATAGAACACTTTGTACCTATCTTAACCAGAGCACTTCTCACATTGCATTAAAGAGACAAGCAAATAGGTCAGCCTGCTCCTCCTGCCCCACAGCATTTAGACCCTTTGTCATTTCTGCAGTAAGCACACAGGATGTTTGGCCAGGCATAGGAGTCTATTGATTGGATGTGTAAATGAATGGATGTCAGTCTTGGATATTAGTACTGTCCTACCACATTGAAGCCAGCCCCACTGGGAGACTCTGAATCAGTAACTTGGAGGCAGGAGATCTACATCCTGCCACTCAAACTTGCTCCGTAGATTAGCAGCACCTACATTATATGGGAGCTTATTACAAATGCTAAACATCTCAGGCAATTCATATGCAAGTTACAATTTCAGTGATATTTTCCAGTAACTTCCAGAGGTAGCCAGGATGGACAGTGCCATTTGGAACCCACTGTTCTAAACCTCTGGTGAATACAGTAGACCTTGAGTAGTTTCCTCCTATTTCATTGATTTTTCTCTTTTCCAGACTACAGAGCCATTTCTGTTCCTTGAAACCAAAAGCATTCTTTCATATTCTGGTCATCTTACTATGACTCCTCAGTCAGCTAATATTTGATCATCTACATTAGTACTTATATCTGTTAGGTTTATCAGATATATTTTCTCTATTCTTCAGGAGATCTATACAGTAAATATTATTCCGTTTTCTGGGTGAAGAATGTGAAGTTTGGGACAATTAAAGTGATCTATGACATCAAACAGCTAGTGTGTAGCAAGTTTGAATTTGAACCCAACATAAGAACCCAAGGTTCTGAAACGTGTCTTACCACTTCACCATGTTTCTCCATCAGAATAAGTGGGGTTTTAGTAAAGCACATTTTTCAAATAACTGAACAGGTCTCCTTCACAGTCATGGAAATACAGAGTCCCCCAAAGGGCTTTCATTTGTTTGCATTCTATCTATAGATAAATTAAAAATTGAAACAGTGGGGGGGACCGAAAGATGGTTCAGCGGTAAAGAGCACTGGCTGCTCTTCCAGAGGACTCTAGTTCTGTTCCCAACACCCACAAGGTGGATCACAACCATCTTTAACTGTACTTACAGGGATTCAATGCCCTCTTCTGATCTGCACAGGCTATGTATTCATGTGTACGTACACACACACACACACACACACACACACACACACAGAGAGAGAGAGAGAGAGAAACATACACATAACAAAAAATAATACAGAGACATCTTTTAAAAATAAAAAATTGAAACAGAAACGTAATATTTAATTTTCTTTAAGATAACTTTAATGTGGCATTATTTCATGCTAACCATTCTTTCATTAAAGAACTGTATTTTCAGACCTCCTGAACATGGGTCTCAGTTAGAAGGCCTGGGCAGTCTACAGGACCTCTGACAGTGGAACCAGGATGTATCCCTGGTGCATGGAAGGACTTTGGGAACACATTCCCCATGGAGGGATACTCCCTTAACCTAGAGGCAGGAGGGAGGGCCTAGTCCTTACTCCAAATGACTTGACAGATTTTGATGATCCCTCCTGGAAGGCCTCACCCTCCCTGTGGAGTAGGTGGGGATTGGATGGGAGGGGGAAGGGGATCATGGGAGGATGAGAAGGAGAGGGAACTGGAATGAATATGTAAAATAAGAAAAAAAAATAATAAAAACTGTATTTTCCCAATCAAAATAAAATAGGGAAAAGAGTGACATTATTTTACATCTTTGGGCATTTCTAACATTTGTGGCAGAAGCAGATAGTTGAGCTTATAACTCAAACAATGGTATGTGTGTTGTAGCAGATGTGCCTTGTGCAGGGCTCCTATAATATACATCACAGGCAGGCTCTATGTGGGCTGAGGGAGCAGTTTTCATAGCTTTACCAGAACATTTTTTAATGAATTTGGAAGGGTTTTTTGTTTTGTTTGTTTGTTTGTTTTTATTGTCTTTTGTTGTGTTTGGATTGTGTGTTTATGTTACCAGTATGTGGCAATCAGGAACTCTGACTATTAATACTGTTTGGTGGTCTTACTGCCTTGATTTGTGCAAAGGCTATCAACAGGTTTTCTTTTTAATCATTTATATTACATCATCAGTGCAAGTATCACCACAGCCATAAACATAAATGACACTCTATTACAGCTATGGAAATAGTTTTGGTCTAATGGGCCATCTTATATGACCCTGAGCTCTCTTGGAATTCACAGGGTGACATTACACAATTGCTGTCATTGCTTGAGGTCTCTTACAGAGCATATAAACACCAAATGATTGCTGTCGGCACCTGTAAGAGATAGCATTCTGTGTCACAACACCATTGAGGCCGGTGTCACTTTTGCAGCTTACCACTGAGAGAAGGTCTGAGTGCTTGTGATGCCTCAGGACAAAGGACATGGGAAAGGGCTTCCCCAGACGTGTGGCGCCTTATGACATCTTCACAACACTGAGAATCCATAATGATCTCCTCTGTGGCCCTGTTCTCCACATCAGGCAATATAGCAAGGCTTCAGCTTAGAATACACTGGTTAATACCTATATGACTTCTGATTATAATACTTAAAGTATTGTCAATGAAATTATCTACATACATTCAGTCTTTTTCTTGAGCTGAATTTTTTCTGGCACTATTAAGTAGGAAAAGTTTAGTATAGTTATAAGTGGCATGGAGACCTTCTCAAGCAATCTCTCCCAAGGCTTGCCAGAGTAGCCATCTTGGCAATATAAAGTATAAACTCCGGGCTGTCTGACTGAGCCAGTCCCCTCTTCCAGGAAGGAAAACACCCTCTGCCCTTGAGCTGGGACAAGTGCCCTTAGGACTGGAATTTTCTTTTCTCTTGCTAGAGAGGGGGAAATGTCGGTAGTTTGTTTGAGCCCCTATAGTGGGAAAATCCATTCAGCATTTTTGTCTTGCTTGGCTCCTCCATGCCACAGACACTGGTCCTTGACTCCCAGCTGCTCTGTGGGTTTTTACCCTGGCACTACCTAAAGGGTTAAGGACAAGAAAAGACAAAAAGTGGATCCTGTTCTTTCTTAGCAGCAAAGCTTGGGGCTGACTCAAAGTAGGGAAAAGGCTGGTCACCCTGCCCAGGCTGTTTACTGAAGAGATCTCTTAAATGCTCTGGCTTCTCTGTGGCCTGTCTGTGTGTGGCAACACAGAGCTCACAGATCAACCTGAACTTACTCTGAAAAAATGGTGCTGCCTGCTTTGCTACATTGTTACCAGAAAACAGGCTTTGGTTTGCGTTTGTTTTGGGGTTTCTTGGTTTTTTTGTTTGTTTTGTTTTGTTTGTTTGTTTCTTTAATAAGTTTAAATCCCAATGTGGTGCAGGAGGCACAGCAGATCATCAGAGAAGTGGCTGTGAGTTCTAACCCTTTATCTGGTCCCCCACCCCTTTTGTGCTTAAGTTGTTCTTTCCTTAGGGCCTGTTTTTGTTTTGTTCAGTTCTGGTTTTTAACAGAAAAGCAGCTGCATTATACTTCCCGACACTCACTTCCATGATGGAAGAAGTGGTTATAATCTCCTGGGCTCTTGGCCTGAGTCTGCACTCAGGTCCAGCCCACACCTGGCCTGAGAAGAGGCAAGAAGCTAGACACAGTTGAGTCCATGTCTCCCAGACCTCCTGTTATTTGTATCTGTGTGCCTCGTCTCGCCTGGCTCTTGTGTGCTTTTGAGTCTTGGTGTTGAGGAATGTGAAATATTCTGGGTAACAGGCCCCGCCTAAGCTCAGTCCCACAGCACCTTTTCACTTTTACTCTGAGTTTTTTGATAACCGTTTTCACTTTCATTATCATGTTGGTCTAACATACTTTCCTCCTCAGCACAATGTGGAATGTCTAAGTTGTACTTGATGAAGAAATGGATGCATACTTTGAGGTGACTTGTAAAAGACATCGAAGTGTCATGCCCCTCATCTAGACCAGTAGGATGGCTAAGTGTGCAGTGATTCGCTCACTTGGAGCCCTTCTTGTACTGGTCATTTTAAGACATGCAGTGTGTCCCACCCAAGCTGGATAGGCTTTTGTGAACTGCTAGAGCCCATGGGTTCTGGGTCCTTTTCAATCCTAACATTTGTTGTCTCTCTTTCCAAATGCACTTCCTCCTCTATTCCCAGTAGTTTGCATTTAAACTGCCGAAGCCTCTGTGCCTTCTAGGTGGTCCCATGACTTCACACCACTCCCTGTCTCTCAAGGCCACAGTTGGGACAGTCCAGACTGTACAAGAGATGGGATGTGTGGTGATTCTAACAATATCATCTTTATTTAGAAGAGCGCAAAGGAGGGTCAGAAATCAGGCAGCAACAGCAAATAAGCACAGGTTGGGTCAGAGGTCATCTGTAGGCAGGCAAAGCTCAACATTCCTCAAGTGCCCTGCCCTAGCAACCACACAAAGAGGCTTCTAGGAGGGACGATCATTGCCGCTGGAGGTGTAGGGGATAAGACAGGTCTAGGAGTGTTCTCCTGACCCACCCATGCCCACACCCATGGGCACCGAGAACCAACCTAGCTTCCCCCGCCAAGGACCACAGTTGACAAGCTCCCACCTTCACGATGGGCCACAGTGTTCGAGAACCTCAGCACTCTGGGAATATAAACATTTACTGTGTGGAAATATTTTATTGGTGCTGCCTCTGAGCAAAGGCTAAAACATGTGCGTTTCTAAGTTCCCTGGTTTTGTTCTAATTCACACAGTGTAGATTTTAAAATGAAAGAGGAAAAACCTTAGCAATGAGAGAGAGAGAGAGAGAGAGAGAGAGAGAGAGAGAGAGAGAGAGAGAGAGAGAGAACAACTGGATGTGTAGCTGAAGAAAAAGAAGGGAATGTAGGTGGTTTTAGGGGAATCAAAGTGAACACAGAAGGATATAGTGCAGAACTCTCAGCAAGGCTTCAAAAAGATCCCTTCATTTAGAAAGTAAGTATCAACAATCGCCTCTGTGGAGTGAGGAATCTGAAGTTATTGACTGGCAAGGTGGCTCAGCTGGGAAAAGCGCTCACTGCCAAGCCGGAAGCTGCTGAGTTCAATACATAGGACCTTCATGGTAGAAGGAGAGAACCAACTCCCATAAGTTGTCCTCTGAGCTCCACATGTAAGCCATGTTATTCGCTGCACCACCACCCCAAAATAAATAAATGTAGTACATTTGTTTAGGTAAATAAAAGTATTATTTCCTCAGGTGTTCACTCTAGGACTCTAGTAAGAGCTCATATAAATGGGAAGCATTGCCTTTAATCCCAGCACTTGGGAAGCTGATGCTGTTGGAGGCCAGCTCTAGTCTATATAGTGAGTTCCGAGCCAGGCAAAGTTGATGGTGAGAACTCATCTCAAAAGTCAAATAAATAATAAAATAAAATAATAAAGTGAAGCATTAAAAATATCATTTGCCAATAACCATAAATGGAAGCTGAGAAAAAAATTCTGACCCCTTTAGCCCTGATTTAAAAAGAAAAGAAACAGTTTTAGTTAACACGCTCACCAATCTAAACCTACCACGAGGGAATGTAAAATTATTATAACTGGTCATGGAGTTGACATCAAAACACAGAGGAAAACATCTCAGAAGGTCAGCAGTTTCATAACTGTTTAATATCTGCGAGAATGTGATGACTTCAAATCTTAGGCCAGTTGGTTTATTATAACCTGGTGGGAATTTCCCTAAAGTTTCATACCTCAGTAATCAATAAAATATGACAACAGTGTTCATGGCTCTTTTGTAAGAAAATGAGCAGTCTAGAATGTCATCATATTTCTAATTACAAGACAACCTTTACTGTAGTAACTGAATAGTTCTCATTTTTAAGAATCAGTAGAGGGCTGGTGGGATGGCTCAATGGTAAGGTTGCTGGTTCCTGAGCTCAGTGATCTGAGTTTAATTCCTCCAACTCACAGGGTAGAATGAGAGAACCAACTCCAGAAGTTCACCTCTGACCTCTACACATGAGCTATGTAATGGCACATTCACCACCCCAATACCCACAAATAAAAATGTAGGAAGATATTCTCAAAAGAACCAATAGGTAGGGAGTTGTATGTGCACGCATGCACACGCCCGTGTACACAAAGAAAGTATTCCCAGCAAACCAAGGGTTGGGGAGTGTAAGTCAATGGTAGTGTACTTGCTTGGCACCCATGAGGCTCTGGATTTGGTCCCAGGATTATAGATTAGCCAAATGACTGATAAAGTCAGTGAGCTAAGAACTAGAGCATTGGTAGCAAAAATAATAACAAATTAACCAAGCCACAATGAAAACGTAATTCAATCGACCCAAGAAAAAATAGGGTTGGGTTAGTTTTCACCTCTACATCCTTCCTTAATAAGAAGACAAACCAGGGGCTGGTGAGATAGCTCAGTGAGCAAAACCATTTGCTTCAAGGGCCTGAGTTCATCCTAGAACCCATGTGGTGGATGGAAAGAGCCAGCTTTCAGAGGTTGTGCTGACGTCTCCATGCACTTAGTGGATGGACACACACACACACAGAGAGAGAGAGAGAGAGGACAGAGACAGAGAGACAGAGATGTACATATACACACATGCTAAAATAAAATTTAGAATGAAATTTTGACTGGGTATGGCAGTGTACCTTTTTAATTGTAGCATTAAGGAGGCAGAGACAGATCTCTATGAATTAGAGATCAGCCTGGTCTACATAGTAAGTTCCAGGCCAGTCAAAGCTACATAGAAGGACCTTGTCTCAAAACTAACAAACAAACAAACAAACAAACAAACAAGCAAACACAACCAAGCAGATAAGTCAAGGAAGTAAAGGCCACTCTACCTTCTGATTTGAGAGCTCCAGTTCAGCGCTCCTCTTGTATTCCCACTCTGCAGTGTCCTGGTGGCAACTACACAGCCCCTTGCTGGCAGCATAGCTCAGGGACAGAGAATGCTTGAAGCCCCGAATTTAATCCAGAGAAGGGAAGAAAGGGGGGAGAGGCTGAGGGAGTGATAGAGATGATAGAGAAGAAAAAGGAGGGGAGATGGTAAAAGGAGAAAGAAAAAAATGAGATGGCAGTCATTTTTTTGTTTCTATTATTTTATTTTTAGACATGATTTTTTTAGTTTAAAAACAATATTTTTCTCATTTTACATATCATTCCCAGTTCCCACTCCCTCCTCCCCTCCCACTCTCCGCACCTTCCCCCTACCCCATTCCATCCACTCCTCAGAGAGGGTAAGGCTTCCTATGGGGAGTCAAAAAAAAAAAAAAAAAAAAAAGTTTGTCACATCTCTTTGAGGCAAGACCAAGGCCCTCCCCACTATATCTAGGGTCAGCAAGGTAGCCCTCCAAAGAGAATGGGCTCTAAACAGCCAGTTCAAGCACTAAGGATAAATCCTGGTCCCACTGCCAGTGGCCTCACAGACTGCCCAAGCCACACAACTGTCACTCACGTTCAAAGGGCCCAGTTGGGTCCCATGCAGATTTCCCCATGCTAGTCTGGAGTCAGTGAACTCCCAGTAGCTCAGGTCAGCTGTCTCTGTGGGTACACCCAAAATGGTTTTTACCCCTTTGCTTACATTATTGCTCTTCCCTCTTCAACTGGACTCCTGGAGCTCAGCCCAGTGCTTAGCTGTGGATCTCAGCATTGGCTTCCATCAGTTGCTGGATGAAGGTTCTATGATGATAATTCAGGTAGTCATCAATCTGATTACAGGGGAAGCCAGCTCAGGCACCCTCTCCACCAATGCTTAGGGTCTTAGCTGGGGTCATCCTTGTTTTCTTGCTAGCCCCACAATGACTCCCTTAATCTTTCCTTGATCTCCCTGTGTGTTCTTCCCCCATCTCCACCACTGAGTTCTCTCATGTTATTCTCCCCCCTCCCCTACTCCCCTCCAGCCTTTTCTGCCTTCCCTTGGCAGTCATGTTTTATAATTGTTTCTGTCATGTCCAACCTCTGACACAGCAAGACCATGTCCTTAACCACAAAGTTCACACCCAACAACTGTGCAATTGGGTTTTTTTAAATATTGTATTTTAAGCAAGTTTATGATTTTGTCTTGGGCTGCATTCTTAGCTCTTTGAGGCTACACAGGGCCCACGAGCTGCAGGTTGAACACATAACCTGCAGAATCCAGAGAGTTTAAAGAAACGTCATCTTCTTTGTGGGGGATGTTGCTTGCAGAAATCTCTCAGCTGCCAGGGAGTAATTTGGCCTATTTAAAGGATGCAGGTGTGTGGCAGCAGATGGCATTGGGAAGTGGGACATATTCAGGCAGAGAAGATTGCCAAGGTGTCAAAGGCCATGCTCACGTAATCAATAAAGAGCCACAGTGCTCCTTTCTCTCTCTCAGATGCACAAGGGAGCAGGCTCTCAGGGCCATGTCCTGGAGATGTTCTTTTCTTTTCTATTCTTTAGTGAGAGAAATGTTTGCTCGGTCCTTTAACCCCCTTGGGCTCGGTCCTTCAACCCCCCTGGAATCAGTGCAGTAAATTTCCCTGATAAAGGAAGCTATGGAATGAGTTGTCTCAGTAAAACAAAAAGTAGGGTGAAAGAGCAGGTAGAGAGGAGAGAAGGACAGAGGGGCAGAGGGACAGGGAGCAGAGGGGCAGAGGGACAGCAGGGTAGCGGGCAGCGGGCAGAGGGGCAGAGGGCAGCGGGTAGAGGGGCAGAGGGACAGGGAGCAGAGGGGCAGAGGGACAGCGGGGTAGAGGGAGCAGGGCAGCGGGCAGAGGGGCAGAGGGCAGCAGGGCAGAGGGCGGCAGCGGGCAGAGGGCAGCAGGGCAGAGGGCGGCAGCGGGCAGAGGGGCAGCGGGGCAGTCTCTTCAAGGGCTTGACTGCACATACAGAGCAGATGATGTTTGTTTGGGTCTGGGAGAAACAGGTTGATGCTGCTGTTGATGCTGATACCCTGTGCCACACTGTTCCCAGCTTCTTGGCCTCTGCAAGGTGTCTCTCTGTGTATAAGAGCCAACCAGATATGTGGGTTGTTAAGAATGGTAACACGATGGCTTGCCAGAGACTGAGTGTGGCTGAAGAATCATCTGTGAACAGTCAGCTCTGATCACCTCCGTGGCAGTGGACCGAGCCCAGTGCTCAGTGCCTGGTGCCCAGCCTCCTGTCTGCCTCCAGGACTCACCCTCAGGGTTTGTTTCACCAGGGATACTACACTATCCCTGGTCCCCGAGCCAGCATGTGACCTGCTGGAACTCTTCCCACAGTCAGCCCACCGACCTGGGCCAGTGTGCTGAGATGTGGAGCCTGAACTAGCAAGGAGGCAGACAGCCCCTGCCCACCTAGAACACCCAGAACAGGGTGACCGCGCCTGATCAGTCAAGGAGGTAGTCTTCCACTGGTCCACTGGTGCCTGTGTTCGAGCCTCACCAAGGTCATCCTTGCCTGCAGTCCTGGCAGTTCACCGCATCAGAGGAGCCAGAGTCCTGCCCATGACGGCCAGAACAGAACAAAATGGGAAGGGACATACTGGAACGAATGAACATTTTCTTATTGTTTTGACATCCTGAGGTCCCCACTCTCCTCCCCCCCAAGGAAGTCTTGCAGAAATAGTTTCACCTCTGTAAACCCAATGCTTAAGAGGGTCAGGCAGAAAAATTACTGAGTTGGAAGCCTCCCTGGTTCACATAGGCCGTTCTAACACAGTCTAGGTTATACTGAGACCCTGGCTCAAACAAAATACAAGGTAGAAAGAGGAGCGAGGGAGAAAGGAAAGGAGGGAAACATTTGATGAAAAGGAAAGGAGGAGAGAGGCTGGTGGGGGGTGGGGTGACAGGAAGGACTTCTCTGGACATGATTGGCTTCAGTCAAGCCAGCCTTCTCCCCTCTACCTTCCCGGCCCTTCCTAATGGGGAAAAGCAGGAAGGAGTGCATAGGTCAACAGATTTCAGCAAGGGTTATGTAAGATGCTCCAATCCCCTCAGCCCACCCCCCAACACACTGTCCTCCTCTCCTGTCCTGAGGCTAAAGCTTTGTGGAAGGAATTTCAGAAAGGAGGAACAAGCATCTCACTCTCCATTACTCCAGATGGACAACTATCTGAGCTTGTGGACATACAGGTTTCCCCTTGCTCCCCTAAGTAAGAGAAAGAGAATTGGGTAAGGGGAACCCCTGAACTGAGGCATGGGAGGTAGCAAGAGAAATAGCTGTCTTATCAGGATCCATCCAAGGGGCTTCCCATTAGCAGAGGAACTCGGGGAAAAGAGACTATGTGGTTACCATCAGTGCTGAAAGGCAGCCCAAGAGGTCCACTGAGCTGGATCTCAGGGATGAGGTGACATTCTGCCAAAATGCTTCTTCCTATTGCAACAGCCACATCTACAAAAGTCTCAAAGCCAAGTGACCAAAAGTACAACACCGACTTAGATATTGTGTGTGTGTGTGGGGGGGGGGGTCTTAACCTGGACAGACTGCAGGTTAGCATCTAAAGAGGCAAGAAGAGTAAAGGAAAGGGGCACGACATCCCCAAGATATGTGTGGCTGGGGACGAGTCAAGTTGGAGGGTAGTGACTAGACAAGTCATACTATTCCCCATTGAGTTGCCACAATACAGCAAAA
Source organism: Phodopus roborovskii (assembly GCF_943737965.1). Taxonomy (NCBI): domain Eukaryota; kingdom Metazoa; phylum Chordata; class Mammalia; order Rodentia; family Cricetidae; genus Phodopus; species Phodopus roborovskii. Next base: position 1,143,360 of record NW_026126540.1, on the reverse strand, counting down.
ACCTGTATAGTTGTAAGCAGTGGGAGGCCTGTGGAACTTGGACTAGATAAGATTGCTTATTCTTTCCTCCCTCCCCCCACCCCAGCCTGCAGCAATATGTCACTTGGAAGATGGTGGGTCCCATGCCTGAGTCTGTCTGCAAGATGGCTACATTAGTCAGCCTGGGCCCTTCCTTGCCTGAGTCCTCATGGAAAAGTGGGAGGAAGGACCAAAAGGAAAAATTGAAAGAGCCCCTAACTGACAAAACTGAGTGAGATAGTGGGGTGAAAGAAAGCACTGCTCTAAATCAAGCCATGCTTATCTGAAGGCACACTCTTCAGTCCGGAGAAGACCCACTTTCAAGAGGCAATGACAGCGACACGCAGGAAGGTGATGGCATACGGTAGGAGGGTCTCCGGCAAGACAGTTTCTTCCCTTCTGGAAATGCTCAGAACTGAAACAGTTCAGGACAAAAGCCTGGGAAGAATGCCTCATGGCCTCCCATTTTCCTACCAGGGGCAGGGAATGAGACACAGCAGAAGTCTGGTAGTTATCTAATACCGAACTACTCCCAACTTACTGGCCTGAAAGAACAATAGCTATTTGTCCTCTCTCATGGTCTCTCAGAGTGGGTCAGAAACTTGGGGTCAGTTTAGCAGGACCATTCTAAATTGTAATTTTGATGAAGTTGCTATGATGTCATCTGAGGATTGCTGGGCTAAGGACCCCTTCCTAGGAGAGTCACCCACAGCTGGGTAGTCACCTGGCATCTGCCAGCTGAGGATTGCTGGACTAAGGACCCACTTCCCAGGAGAGTCACTCACAGCTAGGTAGTCACCTGTCATCTGCCAGTTAAGGATTGCTGGACTAAGGACCCACTTCCCAGGAGAATCACCCACAGTTGGGTAGTCACCTGTCACCTTAGTGCTTGCCCCTTGGGCTCTTCACATGGGCTTGTACACCTGCCGATGTCCTCTAAGAGATAACACAGCTCCACATTAACTGCTTACTTGAACTTGTACTGATTTTAATTGAGCACATATGAACATGTAGTATTAGACATGTTTGATTTCCTAATCTACTGAATAAGAAACCAGTAGGGCTTTGGCAGGACACTGCTGAGACAGTCACTGTGTGGCCAGCAAAGATACCTGGTGGTCTGGCTTGCTCAGGATGCAGCTGTGTGTGGATTATTGCAGCCATCTATCTAACACTGACAGTAGGGGTGGGGTGCTCAGCAGTTTACATGCCATATCTCATTCGGTTCTGACTTTTTGCAGTCAAGTCTATTGTTTCCTTCATTTTATAGGTGAGAAATGTGAAGCTGAAGAGTGACATCCAGTTATTAAGAAAAGGTTCCATGCGTGGGTGAGATGGCTCAACAAAGGAAGATGCACATGTCTGGAGACTTGACTTTAATTCCTGGAACTCATATGCTGTGGCATGCATGCCCACATGTAATAAGCACACACACACGATAACTAATTTTTTGAAGAAAGGGCTTTATTATATGTAGCACCTATTTAAGAAGCAGGTTTGTGGGGAGCAGTTTATAAATGCTTCCACACAAAGCAGTCCACAGGGGACGTTTTTTAGAGCTTTAAGGCATGAGTGACAACTTCACTTACAACATCTGCCTTTGGCTGGGCATGGTGACCCAGCTCTGATCTCAGAACTCAGGAGGCAGAGGCAGGTGGATCTCTATAGGCTTGGACTACATAGAAAGTTCCAGGGCAGCCAAGGCTACACAGAGAGACCCTGCCTCAAAAAATAAACAGGTAAATAAGTAAATAAAATGACCTTATCCAACAATAAGGTGCCTATCTGCAAGATTCTGCATTCTGAATCATATAAGGGGTTCTGAGGAGGTTGTCTATTGAAATAGCCATCTCTATTGGATGTTGTCCTGTGGGACCCACAAGAAGAGGTCTGTGACAGACTGTAAGTGCTGTCTCTCCTTAGGTATTGCCATGGTGTAACTGATTCCCACAGTGCTTTTCTCTGGCCAACTAGTCAGCCTGCATGAAGAGGAAGGAACAGGCCTATGCCTACTTTAGGGTATCCACATGCCACAAGTGCCTACAGACTATGGAGACATTCAAAGACATCTGTCTTTGAAGGAAAGAGTCATCTTTGGGCTTGAGGTCAAGATGGACCTCATTTGCTCTCCCTCTACCCAGTTTGAATGTTTTCTTAGCCTCGAAAAGCAAACAAATGGGAAAACTTTGGTGTGTCTTCTCTCATAATGATGTTTTAAGAGGACTTTTTGGATTCCATTCCCTCATGGTGGGGGGTCATATGGTACTGTGAAAGATAAATGTCTCTCAAGACTGTTGGGAGGCTCTGAGAATATGTAGCTTTCATGGGTAGGGTGTATGTGGAGTTTCCGATGAGGTGTGGCTTCATTCAGGCAAAACTTTTACAACCCTACATATGCCCCTCAAGGCCTGAAATATATGGGGATATATTATGCCCCTTTGGATGTCAATATCTCCAAAGAGCTCTGGAACTTCATGGTTTTCTTGAATTCAGACCATGATGTGAAATGCTTCCATTTGGACCATAAGAGGCTCTAAGGCACCCATTGTTCTTTCTGGAATTTCATGATTTTTTGAACCCAGGCCCATAATGTAAAATGCTTTAGTTTTGACCCTTGGCAACTCTAAGGAGTCCTTCATTCTTTCCAGCTGGGAATGACCCTTGCTTCCACTCAGCAAGCACAGGGCTTAGAGAGAAAGAATTCTACATAGCAAATTTGGCCTGTGAAAACCAGACTTGGCTATGGATTCCAGTCTTCTGTAGGACTAGAGGACATGGTATTATCTTTTAGAGAGATGACTATTTCAGAGTTTATGGTGGACAAGGAAATTGGAAGGCGACACTGAATCTCCCTGTCGTTTTTAGCAACCTTTCCCACCATTAGTGACTCCCAGGGGGCAGATGTTGCATGTTCCCAGGACAACAGGAAAAAGGCTGTGTAAGGAAGAATTCAAGAGGGAAGGTGTGGTATGTATGATATTGTACCATTTCATGCCATGCAGAAGTCAACCATTTGTAAAGACAACATGTTGGAAGCAGCTGTCGTTCCTGGAAGGACCATGTGAGAACTAGTATATGAAGGAGGCCTGGAAAACCTCCTGAGGATGGAAGCCAGCTGCCCCCCCCCACACACACCACCATCTTGTTTACCTGTTTGCTCTTCAGCAGAAGGATCCAGAAGTCCATGTTCCACATTGTCTCTGGACCAGTGGAGCTGGGCAGCAGCCGTCTTTGTTATGATTCACTCCCCTGCACTGAAAGCAGCATAGAGTTGTTAGAAGGTGTGCGTCCTAAGAGAAGAGCTCTGGGCTCCGTTCTCTACTCCTAGTGGACAAGAAGCTGATCCTTTGGCCTCTCATCTGTAATTGGATTCATTACCTTGTTTCAAGTCTTAGAAACCATGCATATGAAAGTCTAGCATAGAGAGTTATCTTCTAAACTCAGTTAATGATTATTATTTTGGTTGCTCTTTGGGGTTTTTCAAAAATTGTTTTATTTGTTTACTTTTTGAGTTAGGACCTTGCTTTGTAGACCTGGCTAGCCTGGTACTCACTATATAGCCGGGCTAGACTCGAACTCAGTGTGACTATCTTCGTGGAACAACTACACCTGGCTTAATGATGATTCTTAATAATAAGCTGAATAAAGATGGTATTTTTTTTTTAAAATTCATCGATGTATTTTACATCTCAGGAGCAGCCAATCCCCTCTCTCCCCACCCTCACTGCCCTGTTCCCCATCCCGAAAACCCTCCTCTCCATCTAGGAAAGGGCAGGTCTCCCAGGAGTATCAATACAACATGGCATATCAAGTTGCTGTAAGGCTAAGCACCTCCCCATGTATTAAGGCTGGGAAAGATGACCCAGAATGAGGAGTAGGATCCCAAAAGTCTGTAAAAGAGTTGGAGACAGCCCCTGCTCCCACTGTTAGGAGTCCCATAAGAGGACCAAATTACACAACTCTAACATATGCAGAGGGACTAGGTCAGTCCCATGCAGGCTCCCTCCCTGGTTTTAAGTCTCTGTGAGCCCCTATGAGCCCAGGTTAGCTGACTGTGTGAGCCTTCCCAAGGTGTCCTTGACCCCTCTGATTCCTACAATCCTTTCTCCTTCCCCTCCACAGGATTCCCAAACTCCACTTAATGTGTGGCAATAGCATGTCAATTAGATGTTCAAAAACTTGAAAAAATCTATTTAAAAGTTTTAAAACATATATAAAAGTATAGAAAATAGTGGACTAACACACACACACACACACACACAAATCGTCTTGCCTTTGTGTAATTTTGCTCAATTTATTTATGTGGTGAGAAATGTAATGATTCCTGTGGTGACCTATGTTTTATTGTTTTTTAAACCTCCTGGGAGATGATGCTATCTTTTACCACAAAGGGAAAAAAGCTTCTCAGGAAATTGTAAGCAGAGATGACTTTTACCCTGCCAACTTTCTGCCTGTGCAGATTCATTGTCATTTCTCTGTCCCTTAGGTCTGTGTGATATGTCTGCCTGCATGACCACTGCCTGGACCAGTCAGCTCAGAACAGCTATGGTAACATATGTCAATGACATTGGAGACAACTTCAAGTCCAATAAGGCTCTCTCTCTCTCTCTCTCTCTCTCTCTCTCTCTCTCTCTCCTGATACAGGGTCTCACTATGTAGCCCTGGCTGTCCTGGAACTCACTATGTAGACTAAGCTGGCCTCAAACTTACAGAGCTCCACTGGCCCCTGCCTCCCAAGTGTTGGGATTAAAAGCATTCACCACTACTAATAGATGTGTTTTCAAAGAAAGCAGAGGGGCTTTGCTGGTGTGAGCACCGATGCAGTATGAGCAGACTGCGGCCCTGCCTGCACCTTGGCCAACACATCTGGCATGTGGAAACCACTGTGCTGGGGATCCCTTCCAGTGGGTGATTTGCCAACAGGACTGAAGTCTTGCATTAATCCTGAGTAAAATGGCTACCCCAGGGGAGCATGGAGACATTTCATATTCTCCTTGCCTCCTGGGCAGGACTTGTGCACCTTAACTGGTCGACAGAATCTTTTGCCAGCTAAAGCTCCTTGTTCTCAAATCATCACTCTCACCAAGGTACCAAACAACCCCAGTGAAAATTCACAGAGCCTTGGGTTTACTTATTCATAAGATGACATTGAATTGAAAACAGATCCTCCTAATAACGAGTGGCCCTAGTCCCAGCACATAGAATATCTTCCAAGCCCATGGTTAATGATCACTTTGTTGTTCTTGTTGCTTAGGTTTTTTGTTTTGTTTATTTTGGGGGTTGCTTGTTTTCATTGTTATTGTTCTGCATTTTGGAGGCAGGACCTTGCTTTGAAGGAAAATAAATAATATCAAACACTAGTGTAGTTCAGAGTTCCAGAGTAAAAATCAGGCACATGCCTAAACTATTGGCACAAGCCTAAACAGTAGGACAAGAACCTATTATTGCCACATACCTAAATAATTCCTACTGTATTCTTTTTCTTTCTCCCCCTCTCTCTTTTCTTTCTCTCTCTCCCTCCTTCTTCCTTCCTCCTTTTCTCCCTCCTTCCTTCTGATCTTTCTTTTTAATCATTTATTGAGACATGGTCTCACTGTGTAGTCATGGCTGGCCTGGAACTCATAGATATCCACCTGCCTTTGTCTCCCGAGAGCTGAAATTAAAAGTGTGGGCCACCACAACTGCCCTAATTGTATTTTAAACATTTATTCTTTTATCCACAGATAAAGTGTCACTCCCATCCTTCATCAGCAACAAACCTTTTTATTTTTATTTATTTATCTATTTATTTTTTGGTCAGTAGACAAAGACTGTTGCAGAGATCTACATCTGGTCAAAATGAAAGGGCAGCTCTCTAGGGGTATCCAATCCCACCTGGCACATTTATAGCACAACCCAACACCTAAGGTTCAGGGAACATTGAGGAAGAGGGTACAAAGAGTGTAAAAGCCAGAGGACCAGAGTGTCTGCTCTAAGATACGGTTTTCCATCTATGACAAGGGAGCTGCACCTATGAAATCCTAATGTCTGCATAATGACAAGACTAGTTGACATGCCACAGTGGATGGGGAAATCTCACAAGGTTCCCACCTAGGTAAAGAACTTTAGGTAATCAATGGCTGCCAAGAGAGGGAGGATTGGTTTATTCAACAACACTAAATGGGCCTTGTAAAAATCAGGGTAAAAGCAAGAAAAGACAGGTCCTGAAGTCATGTGCTACCAGGAACAGGCTGTGGGTTCCTGGAGACCTGTCAAAGTCACATATGGCCTGGGATGGACAGAGAACAGACACCGGCTGGAACAAACGGCAGTGGCATGTGGTTTTACAGTTATACTCTCACCCTTGGAATTTGCCAGGAAGCCTCTGAGAAAATTCCACATTCAGTCAAGCACCTAGTCATAGGATGCTGTGTACTGCTCTCTCCTCACAGGCCTTCTAGATGGGGCTCTTTCCCACAGAGTCAGACTACTTATTGGAAAACTACCCTAGCATGCTGCCTGTCAGCTGCCTGTCACTTACATTCTTACTTCATCTCTTTCCTGCCCTCTGACACCTTCTGGAAGTCCATAATCCCTGGATCAGTGTCCTGAGCCTACAAAGTGATAAGACTCACCTCCCAAGGCCTTGCTGGAACTCTGTTGTTACTTCTCAGTCCTTCTAGGCATGTGACATCTTAGACATTCCAGACTTGGGACAACGCAGAGGGTAGAGAGGTCAAAAAAAGCTGTTCATTTAAAAAAAAAAAAAACAACTCTAACTTGTGGATGAGAGGTAGGGAGGGTAGCGGGAGGGAATGCAAGAAGGCTGGACAGTTGACTATCAGTGAAACCGAAAACATTTCCTGTTTAGCTAGGATGTCTTTGAGGGTTTATTTGTTTGTGTGTTTTTGAGACAGATGACCTGTCTGGGATTATGGGTGTGAGCCACTGACCCTGCTTGTACAGTGGTGGATGTGAACTCAGGACTCTTGTGTATCTAGACAAGCACTCTACCACCTGATTGAAGCCCTTGCTGCATGTTTTACCTTCCTTAGGACACATTTTTCATTCCTTTTGAGACAGGATGTGCTAGAAATGGTTTTGTTTTTTGTTAGAGTTGGAAAAGATGGCTAAACAGTCAAGAACTCTTGTTGCTCCTGTACAGGACCCAAGCTTAGTTCCATTGCTCACTTCATGGCTTCCAATATGGAACTGTAACCCCAGTTTCAGAACCCAACACCCTCTTTTGGCCTCCTCAGATCACTGCATATGACACACACACACACACAGGTAAGAATAAATCTTACATTCTTTTATTTAAAAATATAAAAAAAATTGTGTTTCATTATGATGAAGTTATGCATCTAGAATCCCTGAACTTTTTTTTTTTTTTTTTTTGGTCACACTTTGCTCGGGCAGCCTTCAAGACTGTGTTTGACCCAACCTTGTGCTGACTTTTCCTCTGCATTTTTATTAATATAGTGAAACAATGACTTTCCCTTTTCTGTTTTGAAGTTGTGTTACTCATTATAAATAATTGTATCAAAAGATCTAGTATTTTCTCAAATGGAGTAAACCATCAGGCAAATGGGAGACAAAACCTTATTAATTAAATTCTGCTTTTCCCTCAATTGTTGGCAGACATCAATAGCAATGAAGTCCAGTGCGTCTTCCATTACTTATGCACTGAATCACACCATGACAAATGATTCTATGAGCATCCTTTGACTTCCACTTGAACAATCTGGAAAAATGTCCACGGTTGCTGTTTACTTATAACCCCTCAGAAAATAATTGCCTGCCATGGGTTACACTGTGTATCTTGCATATGGATGAAACCCACCAGCTCTGGATACATTTGCTAGGAGATTCCTCCCTTGAAAAGGTTAAGATACGGAGCCAGAGAAAAGGGCTCCTCTCCCAAGGCTCTAGGATGTTTCTCTGATGCCTCTCAGCCTGTGCCTTTGTGTAGCCAGTATTGACCCAGCATCAGGTTAATTACATGGTCCTGTGTTTACATATGGGTCTCCTCAAAGGCCAGCACTAAGTTAGCAGCACCAAGGCAGGCCACACGTCTCAGTGCCTTTATTTGCCCTTTCAACTGAAAAAAGACTTTCCAAACACTGGTTTACACACATCCCTTGGAGACAGGTACACAATGTCAAATTCCTGCTTTGTCAAAGGTGAAATAGATACAGAGGGGGAGATGTGGTTCAGGGCCACACAGCAAGTGTGTTAGTTACAGAGTCCAAAAGTACTGGTGGGTCTAGCCTCAGGTTTCTCTGCTCCCAAGCCTAGCAGTTTCTTGTCCTCTGGACAGCACATCCAATGGGCTGTCTTGAAAGCTACGTTGGTGCCCATTTGTAGGATATAGCACTGGCAAGTGTAGCACCTTAACTGGCCAAGGGCTTTGGTTCTGTGATAGAGCTATTGAGAGAGCAATGGAAGCTTCATGAGGACAGGGAGTAAGATGTTTCTTGGCTGCTGTAGCCTATACCTGTGCCTGGTATATGATAGGAACTCAATAAAAACTAGATGGATGGTAAATAAATCGTAGCTGAATTCTCTTCATCCTTGGAACTCACACCTGAACCTTGCCTAACTGACAGCTTGGTGAGTCTTCAACTCCTACACACCTCGGTGAGCAAGGGCATTTAAAACAAATTTTATACCTGGGCCTGGGGCATACACCTTTAATTCCTGCACTTGGGAGGATGAGGCAGGAAGACTGCAAGTTCAAGGTTAGCATGGGCAACAAAGGGAGGCTCTGTCTACATAAATACATACACTACAAATAAAATTGAAAAGCTAACAGTCTTGTGACTGAGAATCTCAGAAAAGGGCACAAATGACAGCATCTAGAATGGTTTCTATGTACTACACACAAGAACTGGCAAACATGTGAGGCCAGACACTTAGTTCCTGTTCTCTCAAGTGGAGTACTCAGATCTCTTGACTACCTCATAGCAGCGTTTCTAAGGCAGCTTAACCTTAGGGTTAGCAGATAGCTACAGCCAGCCGATTGCCCACTGGACCTCAGTAACAGAATGGTCATATGGAGGAACAGAGGAAGCCATGTCCTCATCTGTGCACCTACAGCACAAACTGGACCAAAGCACAGACTCCCAAGAGCCATTCATCTGAAGGACTGGCATCGTTAAGCCTCTAAGTCAGGCTTGGCGAAACGAGGCTTTGGAAGGGACAGCTATCTCGGAGATCATGGAAATGGTCTTGGTGGATCCTCTGGAACTCCTATCCCTTGAGGCAGGCTGTGTTCCCCTCTGTCTTTCTCCCTGCACTAATTATGATATTTAGAGGGAAGCTCTTTATTCCCCAAGCAGAAAACTGAAGGCAAATAGATGGATTTTTTAAAAAAAACTTTTAAAAAGCAGTTTTATATTATTTTGTTTGGGGGATGACAGTTCCATCCCATAGACCAGGCTGGCCTGAAACTCACAGCAAGCCTCCTGCCTCATCCTCTTGAGTGCAATGATAGACAGGTGACTCGCCCAGCCATGTGCTTGAAAATCTCTAAGGAAACATGTAGGGAAATATCAAGTGGGACAGAATTCCATTACGGTCTCTTTTCAAACTCTAGTACATTTTGTAATCACAAGTACCTAGTCCATGTTTCGTTATGAAAGGTGAAAACTGTGTTATAAAAGAGAGAAGTGTCTGAAACGCTCCAGATCAATTGTGGGTCTCAACAAAGGACATCATGTACTGCCTCTGGAGTGCACTGGTGTACCCTACCTCCACTGTGTTTTCTTTCCAGGTTTGGAGAAAATACTGGCTCAAGTGCCCAGTTCTGGAGGATCTAGAACTTTGTAACACTCTTTTGGAGATGGCCTGGTCCTTTCTCACTGAATATTGGGAAGTTTCTAGCCAGAGAGCCTGGGCCTAATAGGAATCTTTGACAGACCCAGAGAAATCCTTTGGAGCCAGGTGTCTCGTGTCTGTCCCACACAACCTTACCCAGCCCCACCACATTCTCTCACAGAGGCCGAAGTTCACTCGGTCCCTGGGCTGCCTAGATTAAAGCTGAGAAAGGCCCTATGATCCTATGTGCTCCCGAGTGTGTGCCCAACCAGGAAGGAGCGGGGCTGACAGAGGACGTTATGCAGGTAGCCCTTTGCAGGCTACTCTTGATTTTCAAATCTAGATGGCCACACCCAAGAGTGACTTGAGAGTTTCTCAGTGCAGCTGCTTGGGAACAGCCACCAAGCTGGTGTGGTTACTATTCAGCCTGCAAAGCTGCTCTTTCATAGCATATTACATAAGCTTGAGAAAACACTATTAAAGAACCAGAGAAGGTGACCCTAATGGGGATAAAGTGTATCAGAGACATGGCACTCACGCAAAAAAAAAAAAAAAAAAAAAAAAAGGTCTACATGTAACTTCTACATAAGAAATGAACAGCAGACTCCTGAGAAACACTCATTCTCTGGCAACATGGCAACAAAGGGGAAGTTACTTCATATCATATATTTAATTGATTAAGACTGAGAAATATTTTCTGGCAGCAAAATTTAGTTGCTGTCCCCTGTATCTTTCAGGATATATAACGTCTGGAAAGCACAAATGACATTGTCTTCCTGGTGCCAGGCCAGTGAATGGGTGGCACAAAATGTTAATACCAAGTCATTACTGAAGTTTCCCACATGGCTGAATCCAATTAATTAGGCCTAGCCAAACCTGCCAGGCACACCCAGGACCCAGCTGAATAACTCTTAGGATTCAGGAACGCCCCTTCAACAAACACTCATCTGTTGCTACCTGTGTTCAGCGAGTCACTGCAGATTCTTCCTGACAGGGCTTCCTCAACATGGCATGCCAGACTCGAAGTCCAAAGCCTGTGCTTTAGAACTCATTTTGAAAAGTTCTTTAAATCATTTTACAGATGGTTGTTTATATTTCTCTGTGCCATGGTTTGCTCCCAGCCAAGGATAATGTAACTTACTTTTTTAGGCCTAAGTCAAAGGACTGGATAGTTTCTTCCAGCCCTATCTGTTTTCCTTAAAGTTGATGTAAATCTTCTCTTCTCTCCAAACAAAGCCTGTGGACTGTTAGCAGAATGTGTCAGAAATGCCTCTGGGCCCTGCATTTTGAACATGTCTCAGAGAGCTCTGGGGTATTCTGGAGCAAACTCATGTCCCTGGGTAGCAATGGTACCAAAAAGTACTCTGGACTCATTGTTCCTACCAAGCCCCATTTATTGAATGCCAATTACTGCCAGGTACTGGATGAAAAATATAGTTACCCTTTATGGTCTCTCCCAGGCTTCCCTTCTAGTTGATGGGCATATAGGGAAAGAAAATGAAGAAACAATAGAGCTTCTTATAGCATGTGATGCTAAAATAACTCAGAGGACTGCTGGGCTAGAGCACAGTCGAACATGTGCTTAACACAGGCGAGACCGTGGGATGGATTCCCAGCAGCTCCTCTCAAAGGAAGGATGAATAGCATTTAAGTGAGCCTGATAATAATATTATGCATGCTTATATTCTGTTATATTTATTTAATTTTTTTATTTTTGAGATAGGGTCATACACACACATATTTAAATATATATATATATATATGTATATATATATATATACATATATATATATATATATATGGTTAACCTAGTACTCAATATGTAGAGCAGGCTTGCCTTAAATCTACAGAGACCTGCCTGCCTCTGCATCCTAAGGGCTAGGATGAAAAAAGAGTACGCCACCATGACCAGCTTATGCATCTCTATTTTTAAAAGCAACTCCACAAAGACATAAAAGAAGGCCATAGTCCTCTGATGTCTTTGCTGAAGGGAGGTATTTGGAGGAATGTTGACATATTGATTCAATCTCCAAGGAAAGTGACATTACAGTATGTGCACAAACTTAAAATGCTTGAGTAAAAATCCTTTGACTCAAAAGCCCCACTTCTAGGAACTTAGTGTGTCAAAATGGAACATGCTCAAGAGGATAATGTATAAAAGATACCACACACAGTTTGCAGTAATAACACTACCAATAATTGAAGGTTCATCTGTAGCAAGTAAGCAAACCACAGAGCGTTCAAACAACAGAACACTTTATAGCCAGGAAGACGAGTGAATCTGCACTCTAAGATAAGTTATGGAGTGAAAGAAAAAGCAAGGAACACAATCTGTGTGTTTAGTATTCCATCATCTCTGAAAATTATATATATATATATATACACACACACACACATATCAAGGTGATCCTTGGAGAGATCATATGAGCTAGAGATGAAGTATAGCCCTAAATAGCTCAAATGTTAGATGCCTGGCTGTCAGCTGATGGTCTTTTGGCACATGACTGAATCTTGAAGGCTTTGACCTAATCTTTGTACTAATGCATTGACGAACTCAATTAGATTTAGAAGACGGTAGAGTCTGTGGAAGGTGGGGCCTGACTGGAGGTAGTGGGCTCCTGGGGACTTACCTCTGAGAAGTATGATTTGTTCTGGCCTCTTCCTCTGTCCCCATCCCTCTCTGCTTCCTGATCACCATGAGGCCAGTGAGTTTGATTTTCTCACACCTTCCTTCCCAAAGATGCTCTGCCTTGCAGCAGTCCTCTAGCAACAAATTAAGCTAATACCGAGTCAAAAATCTCTGAAACTGTGATCCAAAATAAAGCTTTATTCCTTTCAAGTTGTCTGCATTAGCTTGTTGTTTGCCTGTTTGTTTTGGGCACAGTGAGGAAATATCGCCTATCTTAAATATAGAAGAAATTGTTAACTACATATTTGTTACAGTTTTGCATTCTTGTGCACATATTAGGCTAGTCAGCAAAACAGTGAAATAGCAATGCAGTATTGGGAATTATACACATAACTTTCACAAACAGTTGGTTTTGTGTATTTCTACCTGATGGCTCTATCTTGTATGTGAATTTGATCAGTAGGCAAACACCCCTAGTCAGTGGTAATCACTTGTGGGCTGACTTAGTAGATAGACAATTCTCAGTCAGCATTGAGCATAGGGAAGACTAAAGATAAGGAAGGTTTCAGATCAGGTTTTTTTTTTTGGGGGGGGGGATATCTTTTCTCTTCAGAAGATGATGTGCTTATCTCTAATCCAAAGATTTGAATAGGTACCCTGACCAACGAATGTTCAGATAGAAAACTGAGTGAGTGTGTTGGGTGGGGGGGGGTCTTGAAAGATATTTGCAGTGTGTCTTTGGGTTCTAAAAATAAACTTTTTTCCCAGCAGAAATGTCATCCCAGATCTTGAAACTACTCAATTGCTGGGACAGTGCGGTGATAGACTGGCAAAAGTAGAATGCTAAGGAATAAGATGAAACTTGGGGTTTTTTTCAGATGCCTGTATTCTGAGCTAACTCTGGCTTTCTACAATGTTGTGCTAGGGAAGGTCAGCCAAGAATACTCATAATCTGCTCATTATGAGACTGAAATCTGTCTGGTGTTAAATAAAGCATGTCTGCATATGTAAAAGTCTTATTTAAAAGAAGAACCTGAACCTGGAAATGACTATGGAAATGACTTTCAGTCTCTATTTTTAAGATGCATTAAATATGTATCTTAGTGGAGATGTGAGGAATTAACTTGCTTTGGGGCAAAATTTCCATTACTTCTGAGGCTGGTGTGGGAGTACATGCAGGGGCAGAGCTTGAGGAATTGGCAGGGTGGCTGAGGCTGCTGGGGAGAGAATTGCTCATTAGAAAAGGCCACGGGAACACCCTGAGAGCTGTTGCATGTGGAACTGAGTCAGAGAGCACAACCTGATCACAGAGTGCAGAACAGAAACTGCTAGTCATGAGCCCAGGACCACAGCCTTGCATGCTGCATTTGAAATCAAATGTCTTTAGTCGGCCTGCTCTGAAGCTGGGTCCAGAAGAAGGGCTTCAAACCTCAGCCTTCTGCAGCAGGAACCCCAGGGAGAAATCCAGGAGGACTACTCTGGGTGGCAGGCCTTTCATCTGTGTTGACAGAACCTGATCACAGAGGAGGACGTTGTTAGAAAGTGGGTCACTACAGAAGGCTAAGTTCTGGATCAGAACCCTTGTTCTCATGACGAAGCTTAAGGGAAAGGCTTTAATTTCTGGGGGAGAGGCACTTGGTAGTGGAAGTGGGAGACAGGAAGAGAGAGGAAGGGACAAGAGAGTTGGGGAAGGGAGGGGAGGAGAGACTCTAGAACCCGAGTGCTAGCACCACAGACTCTAATACAAAGTCCGTTGAGGAATTCTGAATTTCAATTTTAATTCTCTTCTCTTTTCTGGAGTTTTTTGGAGTCTCCCAGCCTGGAATCAGATGACTTTCTTTGTGACAAAAACCAAGGTCTTAGAGTTAAGGATTCAAGTTGTGGATGGACTATTTCTTAAACTGTCATAGAATCATGGAAATCACCTTAGAGGTCTGAACTACCCATTTTTCAGGGAAGGAATCTGAAGCCTGGAGTAGTTAGGTGACTTAGTTACAAATATCAGGGACTAGAATTCATGCTCTTTTTTCCAAGTAGTCAAATGACACTAATTTTTCACTTTCACATTTTACTTAACAATTCTATTCACTGTTTCAAGCTCTGTGTTTCATTCCCCTGTACTCAAAAGAAAATGTGTTGCTCTCAGTAATGACACAAGGGACAGGAGAGACTAGCAAAACTAATACATAGGGGCCTGTGGAGCTTAATAGGATTAAAGAAAATTGGTTGTTGTTTTGAGATGAAGCCTTTTTCTACAGTACAGACTAGTTGAATCGGAACTCACAGCAATCTCCTGCCTTAACCTCCTCGGTGCTGGAATTACAGGTTCGAGTTAACCATTCTTGGCTTAAAGGAATTTTAATTAGTGAATAGTGACCAGAATTTAACAATAATTGAGACATAAAAACTGATCCCAACTGAACCAAACACAATAAAGGTCAACTCGCCTTCAGAGAAGTCATGCACTATCTAATTATCAGCTGGGATGTGGTCTGGACTCAGCTCTTAGTCACTGCAGGTAATACACACAAGGCATCTAGTAAAAAAGAACCTGGTATTTTCCAATTAATAAGTCTAAACAAATGCCATAATTTGACAGTAAGTACATTGTATTTTAACAGAATTTTCTGGTTTGGCAGTTTATTTTGATCAAATCAATTACATTATTGCCATTCTGGCTGTCTAGGCAAAAAGAATTAATAATTTGGTGCTGTGCCTTGAATCACTTCATGAAGCACATTTCCTAGTGAGGATAAGACAGCTGAATCTGCTGAACCAGGGGAATGCCACTCCTCCATTTGGGAGTGGGGCTGTGACATTTGGCAGATATTTATCACCCTAACTGTTCTATGTTTGTCTTATCTTAATCTTAATCGTAAATTAACCTTATTCTCTAAAATGAGTTTCAAGGGCCAGCCAATAGCTCATTGGTTAACAATGCCCACCCCCCAAGCCTGAGGGCCCGAGTTCAATCCCTGGAAATCAGGGTGGAAGGGGAGAACTGATTTCCCCAGGGCTCTCCTCTAACTACCACATGTGGATCATGGTACACTCAGAAAAATAAAAATGGTTTCAAATATTCTGTACTTTGCTGTGGTCTCTCAAGGTACATTGCATATGGCTTCTAAAAATGCATCAGAACTGGATGTGTAATCCTAGAACTCTACAGAGGAAGACCCTGTTTCAACTAACTAACTAGGCTTTGAGAATACAAAGATTTCCTTGAGAACTTACATTCTAGTTGTAAACACATAACTTTAAATAAATGACAATGCGATATGGTTTGAACATGATGGACCTTGAGCAGGGATTAGCAAATCCCAGTATTATAAGCCCTTCTCATTTCTTTAGTTCATCTCTATTACCTGTTAAACCCCATTCACCCATGAAGTTAGACATCACATAACTTACTTAAAAGCTGGTTGCTGCGGTCTGCTGTGTGTTGCTATGATGGAATCCTTGAAGCTGGGTACTTTTATAAGGAAAAGAGGTTTATTTAGCTAATAGTTTTGGATGCTGACTTTCTGGCCCCCATCTGTCCAGCTTTGTTAAGGGCCTTTTAGTGAGGACATCACAAGTGGGGCTTGCAGAAGAAATCACATTGCAAGAAAGAACTCCTGTATCATTTATGAGAAGGCCAGTATGTATTTGTGAATTTTTACAAATGATGCCCCTCTTAGCATGTTTAGATTGTCTTAAATTACTACAAACTGTTTGCTCGAGGTGTGGAAACTAAGATCAAGGCAGCGACATATGGGTACTCCTGCAAGGACAGTCATTTTCTCATTATACCCTCCAACGAAAGAAGGGACAGTGGCTTTCTCTTTACATATGAACTATCACTGGGCATTCTGGCCTCACAATGTAATTGTCTCCCAAATGCACCACTTCCAAGCTATCATACCTAGAGTCAGATTTCCATATAGGGATTTTGAAGGAGCAAATATAAATGCTCAAACAAGAGCAGTTTCTTATATTTCTCCTGATGACTGCATGATAGCAGTCCCCTGGTCCAGAACCCTATCACTGAAGGTTTTAGTCTATTTCCTATAGACACAAGCTCAACAGTGGGCAATAGGCTTCTCAAACAGAATTATTGTACCAAAGATCAAGAGTGTTGTGAGATGTATTTTAAAGACTCTCAGACAAATAAGGGGCTGGAAAGAACTTCATATTTAGTTGACACCATTGCTTTTTCTAAGTTCTTGGGCTGCTGCCCATTGCTAGGCATGTCTTACAAACTCTGCTCAGACTGAGCCAGCCCATCTTCCTGATGTTGGAAACAATACTGTTCCTTCAGAAAATTTTGGACTTCTTGGATCTCACAGAGTTCAGAGTCTTGTTCCAGTGTCTCAAGCCAGTCTACAACACTCTTTTATGCCAGGGCCTTTACTACATCTGCATGTAGCCACTAAACTTTTCCAGGGACACATTCACAGGGACAAGTGAATAGTGTTCCTGTAGTAGTACAGCTAGCATACCTTGGTTCTTGCCATAGAACGTGGATGAAAACTCCACTTTTAAAAACAAGATGTCGTTTAACATACCTTCCTCAATTAAAAAAAAAAAAAAAAGCATTTCCCATGTATTGATACTTGCCAGTCAGAAAATACTTCTGAATTATTTCTGTCTTGACACAATCGTATTTCTGTCTGACTGAAATTTCTGTATAGAATTAAAGGTCAGAATTTTTATTCTTCCTTTTTCCTGTGGGAGAGTTTCTATAGTGGAACTAGGAAAATCAAACTTTCATTATTTGCACTTTTTCCAGATCAAGGCTTAATTACCACCCCTTTCTACTACTGCCACACCTAATAGCAACAATCTATCACCTGCATCAGTCCCTGTGACTTAACATTACTACCTGAACCATGACCACCTCTGTGTCCATTACTATACAAATGTTTCTATCACTACCATCAGCAGTCACTATCAGCATGAAGGACCACCACACAGTCATCACTACTTTCTTACCAGCTCTTCCTGTGGGAACTCTGTATTGAACCAGAACTACCAACACACAGAATTCTTTATCTAGAAATTCTATAGGTGTATCTATCAGCTATTTCTTTCCAACATTTGGGCTCACTAGGCATCTCTGGAAAGGTCTTCCAGTTTGGATTATGAGGTGCCTTCCCAAAGGCTCAGCCCAAACCTGACAACACCATTCTGGGAGGTTCTGGAAACCAAAGGAGACAGGACACAGCTGGAGGAAGTAGGTCACTGGGTAGGGGGCCTTTGGGAGGATCTTATCCCTGGTCTCCTTTTCTCAACCAAATGAGCATTGTGAAACCACAAATTAAAACACAACCTACATCCTTTGTTGCTTTTGAGGGAATTTTGGTGTTAGCTACTCAAAAAAGTAACTAAGAGGGCAGAACAAAATCATGTCTCACATCTACCTGCCTGTCTTGCTTCCACACAGCCCAGTTAGCTACAGGTTTATTTGGGTCTGATCCTCAGCCTCTGTATGTGGCCATGGTTCCTCTGTTTTTCCTTCCCTTTCATACTGTTTGGCCATTGTTGTTCCTAGCAAAATCTCCTTGGTTAGATTTGGAAAACCACAACACTGTCCACACTAATTCTTGAAAAGTGGTGTTGGGAATCCTAAGTCTTCTTTCTGTTGGCTTCCTTTGGCCTTGCCATTCTGTGACAGAGAACTTGAAAGTCAGAAATCCTTTCCATTCATTGGCAATTATCTGCAATAACTCCTGGATCCAGTTAGTTGTTCACTCATTCTGTCTCCTGATGGGAGGTTTCTGTTGAACCAGAACAGCAGGGATAGGATTGTCCTCCAGCAGGAATGTATGCCACTGTGGAGGCCTAAGACGGTTCACAGTAGTCTCTTGATCCTCCACTGCCCAGCCAATGGAAAATATAAACATTATGGCACATCTTCAAAATAAGACCAGCTTTAGAGGCAAACCTTTTCATCAGATATGGCCTACTATAGGATATATGGGGAAGACAAGCCAGATTTTTTTTTTTTTTTTTTTTTTTTTTGAAGAATGTTTTCCTTTAATTGGGAACACTGCTATAAGAACTAGAGACAAAAATTGTACATAGTACTCCCTCAAATCAGATAAAAAAAAAAAAAATCAAACTAATTCTTGGACTCATTTCCTAGACTGAAAGTGGTATATGGCATGGATGGCAACAGCCTACAGTGACAAAGTATAAATTCCACAGCCAACTGCCACTTGTTACTTAGAATTTCACATAGCTTTAAAAATTCTCAAAAGGCACTGGAAAAATTTCAGATTTGGAATCATTTTAATTATCAGTTTATATTTGAACAGTTTGCCAGTTAATGGCTTTTCAATTATTTTTATTACATTAGATACCCGTTTATTGCTACTCTTACAAACTATCTTATCGACAAAAACCTCTAGTAATGTGCCATCTTTTGGTTCTGGAGGCTAGTCTTAAAAATCAGGCATTCATTGATATGGCTGTTTCCCTCAAAGCTTTAACTAGGAATCTATTTCCTTTTATTTTCTGGCTTCTGGAAGACACCTGTATTCCTTAGCTAGTGATTTCAGCCTCTATCTTTGGAGCCAGTAGCATTGTATCTTCTTGATTTCTCTCAGACCCTTGCTATTTTGTAAGTATTCTTGTTGTGGGGCTGGAGAGATGGCACAGTGGTTAAGAGCTCTTGATGTTCTTGTGGAAGATCTGTGTTTAGTTCCCAGCACTCACACAGTGGCTTGGCATCTTTTACTCCAGTTCCAGAAATCTAATATTCTTCAGATTTCTGCAGGCACTAGGTAGGCATGCATGTAGTGCAGATACATGCAGACAAAGCATTCATCACATAAAACATCTTTAAAAGAACTCCTTTGATGACATTGGGCTTAAGTCATAATCTGTTAAATCTAAATGTGGTATACTAGAACTCACATTCAAGTTTGGTCCTCAAAAGTGGTAAGTTCTTAGTAAGGTGTTTTGAGTCACGGGACAGGACCCTCACAAAGGGGCTGCTTCATTCATAAAAACAAGCTAGTTATCAAGGCAGTCTGTTCCCCCTTTCTCTTTATACATGTCCATTTGTCCTTCTGATTTTCTATTGTGTAACAATATACAAGGCCTTTGTCAGATGAAGACTCCTGGGTCTTGAGCTACACAAAAAATTTACTTTAGATATTACCATGTCCCAGGTATTGTTATAATAATAGAGCAAGACATTACCCCATCTTAAGATCCTTCATTACCTACATAAAACCCCTTTACCACAATAAGTAACATGCTGACAAGTTCCTGGAATAGGATTTGAACATCTTGGGGAGTTCTATTCAATTCCTTATACCACTATTCCTGCTGATTTCTATTACTGCTACTAGTAATGGATAAAATTTTATTGCATACCATAAGCTAGACACTGCTCTGCTTTACATTATCCTAATTTGCCCTCAACCTAGTTACTAAAATTGTATGACTTTCTTGAACAGACAGGCCTGTGACTAAGCTGCTCCTGACAAATGGCAGTAATTTATCACAAAATGGGTTAACAATGATTCACAAAAACCTGCATTCCCACTCATCATCTAGGATGACATGTATACACCAGCAAGTTAACTATAAGACACAGAAGCTCTAGAAAACTGTAAGACTACAGTAGCTCTAGAAAAAAAAATTGCAGGTGTTTCTCTAGAGCCATGGGTAGAAACTTGTACTTAGAATGAATCCATCTACTTTTGTAAGAGCCACTATCCATACCAGGTTGAATCAGCTTTAAATTATTGAGAACAATGCTAGTTAAATTTATGAATGCTATCCTTAAATGTAAACCAACTATGCCAGCCAATAGCACTTGCCTAGCGTGCACATGGCTCTGGGTTGTTTGCTCCACAGCACCACAAAAACAAAGACTTTAATACACCTTGAAGTGGGACTAGTTTTTGTTAAAAATTCATCACCGCTGATCAAAAAAATTACAAACTAATGATGATACAAAAATGTGTTTCAGAGTATGATGTAATCATATCATCAAGTAGTACCTGTTTAGAGTACTCTTGCCATTCAGCTATTCAGTGCAGTACTTAATGATCTGGGAAACTATTCCAAGTGCAGTTCTGCTGTACATACCACAATACCCAAAATAATTTGGCACCCAAGACATGGAAAGCATTAGAAGAGGTTTAGAGGCTCTTGAACACTTTATCTAGTTGAGCCAGTAAGCTAACTAATTAAAGTGATTTTTAAGATTGAACATAGTTAAGGAGACACAGGGAGTTATAAGTAAGTTATTTAAGCATGAAGTCGAATATCTAGCCCAGTGATTGCCAGTCTAACTCCAGGAGCATACAGGAGCCCACTAATCCAAATTAAATCAAAATGTAACACTACTTGCTTTTACCCTTTTCTTTTTAGCTTGCTTGTAGCCCTCGTGACTCAAAGGTTTCATCTGTATTGTTAGTTGATCTTATTTTATGGCTTAATCTACCCCTGGAAGATCTTTTGGGAGACTTAATCCTACACAGAACTGTCAGATGACACTTCTGAAGCTTTAGCATTACAAGAATGAAAGTGTTTATCAGCAATAAACTTCCTGAACATGTGCTAAATTCAACCATTTTAAATATGGCAGAATTTCAGACTTTCATGACATAACTTAATTGCACTTAAAAACCTAGTAATTAAATATGAAGTGCAGAAAGGCTAAGAGCTATTAGGACTTCATTCTGCTTCATTTATTTGCCTGCAAGAGAACAGAAATCAGTAAGCAGGCTGGATGATTCCTTTTTCAAAAACTCAATACTATCCTAAAAAAGTTGTAACTATCCAAGTTTTTAAGTTTTTTTTTTTTAAAGGAAATATTATCACTTATTTATATAGAAGTTCACAGAAATTATAAGGTCTCAAAGAATTTTTCTACTATTTAGTCTTTTTGAAAAAACCTTCCAGATGAAACTCATGGTTCAGGCTTACAGTCCTAGCTACTAGGGAAGCTGAGGCAAAAGAATACAAAATTCAGGTCATCCTGGACAACTAGTGAGAGTCATTCTCAAAATAAAAATAAAATGTAAAAAGGAGGCTTGGGACACAGATCAGTAGCAGAGTGCTTGCTTACCAAGTGCAAGGTCAACCCAGTATGACAAACAAACAGGACAGTAACAAAAAAGTGTGGTGGTGCTAGGTGGAGTGACTCATGCCTTTAATCACAGTATTTGAGACTGAGAATCATCATAGGTTCTAGTCTAGCTTGAGGTACATAGTGAGTTCCAAGATTGGACTATAAAGTAAGACTTTGTCTTAAAAATACATCAACAAAGCAACAATAACAAAAAGCCTATTTTAAGATAAAGGCACTAACTACGCGAAAAGCTGTGATTTGCTCAGATTAGAAGTTATCATGGGAGGTTAAAGCAGAAGGATCTATATTTTTAGGCCAGCCCATTCAAACACATGAAAAACAAAGTCAGGTTTTAGATTTAAATTCTAAGGGATCAAATATGTATATACTTTGTTCACAATAAGGAAAAATCTTAGGCTTGGTGGTATATGCCTTTATCCCAGAACTTATGAGGCAGAAGCAGGTGGATTTCTGAGTTTGAAGCCAGCCTGAACTACACAGTGAGTTCTAGGACAGCCAGGGCTATAGAGACATTAAGAAACATCTTCCCCAGTATAGTATTATACAACATTGAAATATCCCAAGGAAGCTGCAGATTCACTTCTTAGATGTTTCAGCCATATTTTAAATAAAATGGTATAAAGTATAGTTGTGCTGGTAGGAAGAAAGTCATTAAGCCCATAGAGCCATTACAAAATTTAGACTGACCACATACATATAGATAATTCAGAATACAAACAGTACTTTCTATAGGAATTTAAACAGTCTATAGTTGGACTTTTCTGTCACCAGCTCCAAATAACAACACAGAAACTTATTATTAATTATGAAAGCTCAGTTTTAGCTTAGGCTTGTCTCATTAGCTCTTATAACTTAACTCATTTATGTTAATCAATGTTTTGCCTCATGACATTTGCCCTTTCATTCTGTATGTCTGACTCCCTCATCACAGGTCTTGTTGGCATCTATCCCGCATGCCTAGCTTCATCTCCAATATCCTCTCTCTGCCCAGAAGTCCTGACTATTTCTCCTGCCTAGCTATTGACAATTTAGCTCTTTATTATTCCAACCTGAAGGCCTTAGGCAGAGACATCTTTATAGTATAAACAAATATTCCACAACAAAAGTCATTATTACCATGATATAGTCTGAGGTGCTCATGTAGTCTCATCAGAGGAATTTCTTTAGGCTGAAATCTTGAGTTTACAATTCCTTTTTATATTTCCTTTATACAATTAAAAGTAGTACTTTCAAACTAGCTCATTTTCTTTATAAATATTTGAAACTTGTCCCTTGCCCCCAGATACACATGTGCAAATAAAAATACTCCTTCTTCTCTTATGACTTACAAGTTGACAACTAGGTAATATATTTTCTTCGGTTCCCAAGCAGAAGAGTTGGTAAGTAGCATGTTCTGAACAGGTCTCTTCAGATTCCATCAGTCTTCTAATACCAAACCAACCCACTCACCCAACCAATCAAGCAACTGGTTTAACATTTACAGATCATCAACTATTCAGTGATTTGTTATTTTATATGGAAACAGAACAAAGCAGAAGTTTTAAAGAATTAACTTTTATTTTTGCTTAGTTTTATTAAAAAAATAAATATGTCATAAAGCTTTTGTTTCCTTTAGGGAGAAAAAAGGAACAAGTTCCATAAAATCAAACAAGCAATGGTAACATGTCTTAACTTGAAAACGATTGGGAATCACTGGTTTACAAGTTTTAACTGAATGAATGACTGCCACAGTTGCCCTTTTCCTCCTGTCAGTGGCAGCAAACAACAGGATCAACTAGGGCAAAATAAATAATTGTGTGGAAGCCCTGATAAGTGCTTAAACAGACTGATTCACTGAGACGTTTGTACAGCTGTATCTTGCTTTAAATAACAAAGAATTTCTTGTAAAGGTTGGGTAAATGAGATAACCACAAACATAAAGGAGAGCTTGGTATCTGAAGGACTTCTGTGGTAAATTATTTTATGAGCAATCACTTTCACTTCAGTTGTTCAGGTTTTTGCTTTGCTAAGAAGAACTACCTCTGTGAATTGAGGCAACAGCACATTCACCCAACAGTGCTCTTGCTAGGCCAGTGGCACTAATTCCAAGTTTGTGTTTCTTTTAAAGTAAGTAGTGTAAGGTACAGAGTCAGCCAAGAAATCCAGTGCATCTGGCAAAGCTGGCATAGGGGTGGGTTTGCTGTCTTTAACAACTCAACTCAGCAGCTGTGGCAAAGCACAGTAAGTAGCCTTTTACTTTGGATGTAGATGTCTTCTATTGTTTCATACCAGTTCAGGGTTAGGTCTGGAATTCCAAAAGAAGTACTTTTAACCCTCAAGACTGGCTTTAACCAATGTAGTGGGCAACACTAGAAGAGACTGTTTTCAATGACTGAATTTAAACACATGTATCACGCTCCACAACTAATTAATGGAAATTTTGCTGGTGAACAATTTTTTCAAATGGTTCCTTTATTGTTATTATTCCTCTGAATAGACCCTGAATTCTCAGGAAAATTCTGGAGGTTTGACTGAAATACATTTCAGTCCTGCCCACAGAATGAAAAATTCTTCCCACCTTCCAGAATTACATGAACCTACACTACCCCAAAGTATAACACATAATGCTTTGGATAGGAAATAAGCTCGGTAGTATCAGTTCCAGATGGTTTTATCAATGTTAAGTAAACAGAATCCTCACTTTGCTCACAGCCTCTATTTGTTTTGACCAACTCCTACCAGACCCAAGCAACATTTAATTAGGCTAGTCAGTTGTTTTTGTTTCCAAACACTTCTAATAATATTGCTCCCTATATGTACAAGTGTGAATGAAGAATATGCACTCTTTAGTCTTTTCCACACTGAGTACACTAACAATTAGTAAATAATTAAATAATGAGTGGCCATTTAAAAACCCATTATTTCTTTTAAAAAATTACTTTCTAGCACTTAAAAAATTGGGCCTGAAAAGAATTCTATTTCTGTCCACTGCTTTTTCCCACCCAGTCCCACCCAAACCTGCTACAAATGCTGGATTGAGTTCATATCAAATAACTTAATAGTACCAAGGTTTTCAAATGGTAACAGTGTTACTGACTTCTTCATATTGGATAACAAAATAAGGGTAACTCTGGTCATCATTAAAAATGACAAAAATCTGAGGCTCAAAGAAATTATCCACACAAGAGTCATATAAGTCACTGGTGACACTGCCAGGATTGACTGGAGGGGGCCTTCTCATGCCATGACTGCCCATTGTATATCTGCCAGTCAACACTTTGGCCAAAAACATGAAATGGACTCCTTTGGAGGACTTCTTAGAAAAGTTATGAGAGTAGCTTGCCTTCTTTGCAAAATAACTGCCTTGTCCAAACATTGTAGCATGCTTTCCACAGACACGAGGGTCAAAGTTGTGCTTGCAGATTCCATCTACTACATCTTGGGATGTTCCATGAAATAAGTGTCTCTCATTTATTATTCTGTCACGGCCAAACATTTTTCTGTTCATATATTCTTTTTTCCTAATGCAAAAAGTAGACAGGTATTTAGGAGGTCATGTAGATTATAGTAATAAACAGAATGCAGTCAAACTTTGCTTTATGGTTCCCAGGGTAAAGATATAATAAACCAGCTATGAAAGCAAAATGCCAAAAAAAAATCATACTATAGTTCATTATAAATTTTAATAGTACTATTTATAGAAATATTAAGATGATTAAAATGTGTTCCTACATGGAAAAGTATGAATGTTATACTATGCAAATGTTTACTGTGTTCTATACTTGATAATAGCTATATTAAGAAATGTTCTCTAAATTTTTCATACCTCTGACTCACCTTTTATATTTTTCCCAAAGAAACTGGTTTTGGACTCTCAATATTTGTAAAATTCTGTATTTAAATTCAGGTACAGTTTTATGAAAAAGATTGTAAATGATTCGATAACTTTTATCCTCTGCAGAAACAGGCACTTGGATGAAGTCCTGAGATGGATGCATATAAACCCATGTTTCAGGGTAAAAGTTTGCTGAAGTTACTCCATCTGGGCAGATGATTTGTGATGAAGTTGCTTCAAGAGGCAAAGAAGCCTGAGTGGGAACCCCACCAAGTGTCCTAAAATGGAGAAAAAACACTAAGTAAAGCAGTCAGGAATTGGTACATCTCATGATATACAATGCTTTGTATTAGTGTCCAGTTTTATACTTGAACAGCTTAAGCATTTATGTGTTAATATGGTATTTACTTCCTGAAGGAAAAACATAAACCTTAATGTCAGGGTGCATAGCTATGACACCAGCACTCAGATATAGAGGCAGGCAAGTATAACCTCACATCAGCCTAAGAAACTTTGTCTCAAAAAACAAACCAACAAACCCCAAGTAGGGGACTAATAAGGATAGGTAGGCTCAAGTAATTAAATGATTACTTATGATGTTTAATGCCCTGGGTTCAATATCCAGAACCCTTCTCCCTGCCCTCTAACCTCAAATAGAAGTAATACATGCCAGAATGTGCACCATTCATTCAATCTTTAAGTTCAGCTTTGTTATTTACAAAGATGAATGTAAATAAACAGTAAGCTTGCTTTTTCCTTCCTGGTCCATATATTTAAATCATACTTCTCAGCTATTTCAAAACAAGGAAAAGGGAAGAAGCGAAGAACGAGAATTCTGACCCTGAGACCCAGTTTCAGCACCAGGGTACCATAACACTCACTCATCAGTACATGCTGGTTACAAGGAAGGAGTATTATCTGCCAAGTGGATTAGGAAATTGATATTTTCAAAAGAGCTTTGTGACACAGAGGTTATAGTCGTATATGAACATTCATTTTGTCTCTAAAGAGCATATCTTATCATCACTCTCATTAATCACCTACTGAGAATATACTATATATTTCACAAGTATCTCACAAACAGTATCACTGTAACAAGAACTGCAATATGGTTTGATTACCACTACTTTTTAAATAAAGAAACAGTTCAGAGGGGCTAATAATTTGGACCTAAAATAGCAGTTGATGCATTTTTAAACCCAGGCTTGTTTCTCTCTGTCTCCATGCTTCACAACTTACAATAAAATAAGGCTACTAAGTGGTAGAATAAGATGGTTTGCCTGATTCTTACGATAACTACTATTATTGGTAGTAATACTACTGCGTTGCCATTATACTCTTAAAAGATGGTCTATTAAGAAGCTAATGCTATGAAAACACAATTGCCTTCTCTAATCCCTGTCTGCTTCAAGTAAGTAGCTATGCCTTTAATTCAATGTGCCCCAAAGCCCCTTTGTAAGTCAAAGTTTTAAGTGGGTGGATTCAGGGGCACATTTAAATTAGTTTCTCTAACCTTTACAATGAAAGACACATATTTCTTGTCTTTTGGGTCAAGAGAGCTCTGACAAATTCCTTTGAAAAATGGTACAGGTATATTTTCCTGTTACAATGGTTATTTTTTTCACTGGTATGATTTTGAAAAGAGAAGCTCCATTTCTTTAATCAGATCCTCAAAAAGTCTAGCTCTCCTTAATATGCCATCACTATTCTGAACAAATTACAAGAAAGTGTTCAACTTTTAGCTCCTCCCTTTATCCTGCTTTGCAAAGTTAGGTAGCAGCCCATTTGATTTCATTAATGGGTTTGACATTTCCAACAAAGATAAGATTCTTCCTAAACATTCTACTTAAAATAAATATATTTTACAGGCAGTGAGTTCTCTCTGTCATTTCTAGAGTTTATATACTATCCTTTTGTGGTCTTTGATGGAGTTGAAGACAAATAGTTATGGTTATAGTTTTCCTTAGTTAGGTTTAAAGATAAGTTACATCTAGGACTTTAGATTTACAAATATAGGATAGATGATAGAATAGTTTCTTTTAGTCTTGCTAAATGTTAATGGACTAAATAGTGTTAACTGTGAGTCTTATTTGATAACTGTTATGTGATATATTTTGCTATGTTAAGGTTAAAACCCTTCTTTTTATTTTAGATAGAAAAGAGGAGATGATGGGAGATGTCATTCTGTATATGTTTCTCATACTGGTTAATGAATAAAGCACTGTTGGCCAATAGGAAAGCTAGATAGGCAGAACTAGGAGACAAGGAGGAAAAGAGGAAGTAGTAAGGAGAGTCAAGATGGAGAATCTGGAGAGACTAGAACCGCCAGCTGCCTCTCGCTGGTAAGACCACATGGAAATACATAGAAATGGGTTAATAATTAAGACAGAGCTAGCCGATAAGAAACAAGTAACCGGGCCAACAGCATTGTATCAAATACAGAGTCTCTGTGTATTATTTGGGGGAGGAAAAACAGTACTCATTACAAATGGCGGCGGGCAGAAAAACAGTACTCTTTACAGATGTTATTTACAGTTGGAATACAAAATAATGGGTTTTATTATGAGGTTTTGAAGATGCTATGATGGTTAATCATACAGCATTTAGAATCACACAAGAATAAACCTACTGGAATTCTGTAAAGATATTCCCAGTTAGTCTGGGTCTCAGACTAAGTAAAATGGAAGACAGCCATCTCACATATCTTCCAATATAACTTCCTGGCACAACATCAACAGTATCCTCAAATTATGAGCCACAACAAACCATTCCTTCCTTAGGTTTGTTTTTGTTAGGTATTTTGCCAAAGTAATGAGAAAAGTAAATAATACACATGTATCTTTGTACTTTGTTTATTCCATTACTCCTTATTGTCCCCTCTTTTCCTCCCAGACTCCCTGTTCCACTTTCATATCTGCCTTACATGTAACAGTAAACATATAACACATTTTCTCTGTTTATTTATCTGTTGATGGGCACATAAAAATGATTCTTTATTTTGACTATTATGACTAGTCCAGCAATAAACACAATCATGCAGATACTCTAGATTCTATATATGGTTAACATCTATTCCCACACATAAATGCTTTCATCAAGCTAACACTCTAACCCTAGTAAAACATCTAAAGGCATGTATAGTGGACTTTTATACTCCAGCTGCCACATAAAAAAAAAAAAAAAAAAAAAAAAAACCTGTGAGCATGTTTCAAGCAATGCTACAAATGAACCACTGAAAATGTTGTTTCTGATTATGTTATCCTAATAACACATCCCATAACATTCTGAAGAATGGCTTTTCCAATTCTAACCTTATTCTCCTTGTCTCCCTTTACCATCCTGAAATGTTTCCTAAACCAATTTCAGTACTGGAATAATAATGAATTAATTTTATCCCCTAAGGAAGAGTCAAAGAAACTAAGTTTAGCATTCTTATAACCATGAGAAGATTACATGTAATAGATGTCCTTTCAAATTTAAGACATGGCCCTTCAAGCCCCTTATGGATTTGTTGCTTATGTTACATCAACTCAAGTATTCTAGGAATATTAAAGAACAGGCTTCTTATCAGCATCAGGAAAATTCTTTAAACAATGGAATGTGCTAGAAATTGTTTCCTTTGATTCTTTGAATTTAATGGTTAAATGTAAAACACAAAACATTCTCTCTAGTTAAGATTTCAACCCCTGAAATCTGCTTTCTGAAACAAATGTCCCTACCTCATATCCACATTAGGAGGTAATGTCCTATAGCTGTATACCAGGAAGACAGATTAGAAGGTGAATTTAATACTTCACCCTGGCCATCCCTACTCAATGTTCTTCTTCTTGAAACATCTGCCTTGAAACATTGCCTTGCTCTCATTTTAATCCTTTTACTACCACTGTTTCAGACAGGAAGACTAAAACAGAGGTTTTTAGAAAGAAAAAGCAAATAATTATTTTCTTTTTTTAACAAGTCTGAATTATAAAAACAGGCATATTTGTGCTCATTATTATTTTATTCCTTTAAATATATAGTTTTAAAAAAAAGGTGGGGAGCATAATCCCTTAAGTAACTCTTTTCCCCATTTAAAACTTTCCCCAACAATGTAGCATCTGAATGAGAATTTCGACCCTAAGAGAGAAGCTACATCTTGCATCTTTTAGCTCGGCATGCCAAGCTGCTGGTCTTATTAATGAGTTCTACTGTCTCACCAGGAGGACAGTATGTTCCTAACTACTGGATGTAGACAAGAGCTCCAGCTGTGCTACTAGTGAAATCCCAGCAACAACATTTTTTATTACTTCTAATTAAAAAAAAAAAAAAAAAAAAAAAAAAAAAACAAAAAAGAAAAGAAAACTTAGGAGGTAACAATTTTCATTTTCAAATATGGACTTGGAAGAAAACATAAGCCAATATACTTCTATACATATTCTTTTCATTTTGGAGTTTTGTGTGTTTGTTTTAATTTTAAGGCAGGGTCTCCATTGGTAGCCCAGGCTGGTCTGCAATTTTCTATGTATCCCAGGTTGGCTTCAAACTCAAGGATCTCCTATCTTTACCCCCTAAGCACCAAGATTACAGCCTGAGTCATCATGACCAGCTTGACTTGTTTTTAATGGTCCTCTTTCAATTCCAGGATCAAATTTATTAAGTGTTTACCATGAATGACTCAAAATAAAAATAGTAGGAATATGAAAACAGCACTTCTACCTTATGGACCAACCAATATTTTAGTTCACAGACACTAAGTAAACATAGTATCACCTTCAAAGCAAATTCTAATTAATGGTATGTCTGGGTAGACAAATGTTTTTTACACTCACATGTGCCATGAAGCATGTGTGGAGGTCAAAGGACAACTTTTGGGAGTCAGTTCTCTTTCTACCTCTTGTGGTCCAAAAAAAAAAAAAAAACAAAAACAAAAAACAAAACAAAAAAACAAAACTCAGGTCATTAATCTTGGCGGCAAGAGCCATTACCTACTGAGACACCCTTAAAGGCTATTGTGCTAAATGGTTGCATGATTTGTCCTTCAGTATCTATAAAGACATCTCAGTGGATATTTGGAGGGAAAGAGTGGCACCTGGGAAAATGAAAGCACTCACCTGCAATTCAGGTGAGGCCTAACTTCTTTTATTAAGAAACTATATTTTTTTAGGAACTAGGACAGATAATTTCATTATCGCAAGAATATGCCTTATTTAAGCAAGAAAGAACATAAATTATCACATTAAAATTAGCTCAAGGAAGAAAGAATGGAGAGCATCACTTTACAGAAAATCCACTGAAGTCCTCTGGCCATTTATCTGAGTCTTATAATTTGAAAGGATCTCCTTAGAAGAAGCAAACAGCTTTGTTCCAAACATATTTTACTTGTAGGAAAATGTTAACTACAATCTGCTTTTCGGTTCAAAATTCCAATATAAAACTCAAGCTTTTAGGGCTGGGTGAACTATAGTTATGTGAACTCGATTTACTGAAGAATTCTATCTAAAGAAAGCAGTTTCACATTCTGGTAATGGTAACCAAGATAATTCTCTTAAATTTGGTACCCAGTAGTGCATTTACACAAATGGCAAGTAAAAATGAAGAGTAAAAAACAATTGGATACTTACTGTAAATATGGGATCAGTATGAAACAGGAGCGGAAAAGGGGTCTCCGTTTTATTTCTCTCCGGAAGAATGAGTTGTGGAGGATGTAATGGTTGTTCCACATCATAAATCTAACTTCTTTCAGACCCCGAGAGTTGGCTTCTTCAATTAATCGAACAACAGACTATAGAGAAGAAAACAGAAGGTAAATGAAAATGAAATATATAATCTCTAATGATATGAGAAAAGTAACTACTAACATCAAAGGAATTTCAATAAATATAATAAATCAAACTAATTTCTATAGTTAAGATTTCTGTTCCTCAAACATGTAAAGTAGAAAGATGCTCCCTGTTCACAAGAGCATGGATATCTGCCTTACAACACATGTGAGGCTTAGTGGTCTGTTCTATTTTCAATCTTAATGATATTCTTGGGACTTTCTTGATTTACATTTGTTAAGGAAATTTTCAGAAAGGGAATTAAGGTAACAGTGTTCAAATTTCAAAA
This sequence comes from Phodopus roborovskii, assembly GCF_943737965.1. Taxonomy (NCBI): domain Eukaryota; kingdom Metazoa; phylum Chordata; class Mammalia; order Rodentia; family Cricetidae; genus Phodopus; species Phodopus roborovskii. Next base: position 1,111,920 of record NW_026126540.1, on the reverse strand, counting down.
GCATAAAACAACAACAACAACAAACCCAAAAACAAAGTTCTCAAACTAAGAACCCTTAGAAGAAAAGCACAAGGGTAGTTCAAGTATGACATTTAAACATTCCCTTACTCCATTTGGAAGGTAGACACCAATCAATTCTTAAGTGACAAAAATTAAATGTGGTTCAACAGTGTGTTTAATTGGAGTTAAGGTATTGGTCATGTCTTAAAAAAATACATCAATACCAAAACCTCCTTTTGTAATTCTACAAATGAAATTAACAAACTGATAGATCATTGGAATAAGAACTTGATCTCTAACATCTAGATTCAGTTACAAGCAATATTTTCTGATGAGTTCTACCTCATAATATGAATGCATATGCACATGATAAAATTCTAAAGATATGATTTGCCTAACCATAGCTTAACCTATTCAATTACTTCTTCCATGGATTTAAGAGTGCTTCTTGTTCCATTTGGCTTCTAAAAATGTTAAATTTAACACAATTTGATTTCTAAAGCACAGAAGGCAGATACAGTCAAAAGTTATACCAATTTTCATCTCATTAAAATTATTATGAAGATGGCACCAATCTGTAAGTACTTCATCTCTATACTGTAAGATTCTGGGAAAGTCCTTTAGTGGTATTCTATGTATGGGTTTCAGATTAATGTAAAGAAATATACTTCTAGAAATATGAAGAGAGACGTTTTACCTGTAAAAGTAAGACTTAACAAAATTTACATCCTTAAGGTGTCTGATTATGACCTATTCAGTTCTAGTCACTGTTGAAAAGGAAAAAAGACCACAAGAAAAAAAAAATTAAAAGTATTTAAAAGAAAAAGAACATGCAAATACCTCAGGATACTCTCTCCATCCAAAGTGGTCTCTACAGAAGAATTTCCAATATGTGTTGTAAATAGCACTTGTATTACTACAGGGTGGTGTACACAGCCTTCGTAGTTGGTCAAATTCAGTTGTTTCAAATACAGTCATGGCATTCAAATCTGCCCAAAAATCTTGTCCTCTAGAAAGACCCAAGAAAAAAGACCTGCTAAATAAAAGCACCTAAACATCTTATTGGGCATTAAGAATATCTAATATAATCTGCTGTAGAATTGCCAAGTTTGTTTTACTTGGTATAAAAGGACATTATTGGTTGTTTTCCCCAACATTCATTCTCTACATGCTCATGCCTAACTAGACCAGCACTTCCAGGTCATATCCTTATGGCATGATTAAAATAATTAATCACTGGCTCAATCCAGCCATCAATCAATATAACCCTAGCTGCTTCTTCCTGATTAAGATGAGCTGAACCCTGGCATCAACCGTCAAAACACCAGTCTGAAGAATGAAACTGATAAAGACAAAACAAAACAAAAACAGGCAGAGAAACAAAAATTTCTGTTGAAACATGCCCCCCCCTTTTTTTTTTACAGAATTATCAGGTTATCTGTGCCAGTGTAAGTATGTATATTGCCTGGTGAGGTAGGGAAAAGATGACAGAAAACCAAAATGATACCAGAGAAAGCCAGTTCTGCTGATTCAACAAGCATCAATATTACATTTTATCCTATAAGTGAAAAAATGTTAAAAAGTAGTTTGAATTACTGAGGGCTAGCTATGAGATTTTTTTTTTCTTTCCTTTTGGTCATTATGCTATTGCTAAAACTTTACAAACATCTCCGTATTGGTTTTTGTTTGTCTGTTTTTTTTCTTTTGAGACAGGGTCTCATGTAGTCCAAGCTTTGAATTGTTAGATAGCTACTAGCCTTGAACTCCTGGTTTCCTACCTCTACCTCCCAAGTCCATTCTAAGAATCAAACTCATTTAAATCATTAATTGACGAAGGATGGGCTAAATAAAACATGTTTCCTCTTAGTGAATCATTAGTTCATGTTGAAACATCTGAACCATTAACTTTAAGAAACTAGTAAAATGTTCATTGTACTTGGCTCTATACAATGCATGTTTGCAAATTCCCAAGAAAATAGTTTTAAAAATAAAATAACATTACAGGTACTTGTTACTAAGTTCCTGTTTTTCTCCAGTCTTCCCACTCTCAATGCAGACCTCTAGGTGGATATCTATATGATAGAGGACACTCCATACCCAGTGAACCTTCTTATTGGGACAGGCTTTCCTTGTTACAAAACGAGATTCTGAGAAGGGTACTCATTACTATCTATTTGTCAGTCCAACTCTACTTTTGGTACATTTGTTTCAAGGACTGTTAATGAATACCAAAAACAAAACAAAAACAAAAACAAAAAACCCCTCTGTAGTCAAATGTTTGAAAATTAAACTGGTTACACAAGTTAAACCATTTACTGTAGCCTTTCCTCATCCCCTGTAATATGCTAAGAATGACATTGTAGTGCTATGGTAAGAATGAAAAAGCATACTTCCAAATCAGCTAAGACCCTCTCCTTTCTTACATGAGTACCTATTTACATCTCTCAATGCACATACTCCTAGAAAATATAAGGGAAATCTACTACTTTTCCCTTCATCCTATCATAATTTATGATCAGTTCCTATTCTTTGGAAAAGAAAACGAAGTAAAACTAAGCTAAAGCCACATAATGTAACTGAAGATACCAAAAAAGACCTAACTCGGAAAAAAAAAAAAAAAAACCATTAAAAATTCCAAAAGATTCTCCTGTCCCAAAACAAATTTCTTGCCTAGAAAGAGTACTAACTAGGATTCAGTCTTAAAAAAACAGCTTCAATTTCAATTAAGCATGAAATGGGAATAAAATAAAATGTAGTTGAAAATAACATTTTGGGGGAAAATAACATGAATACAGAAAAGAAACTATTAGAGAGAAGTAGAGGAGAGGCATAAAGAATAAGGGAAAGATTTTCTCAAAATTCATTACAAAATAATGAAACCCATTTATTTGCCATAATAAGGAATTTTCAAAGCATAAGGAAGGGGCAAATCACATTTGGACACTACCTTATTTATATTTATTTGTAACTAGTAATATTTAATTTAAAAGGAAAAAAACGTTCATAGGAAATTCTAGAAAAAGGAAAAATTAACCCTAAAAATGGAAATTCTTACTCTTAAGTTCAACTTCATATTATGCTGCCTGGAGCAATTTTCATGTCACTTTATAAAGGAGAATCTGATGTTATAACTCAAGACAGAAATCTTTCTCTCTCTGAAGGATATTTCAAGTTTCTAAATAATTTCCAATTACCTTCATTTCCCAGTAACTGCTTCTCAAGAAGTAAACAAACTGTCATTCCCGCTTTTTGCTGTTGAGGTTTTATTGAGAACATCTCTCTAGCAATCTCTGTACAAGCCTTTATCATGAAAACTTCATAGATAATGATTTGCATGAGAAAACATCTACAAACATGGCTTTTGCTAGATCCTCTAGGCATTCTATTCCTTTGGGCATTATGAAATTTCTATGACAAGCCCTAATTTACTTTCTTTGGATTGATTTATTAAAATACTGTTTATATTTCATTTCCAATATGCTCTTCCAGACTTGACAGAGGTAAAATAACAAATGTGATAAATATTATCTTTTTATAAGATTAATTTTGCTACCTGCTTTCCCTTAAACAGGTAATGCTTTAAAAAAGAGGTTTTTCTTCCTCCTACAATCTGTATCACTATACATGTGTTTAATATAATTACAAAGTGCTCAACATCTTCTTTATCAAGCCATTATTTCCTATTACCAGAAAGAAGTTATGAGTCATCTATGCATGGTAATAAATGGTGGGCTGAATTAGACAATGTACAAGGAATTAAACAGATAAGATCTCAAATTTCCAGGGTTCCAAAGAAATGGTAGACATCTGTCCATAAAAATTCATTAGTGGCAAATAATATTCAAACAGCCATAGTGAATGATAAATATGCAGCATTGTAGAAGAAAAATTGGTGTCCAGGAATGGATAGAGATAAAAAAAAAAAAAGACTTTATTAATCCAAGATGTATATAAGAAAAGGATTTTTAGGAGTAAAAATACATGAAATACCAACTAGTAAAGGGGCTGTGCAGGAGAACAAGAAAATGCGCTAAGTGCTTTACTCCTTGGAACATGGGAGCCATTTAAACTGTTAGAGAAGACCTTCTGAACAGTGCATAAGACATAAAGGACATGCATACCATGTACAGGCAATGGGAGAGCAGAAGTTAATCCATGACCTTGGAGTATAGAAGATCAATAGGGAGAAAGTAGACAGGGATACAGTAAATATAGGACATGTGAAAACTGAAAAAGAGAAACAAAGCTATAAAATTAGGGGGATTGTACCACTATAAAAGCAAATAAGAACTTTACTCTTATATAAGAGATTCCCACTGAGAGGTGGCCAGAATGAAAGGAAGATAGCCACTATACTGTAGAATTTAATTGCAACCTCGTCATTAATCACAGACAAAACACATCCTATGAGCAAGTTTTACTACAAGAATGAAATTAGAAACTATTACATATTTTGGTAACAAACATGCACCACACATACTTGTTCAAAACTCCAGATAGAAAACTAACTTGAAATTCTGGAAAGGACCCATTCTCATAATTTATATTCTTAACAATTGTTAGCTTATCTCACAAATACCTTCACATACTAATGAAACCAACATTTCCAGGCATATCTTACTAATGTATGCACTAGTACCTACATAGGTGTGTGAAAGAATCACACACACACACACACACACCACACACTTACTCATATCAGATAAGAAAGTGAAAAGATACCACAATGTAAAAGATAAACAGAGATGGAAGATCAAAACCAATAGAGAAAATAGGTGTTGAATAAAACAGAAATTATGACATTTCTTGCTCAGATAGTTCTTTGTTTATGCATTATGTATTTGAGAACTCAGTATAGAAAATAACTATCTTGAACAATTTTTGTATTTATAATTGAGAGACTGGTGAAATGGCTCTGGGTCAAACGTACTTGTTGCCAAGCCTGACATCCCCAGGATCCACATGGTAGAAGGAGAGAAATGGCTCCAACATGTGGTCCTCTAAACTCCATAACTATGGTATGGCATGTCCCCTTCCCACCATGCACATATGAAATAAATCTGATGTAAAGTATTTGAAATCATAAATGAAATAACTGTTTAAAAAACAATTTTTAGAAGATGCAATGATTATGTACTGGATTATACACTAGGGACAAAAGACTGAAAAAAGTCAAAATGCCACAGAACATTAGTTTAGAGAGAAAAGCAACCCATTGTTATAGTGTGAAATGTGACAGTATGAGGATAATTCAAAAGTAGATGGGTTGGGCAAAGTGTGGTAGTGCACACCTTTAGTTCCAATACTCAGGAGACACAATACATAGTGAGTTCCAAGCCAACCACATAGTGAGATTAAAAATATAAATAAATACTGATCAATGGCCTGTCACTGCTGGTAAAGGTATCAAGAGAAATAACCAGGGCGGTCTCAGAATGTGTGACATGTGAACCTAAGTCACCAAACAGACCACCACTGGTGACTTAACATATGTAGAGGTCTAAGCAGGGGATGAGGGTAGAGTACAAGAAGCACATCAGTTCATGTGGGAGGTCAGGGTGTATGTGTATACATGGGAGGTGATTAGAGATAAGACTGGACTGGAGAGATTGGCTGGAGCCAGATAAGAAAGAGCTTTGTATGCTAGGTTAAGAGGTTAGGGCTTGATCCTATGGGCACAATGACTTTTAACAAAACCCATGTTTGCCTGTTTTTAAAGCATACTCCAGTAAGATGATTTATTTTCAGTAGAAGATGGATAAAGAGGAGGGAAGAAAAGAGACCAGCACTCTTTTGTAAGATATTAGCATATTTAGTAATACTTATTACTGTAAGTTTAACAATTGTGAGATAAATGGTGACAGACTAAGAAGGCAATAAAAGAGAACTGTTTGAGAGGTAGGGTTAGGATCAAACTACATAAAGAACAATTATATGTGGATAAGAAGTCCAGTCCACGATAGCCAGGTATGGTTAACACACACATGTAATATCAGCAGAAGACTGAGGCACATAAACTATCAAGATTGAGGCCAGTCTGCATTATAACAAAGACTTTCTCAGAGTCCAGAATGTGTCCTATGTGTCTGTATTCTCAGATGATGCCAACAAAAATTATAGGAAGCAGAACACTTGTAAGTGGGAAGATGACACAAACAAAAATTAGAACTCAGACTTCAGCAAAGTAAATTAAGTATAAACTTTTCTGAACATTACTCTGCTCAGTTTTAACAAGATCAGCTAGACTTCGGAACCTTGGCTTTCTGCCTATTAAAGAGTTAACCAGTTTCTACAAGGATAAATCTATGACCTCAAGCATTTGCACTCATCCTAATAGGCTGAAATAACCAGTCACAATTAGTAAGCCCTCTTATTTTATTACTACCATGTAAGATGAAAATATCTCCTTAAGCTGAGGGTCATAATGATAGAAGGAAAAAATTAAATGCTGCCTGGAGAGTATGTAGGCTCTCCTAGCTTAAAACAAGTTTGACAGATGGGAATGTTTGCTGTTGTTGCTGAAGAAATTTCACAGGGCTTTTGATACATGGCTTTGATGTTTCCAGAACTCAGTTATGCTGGAGTATCTGCCAGCTTATATGCCTTCAAGATGTTACATGAGGATATGAGAACCAAAGACATGGTGTATAATATACCAACATATTTTGTGAAAGCACTACACTATAGTTATTAAACTTCAGAAAACTATGTACTTTACTTTAAACTATGCAGATAAACTTTTATAAAATAAGTGATAGCCCCTTTGCTAAGAGATTTTTCCTTACCTCAATGAAATGTTTGCCATCTACACACTGTGTGTGTGTGTATGTATGTATGTACATATACACATATGCATACATCTCACAAATATTGGTTAATTTCAATTTGAGAGGAGGGGATTGAATCCAGGCCATCACCTGTGCTAGGCAAGCATCCTACTATTCAGTTATATCCCTGGCCCTTTTTTTTATTCTTTGTGAGTTTAAACTGTCTATGCTGACCTTGAACTTGTAGTCCCTCTGCCAGATTATAGATAGGTAACATCAGGCCTGGATAACAATCTTTGAATCTGAAAGTATTTAAAGAGGGATGATGGTTTTCTATATTAGAAGCACTATCACTGTAACTGTGTTTTGCTAATACTGCCTAAACAAATAGTAGAGAGCTCTTGGGTGAGAAAATTAAGACTTTTACAAATGCTGACATCCCACGCAACAACTTTCACTATTCACTAGACACTTAAAATTATAAACAATTTATATACCTGGGTTCCTTTTGTATTTCAGAGTAGCTACAGTCACACACATATACATAACACAAATGACAGAGTTTACACTATTATCCATATGAATCTTGGTAGCTATGAGGAGATTAAAAAACCAAATGTTGGAGCTGGAGATATGGCTCAGCCGTTAACAGCACCTGCTGTTCTTGCAGAGGACCTAGGTTTGATCTGAACCGTGTGATGGTTCACAACCATCTGAAACTCCAGATCTAGGGGATCTCTTCTGACCTCTTTGGCACCTGGTACACATACATTCAAGCAGGAGAATAAAATAACAAATCTTTAATGTTGATTATGAATTAAATGTGTTCATTTTTAAAGAGGCTGATCTAGCAGAGGCAGGATTACTGAGTCTTAGGTCACTCATAAAACCAGAATCATGGACATATCCCATGTTCCTAAATACATTAAATTTTTTGGGTAGGGTGTAGTGAGATATCCACTCTGTCTCCTTCTGTGACACTGACCACGCCCATTGGGGAGTGGAGCCATGGGCGGAAGTGACCTGTGGAAGGAGGTAAGAGGAAGAGCCGCCGGGGAACACTCTCTTGCTAGTGGGACTCGGACAGGAGAGCATCCGGTGGAACTTGCTGGTGTTCATCTGTCCAGGTTGTAAGTTATATCTCCCTGAATAAACATCTATTCGGCCTATTTGTTTATCCTGATCCTTATTTAACCGCAATAGTAGGGAGTAAGGGTATCCCTATTTTAAGATATAAACCATTTTGTAAAATGATTATTAAGCAAAATTATGCCCATGTGTGCTATCCCTCTTGGATTATTCTGAATATGAGAAACATGCCTCATAATTTCTGAGAAGGCAGGCAGTTATAAGCAGGATATCACACTTGTCTGTATGTCAAACCTCATGTCTGATTTACATGTCAGACATTTAGTGTATGATCTTAAGAGTCATTCTAGAGAACATAGTAGAATAGGGTGGGTGGGATGGAAACGAAGAGAGGTTGAGAGATAGGAGGAAGGGGGGCGGTAATTAAGTTTCCTAAATAAAAGAATATTCCAAAGAATGTGGAGAATGGAACAAAATGCAGTTAGTAGATAGCTTATATTGCGATAAATAAGGATCAGGATAAACAAATAGGCCGAATAGATGTTTATTCAGGGAGAAATAACTTACAACCTAGACAGATGAACACCAGGAAATTCAACCCGATCCTCTCCTGACCAAGTCACGCCAGAAAGAGAGAGCACCTTCCTGGCCCCCTTCGACCTCCTTCCTCAGGTCACCTCCGCCCATCGCTCCACCCCCCAATGGGCGTGGTCAGTGCTACAGAAGGACTACCTCACTACAATTCCCCTTTTAGTCTAAAGAAAAGATTTAGGCTTAATACAAAACTATATACAAAACAGTGAATAACAAGTGTGCTCTAAGAAAAGGAAAATCGAGAACAAAATGACCTACATATCTAGTCCTAGGGTGAGGGCATAATGGAGTTTACAATAGAGTTGTCCTAAGCTGGAAAACGTAAGTCTAGTACCTAATATATCTAACTAGGAAGAGAGAATAATAGTTGTGATAGTTGTGATGCTAAAATAAAACAAAAAACTATGATACAAAGACATGGCTACTTGAATTCATTAAAATGTTTGTTAAAATTCTAATGATCCTATATTTGAAGTTCTTAACACTCTCTACAGCTTTACTCCCCATCAATGCAACCACTAAGAGCAAATTATAATATTCATACTCAAGGAAAAGAACAAAATATGACAGGCTATTTAAAAAAATTAAAAAAAAAAACTCCTAGATGAAAGCAAAAACCATAACAAACAGATTTTCTAATGTGATGTGAATAAGTCTAAAATCTTTTGTAAATAAAATACTTGTAATATCTTACCACCATCTATTTAGAGCACTGGGATTAAATTTTGCTCTCTGAACATTCCAGAAATATCATACAGCCTTAACTTTGAAGTTCAATCACATGTCCTAAGACAAGTAAAAGGTAAACTGAAATATATTTAATTGTGGCCTAATAAGGAAGTGAAACTAATTTCTATGAGAATAGCTGGGATAGGAAGCACAGATCGGTTTTTAAAAATCATGCTAAAAGTTATATTTATACCTTATATTGCTTTAAACTATGCAATTAAAGAGTATTGAAACATATAAAGATCCTCTTTGCTGATAAAATATTTTAAAAGGAGTTTCAATGTGATCAATCAAAAATGTGTGCCATATATACAAGGCACAAATTAATTTAATTTTTAGAAATTTCAAAGGACTAAAAAAATTTATTTATAAAATGCTTCTACATAAACAAAATATTTAATTTATTAAATTAAAATCTTTAAATCACTTTAAAATAATCTTAAATTAGAACTCATTTATACATAAACAAGACACTAATTATAAACATTGCAGGACATATTCTAATAATATTAGAAAGATACAATGTAGTAGTCCAATTTATTTCTAATTTAATATTCCAATTACAAATTACTCTCTAAAATAAAACTATTCCAAATTTTGTTTAACTTTGTCTTTTTTTCCCAGTTACTCCAAATGAATTGAACTGATAAATAAGAGAGATGGAAATATCCTCATTGATGGCTATTTATGTATTTGGTGCTAACAACCTAAAGATAAGTAAACAAGTTTTATCAGACTAAAGTTTAATGAACCCAAACTAATATACAGATAATCCATTACTGACAGCTTCTCAAGCAAATGCTTGTGGAAGGAATGAGGAAGTTTTTACAGAAAAGATATTGAGAGACCTTAAAGAAAAAAAGAAAGAAAGAAAGAAAGAAAGAAAACTATGACTTTTTACAGTGACCACAAAAGTTTTAACCATGATCTTGAAATGGTAATTTTTGGGAGGAGAAAAGGTGTCTACAAAGTTAAATTTCTCTGATGCATTCAATTTCAGGAATACCTAAAATTTTTTAAATTAACAAATTAATTGTAGAACATCTCACACATTTTTGATATATGATAGTATTGGAATAATCCAAATGTCAAAAAGTAAACAAGAATTTTTCTTGCTTCCTTATGAATGTCTTCTATTTTTTTAAATAAAGATGAGAATTAGGACCCAGTATTTCTTCTGTGCTTATTTTTTTAATGTCTAGAAATAAAGCTAAACCAGGTGACAGAAACCAAAAACCAACCACAGCAGGAAATTATTTAGGGTATTTTGCACTGTTTACTGTCTAGCCCTGATCAGCTGTGGGAATTGTGGTGATCAGAGTGTAAGCAAGATCCTGAAAACAAATGCAACTGCAAAGCTCATCTTTGGGTTCCCATCCCTGCCATTCTTTGATGCCTGACTAATCAATGCTGGTAACAACTTGGAGCAAAGAACTTGTAGCTATTTCAAATGAGAAGAAACATGGTAAGAACCTCTTAGGATGCAAAAAGGAATTTTCTTAAAAAAAAAAAAATACAACTAATGTGAAAGAAGTGCTGTCTGTTTCAGTCAACATAACACAAACCTTTCTTTAATTCTCAGAAGCAATTGCACTAAAGCATAGAACTTAAATTTGCATAAAAAATACAAATTTACTAAACTCTCAGACAACTTAGTCATGAAAGTTTACAATACACTCTACACAATTTCTTCTGGTACAAATAGCGGAATACGAGAAAGACAACAGCCACCCTACCATTCTCACTCTTTTAAAAGCTTATCCTTTGCAATAACCATGAAAGGGTTCTTTACTGGTCAAGTGGGTGCTTAAGTTAGTCAACAGAATAAAGCAGAAAAGGAATGAAAAGACAGACAGATTTTACTGTGTAGAACAGCAAAGAGGAATGGTTAATTAACTTTCTATGCATTCTTGAAAACAACTGGCTAGGTCAGAAAAGAAAAATTCCAAGTTTTACATTGGATAACTAGAAGTTTTTGGATAGCATCAACTTCTAAAAATTGCATCTTCTTGACAACAGAATTGGTTCTATTTAGTTAAGTCTGCAATATCTTTTGTATAGACTGATCAATCTACAAAACACAAACTGAAATAAGTTCATTTTACATAAAAATCTTTAATACCAAAACTTCACATTGTATTTCAAAATCTACTACTTGAAATTTCAAGCTCTTATATTTACAATTTGAGGCTTTCAGTTATTATTTCAGAAGTTGGGCTGAACTGGATGGATGAGGTTTAAAACAATTGTAGAAAAAAAATTAATAGGGGGGTCTTTATGCAGTGTAATTCCTGATCCCAAGAAATCCTGACTTTTCATAAATAAGTATAAAAGGACTAATGTAAAAACCCAGAATCTAACAGACGGTGGCTCAATCTTCAGCATTGTTCTATCTTTATGCAATTATAAAAAGAAACACTGCTTACTTTAAGAACTGAGTTTCTTTCAAATTCACCAGTGTCCACTCTGAGCCTGGCTTTCACAAAGCTGTGCCAGAATCAATCATAATGGAACCCAAAGTAAGATTTTTTCCCCCCCTTTGTAAAGTGATATACACATGCACTTAGTTTCCCTCCACAACAGAGACTGGTAATTACTGAAGTTTGCTGATCTAGGTTAAAAGGACTTGACAACCTAATCTAAATACATTCCAGAACCAACCCCATCAGACCAAGAATGCACAATCTGGTGGTCTCAAACTGGGGGATAAGAAATTAGAAGGTCACAGAAAACAGTTACAATTTACAACGGTTGGCTTTTAGTAGCATTCCTTCAGTAGTTAAGGTTTATACATGATATAAACTGCTTCACTCTTTAGAAACAGCATTCAAATCTAGAATAAGGTGAGGATCCCTGGTCAGAAATACAAAGAATTTAACTTTGCTTTATAATTAAGAATTCTAGTGCAACAGAAAATAAATGAAAAAGATTACAGGGGCACAGAAGAATTAAAGTATCTTGTATGCCTGAGTTTTTCTTTATACCTTAGTTATTACTAGTATTCCTTTTTAAATGTATAATAAAAATTAAAAGCTTTGGATTCAACTGGATAATAAAATATATTTTGCATCATGCAATTATATTCAGGACTTGCCAGATAGTCTTATGAGCTTTGATTATTTTTACTACTGTCTGAATAATTAGAAATCTTGCTTTTTCCAAGGTTCATTTTCATTACATCAGTAAAAGCCTGATCCCAACCTGAAGCCAGGTGACAGCTGCTTCAAAAAGTAACCTACTTATTGATGAAAAGCTAGAAAAATAAATGAATTACTGCTATTGATTCCTATGACAGCTCTAAACAGACCTACTAACTTCTCTAGATTATTGCATAGATACCAATTAAACTTGATTTCATATGTAAATAGCAGCATAAAGAGGTAGGAAAAAATAAGTCATTGCATGGCTTTATCATAATAGCACAAGGTACCCATTTTGAAAGTCACTTCAAACAAGTTCTTATTTATGGATCTCTGTCTTTCTCTTACACAGGAATTTTAAAAATAAATTCAAACTCATACAGCTGTGTATATCCAAGAAATACCAAAAGTCACAAGGCATAGTTAACTTTCAGCTATTCTTCTCTGTTCAGTGTTATCAATAACACATAATAAATTAGATCATACATCATCACAGCTGTGTAGATGAGACTAATTTGGCTAATTTAACTATTCCAGTCAAGTTTGGTCAGGAGCTTGCTCTAGTTTAGATAATTTACTAAGTCATAAAAACCACAACATAAGCTTTCTATCATTTCTAGCATTTCTGGCACTGTCCCCTGGATAGATTTTTGAAAAGGCTCATAAGAACTACTACCAATAAAAATACATAGCAACCAATATTTTAAGAAAGTAAAATTCTATTATCAATAATCACTAAGCAAACACAAATACTAAACTCTGAGCTGGCAATACAACTCACACCTATAATCACAACATTTAGGAAGTTAAGGTATGAAGAGCATCATTAATTCATTGCCAGCCTGGGCTACAGAGCAAGACCATGTCTCAAACTAAACAACAGAAACACCTTTTCCTTGAGAAAAACTAACCATGGATTCACCCCAATCCTCTTTCAAGAAACTGAGAATTAGGAATACCCATTGGTTACAGTTTTCATTGGCAAGTTAGCCCCAAAACCCAGTTTGTGGTTTCCTTCCTTATTAATGAGTAGCAGTACCTAAAAGAATGTTCTGACTTACTTTAAAATGAATGTATGTGAAACCAAGGGTGGTCTTGGTTGCTAAAGAGATTTGCACTGCCTCCAGTTCCAATGATCAACAACAGAGTATTCCAATAGCAAGGATCCTTTAAAACTGCTTAGTTCTGCCATTCAAAATCACCATCTACTAATAATGAGTATCTATAATGTTACAGATTATTAATAAAAAAATACACTAAGTGTTGTTGCTCTCAGCTGCATATTTCAAATTCAGAAATCCTTGAAGGTATGGCCCATGTACAAAAAAAAAAAAAGAAGTCTAAAAATCAAATTTGGAGTTGAGACCCGAAACTAACTGGTTTTCAGGTTATGAGGGCAATAAACACCTGTGACATACAAAAGCAGAGAATGGAAACAGAAGGATTTGTTACAATGAATCAAACATGCATTTATTACCCAAATCTCATAAATGTGTTTTTAGTATATAAGCATGATCTTAACTAAAGAGGAGAAAGGGAACTGTGAACCTGTCTGGCTTAATTTCCTACCCAATTTCATTCCTGAAAACGAAATAAATACTATATATCCAATTTTGATTGGCTTAGGTGTTAATCCTCACAGGTGCAAAGAAAAATAATTTCGTATGCATAGTTTTAAACTATGACCCATCTGTCCTTGAGACCCAGAACTATGATACATCCCTCAAAGTCTACAAAATAATAATGATATAGTGTATAATTATGATTAAGTCATATAAACTACCCCAAACCAGTAGAACAAACAATTGCCATTCATCCACTGTTCCTGAATCCCAAGACTGACTGAGTCCAATACGGTCATATACACAGCTGAACACACATTTCCTGGTTATGTGCAATCTGCACAGATAGACCAGCTTTGCAGGCCTGACCACAGAGATTAATAGCTTTAGCCAAATAATGTGGTAACCATGTGAACCTGGGCTGCTCCAGCTTGTTTGTGAATCTCTCAGCAAGGCTCAACATGCTGTTATCTGCATCTTGTTGCCAGGAAACACAACATCGCTTTGGAATACAAGGAAAACCAGGTTGCAATTGACCACAGGTCAACTCCCCAAAAGCCTAATTTTTGACAATTATTTATAATCTTATATTTCTTCTTGTAGTTCACTGAGAATTTCATTACTAGTTAACAAGTTCATATTTTCAGTTATGTTATTACTGCAGGGCCACTTACAATGTAGTAGCAGCAATATCAATTTTAATAGTAACTCACTCATACTTTTCTTCTCTTAAGCGTTATAAACATATTAGTAAACATCATTAATACTAATTTGGAAATCAAGCTCCTACTGTAACTACTTTATAACTAATCCTATAATGTATGCTAAAGACTCTAAACCTGTCTACTTTTCAGCAAAATAATATTACAAGATACAAAAGCCCAATACCTTGCTGACCTAAGAATTTTTAGGCCTTTTGGGACCAAAATGACTGTCTTGCCTTGCTCATGATAACAGATTGTAATGTGTTAGACAAGGATCCTGCTAGTTTCTTTCTGACCAACAGAAACTTAATGTACCAAAATGTTCAAGTACTCAATGGAGTGGAAATCTGCTTCATAAGTGAAGTGAGAGGCCACTGCTCTGAAGTGTCTGCAATCTGGAGCTGGAAGGATTAGAGTGGCTTTGAGAATTCATAAACTTAATTACTCTTGACAGAACAATTAGAATTGCTAGCTCAGGGGTAATACAGTTTTTGGACAATACCTTATTAAAATGACTTTTAAGAAATGGGGACTGGGATGATGGCTCCGTCCTTTTGCAGAGGACTAAGGTTCAGTTCCTAGCACACACATAAGGGCTCACAACAGTTTCTAACTTGGATTCAGGGTATCTCTTCAGGCCTCTGCGGGCACCGGGTGCACAGATATTCATACAGGCCAAACACCCATACACATTCAAACACCATCAAAATAACATCTTTACACACACACACACACACACACACACACACACACCCATATATATGTGTGACCATCCCTCAAAGCCTTTCCATATACATATGGGAAGAAATTCTGAATTATTCATATAAATTATTTAGTCATACTAATGAGGAAAACAAAAAGCTCCAAATATTTTATCACCTATTTAAAACAGCTACCTAACACATAAAAATTTAAAAACTAGATAAGTATTCACTTTAAGTTGCACATGGATTTCCTTTCAAAGTCAAGGTGATTATAATTAAAATAGTACTTGATTCACAACACTCAATGTTCATACAACTTTCATTCATACACACACTAAACAGAATGATATCTAAATTACTCAAATCATAAAAAGAGACTACACTAAACTCAAACACCATGAAGTCAGAATATAGTAAAAGACATAAAAAGAGAAAATTAAATGGAAAACTTGGTACACTACTGAAAGAAACCACCATGCCAAACTTCAGCTTCTTTTTCATCCTTAGAACATTTAACAATTATTAAGTTATAATACATACCCATACTTCATTCTCATTCTATCATTTTCTGGGTTACAATAAAATCTTTCCAAGTGCTCCTGAGAATCATTGGAAACACTCTGCCACTTCTGAGTGGTTGTCCTTTTGATCTGCCAATGATAGGGCAATACGGTGTGATGTTTCAAACAATCCCTGCCATAAATGCAAGTGCCTTGCAGAAAGTCCATACAAATTTCAATTCCATTCTCTTGGTGAGTATGGTACTGTAGCTGGTTTACTAGCTCAAACACAAGGTCAAGAGAAGCTTCCTCACTTTTGTCTTGGAAGAGCTCAGTACTCAACTTATCACTGGTATCCAAAATGTACTGGATTGTAAAACTATTGTCTTGGAAAGTTCCTGGAACATAATCCATAACTTTATCTATGCAGTCAGGACTAGTAGGAACATCGCCTGAAACAGGATGCAAAAGGTCAGTTTGGAAGTGTCCTGTTGTAGAATCTGCCACTGTCCCACTGATGGTTTCTGGTGGAAAACTGTGATCCTGGATTGGAACCACCTGTTCTGGAGCATCAGTAGAAGGATGAGCTTCTGGTAATTGGCCCTCAACATTTGTCTCATCAGGAATCAAGACAGACATACTGTTTTCTGCTGGTGCACATGATGGGTTGAGTTCCAGGGGTTTTTTCACCATACGTTCATGTAAGCTGCTCTCATCTGCATTTTGGTCTCTAGCTCTAAAAACTCCATCAAGCGAGCCAGATTCTAGCAAAGTGTTTAATATTGGCCTCAAAGACCTTAGGGTTCCAGTTCCCAATCGTTTCTGATCCTGTTTTTTCTTGAAACAAGTTTTCAATGGAGTGATCTTCTCAGAGATTCTCATTTGGCATGAGAAGTCTTCAGGAGGAGAGGGAGGCTGTACTACACAGTCTGGCTCAGGTTCAGTGGTTTCCATTTCCATGATGTGGATTAGCCCCAACTTCGCCTCAGTATCTACAGATCCTACCAGGAAAGAAAAAAAAGGTGATCATTTGAAAACTGACAACCGAACCCATTCATTCATTAAAACTTTTTGTGTTGGTCTATGAATAAGTATCTGCAATCACTGCTTGCATTGTATGTAGCTCTTACAGGGCAATTTTCATTTTTATTGAGCATTTAAGACTCCAAAGTTTTGCTAAAACCTGCACTAGGCAATGGTAGATGAGAATGTATCTTTCAGTAGGTATGTATCACATATACATGGGCTTAATCTATATAACAGGCTGTGGTTATACTGGGGTATGAATTTTTACTGTGAAGTAGAAACAACTGTCTTTTCTAGATGAAGCAGAGAAACCACATCTCCACTTGCTTTGTGGTTCCCTTCACAGTTGTTTATGTATGATCTGTCTCATGAGTTTGCAAAAACTTATGTTTCTTTGGGAGGGAAGTTCATCAAAAGGATAAACTTAAAAGCTAAAAAGTGAAAGAACTAGGTGGGGGAGGATGTGTGCAAGAACAGAAATAAGAGCTTTCAATTGAATTGTGATATAAAAGAAACCCAGTAGCCTGATAGCATTTTTATAATCTGAAAGTCCCAGTATCTAAATCCCAAATGTTAAAGATCTACTTTTATAATTAACAAAAACATTATTAAACAGAAGGAATATCAGAACATGCTTAACTTCAATAGTCACTATACTGTGTGTTAGACACCAAGTACAACACAACTATACAAAAAGTCTTCCAGTCCTTGTCTTTAGAAGCTGCACATACCCATTTAAAAAATAAAATCAAATGAAAGTATATTATAAACAAAAAATACAATATAAAACACCAAATCTCAGAATCTGAATGAACTGTGAGGAACTAAGAAATTTTCTTTCAAGAACCAGCCCCTTTAAAAAGAGTAAGATTTCCAGGTATTTACTAATTGTGCCCGATGAGAAGGGACAATGGTGAACAATTAATGGTCTTTTTACTTGTCCAATAGACTGAAAGAGCTCTTTGATGCAAAAATCTATGATTTAACCAAGTATGCATCTGAGGGGACCAGTACAGTATCTAGCACAGTGCACTACTGAGGATATCCATAAATATTTCGTGGCTGCATTACTGAAGAAAAGGCACACATTAGATACTTTGCTCTTGGTTGAAGGTCAAAACCAAAAATGATAAATCTGTGTGCTTTTAAAAAACGAATATGAAAATCTAGAGCGATTTATAAGTCTATGTATAAAAAGTGCTTAATAATCAAAACTCAGAAAAATACAAGGCATGGAACAAAGTGTTAGTCTAAGTACAAAAGAGATTTTTTTTTTTTAAAGAGTTCAGTATGAGCTGGCTGGCATTGTTAGAGAAAGCTTCACGAAGGAGGGATCTGACATGAGACATAAATAACTGGAGAGCAGCCAAGCCAGGCGTTATTATTCATCATTCGGTGCTCTAGCCTCAAGGCTCAATTGGCACAGATTGTGGTATTCCCTCTCCGTATCAAACCGGCCTGTGCCTTCCCCCACGCACGCACATTATCCACTCCTATCACACCAATCCAAGCAAACACTAAAGCCATCTTATTTATACGTGCACACACATACAGAGAGAAGCACGCGCACACACAACTTTTCTCTTACTGCCCAAACTCGGAAACAGAACTGGGAAGCAGAGGAGAGGAGAACGGAAGCCACCAGTTCCTCAATTAGTTTGCATAACAGAAAAATAAAGACTGGAAGGACGTTTCCTCCGGCCGCCCGCAGCGGGCAACCCAATCGCGCCACCCTTCACCTCGTGACGCCCGGGTCGTCTGGCACTCCCGGCTGATCACACCTTCCATGGAAACCGCCCGCTCCAAACAGCCCGCCGCCGGGAGACACCGGGGCGCCCGTCCGGGTCCGAGCGACGCCTCCTGCCGGCCGCGACCGTCTACGCAGGCACCACCGTCCGCCGCGCCCGTTCCACCCGGCTCTGCACTTCGGGGTGTGGGTGAGCATCCCCGCCCTCACTCTGTGCTCAGGAACCCGGGCTCCCCCCCCCCCCCGCACTCACTCACGGTCCACCCTTCTCAGGACTCGACCTCCCCGAAGCCACTCACCCTCCAGCCCTGGCACCTTCCGAGGACCGCCCTCGGAGTCCCGGGGCTGCGGGGCCGAGCCCCAGCTGGCGTTGCCCGGGTGGCGGGGACAAGAAAGGGGACCGGTGCGCACTCAAAGTTGCCACCAACACAGCCTGCAAACTTCTGGGCTGCAGCCCGGAACGCGCGCCGGCCGGAACCGTCCCGCAGCGCCGAGCCCTCCCGCAGGGGCTGCCCTGGCTGCTCGGCCCCCCGGGGGAGCCCGGCGGCGGCCCCGCAGCCCTCCGGCGCCGGTCCATCCATACACCTGCCCAAGTCCCGCTGACCCGAGCCTACCCAGTCCCACCCCGCCGGCGACGGACGCCGCCGCATCCAGCTCTCCCTGGCACTCTGCGGACCCGCCGCTGTCCCGGCGGGGACTCGGGGCGGCGAGGCCGGCGCCCGCCATCCCGCTGGGGGTCCCTCCACCGCTCGCAGCCCACCCCGAGCCCTTTTACCTCAGGCGGGCTGCCCTTAGAACGGACCACAGGCTCGGCGTGGCGGGCCGGGTCTGCGCCAGCGGTTTGATCCGAGGGCGGGTGTCGGCGTCTAGGGGTCGTGGGCGGCCGAGGCGGCGAGCCGCGGGCGGGCCATTCCGCGGACTGGGGCGCAGAAAGCCGCGACAGCGCTCCGGGCTCCGGCTCGCTCGCCTGTCAGCTCCAGCTCCGCTTTAAGTGGCTTCCGGTCTCCTCCTCCCGGCGGTCTCGTCTTGGGGGGCGGAGCTTGGGCGCCGAGGGGGTGGGGTGGGGTGAGGGGGCCGGGCGCTCAGTGGGTGCCGGGAAGCGGACCCGCCTCCTGTGCGCGTGCGCCGGCTCGCGGGCCCTCTGGCTCGGCCGCTCGCTCGCTCCCGCTGGCGCGCGCGCCCGCGGGTTAGCGCGGAGGACGTGCGGGAGGCTCTGTGCTCTCCGGGAGGGGGCGTGTCCGCCGGGGACGGTCCGCTAAGGTCTTCGGGAAGGGGAGGCTCGTGTGTGTGTGTGTGTGTGTGTGTGTGTGTGTGTGTGTGTGTGTGTATGTGTGTCAGGCGAGGCTCCTGGGTGTCTCTGTGTGTGTCCTGTGTGTGTGCGCTGTGTTTCTCCTCTGTGTGTGCTGTGTGTGTGTGTCTCGTGTGTGTGTTCCCTGTGTGTGCTCTGTGTGTGTCTCGTGTGTGTATATCTCCTGTGTGTGTGTCCTGTGTGTGCTCTGTGTGTGTCGTGTGTGTGTGTGTGTGTGTGTGTGTGTGTGTGTGTAAAAGGCGGCGCGCCGCGAGGAACGGGCTCCACCTGCCTGCGGACGGATGCAGGGTCACAGTGTTCCCGTGGACACCAGGGCACGCGATGTGAGAGAGGATGTGAAACGGAACGACCGGTTTCGGTGCGGTTGCCTTTGTTTATTTGCCTCCTTACGAGACGCCTCAGGATCCCGAGGGGAAGCGAGCGGCCGCTGCTACCTCCAGCCCCGCGCGGTGCTGGCGGGAAGGCTGCACCCGCCCCGCTGCCGGTTCTCGGACACCGACTCAGCCTCCGCTAGGGGAAGCCAGCGCTGGAGTTTTGACAATAGAGACGCGTAAGCGCGTGTTTTACAGCCCACGGACGTCGTAGTGACTAATTCATTTAACAACTCAGGGCACCCAGGACGCGCCGAGCGTGTACTAGGTTTAGAGCTATAGCCCTCATCACCCATACCCCACGTCTGCCCTCAGAGATGTCAGGGACCCGTGTGTTAACCTCAAAAATGTACATGAAACTGTCATCTGGATGGCAAAGGACCAGTAGATGGTAACTACATGTATTGAATAGGCTTCCCGTAGTGCGAAAGAAATACTACATTAATTTAGTATAATCGGAATTTCGGAAAAAATTAATAGGTCTGAGTTATTGCAAAAATGGGATCCTGGAGAAATAGACGCTAAGAAGAGGTTGTGGTTCCCAGGTTTTATGACACTGCTAAACCAGATTAATGATCATCCAGCAGTGTTGTTTCAAATTTTATCAAGTCAGGGCCCTCAAACGCAGGTGGGAAGGTTGGGCAGAATTCATACTTAAGCAAAATAAAATTCTAGCTTTAAAAAATTATAATAACATCGTAGTATTTCCAGCTTTTTAAAAGTTGTACCAACTTCACCTACTCACTTAATGGTTACCAAAAAAACATTTGCAAAAACCATACTTTAAGTAAGTTTACCATTTTATGATGGGCTGCATTCAAAGTTAATCCTGGGGCACATATACATTTAGGCCTAATGTTTCAGGTCGTTTATACCATATTTGGACTTAAATCTGTCATCTTACTATTTATCATTTGTCTCATCTATTTTGGGTTTCTTTCTTTTTTTTTCTTTGCTTTTGTACTATTTTTAACATTTCATTCTCGTCCAACAATTTTTGTTATTCATTCATTATACTTTTAGTAATGTTTCAGTGACTGTTATATACAAATCAGCCCAAAATGTAGTGATTTAAAACAATAACGATTTGTTTATGATTCCAGACTCTTTGCTCAAGAATTCCATTGGGACATAGTACCAGTAGCTCATTTGTACAGCTTGGTGGCAGGTCTCACTCAAAGGCCTAAGAACATGGGGTTGGAGTTAGAGTCATGCAAAAATAAGCTGACGATGTGGAAAATACAAAAATGGAAGTTTTTTCTTGTGTGTGGATACTCCACCTGGTTGATTTAGGCTTCTTCATAAGATGATAGTCTGGGTTGCAAGAGAACAAGCCTCAGGATGAAAGCTATGGCTTGCATTATGATCACTACTATTTCTTTGACCCACCCAAGTCACATGACCAAGTTCAGCATCTAAATGGGAAGGTATTTTATATAAAAGGCAGTGGGTCACTAAAATCAGGGATAACTTATCTTAATTCAATTAAGTATGTGATTAAGGGTTGATAATTAGATGTACTTCTAGATCTATTTTATTGTTAAATATTGGTTTCCAGAATGTTCTTAAAAACAAGAACTGGAAGTGAGAGGGCTGGAGAGATGGCTCAGTAGATAAGAGCACTTGCTGCTGTGTCAGAGGACCCGGGTTCTGTTCTCACTAACCAATGGCACCTAACAACGTTTTATGGCTCCAGTTCCAGGGATCTGATGCTTCTTCTGATCGCCATGGGGATCGGGCACAAACAAGGTACACATATATACATTTAGGTAAAATGTCCTACACATGAAATTAAAATAAAGATTTTTACATCTTGGAATATGAATGTTTATATGTTAAATTTTGTGAATTTTTATGTCATTCTTGCACAGGGTCCATGCTAATCTTCTCTTTGCCATTCCAACCTTAGTATATACTGCTGCAGTGAGCGTGAATTCATAGCATACACTTGACAAGAAGTACCAGTAACCCCATGAGGGCTCTTGGATTCTGCACTCTGAGCTCCCTATAGTAACTGACTGAAATTTGGGGGTTTTCTAGGAAGGATAGTAGTGTTTTCCTTGAATGAGAAGACGGGCAAATTGGGCCATACAGTTCTTCTTGTCCTTTCCCCCTTTGTTAGAAAGATTCCGGTCCCCCCTTTTTTTCTTGAGGAAGAAGGGTATCAGGGTGCCTAGCTAAAAAATTAACCTCCCTCTAGTAGTGAATCAGTATTTATTCCTAGTAAACAAATGGTTTTGGGGAGCCCATTCCATATAGAGGGATACTCCCTCAGCCTAGACACATGGGGAAGGGCCTAGGCCCTGCTCCAAATGATATGACAGGCTTTGAAGACTTTCCATGAAAGGTCTCACCCTCCCTGGAGAGTAGAAAGGGGGTAGGATAGGGGTAGTGGGGGCAGGAGAGGATGGGAGGGTGAGGGAACTGGGATTGACATGTAAAACAAGCTTGTTTCAAATTT
Organism: Phodopus roborovskii; assembly: GCF_943737965.1. Classification (NCBI taxonomy): domain Eukaryota; kingdom Metazoa; phylum Chordata; class Mammalia; order Rodentia; family Cricetidae; genus Phodopus; species Phodopus roborovskii. Next base: position 1,089,217 of record NW_026126540.1, on the reverse strand, counting down.
AAATAAAGTATTATCATAAAAAAATTAACCTCCCTAGATCTCATGCAGTTATGGGTACCCATAAGGAAAGCTCTCAAATGATAGAAACTCATTTCTTTTTCTAATACAGAGCCTCTCCTTCCCTCCAGTTCCCTCCCTCACCCTCCTCTTCTGACACATAGACGGAAATAGTGTCTCATGACAAAAATAAAAGAGAGCGTAATGTGGAAAACGTGAAGATGGAAGCCATAGTCTGAGGATGCTTGGGAAGAAAGAAGGAACCTGGGTCATTTGTGACACTCTGAAGCTGCTCCAGCAGTCAGTCCTAAAAGGGCCACTTCTGTCCCCCAAATAAACCTGAATTTGACTCCACTGATTCCTGGAGTTTGAGGCTGAACATAGTCTTGGCTAGGACAAAACTGCCACAACTTATCTTCTACTGAGTGTTCTTGCTTGAATAGTTTACAAGTTAGATAGAAATGACTTTGTGTCAGAAATACAAGCACTTTCATAAAAATAATGTAACACTCCCATACTATTTTCTCCTAAGTCCTGATATCTCAAAGTAGTAGATTAAGGAACATTTATTAAGGGAAATGGGAAGTAGAAAAGAAACAATACCCGTACTTGAATCTCCTAAAGTCACATTTTAACATTTTGATATAATTGGGTTCTCTGCCTTATTTTCAAGTACTTTTTTTTTTTTACCATTATGACATTAGTGCATATTTATATTATTTTACCTAATGCTATACTATAAATAGCTTTCCAAGTTAGCACACGTTAGCAAGGGTGTGGCTAAGTAAGAAAACAAATACATATACCGTGGTAAGTAACATAATATATGCACACAGAGTAGTCCTAAAAATATACATCAGGGAAATTACAAATAAGTAGCTTGCTAATTATAACATGTTTTGGTTAACTGGTCCTGTCACTGAACATGTCAACTAACTTTTAAAAATTATTATTGTGTGTTCAGAGCACAGTGTGTGTGTGTGTATGTGTGTGTCTGTGTGTTTATGGGTGCACACACAGCATATGTATTGAAATTGGAAGAAAACTTTGTGTAATCAGTTCTCTCCTTTCACCTTTACATGGATTCTGGGGCTCAAACCAATGTCACCAGGCTTTCACTGGGACTGTCATCTCACTGCCCTCAATTCATTAAAAAATTATTTAATTCAAGTCAATGGATTAAATATTAGTGGACATAGAGAGATAATATATGACATATGCCATCTTAGTGAATGATTTTCAAAACTGGAAGACATAAGCATGCAGCTATATGTGTGCACGTGTGTGTGTGTGTAGGTGTGTAGTAGACCTTTTATTTGTGGCCATGCATTTTTATAAGCCATTTAATTATGTTGAAAAATGCATATAGGATAGGAATATTTCCATTTCCAAGCATTATTTTTAATGCCAATTTTCATGATTCTTGGGTTCTGGATTTGCCTCATCGTAACAGATCAGTTTCTTAAGAGTACTTCCAATGAACACATTTTAACATAAGGACAGAGGTTTCTTTCTGAAATTTCAAGTGACTCAAAGTCTCTAGTTCTCGTTTTCTTAACAGTAAATGTTATCAAGTGTAAGTATCAGTACCCTGTTGCTTTCAAGTTTTGCAATTATTAGTATTAGTTAACTCCCCAACACCCTTCTCCAGGAAAGAGAATTACTTTTGGTTACCACAGCAAGTAGGAAACAATGACCAACATGACCCTGGAGAGCTAAGGAAAGAGTTGAGATGTGAGAACAGAGGCTCTGCCCTTCAGTATTGCTGAGCTGAGACCACATGGAGAACAAAGATACTTAAACAAACAGTGAGCCGGGATCTCCTTATCTAAGTACTAAGTTCAAGCTATCATGTTGTCTATGGCTGTGTGAATAATTAATGATTTGGGTTAGCTTAAGGTTTTTTTCTAAATATGTTTGGTAACTGGATATTTAAAAGTCATTTTTTTTCTGAAAATGACAGAAGATCATTACCACATTAAAAAAAAAAACTTCTTAATCATAATCTCTCTCTCTCTTGAAACTCATTTTCCCCCCCTCTGCCTCTAGTGAGGCAGCAAGTACTTATGTCTGGGAAACTAGGGTTAAAGACCTAGGAGAAAATTAAACATAAAATCCCAGTCTAATAAATGCTAAAATGTTTCATCAAGTTTGCATGCTCTTCTGGTTATCTGAGATGTGCAGTTTAAATTGCCTAATACTCTGCAGACCTTTTTATTTTTGTAGAATTCATAAAGTCTGGTGAGTTCTTCATTCCCTCCAGTGTGGACTTCCTAAGTGGTTCTTGCAATATATACTGCAAGTACTTTCTAATATAATTGTTTTGGGGTCTATATGAGGTGATTCCCTCAAAGAAGACCTAGATATTTTCTTGATCTCTTATTCAATTGATTTACTATACCTTTTCAAGTATGTATTTCTATGCATTAGTTATGTGATGTACATTAAGATAGCCTCTAGTCTTTTTTTCAGTTTGTCATAGTAAACCTTGTGGACTCTGTATCCAGAGTCATCAAAAAAGCCTGCCACAAGTTCTCCAGTTCTATTTCATATCTCCAGAATTAGAATCTCAGAACAGGCAGGGAAGTAGGCATTGCTGCTCCTGAGGTACTATTGTTCTAAGAGCTTTGCATCATTTGGAACACTTGAGAGTCTGAAGGAGGTGATAAAAGTATGGCTAAATAAGAAAACAAATACATAAATTGTGGTAAGAAACAGGTATATACAGGAACAGTGCCAAAAATATACAGGAGTGATATTAATTTTATTGTCAGAAGTAAGAATTATTAGCTTCAGACTTTTTGAACTATTCCTTAAAATGTTTAGAAATTCAGTTGTTTGTACTTGGAGCACCTCTAAAATTGAATAGGAGCATAAAGCTCCTACTTAAAAAAAAAATGTTTCCATGTGAGTTTAACTTGCAAGAGTCTGTAGGAGACAGAAAAAGGAGTTGGATGCCCTGGACTGGAGTTATAGGTGGTTGTGAACTGACTTATATGGGTTCTGGGAACCAAATGCAGATCCCCTGAAAGAGCAGCAAGTGCTCTTAACTGCAGAACCATTTCTGCAGCCACAAGAAAACCTATACTTTTTAAAAAGTAAGATCCTCAAGTGAAATTGAAGATCTGGATAAGTATGTACATGAATCATTTGAATTAGCAGCCTTCTACTTGTGGAAATTTAGCCTGAGGATATAGTTAGGTTTGTGTGCATGGGTTTGTTTATAAAGCAAATACATTGAGTAGGTTTGAGTGACTTATTTTCATCCAGTTCAAGACCCCATTCCTCATTTATTGTCAGGAAATATTTTGGTCTATAAATACTTTACATTTTAACTAGTATCCAAAAAACATTATTTGTGTAGACAACCCCCTCCCTTTTTCTTCTTCTTCTTTTTTGTTTTTTGAGGCAGGGTCTGGCTTCAAAATCACTATGTAGCAGCTGATAACCTTGAATTCTCAGTCCTTCCTCTGTTAAGAGTGGGATTTCAGGCTTGGGCCACCACACCTGTCTCAAAACTTTTATAATTTTCACCAAGTAACAGAACTTAGGAATTGATCTCAGTGGATCTTTAACAGCTATGTGATTTAGGTTCATGCAAATACCTTAAGTTTTCCTTGATGTACACAATCAAAATTGTGCTTTCGGCAGAGGGGAGGAATTACTCTGGTGCCTACCATATACCTTTCTCTGATTCTCTCACCAGATAGATAAGTTTAGCCCACAGGATTTTAACCTAGCCAGTACTTGAGAATTATTTGAGCCACTTCACATATGAGTGTGTGCATTATATATCTGTTTTTAATTTTTACCCACGGCTAGTCAAACCAGAGTTTCTCAGATGAGGCCTGAATACTGCCAGGAACCATGTTTGTCTTGTTCTCCCTGGTTCTTAGCAGGACATATGATATATATCAGATAGTTGTCAACCTCGTTTGTTTATTCAACACATATTTTTGAGCATCTGCATTCTAGGCTTATTTATTTTGCATGCCATGTTCTTTGTATGTCTAAGTGTAAGATGGTGTAGAAGAAAACAAATTGCAGATTCTTAGCAATACTTTAACTGGGGAAAACAGGCAGGTTGTTTTCTCCAATGTATTAGATGATGCTAAAAGCTATAAAAACATGGGAAGGTTAGAACAACCACTTCAGCAAATAACAGCATATGAACAACAATTATTCCCTCTTATATCTGAATAATATAGGCTGAAGTAAGACTGTCCTAAATAAAAATGTATAGTATTCCTACATAAATCCTTAGACTTCTGGAAAGGGAATAAAGTATGGGGGAGGGGGGGAGTCATGTAGTGAGCATCAAAGACTGTCCTAAGAAGAAAGTATATGCAGAAGTCTGAAGAAAAGGAGCAAGCAGCAAGAATATTAGTGGAGGAGTTTCCCAGGAAAATAGTGCAACCCATTCAGGTTCTGAGATAGGAGCAAGCTGGGTATGTTAGAGGAAGAATCCAGGAGCCAGTTTGATTGGAGTAGAATAAACTAGGATACTTCTTAGACCTTTAAAACCAAAGTCAATGGCATTTACATTTGAAAAGAATGACTCTGGCTTCTGTGTGGAGAAGAGCTTTGTAGGATGGAAAGCATGAAAACAACATTGGTTAGTTCCAAGTGAGAGGTTATGGGGATTGAACTAGTGTGATGACTATAGCAGACACAGGCTGAGTGGTGCTGAGAGGGCTTGCTATTGAATTGGGATATGAAAGAAATTGAAGACCCAGAATGATTTAATTTGCAACTTAAGCAACTAGAAGAAGGAGTTGTCATTTCATTAGGAAGAACAAGCTTTGGAAAATGAGGAAGAGTGTAGCTTTGGTTTTCCTTGAGACATATTAGGTAACATTTGAAGAGGTGCTAGTAGTCAGTCGGAAAATGAAGTCTATCAATTAGGGGAGAAGTTGGAGTTATTTGCCATTGTAACCAAGAATGCATCAATTTATTTGGTGTGTGTGTGTGTGTGTGTGTGTGTGTGTGTGTGTGTGTGTGTGTGTCTGTGTCTGTGTACAACTTCTTCTATATGTGAATCCCAGGGATTGATTCTGGTCATCAAGCTTGGCAGCAAAAAACTCTCTCCCTGGTCTGAAAGACCTCATTTTGAAATCTGCATAGCGAACACACTGGTTTCTCCATTTGACATTGATATGTGACAAATCTTTTCTTGGGATTCACCCCACATAGAGAACCCACAACAGACCAAATTCCAACTTGATGAACCAATGAGTTTTATTGGGATTACATGTTATAATTTAGAAAACAGCTGAAGACAAAGAAACTTGTGTGGAGAATTTTTATTGGGGGGAGGGAATGTGAAAGTGGGGAGGGGAGAGGGAACTGGCCTCTGGGGACCAGAGCAACAATGGTGGAGAGGAAAGAGAAGGGGAGAGAGGGACAAATGGAGGGAGGGAGAAGAGGGGCAGAGAAAGAGAAGGGAGGTGGGCAAGGCCCACCTTTTATAAGGGAATGTAGTGAATGTGCACAGGAGGTTGGTTCTCTTAGTGGCTGCAACTGAGGAGGTATCCTGTCTGGACTCCAAGGGCAGGCCAGTAAAAAATGCATGAATACTAACATTATTTACAGAAATATGGAGTGAGGGGTTATTTACAGGAGCTGAAATGACTCAAAGACAGCTGCATCACCGAGGTCCACCCAGCAGAGATGAAGACTCACAATAACTGGGAACCTGAAACACACTAAGTAGCCTTCAGGAAGCTCAACAGACTGGAGAGTATATCTTTTCCAAGTGACTCAGTTGGTCTAATACTTCCTGGCAGCTCTGCTGATTTCTGCTTCTTTCAGATGGCTGGTATTCTTCATTTGCAGAGAAGGAAGATTTATTCTCATGAGACCTTAAATGAGGTGCTGCCCTTGGTTTGTCCTCTCATTTTAAAATGGGATGCAATGGGTTTGCTTCTTGGTGAGTAGGAAGCTAGTAAGCACAACTGGGAAATTAAAAAGTGAAGAAAGTATTCTTATAGCAAGTGAGGTGTACACTGGGGATATTTCCCAAAGTAGAACCTTGGAGCAAAGCAAGGGGTTTTTAACAGGGGACACTCATACATGTTTTTAGAGGGAAGACATCATCACATGCTCAGTTGGAAGTCATATATAGATATTGCATGTTCAAAATGTGACTGACAGTAATTTTCCTGGGCAGAGAATTTAGTATTATAGTAGGCCAAGTTTACTTTAATTCACCTAAAGAGGGATGAGTACAATGACAATTTTGGCTAGTTCCTGGTTTCTGTGGAGGGTTTTACAGAAAACAAAGGATGGTCTGAGAGGCACACTTAACAGTCAATTAGAGGAAAAGATACTCCACCCTCACCCCAAGCATAGGCGATTGTTCTAAATGGTACCTGCCTGCTGCCTAACAATGTCCTATTTCTCCAGCAGAGGCAAACTGCAGTCCCTAAGAGGAGCTAATGTAAAGCTCCCATTGCCCAGCTGTGACCTGGCAACCCCATTTAAGGAAGCTTACTGAATAATAAATGACTTTCAGTCTGATGATGTGAAACAGGTGACATTTACATGCTCTTTCGGGGCCAAAGAAAAAACTACTAGCAAAGCCAAGAATATTTATATTTGAACATAAAAAATTGGTACAAAGTTATGTAACTTTATAGTATTGTAGCTGAATCCATCTCTAAAACAAAAACTTAAGAGTATCAATTTGAGCTCCTATTGTTTACTTGCTTCTTGCCTATAGACTTTAAAGACATAGCTGTCTCTTATTTTGAAATGTTAAACAGATGGAAATTTTGTGCACCAGTGAATTCTATATTAAGCCAAAGAAAATATTTGTAACATTATTTACTGTATGCATTATTTTGACCTCATCAACATTTTATTTTCCATTTTCTGAAGAGTTAGAGTCAAGAATCTAAATTATTTTTTCTCTCCATTCAGTGAGTAGATTTACACTGAAACTATGACAATCTTTTGGTTTGAAAGTTTACCAAAAAATATGTTTCATTAGTTAAAAATAACTTCTTGTTGAAATGAAATCTGTGTGACCATAGAGAGATGGAAACCAAAACTGTTTTTTTTTTTTTTTTTTTTTTTTTTTAACTTCAAAGGGAAAAGCCAGGAAATTTTAGCTGCATCAACAGAATACCAGGTACAGACCTACTGAAAATAAATAGGCTAGTTGCATAAAGTGACCCAGAAAAAAGAAAGAAAGAAAAGGAAAAAAAAACCTTGATGACTGACATACTTGGAGTTTATTTCACTTTTGTTGCCTGCCTCTTTAAGAAGTTTCTGAGCATGCAATGTCTGAGTAAATGAGACAAAACCTCTGCCTTCATATAGCACATGGAATAATATATAATACTCAAATACACAAATCAACATATAATTAAGTTTTAAAAATTTATTAGTGGTGTGTGTGTGTGTAAGATGGATGTGTGTGAGCACGAGCTCACCATGGAGGTCACAAAGCAACTTTTGGAAGTCCAATCTCTCCTTCTACCACGAGTCCTGTGAATCTAGCTCAGGTCATCAGACTGAACTTATTTTGTCAGGCTTACACAGCTATTTTTTTTACTCACTGAGCCATTTGTCTGTCCTTATAGTTATAAATTTTGAGCACTGTTTGAGGAAGTATAGGCTTCCATGACAGAGACCATATCTAGACTGGGGAACTGGAGAAGATATGCCTGTTAAAAAAAAAAAAAAAGAAAGAAAGAAAGAAAGAAAGAAAGAAGAAGAAAGCAAAAAACATTTGATTGAACTCTGATGATTAAATAGCAAATAGTTGGAGAAGTTAATAGTGATCAATAGACAAACAAGTAAATGAAAAGTCAGAATTGTGAAGGTGTGGTATACATAGGAGAGCCAGTGTGTTTGGAAACAAAATGAAGGTGTGGAGTGGGGAGGTGATTGGAGAGGTTTTGGTGGATATACTCATTTAGGTATAATTAAGTGCTTCAGTTAAAATGATATGAGGCTTGGGAGGTGGCTCAGTGGTTAATAGTTCTTCCAGAGGTTCAGGGTTTGATTCTCAGAACCTACCCAGTCAATCACAACTGTTTGTATCACCAATTCCAGAAGATCAGATACACTCTCTGACCTCTATAGGCACTAAGCATGTTGCACACAGACATACAGGTAATAAGCCATGCATATGAAATAATAAAGTAACATTTTTTATAGAAAGAAAATGATGGGATCATATTATCTGCAATAAGGGGATGACAGGTATGGTAGTATGCTTATAATCCCAGTACACAACAGAGGCGGGAGGATTGTCAAAAGCTTTAGGTCAGCTTGGGATACATAGCAAGTTCCAGGTACATAGTGAGATCCTGTCTCCAAAAATGAGGTAGGGAGTAGAGTGGGGTAAGGGTGGGGTCAGGGGAAACTTTCAATTTCAGTAATAAATAATTCAGTATAACATTCTTACCAAGAAAAAGCATAGGAGTTGAAGCAAAACTACTTTTTAATTTCATTTATTTTGAGATATAGTAATGGTATGTACTCTAAGCTGGCCTTCAATTCACTATATAGCCCAGGCTAGCCATGAATTCAATAGAGCTTAAGATTCTTCTGCCTCAGCTTTCCAAATCATAGGTTATAGATACAGCCCATCACACACTTCCTGAAAGGTAGCATGACAAGAAAGAAGGAAGGAAACAGGTCTAGGAGAAGGGAAGTCGGGTAAGTAAAAACCTTAGGCCCATTTTGTTCAGAGAGGTGGCTGGACTGCTGTGCAGAATTTTGATAAATTAACAGTGATAGAGATAAAATTGAGATTTGAAGTGAAGTGGAATGGTGTCAGGCTTTGCCTTGGGAACTAAACCATCTCGGAAGAAGGAGTAAGCCTGAAATTTACCAACCATTCAAGAGTGCTGAACCCTTCTCTTGCTCTCAAGTTCTCTGATGTACTTCAGTTGGTTTGGATTAAAGTGATTTAGGACTGCAATTGATTTTAATCTTTTGCTGCAAGACAACTCCCTTGAGCAAAATAATATTCTTTAGGACCTGGAGCTATTTTTGTGCTTATTCAAATGTAATATATTCACTGAAAAATAACTATGCAAGCATTCATAAGCTGATGGAACAGGTCAAAGAACATAGAAGCCAACACAGTGAAATAATGGCGATTCATTACAAAATATTTAATTTAAAAGAAATTAATGCACAAAAATATTCATTAATACACAGAAATAAAAAAGAGGAGGGCAAGCTCTTGAGCTGTTTTGCTTGTTTTTATTTGTTTTGTTTTGTTCTTTAAGATAAGGCTCAAGGGTATATGTAAAACTCAGGTTGGCCTAAATTCAACCTCCTCAGGTTTAGTTTCCTAAAGAAGCAGGCTTGAAGGCATTTAACACCACACCTAGCTGAGAAAGTCCTTCACTGAAGAACAATAGCTAGGAAATGTGGACAGATTGATAGAATTAGAAAATCATTTGGTTAACAAATGTAATAATTGCTAAAAAGATTACTAGTTGATGTTACTACTTCTAGGAGAAAGTTTAGAAGATATTCATTCTTAAAATGCATCTTCTGTATTGTTCGTACTACCCCCAGCAAGGCTACACCTCCTCCAAACAGCACCACCAGTACTTAGGGTTCAAATACCTAAGTCTATAGGGGACATTTCTCATTCACACTACCACAATGAGTTTCAAGCTTAATAACAAGACTTGTTTTGAAAAAAAACCCCACAATATCAATATCATGAATTCCAAATAGTGGTATTTCCCATAAAACTGAAAAAAATACTGATATCATGAGAAAGAAAACAATGACACTCTTTTAGATTGTTTCTATATTTGATTGTTATCTACTTGGAGGGTATTTTAAAATATTACAATGACATTCAGATAATTGGTGAAGTGAATGCATGGAATTACATAACATATGACAGAAATATTAATTTCCAAACTATACAAACGATAAGAATTGGCATTATATATGGTAATACATATTTTTTATGTATTTTGTTTTAATTTTGTTTTGAGGCAAGGTCTCACTATGTAGTCCTGAGTGGTGTGAAACTCAGAGATACTTTCTCTCTCTCTTTCCCATTTATTCATTTATTTTTATCTTAGGTGTATGTGTGTGCACATGAAATAGTGCATGTGTAAAAGAAAGAAACACCTGTGGAAGTCGATGCTTCTCCTTGCCCCATATTGCTCCTGAGAATTTGAACTCAGGCTTTCTCGGTTGACTGCAAGTGCCTCTACCTGCTGAACCATCTCCCAAGCCTTTCTTTTTTTCTCCAATTACATTTATTTGTGTGTGTGTGTGTGTGTGTGTGTGTGTGTGTGTGTGTGTGTATACACCTGTGCCACAGCATGAGTGTGAGGTCAGAGAATAAATTACAGGAGTCAGTTCTTCTACCACGTAGGTCCTGAGAATAAAACTCAGGTGATTAAGCTTGGTAGCAAGCACCTATACCCACTAATCACCTACATGCCCCACTCTTTGCTCTTAAAAGACAGGAGTACACACAGAAATATTTAGAGGATGAAGAACCATCATTTTATATGTAGAGTAAGATCATATGGTCCAGATATAACCAAATGTTTATACACACACAGAAGATATAGGCAAGCATTCCTCACTTACAATAACTATAGAAATGGTACAATGCTAGGTAGGGTGGAACCTCCTATCATTTCTGAGAGGTAGAGACAGGAGGATCAGTTCAAAGTCACTGTTGGCAGCTCTATTGTGAGTTACAGACCAACCTGATTACATGAAATGGTTTGGCAGATAAAGGGAGAGAGCCAACTCCCACAAGTTGTCCTCTAACTTCCACATGAACACCATAGTCTATACATACACACATATATAAACACAAAAATAAGTGGGGGGAGGGAAAACCATTTGGGAGTGAAGAATAGGGGTGAATATGATCATATATATATATTATATATATATATGAAATCAACAAAGAATAAAACTATTCTTAAAAAACCATTGTGGAAATATTAACTCATTTATAAATGTATGAAAAATAAAGTAAAAACCCATTTTTATTTAGTACACTGTAATTAAAAAAATAGAAACACTGGTCTGGAGAGATGGCTCAGCAGTTAAGAACATTGGCTACTCTTACAGGGTAAGAGGGTTTGATCCCAACACTCACAAGGTTGCTCACAACTGTCAGAGATCCAATAGCCTCTACTGGCCTTCCCAGGCACCAGGCATACACATGGTATACAGATATACATACTGGCAGACTTTTAAAAATAGAAACATTTAGTACTAAAATGTTTAATTTTTTTCCTATAAAATAAACAGAACAGAGTAAATTGAATAGCATTACTTCTAGCTGTAAAACATAACTTATGAGTCAACTTTTCTTTTTTTTAATACCTCCACAAATTGCTATGAACCTATGTTTGGATTAACTGACATTATTTTTCTTTAATTTCTAAAAGTTTTATGTTAATTGTGTTTCTGTTGGCTTGGGGCTTGCAGGATGATTGGTTTTTCTGGGTGGATGTGGGCATGTGGAGGAGCCAACAGGGAGCATGCTTAGATTGAAAACTGGCTGAAGGGAGAATGTAACCATAGGGTGGGAGTGTGACCCAGTAGTTAGCCAGGGGCTGTAAGTGATAAGCAGGAAGAAAAGCATCACCTCCATTTTGGGAGCAAAGGTGGCTAACCCAAGAGGAGTCTTAGGCTGAGGATATAGCTCAGTCAGTGTTAGCTTCAGTCTTCCATACCACACATTACTACCACCACCAAGAGGAACATCTCCCCCAAATTTTACAAAAACTCAAACACCCCATGAAGGAGAGTGAGCAATGGTATTCTGTGATAATGGAGACTGATTATATAGATTGGGCCTATACACATCAAGTGAATTCTTGTGATGGACTAGGAGAAATTTTATGACTTTCAAGAAGCCATGAAAGCTAGTTGTCTGCTTTAGGAATACGAGGCTGAGGAGAGGGAGATAACTAGTCCACAAAGGATGATGAAAAGAGTAATTGGGTGAAAAGAACTCAGGTTTTAATTCTGCACTATAGAATACAATCATTATAATGCTATTTATACTAAGCCTGTGAAGTAGCAATAACAAGATTCAGAATGTGGCTGTGAGGAGAACGGATTCTAGTGGAATGGACTAGACAGTCATTGAGGATGAAAGGGTCAATGTATAGAAGCCTTCATTGATTCATTTTTTGTAAATGATGAAGTCTTCTGTGCTGGCAAAGAGTAAAATAGAATGAATTCAAGCCAAGAGCTCAAGTCAGTGGTTACCAAACTTTGAGGTGTATATCTCAAAAACAGTTATAGATTTTAGATGGTGTACAGAGGAGGGGACCAGCTGAAGAATGATAGAGCCTAGTCTTCTGTATTTTTTTTTTTACCATATCTCAGGTGATTTGAAATCTACAACAAAATTTGGAACCCAATTCCTAAAATGTAGTAGAGAGATAACTGATCAATGCATCCATAACAAAATCTACCAGAAGAAAAGGGGAGAAAGTAGTTGAGAGCCTCAAGGAGGCAAACTTTTGTTTGAGGGTAGGTAGCTGTGGCCCAGAAATAGTAACGAGGACAACTGGTTTCCCAAACCTTTATCCTTAATTGCTCTTTTCCTCTCTATGTCAATGAATGTTTATCATTCAATTATGACTCTAAAAGAGATACATTGAAAGTCCTAACCAATCACATTTCAGAATGTGGCCTTATTTAGAAATGGAGTCACAGGAGTTTGACATGCATGTAGTTAGTGAAAATGGGGGCACAGTAAAGTGAACTCCAAGCTAATACAACTGTTATTTTTAAATAGAGGTGGCTATATACACAACAAACCCTCAGGCAGAATGCTCTATGATGATGAAGGATAGAGTTATGGAGCTAAAGGGGATGTCAAAGGTTGCCACAATGCCACCAGAAGCTAGGAAAGGGCAAGGACAGATTCAACTACAAGAAGAGGAATGGGGTTGCTAACACCTCAGTTTGTACTTCTAGTCTCCAGAACTTAGATTTGGATTACCTGAGCCATCAAGTTTGTGGCAGCTTGTTAAAGCTTTCCTAGAAAATACAGTGGCAAATTTCAAAATTTTCATTCCTACATTCTGTCTATGTCCTGTCCTTGTCTCCTTTGTACCAAACTTACAGTCTCTCTTGGGACAGAGAAATCTTGTGTGAATCAGTGGATGTCATCAGCATAGCAACAAAAAAGGAAATGCCCATTTCTTCCGAACCTGCTAGAGCTGAACATAGTACACACCATCTCTTCTTCATGGGATGACTGGCTTTTGCATTTGCTGTTGATAGATTAGATTGTTCATATGAGATAGGAAAATTACTTGAGGAGGGGTATGTTAGCTGTTTTCTAAAAAGAAAAAGAAGTCTATAAAATATACCTACATGTTGCTCAGAAGAAAGCACTTCCCATGAAGAGTGTTTAAATAGTCTTCATAAAAGTATTGAGGAACCCCTAGGCACACATAATGGGTTCTAACCTTTTCTACTTTCATCATGTATTTTTAGTTCTCAATTAAAGGAAAGTCTTGCTTCTAAAAGACCACACTAGCTGGTTCCTGGAAGGATTAAGTTCCTGATTTATTTAACACAATCTATAGAAAACAATCAGCGGTGGCATGTTTCTCAGGGAAGGAACAAAGAAACATACTATATCCCATTTGGCTTTCTGAAGTCTCCAATAGCTCCTCCTTTTACAACTTAGACCAATACATACTCTGTAGCCTAGAAATATTACTTAGACAATTTAAGCTTTCAGGAAATCCCCAAGGTTCAGGTAAAGGACTAGAGTGGCTTGAAGATTCTAGAGGGAGGATACAGTAGTTCTTGGCACCTTACGAGTAGTATAAGACTTGTGTATGGAAGAGAGGGTCATGTGCTATGTCTTCTCTTATTGTACAACCTTCAGTATGGACTGGAGGAGGGTTGGGGTATGTTAGAAGGACATTTGGACTAGAGAGATTTGTCCATGATTCTAAGGCTTAATCCAACCTTCTGTAAGACAGTTTTACTTGGATGCTCTGTAGCTAACTGAATCTCAAAACTTAGTTCATTCTCCTATTGCATCTCCCTCTACCAATTTTGTCTCCTTCTCTTCAATTTCCTTTTTATGTGCTTTCCTAAATTACAAAAAAAAAAAAAAAAAAAGTCTTTTGTGCTGATGCAAAATGCTCCCTTTTGTGTGTTCTCCAATCAGTCTCCATTCTTCTTTCTATCCCTGAAACTGCCTGGTTGAGGCCTTCAGTGACCCTGTGATGTCCATCCTAATAGTCACAGTTCTTTCTCATCAGCATTCAAACTGCACACTTTCTAGATGCTTCTCCTCAGCTTTTAGCCTCTGGTAGTGACATATTCTGTTTTCCCTTCTATTTCTTTGTTCCTTCTCTGTTTTCTCACAGGCTCCTCTTCAGCCAACCTCCAAAATATGGGCTCCTTCGGAGATTTCTTTAAATATGACTAATAGTACTGTTAATATGTATTAATAATAAACTGGTAGTAGGTGCCCAACTTCCAAGTATAAATACTAATCTGATGTGGCTTCCTTTGCTTGCTCTGTCAAGCATCTGAAACATGACATCCAAATTTTGTGTTTGTGTTTATTTTGTTTATTATTTACTTGCACGTGTGTGTGTGTGTGTGTGTGTGTGTGTGTGTGTGTGAACATGAACATGCCACCTGGAGGTCACAGGACACCTTGTGAGCTGTCAGTGTCTGAGAATTACAGAGCTCTAGCTTCTGGGTTTCTTCCCACTCCAGGATAGCTAGCTCTAGTGCTTTCTGTGGATTCTGTCTCTCCCTCCTGGCTTGCCTGCTTAGCAGTATGGGTGTTAAAGATGTGTGTACGCCACTGCATTTGGCTTGTACATGGGTTACAGGGACTGAATTCTCTTGGCTTTCATACCAAGTGCTTTTATTCACTGAGCTGTCTCCCTGGCCCTCATTTGCCTAATTTTTGAGACTAGGTCACACTATGGTGCCTAGTCTCTTGAATTGCTAGGATGGCAGGGTTATGTAACCATAAATGGCTTGTTCAACCAAACTCTTGAATCACTTTGTACCTTCCTTGCCTGACCTGCTATTCCCTGTATTTCCAGCTTAGTAAATGGTACTTTAGTTTATTCAAGCTAGAAAGCCTTCATCTTGCATATCTAAATACTTTGTAATTCCTATGGTTTTCAAAAAAAAAAAAAAACAATCTCCAATCTGTTTCTTCTGTTTTTTCCCCATTCCCCTCTGATCACTTTGGTTTAAGCCAGCACTTAGATTCTGGCCACCAGTATCGAAGCTGACATTTCAGATATACTTCTTGGGACTCTGTTCCCAAACTCTGCCTCAATATCTTTGCCAAGAGCCAGCCAGAGAGCAAACTAAGAATGTCTTAATGTGCCCACAAGGGCAAGCATACATTGCTTTCTGCTAGTCTTTCTAATCTATTCTCATTCTATTCTCTCCACCCACAGAGCTTCAGCCTGTTGCCTTTTCAGTTTTTGGGACCAGCCCAACTCTTTCCCAACTCAAGATTTTGCATAAATGGTTCTCTTTTCCTTGAACACTTTCTGCCTACTACTTGATATGTATTCTCTTTGATTGCACTTGACATTTGGCACAGTGATTGGCACATAGTAGGCTCTTACAAAAGTGAATCTAACAGGATCATTTAATAAACAACCTGATGGTATATGAACAAGACTTTGAAGGACTGTATTAGTTCAGGTTCTCTAGAGGAACAAAACTTATAGAACAAAGTATATAGAGAGAATGATATATAAATTCACACATATGGAATTTATTAGAATGGCTTATAGTCTGTGGTTCAGCTAGTCCAACAATGTCTGTCTGTGAATCGAAGGTCCAAGAATCTAGTAGTTGTTCAGTCCATGAGGCTGGATGTCTCAGCTGATCTTCAGTATACACCATAATCCCAATAAAGTATGCTCTAATACAAGTAAAGGAAAGGACTTACCAGTGAGCATGAAAGCAAGCAGGCAAATGGATCAAGTTTTCTTCTCCTATGTCCTTTACATAGGCTGCCAGTAGAAAGTATGGCTCAAATGAAAGCCAGGTCTCCTTGACCCAAAGATATAGATTAAAGATATATCCTCCCACTTCAAAAGAGCCAATTAAAAGTGGGTCTCCACAGTTCAAATTATTAAATTGAGAAACCCTCAAAGGTGTGCCCAGCCACATGGGTTTTAGTTAATTCTAGATGTAGTCAAGTTGACAACCAAGAGTAATCATCTCAGGGACCATCCCCAAGAGCCAGAAGATGCTCTTTGGAACAGCAGAATGATATTTATATAGATGCCCATGACTGGTGCTTCTTTTGTTTTAAGGATTCTGCTATTCTGATGATCAACTATAACTATTTTTTGGCATAATGGTATTTATGTAGCATGAGACAATTTAACTGCATCTAGAAGAAAAAAATATTATAATTTAGATAAATAACAATTATCCAGGCAGTGATGTTAGAGATGAGTCCTTCCCAAATGGTTAGTATAGACTCATGGGTACTGACATTCTCATCATCAAAGGTTCATCTCTTTTTCAAACAAGATCTCAGGTTTTCAGCCATTTGTCTGCTAAGCAAACTGCATTTATTATGGAACACTTAGATTTCTATTTTTAGTCATATGTAACCCCGAACTAGACATCTACAACATATGATGCAAAATGTAAGTCCAGAGCAGAGCTAGCTAGGTAGTTCATTTAAGCATCATTAGAATTTTCACTGGGCTTCTATATTTAAAACATCTTACCATACACTATAGTCTATTAAAAACTTTAACATATGTGCTTTGTAAAGAAAACAATATACAACTAGGTGGGTGATGGCCAATGCCTTTAATCGCAGCACACGAGAGGCAGAGGTAGGTGGATATTTGTGAGTTCCAAAGGCCAGCCTTGTCTACAGAGAGTATTCCAGCACAGCCAAGGCTACACAGAGAAACTCCATCTTGAAAACCCTAAAAAGATAAACAATACAGATAATTTATCTTTTTCATGTAAGTCTTACCATTGTTTTTTGCAAATGAATAACTGTAAGTGAATTGGATTTCATGAGGATAGGAGGTAAGAAATTATTGTACGATAGTGATATTTTGGAAATAAGGTAAATAAGCTTTATGTTGGTGATGGTGATGAGACAGTGGTTCATGTAGCACAGGCTGACCTTGAACTTGCTGTGTGGCTGAAGATGACCTCAGAATTTCTGATCCTCCTGCCTCCCAAGTACTAAGATTATAGGAGTATAGGAATGCATTTTATGCACTCCACCAACTGAGCACTGAGCTATTTCCACAGAGGCAACTCTTTTTTTTTCCTTTCTTTTCCTTTCCTTTCCTTTCTCCTCCTCCTCTTCTTCTTCTTTTTAACTTGGAATTGAACCCAGGGTCTGGAGCATGCTAGGTATCAAGTTATATCCACACTGTGAATAAGCTTTATTTTTTTTTTAATTGGCACCATTGAGTAACCTTTTATCCACACTTATGGTAGGATATAACATGATGCAACTAGTCAAATCCAATTTATCCACAAAAGTCTCTGTCCTTATTCTGTATTTCTTAAGTAATTGTGATCATTTTCAACTGCATACATTCCCCAAGAGTAACATGTAAACATTTTATGTACATAAAATGAACACTCATCTATGTGCTTACAAATGTCTGAAATGAACTAATGATACTTTTTTAGGTTATCTTGAGAATATTTCCTAAAATGTAATCATTCTGAACAAAATTGGTGCTTCTATAGAGGAATTCAGAATAAACAGACACATGCTGTTACATAATTTCTAAGAAGGAGGTGTGTTAATCATACAGGTTTTGGGCAACTTAACACTGGAATTCAAGATATTTTAATTCATAATTTTGCTAACAGGTGCAGAATCTTGAATTTTTATAGCTTCTGTGTAGGAAGCAATTTGTAGTGGAGTTGGTGGCAATTTTATCTTACTAGACAAGTGCTTGATAAATCAAGCATTTTGGGTATATAATATAATCCCAAAATGGATCTAAATTTTGCCTTTTTTCCTATCAAGATATTAAAAAACTCCCCCATCTTAAACCCTTAGAGGAATTTATAGATAAATATTTTTCTTCACAATTTTGCCACAGATGGAACAATTATCCTGACGTTTCTAATGTCAAAAAGTCTCTGCAAATCTGTAAAGCAATGCTATGGGATTGTTTTTCTCTATCAAGTGCAAATAAACGTTTAACTGTGGTAAATATAGGTAACATCAAACTTACACATTAACCACTTTTAGTTACAACTCAGTGTTACCAGTAACATTCACAATATTGTGCAACCATCACTACGATTAGCAGACTTTTTCCCTATCTCAAAGAGACACTCCAATTAAAACACAAATATTTGGAATGGGCTTTTCTCTTCATTGTTCACTTCTTTTCTCTCACACTGTTCTGCATTAGTTCTCGAATTGTGTTAGTGAGTAAACTATTTAATAAACACTTATTTAACATGTTAACAACTGTGCAATAATGTTGGAGGGAAATGGAGTTCTGGTTGCTCTATGCCCTCACCAATAGTGGTCCTATCAGCCTTAAATTTCAGCCATTTTAATGGATGTACCATGACTTTAAGTCACACTTCCTTGTAGACTAATGATATTGAGAATCTCTTACAATTTTTACCACCATGACAAAATAACTTGAAAAAAAAAGTACTTAAAGACAAATTTATTTTGGCTTATGCTATGAGAGTTTTCCATCCACTGTTAGCCGGGTCTTTTGTTTCTTAGCCATTGTGAAACAACATCATGGCATAACAGCAGGCAGAGCAAAACTGCTCATCTGATGGTGGCCGGGAAACAGAGTGAGACGGAGTCAAGGCATAACTCTTTGCTTCCTCTAGCTAAGTGTCACTTCCCGATAAATGTCATCATATTATGAATCCATCCATGAATTAATACACTGGTTAGGTCACAGCTCCCCAGATCTAGTCACTTCCCCAAAACTCATTAGGTGTCAATTAATCGTACAACATATTGGGCCTTGAATGCTGGATTCAAATAACAGTATCTTTTCATTTGTATACAGACCATTCAAATACCTTGTCTTATGAAAATCATCTGTTGTAAGCTGGGCAGTGGTGGCCCATGCCTTTAGTTCCAGCACTCTGCAGGCAGAGGCAGGCAGATCTCTGTGAGTTCGAGACCAGCCTGGTCTACAGAGCTAGTTCCAGGACAGGCTCCAAAGCAATACAGAGAAAACCCTATCTCAAAAAACAAAACAAAATCATCTGTTCTGTGTTTTATTTTACAATTAAGCTGATTGATATATACTATAGCTGTTTTTATGTGCATAATTTGCAAATATTTTCTCACACTCTGTGGTTTATCTGTTCACTTCCTTAGTTTGTCTAAGAACAGGAGTTTTTCATTTTGATGCAGCTTTAATGATTTGACCTTTCTTTGTTTTGTTTTGTTTTAAAGACTCTTATCCAGCCCAAGTTTGCTAAGTCTCTTCCAAGTGTTCTCAGATAGTCTTTTATGTGATATTCATTGCAGACTTTTGTAGATATTTTATACCAAGTTGAAGAAATCCCCTTCTACTTCTGATTTGCTGAGAAACTCATCATAATTAAGACATTTATCAAATACTTCTTCTGTATTAAGATGATTATTTGATAACATCCTTTATTCTTGGTGAATTACATCGATCAGTGTTTGAATTTGAAGCCAACCTTTGTTTCTGAGACAAATTTCATATAGCAACTTTTAAAAGTGCCCTGGGACAGAATTTGATAACATAAGGTTCATAGATAAATTTGCATTGTTGTTCATAAGGTATATTCATAAGGTAGTGGTTTTATTCTTGTAATGTTATTATTAGTTTTGGTGTTAGAGCAGTTGTACCGTCACAGAATGAATTGGGAAATATTTCCCTTCTGGTTTGTGAAGGATTGTGGGTAGAACTGATCTTTTTCTTAAATGATTAATAAGATTCACAACTAAAATTCTTTGGGCTTAAAGTAAAGCCCAGATAAGGACTTCAATCTTTTTAAAGTAGGTATTGATAATTTCTGAGCCAGAGAAATGTCTTACTGAATAAAAGCTCTTGCCATGTAATCCTGAAGACAAATTTAATCCCCAGGACCCATGTAAAGTGGAAGGAGAGAACCTACTCCAGTGTTGTCCTCTGAATTCCACAAATGCACTGTGACACACACACACACCTCTCCCTTTCTCATATGTACACATAAGTAAAATTTTTGAGACAGAGCCTTATTATATAACATTGACTGGCCTGGAATTTACTAAGTAGTCCAAGCTAGGCTAGAACTCATAGAGATCGATCTGACTGCCTCCCAAGTACTGTTCTTTCTTTTCTTTTCTTTCTTTCTTTCTTTCTTTCTTTCTTTCTTTCTTTCTTTCTTTCTTTCTTTCTTTTTTTTTCTGTGCAGAGTGGCGACTTTTCTTGTTTTGTTTGAGACTAGGTCTTGTTGTCCAGACCAGACTAGTCCTGAGCTGAAACCCTGTTTCAGAACTCCTGAGTGCAGCAGTTATTGCATTCAATAACACATTTGGCCAATTTCAATAGCTATGAGGCTAATAAGATGATTTTTTTTCTTCTTGAATCAAATTTCATTATGTCTTTTAAGTTCTAAGGAATTGATTCTTTTTTTTTTTTTTTGGCTACCTTTGAGCCACATCTCCAACTATGCAAGACATTTAAAATTTTTCTTCCTGTTTCTTGAGACAGGGTCTCCCTGTGAAGCCCTGGTTGTCCTGGAACTCACTATATAGCACAGGATAATCTTGAACTCCTAGAGATTTATTAGGTCCAAAGTGGCACCCCAAAATGGCAGTGCTGGTGATACTGTCCTAACCAGAAGGACTTTGCCTGGGTAAACAGAACAATTATTGTTGGGTAAACACAGACCTAAAGGTGGGTTCCTGTTTACCAGGAGCCTCACTTAAGCCATCAGGAACCTTCCTTAATCCATGCCAAAGGTCAACTACCTTGGGCAGTAGCATCTAGTTCCCAAGGAATCAGAACAGCTTATATCTACTCAAAGACCTCACTCTGCTGTCATATAAAATATGCTTGTTTTTTAATTGTTTTTTTCTTTTTGCCATTTTGCTCTTTTCTCTTTCCCCTACTCTCAGGAAATAGCCTTGGCAGTGTGATGTCCAATAAACTGTCCTTTCTAACCTTGGGGACAGCATAGTTCAGTGGTTTCACAGTTCTCTGCCCTCACTAACAGGCTCTACCTGCCTTTCCTCCTGAGTGCTGACATTAAGGTATGTAACCATGTTGACTCAAGTGTCTTCTTTGATAGGTTATTTAGAAATGTGCACTAGAACTTGCATACTTTTAGTAGTTTTCTTTATTTTCCTTATTTCTAATTAAGTTTCTTATGATCAAAGAATATACTTGGAATAATTTCAATTTGAGACCAGATTAAAGGTCCAGAATGCAGTCTTCATGGAGATTTTTCAGTGTACGTGAGAATACATTCTGCTATTTGTTGAGTGGAAAATTCTATAAATGCTAAAAAAGTAATAATAATTCTAGCTGATTCGGAATGTTGCTCCAACTATTCTGTGCTGTTTCTGATTTACTGTCTACTTGTTCCATCTCCTGTTGAAAATCATGAAATTTTGGACTGTCCTTATTGATTTGCCTATTCTTCCTTGCGGTTCTTTTTAGTTATTATTTACTGCTGCTATAAAATACCACAGCTAAAGGCAACCTAAGAAAGAAAAGTTTTATCTGTAGAGCTCATCTCCTTTATTTCCTGGTCTGAGACAGAGACAACACTGTGGCTCAGTGACTGTAAGCAGTCGCTTATACATTTTGATTAGAGTAGGAATGTTATATTCTAGATACTCCAACATGCTCCATAATAGAAGAGGGGAGCACTTGTGGGAATTGGAGGGAGGTGTAATGGTGGATAAATATGATCAAAGTACATTGTATAAATGTATGAAAATTTCAAAGAATAAGTAAAATATTTAAAAAGAAAAAAAGCAAATCAGCAACTCCTGAAAGAAGACAAATACTATGGAAGGTACTACAATAATCACAAATTATATCTTACTTAAGCAAAGGAGAACTTCTTTTAAAAAGAACACCTTTGAAAAATACAAAGTGACAGGTATAGTGATCCATGCCTGTAATCCCAATTAAAAGTACTCAAACATCCATCCATCAGTTATAGATAAAAAGTAAAATCAACATGCCTCAGTGGTTATATACCATGTCACTGGGGACACAACCTCTCAAAGCTTTTGATCTACTTCCCTCAAGTTTATTTTACCCATAAGGAAAAGTTGGGGTTTATTATAACAAGACAGAAGAGGAAAAAGGAAATAATCACAATACATGAGCATCTAACATTAACCTCTTAATAATATACCTATCACTCAGTGACACTTGCCATGAGAACAAACAACCCTTTATAAAGCCTGAAGGTTTCAATCCTATAGCTCATGTTACATTTTCATTGCTTTCTGGCCTTCACTCTACTTTGCATTATTTTTTTCCTCCTCTGGGACTTAAAGTGATGGAGCAATTACTCTCTGGAACATTGCTGGTCATTATGGTGTACAAAAAAAGAGAACAAGGCAAATTGTATACTTAGATAGTTCTTCTCAAAGTGCTGTAAATCATTACCACGAAGACTTCTTTGGTTAAATCAAGTCTTAGGCCCCACATTAACATCAGTGGGATTGAGAAGTCATTCCAGAAGGGGCTTCAAATGTAAGTTGACCCTGCCATTTTAAGCAAATATTTTCTGCTTGAATCTTCATAACATCCTTCTAGAAATAGGCACGATAATTGCTCTGTTTTACAGATGGATTAAGGCTAGAATAATAGCTGGCAGAAGTCAAAGGCTACCAAATGGACAAGAATGTCTGGTACAAGTCATTACACACATTAGTACTGATAATTTACCTAGCAAAGACATTTACCTTGAAATTGCCAGGCATATTATAAAAAGATTTCTGTATGCCTTATAAAACAAAACCAGTATCCAGCATGTTCTGAAGCAATTCTTTGAGTACTGGAGGTGAATATAGCTCATTAATATAACCTTAGAATTGTAAGAAAAGTGAAAAGGCAGGGTCTCTATACCTAGCTGACCTGGAACTTGCTATGCAGAGCAGGCTGACCTAGAAGTCACAGCAATTAGTCTACTTCTGCCTTCCAAGTTCTGGGATTACAGACCACAACATCCAATTAGTTAAAGAAAATTTTATAGTTTTGTTTTTAGTGACACCTGTCTACTCTTAAAATGCTGATGGTTCTCCTTATAAGGACTACAAAACTGGTAGTAATACATAACTAGATCATTAAGGTCATGGCCCTTCAGCCTGTGTTTTCCTAAGAATGGACCTGAGCTTGTCCCAGTAGTCTAAGAGTATGCTTCAACTACCGCACAAATCTCTTATGAAAAAGATGGGAGGCTGTAGGTGAGGCCCCAAGTCCCTCTTCTAGTAAGTGAACTGAGAACTTCCTTTCTTCTTGCCTCCTGGTTATGTCCTCCTACCTCTTGATTAATAATCCATAAGGAGGAAGAAACCTAAACTAGACATTACCTTGCCGTACATTATTTTTAGAAAGGATTACATAATGAATGCTGTACAATAACAGATTCATTAAAAGACAATGTAGCTGTTAAAAAATTATGAAGACTGAACTAGGGAGATGGCTCACTCAGGAAAGCACTTGCTTTGAAAACCTGTGGTCTTGGATTTAGCTACCAGCTTTCACTAAAAAACCAGGTGCAGCCACATGCCTATAATCCCAGCACGAAGGAACAGGCAGGCAAACCCCTAAAAATTACTTAGGTACCCAGTCTAGCCAGATAATAGCAAGTTCCAGGTTCTGGGGGATACTTGGTTTAAAATAAAATAAAATTCTTAATAGCTACACCAGCAACATGGAGTACACTTCCAGAATGGTTTTGGTGACAGAATACAATCATTGCAGTTTCCACAGAGGCTAGGAAGGATGCACAGTCAAACAAAGATCTTGACCCATGGAGGTGACAAGATTGTAAGCAAGATATTTTCTCACTTATTTAGGCTTATTGTGAAGTACAGATGGAATATATATGTAACAAAATCTCTACTTTTAGACTAAAGAGAAAATAGGACACTATGACCCTTTTCTATTCTGTGTCTCACTGGAGGCCTCAGGATTTCATTTCCAGATCATTAAAATGCAAATCCCCAAATCATCTTCCTTTCTGGAGTATTGTGATGAATATATTATTAGAATATAATGTATTAGAATATATTATTGTATATTAGAATATATTATTAGAAATTATTATTAGTCTCAGTTGATCCTTCTTATGGGAGGGTTCATGTGTAGGTAAGTAAGTAGCTCTTCTAATAAACCAATAACCTGGGAATTCAGCATAGAGCAATACACACCGATCACAGAGTCTTAAGTTTCAAATTACAGAAAATTCAAAGGGGGTTTGAAAAGTCAGAAGACATAAGAGAAATTCACATTATAAAATTATGGTATGTATATTTTAATAAACAAATCTCCATATTACTTTGGTTTTCAAGTGCATTTTAGATGAGGAATAGTTATATTTTTAATGGCTGTTCCTAATGATGGTACATGCCTCTAATCCCAGCACTTAGGAGGTAGAGGCAGGTTGATCTCTGTGAGTTCAAGGCCAGTCTACTCTACATAACAAGATCCAGACCAGCCAGGAGTAGGCAGTGAGATCCTGTCTCAACTAAGCAAGCAAGCAAATAAAATAAAATGGTGGATTTAGATGTTAATCTGAAAAAAGATAAGATGTAATTTGACTTATGTTTCCAGGCTTTTGGATACTTTTCTATTTTAATTGTACTTTTTTTTCAGATTAACAATTAGACACATTCCATTGGATTTACAGATATATTGCTAAAAAGAGGTCAGGAGGTTAAAGCAATTTGACTGAAATACTGTTTGAAACAAGTGTATGCCATATGTTCTTACAATATGAACACCCTTCATACTTTATCTGTCTCATCAATGATAAAAATAGACAAGATGGATTCAGCCTCCCAAAGCTGGGGCATGGAAGAAAGGAGCAAAGGAAGAGGAGGCAGTTCAGTTGGCCCTGACTTTTGTGACTATGCTGAGTGATGAAAGTTAGGTCTTCACATCAGGCTTCTAATGAGTTATGGGCTCACTGATAGAGGAGGAGAGGCTAGAGACAGGAAGGAATAATGTGCCCTCCTGTGCCTCCTGGAACAGCTTTCTTAGTTTTTCCATATTGAGGCTGAGACAAACTTTCCAGATAGATGAAGATATAGTTACTATTGGTTTTCTTTTAGATGCTTTCTTACCCTCAGAGGTAACATTGGAAACTCAAACCACCTCTCTCTGTGTCTCTGTCTCTGTCTCTGTCTCTGTATCTCTCTCTCTCTGTGAGTGTGTGTGTGTGTGTGTGTGTGTGTGTGTGTGTGTGTTTCTCCTGTTAGATCCTTTCATTCAGGTGCCATCTCCCTGGAGACTGGGGAAATGGCAGGAGTCCTTGAGAGTTCTTGCAGTTCTCTTTGCTGAACTTCTGGAGAAAGAGAGTAATACTGGATAAAGCAAATGCCTATGGCCAGTTAGCATGGCAAGCAGAGCCCAGACTTAGGAGAAAAAAATGGAAAGATAAGAGCAACCCCTGAGCTGAATAAATTGGAGCAACTCCCAGATGTGCTTCCCTCCCTGTACCCTGAACCTTGGGGAGCTAGCATTGCTACTGGGAAAGACACCTGGACATGTGTGGCCCTTCCCGCTCAAGGTTAGCACCGAGACATTCCTCACCAATGCTCTCACCTTGTTTGTAGACAAGCCTCAAAGCCCCATCCTGGAAGGGGCTTTTCTTGGAACTGTGAAAAGTCCCAGCAGTGGCTGGAGAGCTGACAAATCCTTATAAGTCCTTCAGAAACCCTATGCCAGGCCCTAAACCAAGATTCCCCTTCTATCCATGTTGAAGCCATTGAAGGCAGAGGAGCCTGTGCAATGGGAAGGACTATCATTTACCACTGTCTCCCGTGCAACTCTTTTTCATTGCAAATGTGAAGCAGTCCATCTATATTCTTGCTTCTGTGATCTTATTTATACCACTGTTTCTGAAGAAAGTGTGTTCTGTGTGGATAAAAACAAAATCCTGGTAAATAAACATTGGTAACATAGACCTTAAAGGACTATTGACTTGCAGCCTTGAGAAACGTCACTTATTTAGCAAAGGAACATTTCCAGTCCATTCTGTGCTGAGTGTGGGAGGACTGTATGTGTGTTTTAATAAGCCGGGCCACCACATCTGGTTCTGTGATTTGACATCACAAATTGATAGAGCGGGAAATGCTGTTGAATCACAAAGTGAGAAAGTTACACCACTCCTCTCTGTGTGGGACAGCATAGAGGGGGTCCAAGTTTGGAGCTAATAGAGCTTTAGCAGCATTTGTACTGCTTGCTTGGGATGATTATTATTAAGTCACTATTTTAATAAGCCACTGACCTAGAATATTTGATCGATTTCTGGTTAGAATTTAATTTATTTGCTTTGCTTTTGTTACATTTATTTTTAAATTGATTTCTGTTCAGAGCTGTTGATATGGTTTTTCCTTTTGTGTTATAATCATATATTAGAAAATAAATTGCGGTAAAAACTGAAAGGTCTATTTTAAGAAAGAAATAGTTATTACCAGGAATTTGGGTTTTTCCCTGGTGAGTTATTAGTCTTGTTAATAAAAGAATTTAAAAACTGACTGAGAGGAAGTTCAAGGACCATTTTATTAGAATTTGAGAGAAAAATAACAGGGCAGGCAAGCCATAAATCTCTGCAGATGCCAGGAGGAGAAAGATAGACACAAGGAAGAGAGAAAGCCATGGCTATTAAGTTAGGGTCCAGTGTTCTGGCTAGTCTTATGTCAACTTGACACAAGCTACAATTATCTAAAATGAAGGAACCTCAACTGAGAAAATGCCTTCATAAGATCCTACTGTAGGGCATTTTCTTAATTAGTGAGTGATGGGGAGGTTAGTGGCTTTTCCTGAGTCTTCACTCTTTTACCAGGGTCAAACAGAATCCTCTACCTACATGCAAATTAACAACCAGGTTCATCTCAACTTTGTGCTTAATTTACATATGAGCAGGACCAAATTAGCATATTCCCAAAATATAAAAGAATCTTGTATCAAGTATTGTACCTGGCAACCCCCTTTTGTCTGCCTACCCTGGGCTGCTTGCTCTGTTTGTCAATAAAACTCTGCTTACTGACCCTCATTCTGTTGTCCTCACACATCTTCTCAACCATGAGACTACAAACTCAACTTGACCCAGGGGACCTGTAATGTTAGACATGGTTGTCCTCACACATCTTCTCAACCATGAGACTACAAACTCAACTTGACCCAGGGAACCTGTAATGTTAGACATGGTGGTGTGTGCAATGAAAGACTATTAAGAGGGCTAAAAATAACCTGAGATAATTTGACTCCAGATTTGTAACATTCCTACTCTGCAGTGACACAGGTCTAGTAAATCCTAGCTTGTAGAATCCTTACCATAGGCATGGCTCTTTGTCTGGACACTACAGCTCACACAAGGCAAGAGCTCTACCACTGAGCTCCTTCCTGAGCTCTCTTTCTACTTTTTAAGAATTTTGACACTTGTCTGGACTGGCCTTGAACTTATCCTGTAGCCCAGACAGGTTTTTAACTTGCGATCCTCTTGTCCCAGGCTCCCGAGTAGCTGGGACTGCAGTTCTGGGCCACCAGAAATGGCTTATTTTGTTTTCAGTAGCAGCTAGGGTGTTCTTTTGTTAATCCAACAGAAAGTACTGGCTGTGTATAAGATATTGTACAAAACCCCAAAAAGTGGGCATAGAGGGGAGTAGAGAATAGAGTCAGCATGATAAGAGATGATTTAAGGAGAACTCTCAAGGAGCTTATAATGTTAAATGGAAGATAGTAAATATTACAAAGTACTCATTGATGGAAACCACAAATAGGGTTCTTAGAACAGTAGATAGTAGAAATAGTATTTGCTTTGGCCCAGGCCTGAGCTACTTCCCTGCTTTTTTAAAGCCCCAGAAATGTATGTCCATGATTGGGGTGGGTGCTACCATCCTTAGATCAAGAGGTTGGAGTATGGTTGTGTGATCCAGAAATAATAAAATCCTCTGAGAAGGTATTTAACACCCACCATGACATTAATCTGATCTGAAAAGCTGAGTGTTTTGATTTTCCATGGGTTCATTGTTAAGACAGGTAGGAACTGGAGAATTTGTTAGCCCTAATTTACCTGTATAAATCGAGAAGCCCATTTACCTGGGTTATCTTTGACTGTGACAGGTCTAGGGAACACATTTCTGCATTTAAACCAAGTAGAAAATCTTCTTGGCTCTACACTCTATTTAGAACAATGCTTCTGGACTTAACTGAACTCGGGTCTGCTCATGGCCTGTGCACAATAAGAGATAAGCTGCTGTGCCTTGGAACTAATGCAAGCTAAAATATGGAAAATCTCAAAACTTAAGGGAACATTCTGTGCATGTCAGAAATTATTGTTTGGGTTTTCAACCAACCAAACAAAAGAGGTAAGATCTTCCTGAAATAATAACTTCATAATTCTCTAAAAGGTGTTAAAATATTTGCGGGAAGGGTTTACAAAATACAAAGAAATGCTCTGTTTCACATCAGTGAAAAGGAACTCTGTTCATACAGAGCTTACATTCAAATGGAGAAAACTGGCAAAATGAAATTAATTAAATGTTTACCATGCAGATGTTGACAGATGTGGTACTGATGATGACTTGTCACAACAGAGGAAAGCAGAGGGGACTTGAACTGTAAAAGTATACACAAGACAGGGAAAGGGAGGTTTCCATTTTAACAAGGGAGTCTCTCAAAGCCTTCCTCAGAAGGCATCAATAAGGAACTACACAAAAGAATTGAACGAGTAAGCCATGGTGGTAGCTAGGGTACGAATGATTAGGCACAAGGAATAGCAAGTCCAATGACCCTGCGGCTGGAGCATACCTAGTGACTGTGCTGGACAGTTTTATGTAGACTTGACACAAACTAAAGCCATCTTGTTTCTATTCAGTTGAATAAGATGCCTCCATAAGATTAGCCATCAATTCACATGGGCCCTGCCCATTGTGGGTGGTGCCATCCCTGGGCTGGTAGTCATGGGTTCTATAAGAAAGCAGAATGAGCAATCAGTAAGCAGCACTCTTCTGTGGCCTGTTTGAGATCCTGCCCTGACTTCTTTCCATGATGAACAGTAATACGGAAGCACAAGCCAAATAAATGCTTTCCTACCCGGTTTGCTTTGGTCATGGTGAGGGGTGTGTGTGTGTGTGTGTGTGTGTGTGTGTGTGTGTGTGTGTGTAAAACTCTAACTAGGACAGTGAGTATAGCACAGCCAGACAAGGGCAATTCTCCTTGGGAAAAATGTGTTCACGTGGTAGAGTATCTTCTACCCTCTTAGGGGTAATTTGGGTCAGGCACATCTTGGTAGGAGAAATAATGCTGGCTTAAATCAATATTGGGCATAAGCAAGCACAGTAAGAATGAGTCTGTCCTTGAAGCCATATGTCGGGGGGTGGGATCCCCATTTACCATTCCATGCATCATCCCATGAATGCATAGTCTTGTGTGTGTATGGGTAAAAGTATGGAATTTGTGGCTTTCACACGCACAGATCAAAGTTACATAACAGCCCATCTGTCAATCAGCATAAGGATATAACCCATTCCCACCCCAGGAAATCACCTCCTCCAGATTGAGCTCATTAAAAGAGCCTAAAAAAGAACCCTGGCTCTAGAGACACATGTTTGCTCAAGCCTGTTCTCATTCTGTGGAATGCCTCTCTGCTTTCACTCCTACTTTCAATAAATCTATACTTTCATTTCTGCTCCGTATGTCCAGTTTGTTGTTTGAACACAGAGATCATGGACAACTCATCACAGAACACCCTGAAACCTACTTTAGTAACAGATTCCAGGAATAGAAGACAGGCTGGAGTGATTAAAATACAGTGAGTAAAGGGGAGTTCTGAGGCAAGCAGGTCAGAAAGCATGCATAAGACTGTATAAGCCTCTGCAGGGACTGTGGCTCTATGCAGAATGGCGTGAATAGTGATGCAGGAATTCTGAATAATAAACCAACAATGTTCTAACACGAATTTTAAGAGAATCACTGTGAATGTTAGATGAAGAATGGGTTTGGGGGGAAAGAGTGAGACCAGAGAGACCATTTAGGAGGCTAATGCTGTTGCAGGTGAAGATAACAGAGTGAGAAAACATGGTCAGTGTTGACATATTTTGAAAATAAAGCTGGGAACATGAACAAAAGAGGAGTTACAGCTGACTCCAGCCATTCATTTGTATGGTTTCTTTTCCTTCTGTCCCTATGTCTCTGTGAACCTAGACCCTTCTGTGTTGGGCCCTAACTCACAGGAGGCACTTAGTAAATATTTTACAGACAAAGCATTAAGCATAGTCTCTTCTATTGTAAGGATAGAAAAATTTAGCCTAACTCTCCCTAGGCTCTGCCCCCTAGCAGTGAGTAGGCAAAAGGTTATTCTTGACTGTTTACGACAGGGCGCTTTACCACAGCACCTGTGAGTGAATGAACACAGGAGATGAGTCTTGTCACACCACCCAGAAGCCCTAGCAAAAGCAGACTTCCTGGGCTAAGCATGGGCTTGGATAGTTCAAATTGATTGGTCCACACTGGATGCTATGAGAAGATTGGTTTATGATGCGTGGGCTTTGTTGTAACCCTATAAAAGCTGTCTAAACCCTGTACCCAGGGTTCCCAGTCCTCTACCCCATGTGGAGTATGGCTGTGGACCCCAGTGCACTGGAATATAAAAGACCTCATGCTTTTGCATCAAGACCGCTTCTCATCAGTGATTTGGGGAGGCCGCTTTTCCTGAGTCGGAGCATGAGGGTTCACGCCCTCAGTGGGTCTTTCACTATCAGAAGAGAAGACTTTATGAGAATTGTCTTGGGGTGAGGAAAAAGTGGAGTTCAGTCCTGGGCAAACTGGTTTATGATAGTTCATTCAGTGACTGGCGGATAGATTTTCAAATCAGAAGTTCAATGGAGAAGTCCAGCTACATAGACACATTAGGGTATCACCAGCATCGAGATGGCAGTTAGAGTCCCAAGATGAGAGGAGAACACCAAGAAAGAAAGACGAAAGGGAAATGGGGAGAGGGTCTACACTGAGACTGCAAACACTCCACCATTTAGATGTTAGAGAGATGAAGCCTAGTACAGTGGCAATGCCTGTGTAATCCCAATATACAATGCCTGTGTAATCCCAATATACAGGAAGCCGAGGGAGGAGGATCACCATGAGTTCAAGGCCAGCCTGAACTGCAAACCAGGAGCCTGTCTTAAACACCACCCCCCAAATATACACAAACACACAGATAGAAACACATAGAAACAAAGAACCAGCAAAACAATTTAGTAGTTTGGAGCAAGTTAGGAGATGGGGAAATCAAATAAGAGGTCCTGGAGGCAGATGGTGGACTGTGGCTCATGGACTAAAGAAGACAAAATGTAAGAACTAATTTTGGAGTTAGCAGTAGATTGGGGGCCAGAGATTTTGACTGAGCATTATGGAAAAGGAAGGGCAGATCCTCTAGCTCACAGCTGTGGGAGCAGGGGAGGGAACTGCAAGTCCTTACAGAAAACTCTTCCAGGAGTTTTGCTATAGTGAAAAAGAGAAAAACAGAAAAGTGGAAGCAAGACAGATTGTGTTGTTTTGATTTGGGAGGCTGATGAGAATGACAGAGGCTAGTGGAAGCAGAAAGAGAAATCCATGATGCAAAGCAAAGGGGAATTGCTAGAGAAGCGCTCTTGAATATATGAAAAGTAAAGATCTAGGCCACATTCACAAGAGTTGTGTTTTGCTAAATTTATTCACAGTAACAAGAAAGCTGAGTTTGGATATACTCTGTTGGCGGGTGGTGGTTGTGTTGGTGGCAGCTTGTTGAATTCTTTTCTGATTGTTTCCATTTTTTCAGTGAAACAGGAAACAGCTCTCAGCCTACCCTGGAGTTGGAGTTTTAAAGAGAGAAGGAAAAAGGCAGATAGTGTAGGAGAGTAGAAATGGTGCATGAATCACAAGCTCTAACAGTAACCTTGAGGGTTATGATTACTGATTTGTATAATGTCCTGTGGTTCACAAAGTATTAGGTTATCTGAAATAAGTCTAGCTGGAAGGAGAGGCAAAAATCATTGGCTCTAATTTAGAGATGGCAAATTGGCACTCTTAAGAGATACCATGACTTGGAAAATTCACATAATTAATGCTGCCTGGCTCCAGATCTTCCGACACCTGGTTTACTTATTTCACCACATGCTGCCCAAGGGGCTGTCAATAGTATGAGAACACACGATTACTGAGGATTAGACAACAGTGATCTCAGAATGCTTCAGACTGGCCCAAACCACTGGAAGGAACCAGGATTTTCAGATGAAGAACAATAGGAAAGGCACATCAGACAGGAAGAATTAAAAAGAAAAGTTTTAAGGAATTGTATTAGTCAGGGTTTTTTGGAGTAATAGAACTTATAGAATGAATCTCTCTCTAAATATATATAGAAAGGGGATTTATTAGAATGACTTATAGGATGTGGTCCAACTAATCCAACAATGGCTGGCTATGAATGGGAAGTCCAAGAATGCAGAAGTTTCTCTGTTCACAAGGCTAAATGTCTCAGCTGGTCTTCAGTATACCCTGGAATCCCAAAGAACTAGACTATACTGCCAGTGAAGGAATGGACTTGCTAGCAAGTGAGATCAAACAGGTAAAGAGTAAAAGCTTCCTTCTTATATGTCCTTATATAGGCTTCCAGGTATGGCCAGATTAAATCTGGATTAAAGGTGTGTCCTCTTATCTCAAAGGTCCGGATCAGTAGATCTTCCTACTTCAGATTAAACAGAAATTTCTCATGGGTTTGCCCTTCCTTTTCTGATTTTAATTAATTCCAGATATAGTCAAGTTGACAAACAAGAATAGTCATCACAGCGATGTTTGCAGTGAATAGAGTCACTTGGTTGATTCGAGGGGGGGGGCTGGATATTTAGATTTCTAGTTTATGTTGGAGACAAGAGCTCTGACAAGCATAGACCAAATCTCCCCATGGCAACAGCTTTCTCATGTATGTATGTATGTATGTATGTATGTATGTATGTATGTATGTGTATGCCTTGCTATGTAGCTCAGACTGGCCTTGAATCCATAGTCCTTTTGCCTTCACATCTCAAATGCTGGAACTACAGGCCAGTGCACAGATTCCTGACACCTAGAAAGAAATGTCTGAAATCTGAGGTTCCATCAGGATACCCATGAGACAAAGGAAGGCACGAGGCATGTCTAAAGAAAGGATGGGCTGAAAGCAAGCATCTATGCAGAGTAAGATGTGAAGGTAGGGGAAAGATGGAGGGAGACAGACAGAGGGCTCAAGAGAAACTTGTTGGGGATCTCTGTGGATGTATCACAGCAATCATCTGAGGTGGAAGAAGGAAAATTGTAGTTCCATGATGGTCAAAGGGCAAGGCATGGATGGGTGTTAGGTTAGGTCAAAGCTTGAAAAAATCAAAGGGCTATAGAAGAGAGAGAAGGTACTTTCTAGAGATAAGCTTCCATATTTATTGATTTAATACATGCTAATTTTTATTACCATTTTATTTATATTTGTGTGGGGTAGACATATGCCACTGTGAAGTCAAAGGACAACAACTTATAGGAGTCAGTTCTCTTCTAATATTTGGGTCCTGGTCATTGATTCAGTCTGCTGGCACCTTTACCTGCTGAGCCATCTTATTAGCACCCGACTTCACAAATGTTTGTTGAGAATCTGGACATAATTGTGGCCTATAGAAGTGGACCAAATGAAGAAACTCTCCTCATGGGACTTGTTTTCTTCTGAAAAAAAACATAGACACCAAACAGATATTGATTGTGGTTAATGCTACAAAGAAAAATAGTTCTGGTCAGTGAGTAGAGAGTGATAGTAGGGCCCAGAGAGCCTTCTCTGACATGGTAGCATTTAAATAGAGTCAAAGAGGAAGTGGGCAGGCCAGGCAACTGTCAGGGAAGCACATTCCAGGCAGAGAATTCAAGAGCAAAGCTGGGTCTGGCAAATCTCCATGAATGAACAAATAGCTAGGTTACTGGCTGGAGAGCAAGTGGGGTGGAAGGGTGGGAGACAGGGACCAGACCATAAAAGCCCAGGCAGGCCACACTGACTTCTGGGTTTTTGTTTTTGTTTTTGTTTTTGTTTTTTTTTTCTTTCTTTTTCTTTTCTTTTTCTTTTTTGGTTTGTTTGTTTGTTTTATTTTGTTTTGTTTTGTTTTGTTTTGAGTCAGGGTTTCTCTGTACTGCCTTGGAGCCTGTCCTGGAACTAGCTCTGCAGACCAGGCTGGCCTCAAACTCACAGAGATCCACCTGCCTCTGCCTCCCAAGTTCTGGGATTAAAGGCATGCACCACCAACGCCTAGCTCACACTGACTTCTGATGTCAGTCTGAGAGTGAGGGGCATGCAGAGTCTGAAACCAGGCAGAGATGTGGCATTTCTGCTGCTTAAGAAGGACCATGTAACCTGGGGAGTAGGGCCAGGAAGGAAGAACTTCGGGAACATTCATTGATGAGAGAGGATGCTCAGGAGCAGGAGGAATGTGGGAGGAAGTAGTGGATGACGCTGGAGAAAAGAAACTATCAGAGAGCGAGACTCTGAAGATGCCATGATGAGGGGAAGGAGAGGACTAATACAGGAAACTAAAATCATCTCCACTCCAGGGTTCTTTAGAAGTGCTAAAGCAGGAAGAATAATCCCCTGGCCTTCATCTAGAATATTTTTGTTTTAATCTTGTATATCCATGTGGAATAGCTGTCAGGAAATGAGTTGTGGGGGAAGAAACCTGATCTGATGTTTTTAGTACATGACAGCAAATAGGTTATCTACAGACTTAGGTACAGGTCTAGAAAGGAGGGCCTCTTGCCTCACACAAAATGTGGTTTTAAGAATGATACCTCCCAGCATCCTTCTCCTCAGCCTCAGTTCCATGCTTTCCTGGATGCAGGAGTTGGGGATGTGAGGGTGCTTGCACTTGTCTCTCTCTCATCTTCATCACACTAGGCAGGCTGGTCCTTCTGGCTATCCAGTCTGCATAGTAGCATTGAGTCTGTATTCTCCAAGTCCTGCTTGAGCCATGGTAGGTCTCTCCTAAAAATTTCCAGGGCTCTTCTTGCTTAGTAGGTTGAAGTACATCTTCTCATTTCAGATACAGCCAAGATGGCCTAGCTTATCTTTAAACACAAAACCATTGTTTTCTTCTCATGATTTTGACTATATTATCCCTCCAGATCCTGTCACCCATCTACCCCTGCCCTTTGAAAATCTACCCAATTTTCAAGATCCAACCCTTCCTTCCTTCCTCCCTCCCTCCCATCCTCCCTTCCTCTCTGTCTCTTTCTCTCTCTCTCTCTTTCTTCCTTTCTTGTTTTTCTAAGACAGGGTTTCTCTGTGTAGCATTGGCTGTCCTGGAACTTGCTCTATAGACCAGGCTGGCCTTGAACTCCACCTGCCTGTCCCTGCCTTCCAAGGGCTTGAATTAAAGACATGTTCCACCACTGCTGCCAGGCATAAGACCCATTTCTAATACCACTTTTCCCTGAAGGTTTTCAAGAGAGGCCATTCTTCTTAAAATCCCACTACAATGGACACATTCTAGTGCTTCTGTGTTGGGATTATATGACTATCTGATTCTCTTCTCCCTCCTCACAATAAGCTAAATTAAACAAGAGAAAATTTTCTTTTCCTTTTTTTTTTTTTTTTTTTTTTTTGTGTGTGTGTGTGTGTGTGTGTGTGTGTGAGTCTTCTGAGGACCTCGGTACAAGGCCTTGAACATGCCAGGCAGTTAACAGACACTGAACTGGATAGCTTTCTAAAAAGACAAAAGAATTCCGAGAGAAGTCTGACTGTGGGAAGAGAGGCTTGTAAGCAAGCATTCACAAATGTTGGAATGTCCTGTAGGATAAACAGTAGAACAGCCAATGAGATGTAGGCATGGTGGGCAGCAAATCACTGGCACTGAAGAATGCCCAGACCTAGGGCCAGGACAGTAAGGTCATCCTCCTACATGTGGTCCTGCTCCCTATACCAGGATCCTCCAATCTATAGAAGTTACAGGTGCTGCACTCTTATTCAAATATATTCATACTCTTGCTCTAAGCTCTTCTAGATGTCTTGGGGAACCCTGTCACCCGTCAATTTTATATGGAAGTCATGTGTCACAGATCAACTGGCCTACTGTATTTTCTCCAGACCTCTGGCTACCAGGCAAGCTCTGGGTCTCCCCATTTAGTTGATTTTGGGCCATTCATCACCAAGAAATTGGTTCAAATCTGTGAACAATACCTAACTGTCAAAATAAGTTGGCATGTATTCTCAATGCCCAGCTATTTCAGCTGTGATAAGAGAAAGGACATCTCCAAAGCCTGATTATCAGATGCTCTCTTCTAGATGCAGTACAGAATCAACTGCACAGGTTTTAAACATCACAGCCCTGGGTATGGATCCTCACTCACTGGGTTGTCATAGGACCTAAAACCTAAATTTTATTTTATTATGAAGCAGAGATTCATGTAGCTCAGGATGGCCTCAGAGTTGTAGTGTAGTTAAGGATGACCTTGAACTTCTATCATTCAGCCTTCCTGAACAATGAGATCATAGGTGGGAGCCACCATACCTGGCTTATGCAGTGGTGCTGGAGATCTCATTCAGGGCTTGGTGAATGCCAGGAAAGCCCCCCTATCAACTGAGCCATGGCCCTGAATCTGAATTCTATCATGCCTCCTGGGTGATTCCTATGTCCTTAAGACCCTGCTGCAATTTCTCTCCTCGTCTTATAAATAGATCCTGACTGAAACCATAATGTCTCGTTGCCTCCTCCATAGTGATACTACTAGTATTAATGAAGAGCCTGGCCTGGTGGTGGTTGTGCATGCCTTTAATACCAGCACTTGGGAGGCAGAGGCAGAGGCAGAGGCAGGTAGATCTCTGTGAGTTCGAGGTCAGCTTGGTCTGCAGAGTGAATTCCAGAACAGCTCCAAAGCTACACAGAGAAACCCCGTCTCGAAAAAACAAAAACAAACAAACAAAATTAAGATCCTTACCCTTGCACAGGATACTGACTTCATGTGGATCCCCAATACCCTGTGAGGCTAGTACTGTTAATGAATCGCCCCATTTTATAAGAGAAGGGAAGTCCCTGCAAAGGAGGTAGGAGACTTGTTCAATGTCTCACTGTCAATCAACAAACCAGAATTTGTACTCAGATTTCTCCTGTCCTGGTTCTGCCATGTGTTCACTAGAAAACAAAGCTCCCCTCCCCCCAATAAGTATGGTAGGTATGTTGGACTGGGTGTGGCAGTCTAAATAAAATTCTACACAGTTCTGGCTTGTTATTGCTTGCTGTTACCTAAAAGAAATAAGGAATATACAAAGTTTTTTCCTACAATGTTTATAAGCTTTATAATGATTGATTGAAACTTTAAAACTTTACTTATAAAAGTGCTCAAACAGAGAAAATAAGAAAGAACAGAATAATCTAATTACCCTAAAATTAGACTAGAAGAACCAAACTTAACCAATAGAAAAATCCATTTATTCAATACCCAGATTCAACAACAATCACACTTTTGCTATATTTGCTTTGTTTGGCTCCTTTTTTCTTCTTCCTTTTCCTCTTCTTCATCATTATCTTGCTGAAGCCTTGACATTTTAATATTTTAAATCCCAGACATTATGTCCTTTCCTCCTTTCCTACTTCTGGATGTCTTGTGAAAACATCTTTGTGTTAAAAAAAGATGGCTTTGCAGGCAAGGCCTCCTTAAGCCACAGAATACCAAGAGCATAGAGGATGTGCCCAGGCATCCCGGCCAGTCTGTGAGGTGAACTCTGGCACCAGATATGGGTTCTCAATCATGCTGACTGGCAAACATGTTTGTGCTCCTTCCAAGCCCTTTGACATAACTGTGTGTTGATTCAACCCAGTTGCAGTCTATCAGCTGTTGTTGGATGCCGCCTTCCTTGCCTGCTTTGAAACGGTCAGAAAATGAAGTAATGAAGCAGCTTCCAGACCCCAGGTAGGGCTGCACGGCTCCTACCCTCCCCACAGTAAAATGCAGAATATCTATCCCTGCTGCCAGAAGTCTGAGGCACAATGATGCACACAAAAGGAGACAGCCCGGTTTTTAGCATATGCCAGACGTTACTGGCTACTACTTGGTCGACCATATGTATAATATTTGCTTCATACTAGGGTGGTCACTGGTCATACTAGGTGAGCAGTACTCTGATTCTACTTCTACAGACAGAAGCAGAGTATTGAGACATGGCTCTTATTGTTCATCACATCTGTCTCCCCCTGCATGGTACCAACTGATGTACCCTACCATGCCATAAAACCAAAGCAAGAGCCAGGAACCTGGAATTAATCAGGTTTGTCTATCGGGTTCATCCTGTATTGCTTCATGGAAAGCCTTGTGTGGGCCTCCTTTGTCTTCCAGGCCAGCAGCCCTACTTTCCTGCCTACCCTAGCAACGCATTCTCATGAGGCTCCAGAATATTAGACTGGGATTCTCCTCATGCATTCTGCTTATGCATTGTTCAATATGAGCAGGGTGTGGAAGCAATGGATTTGGCTTAAGTCACCCTCCATTCTATTTCTGGTAGACTGCAACATCTATGAACCTCAAGCCCTTGAGCGAAGTAGCAGTCACCAAGCCCTGGCACATATTTTCACAAACACGTATGACTTTTCACTTTCAAGTCAAGACAGGGACACTTGACTGTGTAGTAGCTACCTGAGGGCTTTGGTCTTGATTCTGCCACCGACATGCTGAAATCTGACACCTGTCATCGACTCACCTAATTAAACTCTTCTCTCACAGGATCACAATCCTGTTTCATGTGGGTGGCTAGGGACTGAGATAGCCACTGCTACAGTTAGTTTTCTGCTCAGAAGGGAACTGATGTCATTTGTCCCCCACCCACAAGCCCTAAATTGAAAACAAACTACAAATTGCATTATTATTTATAGTGCAGAGGTTGTGTCTTTAAGATGCTGGAGTCAATGCTTAAAAAAAAAATCAGTTGCTTAGTTTATTATTTTTTGTAAATGATTGTTTGGCTGGGGTTCCTGTGTCATGACACAGGGCTACTTGTTACATTTCCATTATTTTGAATTGAAATAGAGACAGGATGAGACCACATGAGGTGCTTAGGACACAAAATTAAGGCAACACTCACTCTCAGGGCATTCAGCTATCAAACTCTACCCTCACACAGCCGAGAAAATGAGTGCTTCCTTAATTTTTCCACCTTTGCCTCAATCAGAGGTTGGCTTGGGGTCAGCCGGTGATGAAATTATCATCATATGACTCTGGAGTGTCTTATAACCTAAGTCTGGGGGATTCCAATTCAGTACAGTTGGAGTGGGGCTCTTACATTGTTTCACATAATAATTTAAATATGCAATTATGTTTGGGAGTCATTGGTTTGGAGTTTATAATACCACAGTGGGCTGATACTGTGATTAAAACAACAAAAATCAACACCCCCCCAAAAAAAACAAAAACAAAAAAACCCCAACCAAAACAAATGGGGAAGGAAAGGGGTTTATTTGGCTTATATGTGACTGTCTATCACCAGGGGAGCCAAGTCAAGAATTTGAGGCAGGAACTGAAACGGAGACCATGAAGAAATACTACTTAATGGCTTGCTCAGCTATTTCTCTTATAGAACCAGGCATAGTTGCCCAGGAAGAGCACCATACACACACACACACACAGTAGATTCCTACACCAATTAGCAATTGAGAAAATATCCTTCAGGCATGCCCACAGGCCAATCTGATGGAGGCAATTCCTTAATTGAGGTTCCCTCTTCCCAGGTGACTTTATTTTATATCAAGTTGACAAAAGATTAGCCAACACAGTGATCCTCCCTGGAATTAGGTCTTTCCAGATCTAATTCTATACATAGGGTTGTGTTTACCTATAAGTAAAATAAGATCCATGAATATTGGTTTACACTATTAGAATTTTTATTTTCTGAAGTCTGCATGTCCTTCGCTGCAGATAACAGTCAAAATCTCTGTATCCTCTTAGACTTTCCTCTGCTGTCTGTTTCTTGGTCCTCCTGTGATACTGTTTCTAGGGTCCATCTTCCTTAACTGGCCCAGAAAGAAACAGAAGTGCTAGGTCAGTCATCTCTGATCTCAGTCTCAGTATCAAAAAAGGGAAAGTCTTGCCAGGAATGCTTTTTCCTAGACAATCTCTCATAAATCTCATTGACTAAAAACCACATCAATTTAAGGGAGCCTGGGAAAACACAGAGCAGGTTCACCACAGTGGTCTTGGTTCTTTCCATCCTGTTACAAGGGCTGGAATTCCCAAGGGCTTGTTAAAAGAGATAACTGGGTT
This sequence comes from Phodopus roborovskii, assembly GCF_943737965.1. Lineage (NCBI taxonomy): Eukaryota > Metazoa > Chordata > Mammalia > Rodentia > Cricetidae > Phodopus > Phodopus roborovskii. The sequence continues at coordinate 1,048,757 of NW_026126540.1, read as the reverse complement.
CTACCCCCTAGACGTGCCAATTTGGCAATCCTAGGTTAGGACCTAAGAATTCATATTAAGTGACATTCATACTATGTGCTGCTACTGGTCTTAGGAAAACAATTTGAGAGCCACTGACTTCCACTAATTCCTTTCACTAGAGTAGATTAATAACATCTGGAGAGCATTTGGGGGGAACAGGGAGGGGGTAGGTGGTGGGAGTCTCAGATAGCCCAGGCTAGCCTTGAACTCCTGAGCTTTCTGTCTTTCCTCTTGAGTACTGGGACTACAGGGATGCACCACCACACCTGGCTTCTGCAGTATATAGTATTCTCATCTGGATCAACACCGGCAAATAATGACATAGAGACTTATTAATTCTAGAAGCTAGGCCTTAGTTTAGGCTCGTCCCACTAGCTTTTATAATCTGGAATAACCCTTTTAACCTTTCTTTCATTCTGTATTATCTGACACTGCCCCTCCCCCCCCAAATTAGTAACTCCTGCATGCCTAGATTCCTCCTCCTCTTCGTTTCTCTTCCTGGAAATCCTGCCTATGCTTCCTGCCTAGCTATTGGCCATTCAGCCTTTTATTGTACCAGTCACAGCAATACACTGGCACACAGTACAAATATCCTACAACAGGTGTGTGTGTGTGTTTGTTTGGAATATGGAGGTCAATGTCATGTTTCTATTGTGTCTCACCTTTTTTCTTTCTTTCTTTCTTTCTTTTTTTTTTTTTTTAATTTTAAGATAGGGATCATTTACTGAATTTAGAGCTCACCAGAGAGCTCACCAGTTTGGCTAGACTGGCTGGCCAAAAAGCACTAGCAAGCCTCCAGTCTCTGCCTCCTCAGAACTAGGATGACAGCATGACAGTGCTCAGCTTTTGTTTATTTCTTTCTCTCTCTCTCTTTTCATTTTCCTTTTTTTGGTGGTGGTGGTGGGGCACGGAGTCTCTCTCTGCATAGCCCTGGCTGTCTTAACTCACTATGTGGCACAGGCTAGCCTCAAACTCACTGGGAGCCGTCTGCCTCTGCCACTTGAATGCTGGAATTAAAGGCATGTGCCACTAGTGCCCAGCACCTTTTTTTTTTTTTTTTTTTTTAACATTGGAAATGGGGATCAATTCAGGTCCTCGTGCTTGCAGAGCAAGCACTTAAAAGATCAAGCCATCTCCCCAGCCCCTGCAGAGCACATTTAAAGCTACAGATTTCTTGGGTCCTACCACTAGCTGTTCCAATTTAATTCTTTTATGGAGTTCAAGCATCCTTATTGTCAAACATGATTTTAAGTGTAGCAGGAAATGGGAGCCATTACTTTAGGCAAACCACAGCCCTTTATCCAGAGCTGGTATTAAGGTTCTATTAGTAAGAAGGGAGAAAGAAAGTAATGGGCCGTGAATTCTGACTGTGATATCCAGACCTGTCTGCATTTTTGGAACACTCGGGACTCCTTAAGAATTCCCAGATACTGGGTACATCCCAGACTACTAATTCACTGTGGATGGCAGTGGAGCATGAGGAAAGGTTTTTGATGAGCCCCAGATGGTTCTAATAAACAGACAAATTTGGAGAACCCTGAGTTAAGAGAAGATTGCCGTGAAAATGATTCCGTTTAAAGACACTTTTCAGAGGGAGGTGTGAAGGAATGTTATCAGGATCGGAGAGAAACCTGATTTATTGAATTATAGCTTTCAAGTATGTTAGAAAAATCCAGTAAGAATGCTGTTGTCTCTCTGAACTGAAGAGCAGCAAGGAGGAAATGGGATCAGAGGGGTCAGAGCCCTTGGGTTAGAGGCAAAGAAAAATTTCCCAGCTGCAAGTTGTTGCAAAGAGATGTGGTGTGGCGAGGACCAAGTTGCACAATCCTGTCACTGAAGAGCTGTAAAAAAAAAAAAAAAAAAAAAAGGTATAGATTTTCATCCATTTAGAAGGTTCTAATGCCATTCTTCATAAAGGTGAAGAGGTGCATGACGTGACCTGTCTAGTTTTCTTTGAAAATCTTTTAGTTTACCCCTTGCCTCATTTCATGCCTCAGCTTAAAAGGCAGACCTCTGCATTAACAATTCAGAGAAAACATAACCCCTGCCTGCCTATCTGCTTGAATGGATAAAATATCTGACAGCTAGTAATGGGTTGCCGTGCCTCTAGCACAGACTGCTTGGATCTCTAAAAGGCTATTTTGAGCTTCTAGATGACACGCAAACTGCCAGAGAGAGAGGGCCATTCACATTTAATTTAAATAGGTTTCTGTACTTGAAATGTTAATACCATATTAAGGATGATTCACCATGGTATCTGAACTCTGCTACACACACACACACACCAGAGTAGTTATTTTTCATGCCACTTATGAATATAACTACATTTAAACTGTTTTTTTTTTAATGCATGAAAAGTGGTTCTTGAGAATAGGACCTGTCCCCTGAACTGTCCTTATTACTCTTCTGCAAGACTGGTAACAGACTCACCCTAACCGCAACCGCACCTCATCACCAGTGACGTGCACTGGCCCAAGTGCAAGAGAAGAGAAAGTAAGAGGCCTTCAGTGCAGTGAACTATGTTAAGACTTAACCTGTATTAGTGAGCCTTGGGTAGAAAATAACCGGATGGAGTTAAAGGCCAGAATAAGGAACATTTCCTATCATTAGTCTGCCAAAGGCTGCTGCACATCAGAACCACATGGGGCACCTTAAATCATCTGATGTCCATACTCTGTCTATAGCACTTATGCCAGAATGACTGGGTATGGAAGCCAGGCATCGGTAGTTTGTTGTTTTGCTTCTTTGAGTTATAGTTCAGGCTGGCCTTGAACTTGTAATAATCTTGTCTCAGCCTCCTAAGGTTACAGTCATGAGCCAACACACCTGGTAGCATCAGTAGTTTTTGGAGAGCCTCAGGTATATCTTCTATGGAGTCAAGTTTGAGAACTACTGTTCTTTTGTTATTGTTGTTACTGTTTTTTTTTATTTGGTAATTCTGTGGTTTCTTATTGGCTAGCTCTGTCTTAAGTATTAACCCATTTTTATGTATTTCTATGTGGTCTTACCAGCGAGAGGTTCTTTTGTTTTTTAAGTGGAGTTTCTCTGTGCAGCCCTAGCTGTTCTGGAACTAGCTCTTGTAGACTAGACTGGCCTTTAACTCCCAAATGCTGGGATTAAAGAGATGCTCCATCACCCCCTGGCTGAGAATCACTGTTTTAATCACCTTATATTATGGGACCTAGAATCTTATAGGAAAGTGTATCAACGCTTCTTCTTGCTTGTTCTTCTTGCTGAATTTTTGAATGTTAATCCCTGACTACTCTGCTTTTATAATTTCTCTGTTGTTTAAAAACAAAACAAAACAAAAAACAACAAAAACAAAACAAAACAAAAACAAAGCAAAGCAAAGCAAAGCAAAAAATCCATTATTAGTTAGCTCTGCAGAATAAAGACACTTTCCCCAGATTCTCTGCTGAAGGTCATGGCCATAGTCTCAATTTGGGCTCAAGGGATTAAGTAAATGCAGTAACTATTCCTATGATTGTTAAAAGGATAGCAGGTATTTGTTCCACCCTCCAGATCCTTATCAGCTGGAATGCAAGCATCATTTTGTATAACAGCTAGGCAATGAGATGACTTGGTAAAAATGCAAGCCATGCAAAGCAGGGGGTCCAGTTCCTAGCACTGAGCTCGGTATCAGACCAACCCTGGCTGAGTATTCTGGCACTAGGTAGGAAAAATAAACTGTCTTGTGTATGATCTTACATTAAAGCTGGATTTAAGTCTAACCAAACTAATGGTTCTCGATTTCACTATATATCAAGACACTTGGTGTGAGAAAAGCTGTCAAACAAGAGCTGTTTGACTGATAGCTATCAACCAGTGCCTTGTAGCCTTGGCAGCCTGCCAGCAGGAACCCAGAGCTGCCCCAGGGCAGGCAGGAACGGAGGCCAGATCTGAAATACTACTTTTGTCTCATGAGTCTCTGAGTTCATGGGTTGTCCAGATACTGGTCTACAGAGCTGTCCTCAGTGTGGTAAGGGAGAAGCACCTCTGTCACCCATGACTGCTCAGTGCAGTGTAACAAGCCACAAAAGTAGTGACCCTCTCACCCTCTTTGTTGAATGTTCCAAGTTCTCATTCATGATTCTGGAGTCTAGGTCCCAATGCTTTATCATCAACTGATAGTCTTTATCATGAGTAGAGTGGGGTGAGCTGGCAACATAGAGAACGAATAATTTGGAGGTACCCATCCCTGGATACATTTAGCAACAGCAGCTAAAAGGCACCTGAGGAATCCCAGAGCCTTGCTGGTAGCAGAGATGCTAGAGCGTGCAGAGAACTGGGACCGTAAGAGACAAAGGGCTGCAAAGAGAGACCTAAAAGCTGTAAGGACTGGCCAAGGAGAAGTTCTAGATAGCCATTAGAGGCCTGTTTGTTTTCTAATGAGAGCCAGAAAGGGAGTGGGAGGGGAGGGGAGGAGGAGCGGGGAGGAGTAGAGGGAGGGAAAACTGTAATCTGGATTTAATATGTGAGGGGGAAAAACGATTTTCAATAAAAGGAAAAAAGTTACTAGACCTGGTGACCGAGGCATTGAGCTAAGAGCTGTGAGCTCTGCCCCTCTAGGCTCAGAGCTCCTGCCTCACTAGGGGCTTTGAGGTTTCAAAAGACTTGTACCATTTTGAGTTCTCTTGGTTTTTGCCAGGGGTTCAAGATTTGAGCTTTTAATTGTTCCTGCAACCATGTCTGGTTCTTCCTGACATGACAGTGATGGTCTTATCCTTCTAGTGCCAAAAAAACCCTCCCTTCTGTAAGTTGCCTTGGTCATGCTGTTTTACCAAGGCAATCAAAAAAGTAACTATACATATAATGATCATTGTTCATATAATAATGATAATTAAAGGCAATAACAGATGTTGACAAAGTTGTAGAGAAGTTGGAACTTGTATACATTTCTGGTAGAGATATATTATGACGTGACCATTGGAAAACTGTTTGGCTCTTCCTCAAAAATAAGGAGTGATTTCAAGACCCAGCAGTTTTCCTAAGCTACTTCCCAAGAGAAATAAGAACATATTCACAGAAAAATCTGTGTGACTGTTCATAAAGCAGAATTACTCACAGTAGCCAAAAAGCAGGAATATATATCAACTGATGAATAAGTAAGCAAAACATTCCATACCATGAAAAGGAAGTATATATTCATGCTACAATATGAAAGAACCTTGAAAGTATTCTGAAAAGTGAAAAAAGCTAGGTCAAAAACACCTGTATAATATATGATTCCATTTATAATAAGTATCTAGAACATAAAAATCCATACAGACAGAAAGTAGATTGGAACTAAGAGAGGGAGAAATTAAAATGTAGCAAATACAGAATATTGTTCTGAAATTAATAATGGTTGCACCATCCTGAATACCTAAAAATGATTGGATTGTGTTTGCTCTGTCACCCTGTAATGTACATGATGCTATGTGTATGTATGCTTCTGGCCAGGTGTGGTGGTGCTCAGTTATAATCCCAACACAGGCTGACGAGGGGAATTGTGAGTTTGAGGCCAGCCTGACCTACATGGTGAGACAAACTCAACCCAAACAAAACCAAAAACACCATTCACGTTCTGTGTTTTGTCATATCTGCCATTCTTTGTCTTTATAGCATTCCTTCAGTCCTGTAAGGTGTCAGAAGGTTGTACAGATTTGCTTCTTACATCAATTCCAAAGTCCCTATAGATACCCTTTCTTAAAAAAAAAAAAAAAAAAAAAAATCCCTTTCTTTCTGCAATCCCATCCACCCACTTTTTATTGATATTTTTTCTTCTTCTGAATGCTGTACACAGTACCTGAAGGGAAAACATGAGTCCCTGAAGGGCTTCATTCCCTTCCCCTGCTAGAGGTGTTGTGTAGGGCCACCAGTAGATAACACTGTGCTTATTAGGAGTCCCAGTCTCATTTGAAGGCCCATTAGAAGTCTTTTTTCTGTGTTGTCTAAAGTACCTAGTAGTTAAATTTTATAGAGTGTGACTTATAACTCACTAATACTGTTCAGAAAAAAAAAAAATCAGAGCCTCTCCAACTCTGGAATAAAAGAAAAGAAGAAAAGTGTACCAAAGAGATAGATAGATAGATAGATAGATAGATAGATAGATAGATAGATGAACGTTGAGGATAAAGACAGAGATCACAGGCCTCCAACCCTTTTCATTAACAGCTAAACCTAAAAGGTGGGGGGGGGCTCCATTTATAATATTTGGTAGTCATGACTCTTTCCTTTTGCCCTGACAGAGCAGATTGTACATCAGATTCTCAGCAGGGTTGGTGATCCAACACAGGGAAGAGCTACCTCTTTCTTACACTTCTTTACTGGTAACAATCTGATGAAATACTTGTAGGAGGTCCCCAGTCACAGGTCTGTGAGATGCCTCTCATTGAACTTTAGGAAATGCATCAGAGAATCCCCCTGCCCCAGGAATCCTGCAGCCTCTGGTTTGTCCTCTGTCCTTCCCTTACAGATTGAGATGGGTACAAGGGAGAAGAATATAGAACACTCTTCAAGTTAACTCTGCTTGAAATAATCTTTGGCAAGACTAAGTCAAACAAACAAACAAACAAACTGGTGCCAATTACAGACTCAATTCAAAACAATGTATGTGCAGAAAGGGAAGAGGTGCTTGTTCTAACATCTCATTGATAAAAATAATTAAGGATGATAGGTTTAAAATTTACTCACTCCTGTTACCAGTATAACTTTAGTACTAGACTCCAAATCTTTAACCTAATGAAATGTATCTTTTCAACATAAGATTTATTTTATTATGCCTATGTATATATGTATAGGGGGCAGTGTATATGCACTCTGTGCTGCTCTCCCAGGGATACCCCTGAAGTTACAGGCTATTGTGAGCCTCCTGAGAGAGGTGTTGGGAACCAAACTCAGATGTTTTGGAAGAGTGACATGTGCCCTTGACCACAGAACTATCACTCTAGCTCCCTAATGTAATTACCTTTCTGGTGAATTTCACAAAATGGGAAAGAGAAGAGTAAGATTCATACAAGTAATAGCTTCATTCATTTTAATTAACAGTTTGTATAATTTAATTATAAGTAAATATTGACTGAGTTAAATCTCAACACAACTTTACTTGTATTACTTCAATCTCATATAAGAGTAGGGCTTCCAAACACATGCTGAAGAGTTGGCATGCCTCAGGGACCAGGCCTTCTCCCCTTTCTTGACTCACTTTATTGCAGAACTTATACTGATTGACCACTTCAATTCTCCTCATTTCTTCACAATCAAAATTCAGTCCATTGACTTGACCTTTGGAACAAGCAGGAGTAAGCACTTCCTATTGCTATCATTGTCATTGGTAAGATTACAGTAAAGGCCCATTAAGGAAAAATTCCTTTTGGTCTAGAGAATTGAATTTCTGACTTGGGTGCAAACTTACCATTCCAGTTGGGACAGGTAAGTTTCCTGGCCAATCGACCACCTAGGAAGATAGGCTCACCTTAGGTCATGCTAAAGAGGAAGGCAGACTTTAATGAGGTATTATTCTCTTCCTTACTTGAATGAATTCCTTCCCTAGCAAGGTCTCTACAAGCCAACAAGAGGTTGCTATGAGGTTTGGTGGATCTGCCCACCTTTCTGAGTGTAAGTTTTCCTTTCTCTCTCTCCTCACCCCCCCCCCCCCAATACTGGTCAAACCCAAGTATACCTTTTCTGATACTTTAGGCTTCCTAACTCTTTTTCTATTTCCCTCCCCCCACCATATGGCTACCTGTTACCATATGGCAAACTTCCCTGCTGGTAATTCAAATACCATAGCTTTTTCTCTTCTTCCTTTTCCCCTTCCTTTTCCCTTCTCTTTTCTACTCTCCTCCTCTGAGGAGCTCTCAAGATTTACAGCTTGCCTCCCACAGGAGTTTGTAGTTGAATGTTTTTGCCTATCTGGCTAGTCCCCCCTGGACTTGTTTCTCTCCTTCTCTCAGGTCCCTGAAGCCTCTTATGAAATAATCACTCAGAGGCTAATAATAGATATAGCTGTTTGGTCAATGGCTCAGGCTTGTTACTGGCTAGTTCTCTCTTATAAATTAACCCATTTTTAAAATAGTCTGTGTATCACCTCGTAGCCATGGCTTACAGGTAATGTTCTAGCATCTTACCCCTTTGTCAACTACATGGCATTTCCCTGACTCCATCTTCTTTCTCTCTGTAACTCTGTTTGGATTTCCTGCTTAGCTATAATTTGCCCTGCCGTAGGCCAAAACAGCTTTATTCATCAACCAATAAAAATAACTCATATCCACAGCATATGGAAGTGTTTCTTTTAGTAATAATAAAATTGACCTGAAGCTTCTGATTGAGTCCATTCTTACATTCTTTTATCAATGAGATTAAGAACCCTAAGAGGGAAATCCTAACTCCTCTGGATAGCTAGTCCCAGAAAAACCCTGTAACATTAATCTTCCCCTCTTAGTGGAGCCTGCCATGGGCCTTCTGTATAAGATTTGTTCTTCCTCACCCCTGCTTCTGTTCTCTCATGGCACTCAGCTTCTCACATGATATATAATTAAATTTTGACTTTCCCCTTGTCATTGTTAATCATTAAGTGGGTATTTTGTAAAGACACCCTTGCTTACAGGACATAACTGCCTAATGATTTTTAAAACGGCTTCTGTCTTTGTTTGCTTTCTATTGCTGTGATAAAATATCATAGCCAAAAGCAACTTGGGTAGGCAATGGTTTATTTCAGCTTCTAGTTTATAATTCCTCACCTAGGAAAGCCAGGTTTGGAACCCAAGGCAGGAACCTGGAGGTCAGGAGCTGTAGTTGAGGCCAGAGAGGAGTGCTGCTTACTGGCTTGCTCTCCAAACCTTGCTCTGACTGCTTCCCTATACAGCTCAGGACCACCTGCCCAGGGTTGTCAGCACCCACAGTGGGCTGGGTCCTCCCATATCAATCATTAATCAAGAAAATGCCCCCCAGACCTGTCTACAGGCCAGTCTGATGAAGGCATTTTTCTCAGTTGAGGTTTGCTCTTCCCAGATGACCCCAGTTTGTGTCAACTCAAAAAGCTGACCAGAACAGCCTCTGGGGTAGCTGTTTATTTCCCATCAGGCCCTGGAGGAGATAAAGAAAAAGAAGCCACTCAAAATTGCTGACTCATCCTTTCCCACCCATGTTAGGTGACCTGGTATAAACTCACCTCATTCCAGTAGTAAATGTCTGTCATATTTTGAACATACAATGTATGAAGTATGACCTCAGTGGAATGTGTTCCAGTGTGCTCTTCTCCCCCGGAAAAAGGACTTCTTTCCTGTATGACTGCCTGTCTGTTTGCTTAGACACACCTTGCAGGTAATAAATCTTCCTTCATTCTTTGACCTACTGATCTTTCTCACTGAGCTCCAAACCCATAGCATCAGGTTACACCAGGTCCCTACACCTACCTGTCTTGGCACAGAATAAGTATCAATAAAAATTCTCAAAATTAATTTATATTTTCTGTGTCATTTTAATAATAACTGGATGTTTTAGTTCTTTCATTTACTGGATTTTGGGTCATCATCTGAAAATTAAAATTAATTTCAAAAAGTCATCTTAATTATTATCCATGCAATATTAATGTGTCAAGCTCTTCATCATAGTCACTTAGCAATCCCATCAAGGAGACGCTTATTATTATCCTCATTTTCTGTATGACAGAAACTACTTAAAGTTTATTTCCAAGCCCAAATAGGTAGGAAACAACCAAATAAAATTAAACTTAGCTAAAAGACTTACTTATTTTATGTGCATTGGTGTTTTGCATGTCTGTCTGTCTGAGGGTGTCAAATTCCCTGGAACTGGAGTTATAGACAGTTGTGAGATGCCATGTGGTTGCTGGGAATTGAACCAGGTCCACTGGAACAGCAACCATTTCTCCTCCCATGTACAAGTTTCTTAGCCTCAGTAATTTCATCTGTAAATTTTGGCTCACACTGTCAACTTTGAAGGCTAGATAAGCAAGGAAGATAGTGTTTAAAATGGGGCTTTTTAAAATGTTTGCTGAGGGCTGAAGAGATGACTCCGTGGTTGAGAACACTTGATGTTCTTCCAGAGGACCCGAGTTTGATTCCCAGCATCCACCTGGTGGTTCACAACCATCTGTAAGTGCAGGTGCCCGGAAAATGACATCTTCTGGTCTCCTCGGGCACTGGACACACACGGTGCTCTGACAAGCATGCCAACAAAACATCCTTACACATAAAATTTAAAAACCAAAAATATTTGATAAATATCTTTTGGAAAGATTTAAATGAGCTTATAATTAACACACACAAACACACTCACCTCCACACTCACCCCTCCCCATATAACACACACACACTTTCATAAACAGAATTCAGAAGAGGGTGCAAGCCTGTGGGGAAGCTAGTAGCAGGTTTACACTGAGCTTTTCTAGAGCCAACAGACTTGCTTAAGAGAAGTGGGGCAGAGAAGAGCAGTGTTGCAAACCAGTAGGGAATGATAACCATATTCCTTTGAAATTACATTTTGTTCTTACCTCCTACTGGTTGGCTTGCTTGTATGTCTTTGCCAAACCTCAGAGCAGCCCCTTTTCAATACTTCATTGAACAAGTGTCATGGGATACTTGAAACTTCCTGAAATTACTCATCCCATACAGCATGGACTGTTTTAGGTGCTAAATGAAAGAAAACCTCCAACCTTTTTGCTCTAATTCAGACAGGCTTCTGTGGCAAAAGTAGGTAAGGAAAGATAAGACAACTTGGCAGTGTTAGGTATGGGGGAGTAGGTTGATCCAAAAGCTGAGAAGGCTCATAGGTGAGACAACCAGCTAGTTCCAAGACTCCGCTTACCTCTTTGGAGGAGCCAAGACTTGCTCCCTGTACCCTGGAGGGGCCACCCACACTTTCCACAGATCTGGCATGGGGCAGTTATTATTGACTCATGTTCTTTCCTTTCCAACACTACCTTGAAACACTGAACATTTTGTAAAGCAACAATTTAGTGTTATTATGTAGTCAGAATTCATCAGGAAAATACTAGAAGAAAGAAACTTAATACAATTTCACTAGTTTAATATGGAAAGAACCAAGAAAAAAATCCCATGTATTTAGTAAGGATTCTGCCCATGGATTTGATACCTGTGAAACTTTCTGTCTTCTGGTTCATAACACAGTTTCTGATTTTGGGGAAGGCAGGACAAGGCAATATATAAGATGCCAGAATTAAATGAAGTTGTGAATGATAAGGCTTTAAAACATAGCAGCTTAGATAAGGTGACACTTTATCTTCCTGTTCTCCTTTCTTTTCTTCTTTCTATTTTGCTTTTTTTTTTTTCTTTTTGGTAATATTTTCCTGTTTTATTTTTATTGTGTGTATGCATGGTGTGTGTGTGTGTGTGTGTGTGTGTGTGTGTGTGTGTGTGTGTGTGTTGGCATACATGCTAGTGAACACACCACAGTGCACAAGTAGAGATCAGAGGAAAACTTTGAGGTGGTAGTTCTCTCTTTGTGCCTTTGTGTGTGGGGGGGTGGGGCGGGTCTAGGGCTCTGACACTAGGGTTGTGTGTCAGGAGATTTTTTTTTTTTTTTAAACTTGCTGAGCCATCTTGCTGGCCCTTCTTTTCCTGTTCTTTAATCCAATCTATCGTAATCAGTCCAGATCATTAAGGGCTAACATTTCTTTCAGCTTGATCTTTCTGCCATTCTAAGGCTGTGGCAGCTCTCTGGTAAATAATTAAAAGAAAGAAATCAGTTGAAATGCTTATCTGGCATTCACAAAGTCCTGAGTTGGATTCCTAGCACTGCATAAACCTGGCAAGGTGGCACATGTTTGTAAGTCAGTAGTCCATCAAGAGGTGGAGGCAAGAACATCAGAAGTTCAAACTCATCTTTGGCGATGTAGTGAGTTTGAGGAGATCTGTAAATCCAGTCTAGGTTATGCAAAGAGAGAGAGAATTCAGAATTATCACAAAAGGACATTTACTAAAAGGAAAAAACCTTCCAGTGACTTTCAGGGCCTGGATGTTGGCAGTACCCAGATAACATTCCCACTGCTTTGGTCATCACAGTTTTTACTCTATCTGTCACCCAGAAATTTTTTTAGGAAAAAAAAAAGTTCTATAGTAGCCTCCCCTTCCATTTAGCTGGAACTAAAGGAGAAGCAAGGATCTGCTTACCTGAGCCCTCAAGATGCCATGCCTGCCTCCTTCCCACACACTGGAGTCTCATCCACGCTGGTCTCTCCTTGCTTTGTCCTCAGCATGCTAGACTTAGTCCTACTGCAGTTTTGGCACAATTCAGTCTGTCTGCTTTTATCTCTTTTCTCAGAGTGGTCAGTCTCACAACCTGCTCACAGACTTGTTGGTTAATATCTCTCACCTTCTTTGCTTTCCAAGCCCTCATCCCTACTCAAAATATAGTTACTAACCTCAGCATAGAAGATGTGCTCTGGGAAATTTAGTGTCCTTCCTTCCTCCCTTCTTTTCCCCTCCCTCTCTCTCTGTCTCTCTTTCTTTTGGTTTTTCAAAACTGGTTTTCTCTGTGTACCCCAGGCTGTGTTGGAACTCAGTAGACCAGGCTCCCTTGAACTCAGAGATCTGCCTTCCTCTGTGTTAGTACTCTCTTATTTCTGGAACTTACTATAATACCTAGCACATGGTAAGTGCTAATAAATCATTATTAAATGAGTGGACAAGCACATGGAACAGATTTGATTGCCGAGGAGCACAGATCTTATTGTTTAACAAAGGAGTTTCCACAAAGAAGTGAGATGAATGGATTAGATAACACAAGTACTATTTGAAATAATGATAAGATGGTTCAGCAGATAATGGTACTAGCAGTCAAGCCTGATGACCTGAGTTTAGTCTCTGGGAACCACATGATAAAAGTAGAGAAATGAGTCCCACAAGTTGTCCTCTCACCTCACACATCATGGATGCTCATGTGCTCGAGTGTGCTCCAGCATTAAGGGGCTTACCAATTTTTTTGTTGTTACTTTTTTTTTTTTCCCCCAGACAGGATTTCTCTGTGTAGCTCTAGCTGTCCTAGAACTCACTCTGTAAACCAGACTCGATTTGAATTTATAGAAATCCATCTGCCTCTGCCTCCTGAGTGTTGGGGTTAAAGATGTGTGACCAGCTATTAATCTTTTTGGAATAGAGCTAGTTAGCATCACTACACAGCTAATTAAATAATTGTGCAGTTGGAGTAAAGCTTTTTAAGACCCCCCCTAAAATATAACTGACTTTTCTTCTGATTTGTCATTAGAATAAAAAAGTTCTGATCTAAAAATAGTAGGATGAAAAAAATTAATATATATGAATTCACAAGTTCTGCTAGTTTCCTTAGGATATACATTTCATTAGGTATTATTTCCTTGATTTTGAATTCTCAGAGAAATGAAATTAAAGTCATAATGAGCTCCTGTAACATATCTATCAATTCAGGCCTCCTAACGAATCTGTAAAGCACAATGAAAGGCAAAACCAAGAATTCCCAGTGTAACAGAGACACAGAGCCTTTTGCAAGTTTTGATGGAGATAGAGGATTAGGGAGTCACTTTGGAGGACAGTTTGACAGTTCTACCTGAAGGTAGTGGTAGGTTAAACATAATTGGTCTCTATAAGCTCATAGGGAGTGAACTTTTAGGAGGTGTTGCTTTGTTGTAGATAGGGCCTTGTTGGAGGAAGTACATCACTGTGGGGTCAGGTTTTGAGGTTTCCTATGCTCAGGATATTGCCTAGTATCTCAGTCGACTTCCTGTTGCCTTTAAAATGTAGGATTTTCAGCTACTCCTCCAGCACCATGTATGCCTGCATGCCGCCATGCCCCCTGCCATGATCATAATGGACTGAACCTCTGAAACTGTAAGTGAGCCACACCAATTATATGTTTTCTTCGTAAGAGTTGCCATGGTCATGGTGTCTCTTCACAGCAATGAAAACCCTAACGAAGATAGTATCATACAATCCAACTGTGTTGCTCAGCTTTTCATCACTACAACAAAAGATTAAAGCAAATTTACAAAAAGAGAAGTTGTATTTTTGTTTCTGGTTCCCAGGTTCTTTTAACAAGCTTTTGGCTTGTGGTGAGTCAGCACAGGTGTAGGAGTATGTGGCAGAGCAAACTCAGAAAAATAAAGGACGTCAAAGAGACTAGAGTTCACAGTACTTTCAAAGACATTCACTCAGTGACCTCCCACAAGGACCCATATCCTGAGGGTCCCACCATCTCCCAGTACTGTTTATCAGGATCAAGCCTGGAACCCACGCACAGCCTTTTGTGGAGGGCTTTGAAGATCAAAACTATAGAGCCAGCAATCCCACTTGTGGGTATTTACCCATGAGAATAAAATTGTTTGTGCAAAATGCTTACTTAGATGTGAATGTTTATAGCAGCCTTTCATTCTTGACGAAAGCTAGAAATCACTCAGCTGTCATCCAGCTGGTGTATAGATAAGCAAAATGCTGGGATTCTACACAACTGAACGTTATGCAGTGTTACAGAAGAGCAAAGGTGGTACTCTAGCATGGTGGCTCTCTCAAGTGCTTTGTTATAGAAAGAGGGCAACCCCCAAAAGCCCTCTTTACACAATGGAACATTCTGTAGAAAAAAAAAACAAAAAAAAAAAAAAAAAAAAAAAAAAAAAAAAAACACAGGAACAGAAAACGATTGACTGGCTGACAGGAGCTGGAAGTAGGACCAGGGCCAAGTGTCAAAGGGCATGGGGAGTGTTTGTTGAGTTAGTGGAACATTCTATATCAAAGTTGGGATATTGGTTACCTAACCATATGCACTTGTGAAAATTCATAGAATGTTATCCTAAAAGGAGCTAACTTTCTTGTAAGTAAAAAAAAATCACAATAAACCAAACTCCAACTCTGAAGGAAGAACAAAACAAGACAACCCACCCCCACCCAAAATAAAGGAAGCAGGAAAAGCATTAAGCAAGCATCACAGGTATGAGGGACTTAAGGGGCAGAGAGGACACATGGATGGGGGGGGGGGTTGCATCTGTTCTGAATATACACATGCTTTTATTTAATTTTCCATTTACATTGTATTAGCTATTATAAAAACAATTACAAAAAGTAAAAATGAAAGGGTATTACAATGACAAAACAAACTTTACAAATCATTTACATAAGCAGTGTGTAAATCTGGAAGAAAGAATACTGGTGGTTAAACGACAAAAACAAACAAGAAGTAAAGACTAGAAACTGGCACACTTGGGGTACATTTTCCCAGGTCCGCCCCTTTAATCTCCTTTCTTAATGCCTTTTAAAAAGGGATGAGGGAGCATTATACAACATGCCCAAGTAATTAATAAAAACACTGTGTTTAGGGGAGAAAAGGGATTGCAGAGTATAGGCTCAGTGTGCAGAGATAAATGTGCTCAAGCAGTTTTGGAAAGAGTACAATTGGTTCAAATCTTTCCAGAAACCAGTTTGGCAAGTCTATGTTAAGATGTGGTGAGTGTGTGTGTGTGTGTGTGTGTGTGTGTGTGTGTGTGTGTGGTGCTTGAGAGGTGGCTTAGGGGTTAAGAGTTAATATTCCTGAATTCAGTTCCCTGTACCTTATGTGCCTATGATTCTAGCTCTGGAGATCTGGCTCTGTCTTCTGCCTCTGGACACATACATGTGCACACGCACACACATGTAAAATCAAAATCAATCTTTTAAAAAAAGAGAGAAACACTAACGAGTGTCCAAGCATTGTATCTAGCAATTTTACTACTGGGAATCTATTATAAAGCAATAAACAAAGATAGAAGAACAGTTTTATATATAAAGCTGGCTAGCAAAAGTTATTAAGGGAAGCACAAAGTTTGAAACAACCTACATATCTACATTAAGAACAAATTCCAGTTATGAATATGAAAGTAGTATAAAGTTAGTGGGAATGTTATTTTTAAAGTTTTCTTTTTCTTTTTCTTTTCTTTCTTTCTTTCTTTTTTTTTTTTTTTTTTTTTTTTTTTTTTTTTTCAAGACAGGGTTTCTTTGTTTTGCTTTGGAACCTGTCTTGGAACTAGCTCTGTAGAACAAGCTGGTCGTGAACTCACAGAGATCTGCCTGCCTCTGCCTCCCAAGTGCTAGGATTAAAAGTGTGCACCACCAACATCTGGCTATTTTTGAAGAATTTTTAATAACAGAACAATGCTTATGAAATGTTATCAAAGAGTAAAAATAGTATAAAAAGTCTAATCTTGGGACTGGCTTTGAGGTTAAGAGCTTTTGCTGCTCTTGCAGAGGACACAGGTTCAGTTCCTGGCACCCATGTGGCAGCTCCAACTGCTTGGAACTTCAGTTCAAGGGGACTAACCCCATTTTCTGGTCTCTGCGGGCTCTTGCGCACACAGGGTGCACATAAATGTTGTGGAATAATCTTTTTGTACACTATGAAGATGTCTTTGCCAAGGTGCCTTCTGATTGGTTTAATAAAGAGCTAAATGGCCAATAGCTAGGCAGGAAGAGTTTAGGCAGGCCTTCCAGGCAAAGACAGAGAGACAGAGAGAGGAGATGATTTAGGCATGAGAGAGACAGCAGAGGACACAGAAAGGAAACAGGAGTGCAAGATGGCAGAGAGGCAAGAAACCATGAGGCAAAATGTAGATTACTATAAATGGGTTAATTTAGGTTATTAGAGCTAGTGGGACAAGCCTAAGCTATAGACTGAGCTTTCATAGTTAAGAAGTCTCTACATTTTTTTTTTTTTTTTGAGCTGACAGCCCAAAGGAAAGTCTGTCTACATATAAACTCAATCAGGCAAATACACATACATATAAAATAAAAAATAAATATTTTAAAAATATGTAATTTTCTATCAAAATATTTGAACATGTGAAATTTCAAGGACCTCTGAAATAATTCCATGACTGAAAGCACTTGCTGCAAATCCTGGTGACCTGAGTTCAATCCCTGAAAGTCACATGGTGGAAAGGAAAAAACCAACTCCAATCAGTTGTCCACTGATCTCCATGTGTGTGTTCTAATATGTGTTCACCCACACATGTGTGTCTCCTCACAGACACAAATATATATATATATATATATATATATATATATATGTATATATATATATATCCACCTGTAGGCAGAGGCTCTTGTCCTGCCATGTCCCACCATCCTTGAGCCCCAAATAAGCACACAAAGACTTATATTAATTATAAAACTGTTGGCCAGTGGCTAGGGCTTCTTAGTGGCTAGCTCTGCTTTAATTATTAACCCATTTGTATAAATCTATGTATTTCCACGTGGTCTTGGCTTACCGGAGAATGCCCCGACCTATTATTACTCCTTCCGCAGCTATATGATATCTCCTCGAGGTGCCTCTCTGACCCTCTCCCCAGAATTCTCCTTGTCTCCTAGCCCTGCCTATCTTTCTGTCTCTATTTGCTATCCACCAAACAGTGTTTTTATTCATCAACCAACAAGAGAGACATATTTACAGAAGGACAGCCCCCATCATCCATCACCACCTCTTTCTAAAAATGTTTTCAGAAAACAGTTTACTAACTTTCTGGCAATGGTTGTTGTGATTTAAAAAGCAATGCAAGAAAGACACTATTCAACAGAGCTCACATGGAGGATTTTATTATTATTATTATTATTATTATTATTATTATTATTATTATTATTAAGGTAAAGAGAATGGGAAAAAGAGGAGGTAGAAGACCAGCCTCTGGAGACAGGAGCAGCAGAAGAAAAAAGAAAGAGGAGAGAAGAGACAGAGAGGCAGGCAGAAAAGGAGAGAGAAAGATAGGAGGTGGGCAGGGCTCTTTTAAAAGGGAACATAGTGTATACGCACAGGTGGTGCTTTTAGTAGTTGCATTTGAGGACCTATCCTGTCAGAAGAACCCCAAGGGCAGGCCAGTACAGATGCTTGAATACTAACAATGGTTGTCTGTGTTGTCTACCTTTGTTTTTATTCTTATCCGCTTCTCTTTTTCTTAGAAACACTAAAAACATTAAGTGAGTTACTGTGAAAAGCATGAGTTCAGGCTAAGAGAACTCAGTGACTTCTCCAAATCATTATTGTAGCTGTCCCACAAAAATACATAATGATGACTAGCCCTGGAAGCAATATATTTGTATTTGTCTTCCAAAGCTGTAATATTTGGTTTTGTTTATTTATTGTTGTGGAATCCTAGCTTAAGATGTGTTACAATCATTTATGCTGTGAAATATTTGTTTAATGGTGCAAAGACGTGTTGCATTCTTTTATGTTGCATTTGTTTAACTCTAAAGCTGTGCTGCTTTTCCTGTCTAAAACAGCTGATTGGCCTAATGAAGAGCTGAATGGACAATAGCTAGGCAGGAGAAAGGATGGGCAGGACTGGCAACAGAGAGAATAAATGGAAGGAGACCAAGAAGAATGAGGAGTGAGAAAGGGAAAAGGAGAGAAGGATGCCAGGGGCCAGCCACCCAGCCACCCAGCCAGCCATGGAGTAAGAAAGAAAAGAGATATATAGAATAAAGGGAGCTAAAAAGCTCAGAAACAAATACAGAAGAAGATAAATGGGATACTTTAAGTTAGGAAAGCTGGCAAGAAAGAAGCAATGCTAAGGCTAGGCATTCATAAGTAAGAACACGTTTCTTTATATTTATTTGGTGTCTGGGTTTCCAGCTCCTAAAGAGTTAAAAAACAAAACAACAACAACAACAAAAACAACCAACTACAACTACAGTTTGTTTGTTTTGGTTTTTGAGATAGGGTTTCTCTAAGACTCACTCTGTAGACCAGGTTGGCCTCAAACTCAGAAATCTGCCCACCTCTGACTCCTGAGTGTTTGGATTAAAGGTATGGGCCACCACTACCCAGCCAAAGCTATAATATTTGGGAACAAAATACAATACCACTAATGTCAGGAATATGTTAGAGATTTTATTAGAAATTCAGTTATGGATTTTGCACTTCTGCAGTTTAACTTCAAAGCTTTTTAATATGAAATTTAAGGTTCTAATATTTATTTTCATTTTATGTGTATGGACATATGCCTGAGTATATTTATGTATACCACTGTCTTATTTAGGATTACTGTCACTGTGATGAAACACCATGACAACTTGGGGAGGAAATGTTTTATTTGGCTTACACTTCCACATCAATGTTCATCATCAAAGGAAGCCATGATGGGAGCTCAAACAGGACAAGATCCTAGAGGCAGGAACTGATGCAGAGGCCATGGAGAAGTACTTCTTACTGGCTTGTTCTTCATGGCTTGTTCATTCTGCTTTCTTATAGAACCCAGGACAACCTGCCCAGGGATGGTACCATCCACAATGGACAACCCCCCCCCCCAATCAATTACTAATTAAGAAAATGCCTTACAGTTGGATCTTATGGAGGCATTTTCTTGATTGAAGTTCCGTCCTTTCAGATCACTCTAGCTTGTGTCAAATTGACATAAAACATGCCAGGACAACCACCTATGTGCAAATGCCCTTGGAGTTCAGAGAGCCTCAGATTCCCTGGAACTGGGAGTTACAGGTTGTTGTGAGCCTCCTGATATGAGTGCTGGTAACTGAGCCCATATCCTTGTAAGAACAGCAAGAGCTCTTAACCACTAAGCCATCTTCCGCCCCCCAAATGTAAGGTTCTAGGGATGTGCCATCTAATATGGTAGTCACTGGTCACATGTATCTATTTGAACCATTCCCACTGAGCCATGGAGCAGGATGATAATGTAAAATACATGCCAGATTTTAAAGAGGAAAATAATGAGTAAAAACATTGTTTATCATTTGTATTGACTACATTTGTAAATAATATGCACTTATAGGTCAAATAGAATGTCTTGTTTAAATTAATTTTAGCTTTTCGCCTTTACTTCTTTCATTGTGGCTACTAGAGAATGTCAAATTAAACCTGTGGCTTACCTTCATTTCTAATGGGCAATAATGCTTTAAAATCTGTTCTCAGTCTAGCCTTTGAGCCTCATTTCCTCCCTGTGTTTACCCATGAATAAACAATATGAGCCTTCCTTTCATCCGGAGATAAGATAAACTGTTCTGTTCCTCAGGCTGCAGTACTTTCATCCACCTTAATTCTTGGTAAAGTGCTATTCATCATTCAAGCCTAGTGCTCAAATGCTGGTGCCATCCTCTGTAGTAATTAGGGATCCTATACAGGTGCAAGCTTAGGAAATCACATTAAGAACCCCAACTGAATAGCCATTTCTCCTCCTGTGCCTACAGCTGGGCGATGGGAGCAGTAGCCCCTGAGCATTTCCAGTCTTTGGCTTTCTGATTCATTATGTTTGGTGTAGTCACAAAATGGCTGCTTCACCTCCAGCCCTTAATCTGCATCTTGCAGAGAGGAGAGAAAGAGAAGTGGTACACAGGTTGGGGTATTTTGGTGACCAGAAAACAGTTTTGTAGAAAATTTCCACAAAAATTTCACTTGTATCTCCTTGGTTTGGGTTCTGTTAAATGATGTCCCACTTTGCAAGGAAATATAGATCTTCCGGGTTTGCTGTTGCTTTGTTGCTGTTGTCTGCTGATCTTGTTAGCTTTGGTTTTTTGCCAGACACAGTGCTGCAAGGATGTAGTAGTGAGGCAAAGGGGTTTCTGAGTCATGCTATCTACACGTCTCTGATTTTTTTAGTCAGAACTGATTTCCCTGGATGGTGCTACATACGCACTGAAGATTGTTACTATTTTTACATTTCCTTTCCTAGCTGCAAAGGAACTTTCTTTCTCCTATAAGCAACATTTTTTTTTCCTTCAGGCAAAGAACACAATAGTTTATCACATTTTAGATTTTATTAATTACTATTACATTCCAGTTGGCCTCTGGGGCCTTTTTCTTCGTCTCACACAGTGCCTGGAGTCTGAGAGCTTTGCGAAGCTTAATATTTAGATGAGGAAAAAAATACTGGCTTCTGTATATACAAGGAAAACAGTGATATAAAAAATCAGCAAAGGTTTAGCTAAATATCTACAAATCATAGTTATATCCAATGTGCTGATTGTTAACTTTAGTGTCTACACAACATTATTATAGATATACTGTGTTATGATCTGGCTTTCTGGGACAGACATGATTATACAGAGAACACAATGAAGTATCGATCAAAGGAATGACTCCTAGCTTTAGTAGGTATTTTCTAGAGCCTCCCTGCATCTTTTCCAGCCAGATTATCATTTCAAATCTTTCCCAGTACCTGAATTACACATTAATAAATTGGCAAAGCCAGGTGTTAGCTGTTCTAGCTAATGACCTATGAGTAGAAGTGGGCTTGTTCTCTCCTCTCTCTGCCCCCTTAGATGTGAAGGATTTAGAGGGAAGGAGGGATTGAACCCTTTTTGCTGGAGGCAGCCATATCAGTGAAGAGGTGGAAGCCAACGTCCAACATTTTTGGTTCACAGAGCAAAGACAGGGAAAAAGAAAAAAAGAAACAAACAAACAAAAAAGACCCAGGCCTGTGAAATCCTTTGAATGCCCTGACTCAACACTTCTGACATCTTTCTGTCTGGATGTACAGTTATGTGTGCAAGAGAATTTTAGGTCGATAGGCTGCATGCTTATCATAACACATTATGTATTCAAGGGGTGAAAGGTGGCTCAGCAGTTAAGAGCTCTTGCTGCTCTTTATTCTATTTATTGAAAAAATTCATAGAAGCATATTTTAATCATGTTTTTCCCCTCACCCAATTACTCCCAGGTTCTCTCCACATCCCTACCCACCCAGTTTTATGCTCTCTCTCTCTCTCTCTCTCTCTCTCTCTCTCTCTCTCTCTCTCAAAACCAAACAAAACCCAAACAAGAAACTCACACTGAAAACATTTACCAAAAAACCCAATAGAACAACAACAAAAAGCCTGTATGCAGCAAAATAAGACAAAAAGTCTGCAAAATTCCATTGAGTTTGTTTTGTGTTCATCAACTACCTCTGAGCATGATGTCTGCCCTGACGTGTGGTTAGCATAGCCAATGAGACTCCATTGAAGTAAACTGATTTTCACTTTGGTCAGCAGATATTGTCAGTTGCAGATAACTTCTTGGTTTAGTGTGGGAGCCTGTGTTCCACTTTCCTTCCCCTCTCAGTGCTACAGTCATATCTAGCTTGAACCTGTGTAAGCCTTGCATGTTCTGTCACAGTCAATATGAGTTCATATGTGCATCCGTTGTGTCTGGAGAGCACTGTTTCTTAGGAGTCACCCACCACCTGTGGCTCTTACACAAGTTTTCTGCCTCCTCTTTCATATGGATCCCTATGTCTCCATGAGATAGCTTCTATGAAGACATCCCATTTAGACTGAATGCTTCAAAGTCTCTCATTCCCTTCCAGTTGTGGTTCTTCACATTAATTCCTATCTACAGCAAGAAGAATTTTTTCTGACGAGGGCTGAGAGAGGCACTGATTTATGGGTACATCAATATGTTATTAGGAGCCATTTATTGCTATGTTTCTTTAGCAAACTAACAATATTAGGTTTTCCCCTAGGCCCATGCTCTATCTAGTCTCAGGTTCTTGGCCACTTTGGTAATGTTAGGTATAAGTTCCATCTCATGCAATGAGCCTTAAATCCAATTAGAAGATGGTTGGTTACTCCAATAACATTTGTCTCACTGTTGTACTAATATATATCTTACAGAGAGGTCATAGTTGTAGATCACACAGTTTGTAGTTGGGTCAATGGTTAGTTACCCTTCTCCTCTGGTATGCTTCAGTGTACCTGCTAGTACCATGAATACTAGTCAGTAAGGGTGAAACTTCTAGTTAGGCACCAGCTTGACTTCTCTGTGTCCATTGACATACGTAAGTGCTATCTTCTGCAATCCTGGCTTATCATCAATCAGTTTGTGGTGAGACATGCATAGCAATGTGATGTTTGGGATTTTCCCTGGAGTTCATTTGGCCAATGAGTCCACAAGATATTACCTCTTCCTGCAAGGTAGGTTTGACTTGGCATAAGATGTCTTGCTGGGACATTTTCTCCTATATTATTTGGTGACTCTGTTTGGATGCCTTTCATATATGTATATCATGTAGGAAGCTTCTTCTGAAGTAGGTTTTCCAAGTGGCTTTTAATGTTAGTTGTTACTCCCCATGTTCTTCCTTTACCCTGTCTCTTCTATCTCCTTTCTTACTCAGTTCCCCTATTTTAGTTTCCCCTTTGTCTCTTCATAACAGTCTATTCTCTTCCTAAAAATTCTACCCCACCAACTGTGGAGCAAGTGCTCAAACATATGAGCGTGACTCAAAGCATAAGATGGTTCTCAAAGCTGGAGTTGCAAGATCATGATCATGCATTAGCAGCACGACATGGTTCCAAAGTCTGCAATTACAAGATCATGAGATCATGCATTAGCAAGTATTGCTTCTGCTTAGGCCTTGCTGTGCTCTGCTGCTGCTTTCTTCTGTGTCTTCTTAGGCCAGTTTTCAGAATCTCTTTGTGTGTTCAAATCGCCTTTTCTTATGAGGTACTAGTTTGTACTTGATTAAGGATCACTCTAATGGTCTCATTTAAACTTAAATCACTTATCTAAAGGCCTGCTGCATTCTCAAATACTAGAGTATTAGGCTTCAACTAATGAATTCTGGAAGGAAACAATCCACTAACACTTAAAACTATTACTACAACAGTAGATCTCAGCTTATGGCCCACATTTCCTGATTCCAGCTGTGCTTTCTTTATGAAGATGAAAGGAACATTGACCGCCCTGCAATCTCAGTGTGGGTTATAAGAACTTTCAGCAATAATAAAACTAGCATTTAGAAGGAAGTGGAGGTGGAGATTCATCATCAGCGTAACTCATAGGTATAGGAACCAGAACATTCCAGTGTGACTCAGATCTACAGTGAGAGCCCAACTCTACAGAGTCATGCTAGTCCAATGGCTGTCACCAATAAAACAAAGGACCACAAATGCCAGTGAGGATGTGGGAAAAGAAGAACCTGTATTCATGGTTGGAGAATAAACTGTTGGAGCTATGACAAAAAAATATTTTGATATTTCTCAAAGTATTAAAAATCCAACTACCTACCACATGACCCAACTATACTGTTTACACAGAAGTGCTTGAGTACCCTTGTTTATTGCTGCCTTATTCATAATAGCAAAGAATCAGAACCAGCCAAGATGACCATCAACAGACAATGAAAATTACACAAGGAGTTTACAACAGAAGAAATACAAATAGCTAACCATTTAAAAAAAAAATGGTAAGCATTCTTAGCTATCCAGGAAATCCAAACTAAAACTGCTTTGAGATTGCATCACAGTGGCCACAAAAAATAAATAAACAAATGAATAAATAAAACAAAAACAATAACAAATGCTGGGGTGGATATGGAGAAAAAAAATATCCATTCACTATTGGTAGGAGTATAAACTGGTGCAGCCACATGGACATCATAGTACAGATTCCTCAAAAATACATGCTTGGTACTGTGAATTGGACTAGAACCCATGACTTCCTAAGGCATAGGAGAGAACCTAATCCTATCATTCTCCTGAATGGACATGGTAATAAACAGCCCCTGAGTTCTCACTCTTATACCTATAAATTAGGTATACTCATTGGAGTAGCTTCTCTTTTCAGTAGATCACAATTAACACAGAGATAATTGACTGGTCTGTATCCAGAGACCAAAAGATTGTGGGGTTCTCAGCTCCAAAATGAGATAGCTGTGTTACATCCCCTGTGTTCCCAAGGGTTGGGGATCACTGCAGAAGAGGAGGAAAGACTATAATAGCCAGGAGTAGTGGATGTCTGCAATGAAACAGTGTTTGTCAGGCATGACCAGTCATTGCACACATGAATCCCCAGGGGTTATGACTATGTATATGTTCAAGACCTCAGCAAGATCAAACCAGTTGAAAAATCTGGGCCTTTAAGGGGAAGGGCTCATAAGCTTCCCTCTATTTGAGGAGCTATTGGTAACTGGTGTTTACTGGTGGAAGCAGCATCAGTTTTCTTCAGGGATGTGATCTGAGAGAGGCTACACTAGTTCTAGAAGATGATACCATATCAGTGCACATACAAGAGGCACTAAGTGGACTTGGTGGGTTTAGAAGCAATGCACATGAAGTTGGGAGGGAATAATGGGGAGTAGGAGATAGGGGAGGAGCTGGAGAGGACAGATTAGGAAGGGATTTGATCAAAGCACATTATATGTATGTATGAATTCTCAAACAATAAAAGGAATAAAAAAACAGTTAGCATGTGAAAATTAAGGAAAGAACAGGTTCTTTAGCATACTGTATATTTACATGCCAAAGAATAAAGTTAGATTTTTATTTTATACCTCATGCAAGAAAACAAAAAAACAAAAACAAACAAAAAAAAACCTAAATGTAAAACTTATTATAAAATCTCTATACATTAGGGCTGAAGAGGCTGGGCATGGTGATGCATGCCTATAATCCCAGCACTCAGAAGGCAGAGACAAGTAGACCTTTGAGTTCAAGGTTCAAGGCCAGCGGTCAACCTAGTGAGTTCCAGGGCAGCCAGAGCTATACAGTGAGAATCTGGCTCAACAAAAGACCGGGACAGGGCTGGAGAGATGACTCAATGGTTAAGAGCACTTATTGTTCTTGCCGAGGACCCAGGTTCAGTTCTAGCACCCACATGGTAGCTTACAAACATCCAAAACTCCAGTTGCAGAATCTGGTGCCTTCTTCTGACTTCCACAGATACCAGTCACACTTGTCATGCATATAATTACATGCAGGTAAAACTAGTCATATACATAAAATAAAATAGTCTAACGAATCCTGTCAAAAAGCGTAAGGGGGCTGGAGAGCTGTCTCAGTGGTTAAGAGTCCTGCTTACTCATCTAGAGGACCTGGGTTTGATTTCTAGCACTCACATGGCAGCTCACAACTATCTGTATTCCAGGAATTTGATACCCTCTTCTGGCCTCAGTGGCTCTGGGAATACACATGGTATACAGATACACATGCAGATAAAACATCCATATACATAAAACAAAGATGAATAAAGATAGACCAACTGTAAATTTAAAGAAAACATAAGAAAAAAAACTAAAGGACACTGGATTTTGTAATGATTTCATGAATGCTCTAACGAAACTACAAGCAATAAAACCAAGGTAAATAGGATTACAACATATTTGTGAACTACTACATGTCAACAAAATAGTGACAAAGCAATACCTTGAATTGGAGAAAATATTTGCAAATGACATGTGTAATAAAAACTAAACTCTTGTCAGGCAGTAGTGGCATATGCCTTTAATTCAACCACTCCAGAGGCAGAGGCAGGTGGGATCTCTATGAGTTCGAGGTCCAGCCTGGTCTACAGAACTAGATCCAGGACAGCCAGAGCTGTTACACAGAGAAACCCTGTCTCAAAAAGCCAAAATTAAAATTACACACACACACACACACACACACACACACACACACACAGACTACAGAGCAATAAAGGGAGAACTGGAGGCCTCCTCTGGCCTCTGTACATGTGTACCTGCACAGATGAATAACACACACACACACACACACACACACACACACACAAACACACACTAACAACAACAACAAACCCTGTGTTGTTCAAGGCAGTGTTATACTTTTGAAAAAAGAAAAAGAAAATCTTGTAGCATGCTATAACATGAGTAAACCTTGAGGATATTATTTATACACAGAGCAATACTTGCCACAAAAGAATAGTTTATATGGCTGTGCTCAGATGAACGACCTAGAGTCAAAATCACAGAAGGTGACAGTTGACCGGTGTTGGCTAAAGGCTGGGGGGTGTGCTGGGGTAATACATATTTAGTGATTTAGTGGGCATGGAGTTTCCCACAGCGGGTAGAGGGTGGGATGGCAGCACTGCAGGTCAAAGCCAGGACTTTGCAGGTGTGAGACAAACACTCTCCAGGTGAGCTGTGCCCCATCCAAGAGTGTCAGTTTTGTAGGATGAAAAATTTAGGAGGACCTTCTGGGAAACAATAAATATGTGTGACAGTGTAAATGTTTAAGTGTGCATTTAAAAGTAAGTTGCTAAATCTAATCCTATGTTCTTAGTCTCAGTAACGATCTCAAAGTCTAGGTCATATTTTCAGTATGTTCTGATTTATAAACACGTTTATTCAATTACTGGTAGTGTACAATGGAACTATTGAAATAATACTTAGGTTAGGAAAAATGTGTTTCCTCTGCACTTTTCCCTGAAGATTTTTTAAGTGCAACTAGAGAGTTTATATGTTGAATGCTGAGAACGGTGTCAGTGTTCAAATATGAGGTTTGTTCTTGCCTATCAAGCCGGAGGAAGTCAATACTCAAGTGGGTGAACTTTGGCAAACTGAGAGCTAGCTGCTACCCTGGGACTGCCTCCCCACCGAGTACAGCTCTCTTAGTGCAAGAAGAGGCAGTCCTGCTTTTTCTCAGGAGTTGGCATCCTGCCTGCTCCCTCCTTTGGAGTGTAGGCAAAGTTCTTTTATTTTGTACTTTCTCCCAGCGCTATGGGGAACAAAGCACGTCCTCCTGTCGTTTTGAAAGCAGAAGCCCTAGGCCCATGCTCCAGGAGAGATCAGCCTTGGAACATTAGCTTGCGTAGTGTGCAGCCAAATCACCTGTTTTGAGTCCCCAAAGGTCCTAAGCACAGGCGGTGCTGGCTGCTCCCGGCCTGCAGGCCCCTGGCTCTTGTTGAAATGTTTCATCTCCAGTAAGGAGTCATTTCAGTTGACTGGAAACATCTCCTTCCCTCCTACTCCCCGCCCAGAGCATGTACCCTTGACTCTGATAATAGTCTTATAATTATTGCACGATCAGCATGTTCCAACGTCCTGGGGCGTTTCATCCTGCCAGCCATTCTGGAAGGAGTAGCAGTACAGCTGGGTGTGGCCAGATCCCAGCTCAACAGTCATTCAGAAGAAGGAAGAGCTTTGCACTTGGCTTACAATCTAGAGCATTCTGGAATTGTTTAATGATCATTTCCCACTAGTTTTTGCCTCCTGCAGTTTTCCTCCTGTAGAGATGAGGTTGCAAACCATGTCATTACATCCCAGCAAGGCTCAGGAATGGTGCAAGGAGTAGATCTTAAGCTATCATCAACCTTCCTGCCACTTTTCCTTCACCAAAAACCCTGGCCTCCACCCTCACTACACCTTCCCTGCCACTCTAGCAAAGAATTAACAGGTTCTGTGTCTGTCCAGATTGACAGGGGCCAGTGTGGTAGCACATATCTTTAATGAGGGGGGGTGTGAGGAGGGGCGGGCAGAAGAGGATTTCTGTGAGTTCGAAGGCCAGCCTGGTCTACATAGCATGTTTCAAGACAGCAAGAACCACAGTGGGACCCTGTCTCAAAACCATCCAAACAAACAAACAAAAAGTGTGACAGGGACCCTGTACAGGCTGCTGTAGTTATCCTATCCTACAGGCAAGAGCCCTGAGAAGTGAAACTTGCTTTGGTCTCTTTGATCACCGAGAACCAACAATAACAGATTATACAAGTGAACATTGCCCTGAATCACAGACAGCTTTACAACTGATCACAGAGTTTGGGAAATGTTTGATTTTTCAGTTACAAACTAGAGAGATATTGAAGGCTCAGCAGAGTGAACTCTTTTGTACGTGTTCACTTATTTTTAGTCTCTTGATTAGACTCAATATAGACTAGCTCTATTTGCTCCCATAATTAAACAGTTACAATTTACCTCTACCAGTCATATAAATTACAGTGTAAATGGCAGATAACAGTACATAGAAATTAAGAACAGATTTGATCTAAGAGCATTTTGCTTGCTTTTATTAGTGTACACATATGGTGATTAGAAGGAAAGCTTGTTTGAAATAATTACAAAAATAGGGGCTAAGAAAATAGCTCAATTGGTAATATTTGTTGTACAAGCATGAGGACCTGAGTTCAAATCCCCAGAACTCAAAAAAGACTGGGCACAGAGGTGTAGGCCTGGAATCCCAGTGCAGGAGAGATGGAGACAGGCTGAGCCCTAGAGCTTGTTGGCCAGTCAGCCTAACTTAACTGATCTTATATCTTAGAGACTGCCTTAAAAACATGGTGGACAGGACAGCTGAGAAGTGACACCTGAGACTAACTGCTGGCCTCTACACATGCATGAAGGAACACACATACACACACACACACACACACACACACACACACACAGAGAGAGAGAGAGAGAGAGAGAGAGAGACAGACAGACAGACAGACAGAGAGAGATATATAGAGAGAGGTGGGGGGGGGCAAGTACAAAATGTTGTGATTCATCCTGAAGGATTATTTATAGGGAAAACAGGTCTATATCATATACAAAAAGATTTGTTCATTCCCACTATCCTACCTAGTTAGGAAAGTTGCAGGATGAAGTGAGGTAATGAAAGCAAGTTTGAGAGGCAGCTGTGTGTAGGATGCTGTTCGGGTTGCTTGCTGCCCAACCCTTAGCTGAAAGAGGCCCTTCCCTGCTCTAAATAGTGGCAGATGGTTGAGCATCCAGGACTGGACAGCTGATGTTGATGGTGGTTTATTAGTTACATATATAGTTTTGGAGAGGGATACTGGTCCCTACCCCATTCATGCATTCATGCTGGGCCACAGGGGAGTTGCACTTACGACTAGAGCAAGCTAGTATGTGTTATGAGCAGCAGGCTTTGTACCAGGGGCTGGGTGACCCTGGCTCCTGATGTAACTGGTTTGTTTAAATAATTTCATGGGTTTGCAGGGAAATAAAACACTGTTATGTTGAGGACTTGGTAGCATGTAGTTGATTCAGTGGATAGGGGATTGAGGCATGTGGGAGCCTTTTCCCAGAGAGCAGGGGCATCTCTGGCAAGGGCAGGGCAACTCCCGTTGAGGCTTTGGGGGTGGGGGATTGTATGGCATCTAAACAATACAGGACATTTTAAATTTTTACACTATCAATATAAAAGAATATGGGAGTTGTGGGTTACCGTGCAGAGACAAGTCCAAGAGTCACATCATACTCACTATTCATCAAAATGGCACGGGAATGACACCAGGAAAGTCTGCTCTCAGAGATACAGATCTCTCAGTATGAATGCCAAGTTCCTCAGGAAACTTATCTTTGTCAAGAAGGTCATAATGGGGCCTGGGGAGATGGCTCAGTGAGTGAAGAATTTGGCATACAAGCATGAGTAAGTGAGTTTGGATTCCTAGGACCTACATAAAAAAAGCCAGATGGGTTGGACCTGTCAGGAATTTCCAGGTTAAGGGAGGTAGATAGAGACCGGGAATCCCCAGAGACAGCTGGTCATCCAGACTAGTCAAGATAGTGACCTCTGCCTCAATATGTAAGGTAGACAGTGACGGAAGATACATCTGTTAGGGATGTATATGAACATATATGTATGTGTACCCCTCACATGTATCATATACATCTGATTATATGTATATTTGCAAAATTAAAAAAAAATAAGCACATAAAGGCCTGGAGGAGATACAAGCCAACAACTCCAAGACCAACCCCTGTCTCCAAGCTTAAGGAAAGCAATTCCAAGATCCGGAAGTGTGTCAGCCATTAGCTCAATCCTTTGCCTACATCTCCCATTGCAAGCTTGGGAAGCATGTTCCAGCTGCTTTGCTAAAGGTCCTAAGTTCTTCCAGCAAAGGCCAAGGGAAGGGCTCAATCCCAGACCCATGCTAGGATTTTTTTTTTTTTTTTTTTTTTTTTTTTTTTTTTTTTTTTTTTAGGAGAACAGTGTTATTTGGGCTCATTGTTTTAAGGAGAAGAATGTTATTTGGGCTCAGGGTTTTGGAAGTTTCAGTCTAGGATCACTTGGATTTCTTGCTTTGGACCTGTCAAAGCAGCATGTTTTGGTGGAAATATAGGCTGAGCAAAACTGCTTATCCCGCTCCTGGTTAGGAAGTGAAAGAAAGTAGGTAGTATCCTGGGGTTCCACTGATCCTTCCAAGGAAGGTCTCTGATTGACTGAAGACATCTGATTAGGCCCCACCTCTTTCCACCACGGGAAGTTTCCACCAGTTCCCATGATATAAAGCTGGGACAGAGTCTAACATGTGAACCCTGGGGAAATGTTTTTAGATCCACACTGACAGAACTCCATAGAGAAGACTTGTGCCTGACAGTGTGATGACAGTACTGGTAGGATCATCTGGGTTCCAATGGACTTCAGGGGAGGCAGCAAACCAGGGAGAAGAGGTGTGGTTAACGCCTGCAATGACCTTAACACATAAAGTATTAAGCTGTAATGTGTGGCTCTGACTCTAAGCACAGGGGAGTTCAGAATATAGAGGAAATTAGCTGCATTAATTGGGCCACAAAGACTTCATTAAAAAATATGGTACATGGGGCTGGAGAGATGGTGCAGTGGTTAAGAGCACTGGCTGCAGTCCTAGAGGTCCCAGGTTCAATTCCCAGCAGCCACATGGCAGCTCAAAACTGTCTTTAACTCTAGTTTTAGGGGATCTGGCACCCTCACACAGGCACACATGTAGGAAAAACACCAATGCACATAAAATGAAAATAAATCATTAAAATATATAAATAGATTTAAATTTTTTTTAAAAATAGGGTACATGGAACTTGGCTAGACCATTAAGAGTAGATTAGATTAGAAACTGGGGGAGCTGAGTATATTGGGCAAGGCATTTTAGGAAAGAACCAAAGTTAAAAATAAGTTCCTACTTATGTTTAAAGAGTGTCCAATTCTTTATTCAGCATATGCTTATTCAGGACTTTATTTAAGATTTGATCCATATTAGTACTGTGGACGTCACGTGGCTGGGGCTTGCCACCCATAGATGTAGACACAGTTTCCAATAAAATGGAGCAACTTGTGGGATGACAATGTAATTTAATTACTGTAAGCACCTTTAGGTATATTGTAAACTATCCATCCATCCATCTATCCATCCATTCATCCAATGGTACTAGAGATTGAGCCCAGGGCTAACACATTCTAGACTCTTTACTACTAATCTATAATGTGTGTTGATTCTTTTTTTTTTTTTTTTTTTTTTTTGAGACAAGGTCTTTTTAATTTCATTAAGCAGACCCCCTAACTTGTTATCCTGATCCCTTAGTCTCTGTAGTATCTGGGGTTACAGGCATGTGTCATCAAGCATTTTAAAATGTCTAGGACCAGAAAAAAGAGAAGAGTGCCTGGGGATGCATCACAGTTCAGTGGCATAACACATGCCTAGCATAGCCTGAGTTCAATCCCTCATCCTCCACCATTCTCAGCTCACAAG
This sequence comes from Phodopus roborovskii, assembly GCF_943737965.1. Lineage (NCBI taxonomy): Eukaryota > Metazoa > Chordata > Mammalia > Rodentia > Cricetidae > Phodopus > Phodopus roborovskii. Next base: position 1,016,612 of record NW_026126540.1, on the reverse strand, counting down.
CAAAGAAAAATAATTGGCCTTGGAGGCTCATAACTCTTGGAGACCATTAGCCAGCCTGACCCTGTGGCCCCATCTTGCCCATCAGGGTGGCTGAATCTTTGGGGCTCATCCCTAGACTCTCCTTCTTGGAATACACTGAGCACACCATGTCTGTACTCCTGGAGCACCAGGACATGTTCTTTCCTGTGGAGCATTTGGTACTTAATGCTCCAGCCAACTGAGCTACCCAGAATGTATGGCAGCCCCAAGGAGAAAAAAATTGAGCCTCTAAATTACTGAAGGAGCACTATGTTCCTTCCAGGACAGGGTGGTCATTTTCCAGTTGTCCAGCATGAGTATGTACCCTTGAAGATATTTATCAGAGACTTGATTCACCCCTTGTACTTGGCAACCATAGAGAAGCATGCCTGCCAGCATGGCCGCAGGTTTGTGCTAATCTTGAATCTCAAATAGCCTCATTTGACAGTGAAGATAAAGGGAAGTTCTTTGGCTCTATGAAACTCCCTGTGACTTGACTTTTCTTCCTTAGTGGATTATTATGTGAGATATACAAACATACATATCTGTGTTGTTTGTTTGAGACATGGTCTCTATCCCTAGGCTGAGATCAAACTCATTTTGTAACTAAAGATCTTGAACTTCTGATCCCCTGTCTCACTTCCCAAGTGTTGGGATTATAGGTGTGCACCACACACTCAGTTTATGCAGCATGGTTCACAGTGTAAGACTCAAAGCCAAGCTTTTGTGCATGCTAAGTGAACATTCTATCAACCGACCTCCATTCTTAGTATCATATTATTTGTTTGTGTCACTAAAGAGTTTGGATAAAATATAAAGAGACAAGAAAATGCTCCTCCTTTGGAAACCAACAATAATAACAGAAGAAAACATTTACAAAAATAGAAGAAATGTATAGACATAATTACTCCCAAAATGACAGCAACTAAATCCAAAAACTGTAAGATGTTTAAAATTCCCATAGCAAGAAATAAACTTGTCCTGGGATAAATGGCTATATAGATGAGTCTGAGGGGTTCCACAAAAAGAAATTAGTTAGAGGGCAATTAGATGACAGTTTTAGAACAACCAGGGCTACACAGAGAAACCCTGTCTCAAAAACAAACAACATCAACAATAATAGTTCATGGGTCCTTGTGCTTAAATATCACATTAGCCATCCTGAGAACTGTCAGCAGAATTTAAGGGTAGTGATGACTCTCTGGATGTTGACAGCCTCAGACCAGAGTCTCAGGAAATCCTGAAGTATAGACTAGATCCATTAGAAGAAAGTTGTGATCCTAGAAGTGATAATGAATTTGACTGATGCCTTACTAGGAAAGGAAATACCCAAAACCTGTTAATGAATCAGTAAAGCATGTAATGTCCCGGAACATGGACTACTGTACAGTACATTTTTGCAGAGGTTACATCTCAGATATGATCTTTCCAACTGGAGATTATTTGGAAAATGAATATTTAACAATCATGAGGCAAACAGATCATCACTTATATGCTAAAGAAATTCTGAAATCATCTTTGGACTGTGGTTTTCTTTGGATCCCTGAGTTGCTTTTAAACCATAATATCTGCTTAAAACCCACTAAGTAACTCTAAAACATGAACCTTAGATATGAATTTTAGAGGGCAAAAAAATGTGATGATTAGCAGATTTTCAGCATTCATGCACTGTGGGAGTTGCTAGACCCCCACTTTGGGATCTGGGTATAGTGGTGCCACAGGTCTGCTCCCAAAGTGCTGAGTGAACATTTGAGCAGGGAGGTTCTTGGGCCTCAGCCCACTTCATAAGACTAGAAAATACTGTGGTTTTCAATTTCTCTGTCACTCACAAAAAGTGTTCTATGTAGAGTACAAGGCAGCTATATAGAAGAATTATGTGAACATAATACAGATGGGACTTTATTTTGCTTTAGTTAGTTGATTTTGCATAGCTGATTTTGCATAACTTTACTTGTTCTATATTCAAACTTTTTCATCATCTAATCTGAAAGGAAGCTACTGTTTGCCAGGTCCTCAGAACCAGGGTAAAGTGAGTAGAATATTCATATCTAGAGCACAATGAAGGGAATGCTAATAACTCATATATCTCAATAAGAAGTATTTTACTGTAATTTTAAAAAATGCTAAGCCATGGCTTGAGAGCCAGTTGCCCATTTTTGTAAATAAAGTTTCATTGGGGCTAGGGTGAGAATTAGAGTAAGTCTATCAATGATGAACTGTCACACAAATATCCTTATGTATATTTTCCTAATTATTTTCATTATATTTTTTTTTAAAGAGCATTCTATCCCAGGTAGCCAAACTGTCTTCCAGTGTCACTTGGGTCGATGGCAATCCATCAGTGACCAAGTCATCCTAGATTAAGAGCCTCAGTTGCTGTCTGTGCACAAGGCAGACTCCACTCCTCTTTCTCAAGTGGGAGCAGTGGCCCTGTTTCCCCATCATCTTGACTTTGCAGCTGGCTTGACCCCACAAGTGCTCATTTTCCATCATCTTGATTTTGCAGCTGGCTTGACCCCACAAGTGCTCATTTTCTTGGATTTATGTATTTTGAAAGTCTTCATTCCTCTCTTCTAATTATTAGAATGAAATCTTACTAGGTTGTTTACTTTCTAAAAAGCCACACTTCGCCTGGATTTGAAAGGATGTTTAATAAACAATCTGTATCAACAGTGTGACCTGTGCCAGTCTGTTAGCCTAAGTGGAGCTCACTTCCTCCACTTGTCAAGTCAAGGACTTACTTGCCTTTCAGCTTCATAAAGAAGCACCAAGTAACCCCCTTGCAATCTACAGACTTAGTATGTTTCCCACAAATGAATGTGCACACACATGGATGCACACACATGAATGCACACATGTAAACACATATGCACACACTGTAAGGATTCAGGCATTACACTGGCCTGCCCCGACACCTGGGAGAATGCACTCAGGCAGTACCCTGGTCAGCCCAGGGCTCCATGGCTGCTATGTCGCACATACGTACAAAGAACCCTTTAAAAGAAAAAAACCCACCCACTTCTGCCCTCTTTTCCCACTTTTTCTTTGAAGGGACAAACAGGACTTTTCCTGCCTCCCTCTTCTCTTTTTCGTCTTCTTTCCCTCTCACCTCCTCTTTCTCTTCTTCCTCCCCACATCTCCCTTCCCTTTCTAATAAATTTCTCACTTAAGCTCTGTCTGCCTGACAGGTTTGTCCCTCACCCTCCATGGAATCTATCAAGGTCCCCCTCACCCATTATTCCTATCATTTGGTGCACGTGATTCGGCACCTTCCCCTGGCATCCCTCCTGCCCCTTGCAGTCTGAGGTACGATGGAACCCTGTAACTTTCAACTCGGTCACTTTTCCAATTAAGGATCAATGGATTCTTGCATCCACCCCTGCCATGTCTCATGAGCTCACCCCTCCCATGCTTCTATGAGTTAGGATCTCGACCGTGGCCTCTCAACATTTGGCTTACTTCAGAAAACTCCAGTACCAGTTGATGTCGAGTCTATCTGCTTCTGGGAGCCCCGCCCCTGATTTTGTGCTCGACAGACCACAAAAATCAGCCTGTGCCTTTCATATTCGATTCAGGAATTATGCTGGCCTGCCCTCTGGTACCTGGCAGAATACACTCAGGTGGTACCCTGATCAGCCCAGTGTCCTATGGCTGCTACGTGCTAGCGCTACACAGTGCTAGTGTGCATGCAGGTGCGAAGGACCCTTTAAAAGAAAAAGCTCTACTCACTTCTGCCCTCTTTTCTCATTGTTCCTTTGAAGGGGCAGACAGGAATTTTCTGCCTCCCACTTCTATCTTCTTTCTCCCCCCTTCTACCCACACTTCTCCCATCCCTTTCTAATAAAACTTCTTACTTAATCTCTGTCTGCCTGGCATGTTGTCCCTCACCCACCATGGAATCCGCTAAGGTTCCCCTTGTTCATTATTCCTAACATACACAATACATTCCCACCACACATGCCACACACATACACACCACATATTCACTCTGCATACACCCCACATAAACATATACACACACCACACACAAACATATGAACACATATGCTACAAACATACAAGCATGTACAGAGACACACTATATACACACCATACGCATGTGCATACACATGCATGTAGACATATGCATACATATGCCACACTAATACCACATACATGCATGCACACACATGAATGCAAACACACCCCAGACACATACACACACACACCACAAACACAGATGCACATAATAACACATATATACATACCACACCCATGCACACACATACACAAAAATATATGCACAAAATGCATATACACATATAGACATGCACAGACACATGCACAAATATCCATTCATACACTCCCTCAACATATACCACACACATATATACATACCACACACATGCATGTATATACATACCAGCAACATATCTCACACATGCATACCCACATACCACACGCATATACATGCATGCATACTTGTATGTATGCACACACATACATATACACCCCCAAAAACCATACACATGCATGCACATCCATACTTATATACTGTACACACATGCCATGCTGCACATATCACATGCATACACATACATGTACACATTCATGTACACATATGTAGACACACAACACATGTGCACAAACATAATACCCTGTGCAAGCACTACACATATAAACATATGTACGTATCCACCCATACATGATAGACACACATACCCACTTGCACACCTCAACACCAGACACAAAATATACACATGCACACATACACCATATACATATACATACATGGTCTCGCACACATATAGGCACATACACATGCCCCACACACATGTACATATACACCATACACACAAATATATACACACAGACACTTGCATACTGAATGATCCTGACTGAATTTTCAACACTCAGCCCTAATCACAGCACCTCTTTCCCTGGCCTCTCAGCTTACTGAGTTGAGTCCAGACCTCTTAACTTCTGAGCTGGCCTTAAATCCCACTGTTCATATATGAGCTTGACAGTCTTCTACATGCTTACTCTTTCTGTCAGCCTTCTTTCCTTCCTTGCTTCCATGCTTCCTTCCTTCCTTCCTTTTTGTAGAGCTCGGATTTGCATAAAGTGTGCAATCATTGGTACACATACACACACACATAGACCTGTATATTTACACACCTGAATCAATGCATACCTCCCATTCCCCCACCCTACACTCTGCAAGCTTTCCTGTGTCATCCCTGGTCCATGTACACAGTACCCATCACTCTAGGTTTTGCCTGCTCTTAACCATTTTATAAATAAAATTATATGACTCAGGTTCTTTTCTGTCCCTCATCTTTCAATATTGGTACTTGGGGAGCTCATCCATCAGATGCATTTATCCAGTTCATTCATCTTTTCCATCAATCAATAGCATGCTGCTGGGTGAGTGTACCACCTTTTATGCATTGCTCTGCATCTTCTTAAAGGACTTAGAACTGTAGAGCGTGAGTAAAAAACCAGGAGGCATTTTTCTGAGGCCACAGGATGGGGTGGGGGTGGGGTGGGGGTGGGGTGGGGATGGGGTGGGGGTGGGGTGGAGGTAGGGTTATTCCCACCTGGCCCAGAGTGGATTATGAGGCAGTGAAGAGAGACACAGAGCCAGAAAGAAAATCAGCACTATTTATTTATTTATTTATTGTGAGAAATAAGACCATTATATTCAGGTGACTGTAGTTCATATATTTTTCAAATGCTTCTGTAATATTTATGTAGCCTTTCTTCCAAGGAACTGGGAATACATTTAAATAATGAGTTGCCCTGGCGCCTTGGTAAACAGACTGTTGGATTTACAAATGAGGAATTTTTGGATGAAAGAAAGAATTAGAATTAAAGGTACTCAAACAGGCTTGTGCGGGAAACATACCAGCTTTAACCTCATCTCTGCTTTCTTTTTCCTCAAACTTAGAGGTTGACAATCCACGGGGTAAGGCTACAGACACCAGGACCAGAGGCCTTTGGTGAAAATATGTGCCCTGCCACCACCACTGGACCTCGGGCAAATTTCAGTGCCACCTCCATGCCTCAGCTGTGCCACTTTAGAATGGGATAATAATAGTTAAATTAGCTGGCAGAGTGACCTGAACAATGCTGTCATATAACAAGCAATTAAAAAGTGCCAGCTGCTATTATTGTCTTGGGCCCTATAAATTATCACTTCCCTCATTCTCAGAAAATTAGATCACATTCAGGCATTAATAACTATTAAGGCTTCAGCTTAACACACCAGGATGAAGCATTCCTTATGTTCCTGGGGGACAAAGCATTTCCAGAGGAGAGTCAGAATTGGTGATATCATTTTCTTTTAAAGGGGTAACGAGGAAGAGATTAGAGAGGCCAAAGCAAGTCTTACTCAAAGTATTTCAACCTATTGGAATGTTTGAAATACATGTATTGTGTTAGAGGCACCGGTTTGCATCCTTTGCCTTGTAGAACACACTCTAAAGACACAGGATGGGAGGCATTAGGGAGCTGAAGCCCCTTCTGCAATGTTGCTAAGGAAACTTAGGAACCCAGGGCTGCTAATTAAAATTAATTCAACTGCTTGCGCATACATTGGGTCCTAATGAGACGAGAAACTGCAGTAAAATAATTAAAGGATGAAAATATTTTCTTGGAGTAAAAACAAAAGCCAGGGAGGCTGTGCACTCTCAGCTCATGTGTTTCTCTTCAGCTGCAGCTGGAGAAAAGGGAAGAGGTGTGAGGAGCAAAGAGATGGGAAATTGAAACAAAACCTTTCATGTGGTTGGCTCAATCTGGGCAGGGCAAATAGGACACCTGTGAGAAATAGAAGGCATTGTGGGCAGGCATCGAAAGATCAGTTACTCAGGGACATCTCAGCAAAACCAGTCCGGAAGTGAACAGCAAGTGCCAGGAAAGGGTTGCCACTTGAAGCCAGAGTGACGAGAAATCTGAATAGTTAAGAATTAGATTCAGGAGAAAGAAATTCTATCTCAATCACTCATGTCTTTAAAAGATTCCTCTTTAAGATTGTACTTAAATTTTGCTCAGTGAAGATAGGCGTTTTTAGATAGTGAAATTTTTTTGTGTGTGAAAGAGGGCTGCGGTGAGAGGAGATATGCAGGAAGTCTGAATACTTCAATGTATTAGATCTTCAAAAGCATAAGAGGTTCTATGAGACTTCCTGGGAAGATCAAATGCTAAGCCACTCACTTCCCAATGAAAGTTTATTTTAAACATTATGGAGTTGGGTACTGGGTCTTCTGGAGATCATAGTCTGGGAACTCTTCAGTCCCCCTAAATCTACTTGCAATCATTTTTTTTTGTTTATTCATAATTCTAATTTCTAGTTGAGTAGTATTAGCTCCTCTGCAGTTCAACAGAGCCCAGGTTGGGTGTGCCCACCCATCTCTGTTACCACAGGTTCTAGGTGATTTCCTATGGGCTCCCATTTACTGATGGTATCTCTTCTTGCTGTAGGTAGTTTTGGGGGTTGGGGTGGTAGGTTATCAAAAAATATGCTTTGTGTGTTTGAAGGCAGAGGATGGAAACAGGTAGGAATATTGTAGAATCTCTTGGATGATTCTGCAGCACTGGTCTTCACTCATCCCACCTCTAAGATGATTCCAGTCACTTTTCAGGTTGCTATTCAGTATAGGATGTAGAGAATTACCTCCACTATGAACTTCTCCAGGGCAGGGGTCAATTGTAGTTACCCCTGTGTTTCCAGTTCAGCACAATGCAAGACAAAAAGTTAGTGTCTAATAAATATTTAAACAAAAGCTCAGATGACTGGAATGCTCCTCACCTCACATGAGAAAATATCTATTATTTTATAAGAAATAACTTGATTCTCTAGATACCATCTGTCCCTGCCTTATCATTCTTTTGACCCTTTTGGCACTATCAAACTGGACAGGGGACTGCTCTAGTGAACTGGGCCACCACTGGTGTCCCTTTTAGTACTTTAAATGAGTCTCCCAGGAAATGAGCCAAGAGTCTAGGAGCTAAAGAGCAGCTGCATGGTTTGGGGAGTGGAGTTGACACAGAGGATTTGTCACTTGCACATCTGAGCAATGTGAAGTCTTTAAATAAGGATACACCCAGCTCCCACAAACCCAGTGGATAATTCTGTGTGAGCCAGCAGCTTTCACCTCGCTTCGAGAAAACTGCTTTTCAGTGTTCCAGTGCACTTGCCTAGCCGGATTTTCCACGGGATAGTAATGACGACAGGGTATGCCGGCTGTTCACAAACCTTACTTATAAATGAAAGATTCTAAACTCTAGCCTCCAGGGCCAGACATGCTGAGTGAAACCTGCCGGGGAAGTCAGCAGGGATAGCTGTCCTCAGGGGCTATTAACTGCAGCTAAAGCAGGGATCTGTGTCCAGCCTTGCCAGGCCCGATTCTTTTCAAGGGATGCCAGATACGCAGATTAGATGGGCATTTCCCGATTAAGCAAACCAAAACAGATTCAACTGAGTAGGCAGATGGAGCCCTAACTCCTTAGGTTTTTGAAATCTGCAGTTCACCGAGTGAAGGAGCCTGGCACCCTGTGACTGGCAGCAGAAGGCCTGCTCCCCACACCACAGCCTCTGGAAGGAAATATTTACCATTTGTGGCTTTATTCTAAATTAGACATTTTGGAATCCTTATGAAAACAAGTACCAAATAATGGTAAAAGAGTTAACTCACATGTGGAAGTGAATTAGTAGTATTAGCATCCTAATTCCCCTGCAGGCTGAATCTGCTATAAATGCTCACATCTGTATGCATATGGCCATGAACTGTGAGTTTGTGTACATAAACATTCATAAATGTTTATTTTTTAATCACTGATAATTGTGATTTTCTTTAAGGAGATATTCTTGCTTCAGAGTGGGTTTGAGCTTTTTCCATAACCATGGGATAGAAATGGTTCCTTTTGCCCCGAGTTGTTTTGTTTTGAATGTGGGGAAATGAGACTAGTTTCAGGCTTTGATCCCTGGACCAGATTATTTTCTGTCTCACAATGAGGTCACAGACAGGACATGGGAACAGAGCAAATGCTGAGAACCTACACTGGCCCACACAAAGGCAATCCTTTAGGGCCCTCTGGCTTGAGTGCTTGTCTTTTATAAAATTAATGAAAATAAGAGACAGATAATACCACTTCTGCTCTATTGTGTGAAGCTGGAGAACTGTGATAAAAAGTTGAACTATTTGTAGTTCTCATTGAAAGTACTTAAAGTAGAATTCTTCCCCTGTCCCCACCCCAAGTTTCTGTGAGTAGTGTTAAGTTTAATATCTATAAAATACCTGAGGAGGGGCTGGAGAGAGATGGTTCAGTGGGTTCTGAGCATTTGCTATTCTCGCAGAAAACCTAAGTCTGGTTCTCGGCACCCAAGCTGGTGGCTGTCAACTGCCTGTAACTCAAGCTACAGGGGACTCTGACACATGCACACACACATACACAGAGAGACATACACAAACATGCACACACAGAGACATACACATGCAACACACATACACACAGAGAGACATACATGCACATACACACATGCACACACAGAAAGAGAGACAGACACAGATAATAAATAACCACTGGATTCAGTTATGCCAGCACCATTTGCTGAAGATGCTTTCTTTTTTCCATTGTATACTTTTAGCTTCTTTGTCAAAATTAGATGTTCATAGGTCAGTGGGTTAGTATCGGGGTTTTCAATTTGATTCCATTGGTCTACTTGTCTGTTTTTGTGCCAGTACCAAGCTGTTTTCATTGCTATAACTCTATAGTAGAGTTTGAAGTCAGAGATGGTAATACCTCGGGAAGTTCCTTTATTGTACAGGGTTCTTTTGGCTATCCTGGATTTTTTTCTATTACATATAAAGTTGATATTGTTGTTTCAAGTTCTGTGCTGGGATTTTGATGGAGATTGCTTTGACTCTGTAGATTGCTTTTGGTAGGATTGTCGTTCTTACTATGTTGATCCTACCTATCCAAGAGCTTGGGAGATCTTTTTATTTTCTGGTATCTTCTTTAATTTCTTTCTTTAAAGACTCAAAGTTCTTGTCATACAGGTCTTTCACTTGTTTGGTTAGAGTTACCTCAAGATATTTTATGTTGTTTGTGGCTATTATAAAGGCTGATATTTCTCTGATTTCTTTCTCAGCCCTTTTATTGACTATATATAGTAGGGCTACTGATTTTTTTTTTTTTTTAGTTAATCTTGTATCCTGCAACTTTTCTGAAGGTGTTTATCAGATGTAGGAGTTCCCTGGTAGAATTTTTTGGGTCACTTATGTAAACTATCATATCATCTGCAAATAATGAAAGTTTGACTTCTTCCTTTCCAATTTGTGTCTCCTTGATCTCCTTTTGTTTTCTGATTGCTCTAGCTAGAACTTCAAGAACAATATTGAAGAGATATGGAGTGGAAAACCTTGTCTTGTTCCTGAGTTTTGAGGAATCATGTTGAGTTTCTCTCCATTTAGTTTGATATTGGCTATTGGCTTGCTATATATTGCCTTTATCATGTTTAGGTATGTTCCTGTTATCCCTGATCTCTCCAAGCCCTTCATCATGAAGGGATGTTGGATTTTGTCAAAAGCTTTTTCAGCATCTAGTGAGATGATCATGTGATTTTTCTTTTTCAGTTTGTTTATATAGTAGATTACATTGATGGATTTTCGTATGTCGAACCATCCCTGCATCTCTGGGATGAAGCCTACTTGATCATGGTGGATGATTTTTCTGATGTGTTCTTGGATTCCAAATGCCCTTCCCCTATAATGAGATTGATGACTGCCTTAAATGCTATCCTACATCCTTCATCTAGAAGCTGATAGAAGCAGAAGCAGAGACCCACAGCTAAGCACTGAGCCAAACTCCTGGAATCCAGTTGTAGAGACGGAGGAGTGATGAGCAAAGGGGGTCAAGACCATGGGGAAACCTACAGAAACAGCTGACCTGAGCAAGTGGGAGCTCATGAACCCCAGACTGACAGCTGTATTGGACCGACACAGGTGTTAGTTTGGAGGCCTAGGCAATCTATGGGCCTCAGGCAGTGAAACAGTATTTATCCCTAGTGTACAAATAGACTTTGGGAGCCTGTTCCTGATGGAGATTACTCTGTCAGCCTAGACACGTGGGGGAGGGGACCTAGGCCCTATCCCAAATGACATGACAGACTTTGATGATCCCCCATGGAAGGCCTCACCCTCTCTGGGGAGTTCATGGGGGCCATGGGAGGATGGGAGGAATAGGGAACTGGGATTGATATGTAAAATAAAATTGTTTCTAATTTAAATAAGAATTTATATAAAACACACACACAAAACCATTGGAAAAGTACTGTTGGGGGGGCAGAAAAGTAGTTTAAAGCTAGTGTATGGTATTGATACTATTTCCTTAAACTGCATTAATGATTTAAACTTGGACAGTGCAAGTGTGGCTTGGGCTCAGCAGTGTCAGCATTCCTTACATGCTTGTTTGAAATACTGGTGCTGCAGGGAAACACGTACTTCAGTGTCCTGGGCCCTTCACACGCCTTGTACTATGGAGACACACTGCTCTACGATGTACACTTGTGCTTAGAGCTTTTCGTATTTTAAAATATCTTTAAATAGCAAGCTAAAACTTGAATTATTTTGTGCCATGAATATAACATCCCCTATATCCATTTGTAGTTTTATTTACTTGTTATATATTTTAAATCATTATAATGGAAGAAAAAGAAAACTTTAGTCTACTCCTAAAAATAAGATCATGGGGCTGACGAGATCTATTACTTCAGTTCCAAGGGATTTGACACCCTCTCCTCACCTCCATTGGCACCAGGCACATATGAAGCACACACACACACACACATACACACACACACACACACACTCAGGCAAAACATTCATACACATAAAAACAAGATAAATGAAAAATTAAAAATAAGGCCCCCAATATCATGAATTGTATAACTTTGCTATACTCATTCCATCATATTAAAGTTGGACATAAATTTAAAAAATGCAATTTTAAAATGTGTCTTATAAACCATTAAAGGCATCCTTGGTATCACTGTGGCTCTTCAAGGCCGCTCTCCCAAGAAACCCATTAGTAGCATACAGTTTGGTGCTAAGTGATTTTGAGAAGTTCAAAGACTTGGACTGGGAATGTAGCTTGGCAATAGAGTGTTGCATAGAAAAGTCCCCAGGTCTCAAACCCTGACCCTCAAAATCAAGACTTTAAAAGAAAACCAATCTGCATAATTACTACCTGTCTCTTATATTTTGGCCATGTAGGTGGAGGTTATGTGATGTGATTGAAAATAGTTGGTATGTGGCTACCCTATCATGTACTTGGACCAGGTTCCAGCCTCCCTTTAACGTTAATTAAAGCAAAGCAAATTAAAGCAGGCGCCACAATGAGTATGCTGGCAGTCAGAGGATAGTCAGTTTTCACCTTTTACCTCGAGGCAGGGTCTCTCTAGTTTCTATTGCTGTGCTTGCTGCATGTTCTGCTTTATTGGGCTGAGAGCTTCTGAGCAATTCTTCAGTCACCACATCCCATCTAACAGCAGAGTCCTAGGACTACAGATGCATACACTTGTTATGTATTTATTCTGGGCAGCAAGATCTGGGCATCAGTTTTCTCCAGCTAGTGCTTTTATCCCCGCAAGCTCATCCTTCACTTTATTTTTATTATTTTTTTTAATGCCTAGCTACATCTAGTGAACAACAATTGCATTGCTAAAACATGTGCTTAGCATAGAAGAAGGGCTTAAGGAAAACAGTGATGCTACTCTAGGGTCCTGGTATGGTCAGCTGTTCTAGTGAGTTGTGATAAACAGGACAGAAAGTCACATGGGCAATGATGAAGCATGGCTCAGAACACCTTGGAGTAACACAGAGCAAGGCCCTGACCCTTCTGTGGGATCCAAGCAAGACATCTGACAGGAGGCACAACTTCTGAAAAGGCACAACTGTGTGCACAAACTGTAAAGCAAATCTCCCAGTCACATTTGTGATGTGAAATAGGAAGGATATTTTTTCTCATTAGGGCATTTAGAAGACAAACACTAAGTCATGTGGTTATACATGAGATTCATATACCTATACATCCAGAGATATAGAGGAAGGCTGTGACAAGTAATAGATGCAATTCTATGTACTCTTTGTTACATTCCCTGTGAAATGAAAACGTATGTCCATGTCCACACAAAAATTTATACACAAATGTTCACAGTATCTTATTAATAATAGTCAAAAATTGAAACACTTCCATATCTACCAACTGATGCATGGACAAATAGACTCTAGTAGGCCTACATAATGCAGCATTATTTGGCAATAAAAAGAAATGAAATGTTGAAGTCAAATGTGATGACACACACCTGTACTTCCAATGTCGGGAGCGGTCTTTGTGTGGCTGCAATCAGAGCAGAGTAGCCCCAAGTCCGTAACTGAGTTGGGGAGTGTGGATGAGGGAAAGGCTAGCTATAGATAATAAAGAAAGACAGAGAGACAGAATAAAGGTCAGGAGAGCAGATCAGCCAATACTGAAATGCCACTCTTATATACCATAACCAAAAAGTGTAACACAGTATCATGTATATGGAACAGACTTTTCTTCCTCACTCATTCCAAGGGTTCAATAACCACACCTTAGCTCTAAACTTCTTGTTCCCTAGCCTTGAGGTCAGGAGTAGCCATACCTCAGATTCAACTTCTCCTTCCTTAGCCTTGACAGTCAGGAGTAGCCACACCTCAGTTTCAGGTCTGTTGTTATTTAGACTAAGATGGCTGAAACATCCTTCTTTAGCCACACCTTTGACCTTTAGGTCTTGTGATTTTCTGACAGCTTTGAAATCTGTCCTGATGCCAAGATGGAGTGCAGCCACCTTTATGGGCACCCACATTCCAGTACTCAAGAGGCAGAGGCAGGAGGATTGTTGCAATTTCCAGGGCAGCCTGATCTACATAGTGAGTTTCTAGGCCAGCCATGGTTACATAGATTCTGTTTCAAAATAATATAATAATAGTAAAGCCAACAAACAAGCCCTCAAACAAAACACAAACAACAAAAGAAAGGAAACATTAATAATGCTACAATATGGATGAACTTTGAAATATTAGGTCAAATGAATCAGCAACAATATGCACCATGTTATATGATTCTATGGGTGTGAAACATCTAGATTGTAATAGATATGGAAATATATCGGGATGAAAAGAAGATTGGTAGTTGCCTGTATAGACCTGTGGTTGGGAAGAGACTATCAGAGGATAGCTTTTTTTTTTTTTCCTGGACTAAGTAACTTGTTCTACTTTGGTTCCTGTTGCTATGAAAAATACCATTAGCAAAATCATGGAGAAGGAAAGATTAGAGTCCTTTATCTAAGGAAGCCAAGGAAGGAACTTAAGGCAGAAACATCTTCTTAGCTAGGGTTACTACTGCTGGGATGAAACACCACAACCAAAAGCAATGCATGGAGGAAAGGGTTTATTTCACTCAGTTTTGCATAACTGTTCTTCATCAAACTGCAGGAATTCGAGCAGGGCAGGTACCTGGATGTAGGAGCTGATACAGAGACTGTGGAGAGGTGCTGCTTACTGGCCTGTTCTACATGCTTTCTTATAGAACCCAGGACCTCCAGCTCAGGGATGGTATAACCCACAATGGGCTGTACCATCCCACATTTATCACTAGTTAAGAAAATGCCTACTGGCTTGCCTATAGGCCAATCTTATGGATGCATTTTCTCAATTGAGGTTCCCTCCTCTCTAGGTTGTGTCAAATTGGCTTAAAACTATATGGCACAAATATGGAGGCAGGGACTAAAGCAGAGGCCATAGAAGAGTGCTGCTTACTGGCTTGTTCAACTAGCTTTCTCATACAATCTAGGCCAATGAGGCAGGGATGACAACACCCACAGTGGACTGGATCCTACTACAATAATCAACAAAATGCCCCACAGACATGAACCAGGCCAATCTGGTTCTCTCTTCCCAGTTGTGTCAAACCACGAATAGCCATCACAGAGATGTTTTGAAATTGTGCTGGGGTATATAGCTCAATGGCAGATCATTAACCTAGCATGCACATGGGATGTAGAAAAGAGAGAGAGAGAGTTAATTAGCAATGGCTAACTATAATTTCATAATTATATGGGATGTGGATTATATTGCAATAAAGCAACTTCTAAAAAGTGATAGATGTGTTCAGAGCAGAACCTAAGCATATTTCCAATTAATTAATTTCAATTAATTCTTATAGTAGTCAATAAGATAGATACTATGGCAAGAAGGAAAGCCCCAGCCCAACATAATAGACCCTGGAAGTCCCCCCAGAGGAAACAACCCAAGGCCACATAGCCAGTTGGTGGAGGGGTTGGCTCTTGAACACACACTTAAATTGACCCTGAACTCTTTTGACTGGGAAACCATTAAGAGCTTTAGTTTTTAGTTTGAGATAAACCTAGGTTTTGATCTTGACTCTGATGTTTCCTAGCTGAGTGATCCTGGGCCAGCTACTGAACTTGGATTTCTGATATGTCCAATGGAGATAATAATAGTGCATAGCTCATGGGATTGGTGTTTCGCACCAGGACTATCTATAGTAAGCTGTTATTAGCTATGAAGTTCTTTTATGTAGTGGTACCACAGCTTTGAGACCTGAAAAGCACCACACAAACCGAAGCAGCAGGCGGCCAAACAATGTAGCAACTTGAAGTGTCAGCTTATTATTTCTGCAAGGGCAGAATTTTGTTTCCTTATGTAGAAAGGCCCAGCAAACCAGCACTCTGGCATGCCACATTTTACATAATAAGATAACTTGAAGTATAAAGAAAGTCAAAGTTTTAAATGAGGATAAAAGTACTTGCCATATGTGCTGCGTGTTTGAAATATGGGGAGTTTGCTTTGCAATGCATGAAAATAAGCAAAGTGTGGGATGGAAAAAGAAATGTGTCACTTGCCCAGCTCTGGCCTGCAAGGGCAGAATGACCTTACACAAAAGAAAAATGCCAGTAATTTCCAAACTAATCTAATTTTAAATTTCTAGATTTTTTTTTTTATTTTGTTGTGTGGAGACATATTTATTCTTGGAAGAAGGAAAAACAAAACAAGACAAACCTAGCACCATTAGTGCTGAAGGAAACCATGTCAGTTTTGCTGGCAAATGCCAACTGCACAGTGCCACCGAGCTCATTTGGAAAGGAGGGAAGCAAGTCAAAGTCATTGTGGTTCTCTGAGTGCCCAGCGGTTTCTTTGAACACAGTTTGTGACTAGAATTTATTTTTTACGTTTTATTTTGGGCTTGGCACAGTTTGCTAGGGTATGATTCAGCCTAATCTCTCATCTCCGATTACTTTCCTGCTAACTCAATGAACCCGCTCCGGCCGGCATTTCTATGCAGTGGGAATGTACCACACCATTGGTTTGGCTGCCCAGGTAATCTTTAGTTTCTCCTCTTTTCCCCCACAACCAATCAGTGAGTGCTTTTGGTAGGCTTCCTCCAAAATATGTCTTTAATCCTCTTGCTTCTCTTTAACTTTTTTTTTACCACAAATCTAAGCAGCTTCCTCTATCCCCTGCTGGGGCCAATACCACAGTCTTCTAAATGCGCTCTTGGCCTGGGCTATGTTTCCCATGTTTTCCACGTCCAGTTCTCCACAGAGCAACCCAAGAGAGACTTATTTAAATGGCTAATCATTTCAGTCACCTGTCTAAAAGCTGACAGTGAAAAAAAAAATCCCCAAACACATTTAGAAGTTTTTGTTTTTGTTTTTTTTTTTAAAGGTGTCAATCGTTATTAATCACCAGGAAAAGTAAAATGGAAGCTACGATGGATTCTATTATATGTCACAGAATGACTAAAATTGAGGAGTGGGATGAGCTAGAGCTCCCGTACAGTGCTAATGGATGAGAATACATCACTAGTCTGGAAAGTTGCTTAGTGATATAAGTGTGTACTTCCTGAGCTTTCTAACTGTCTTAGTCACTGTTCCAATGCTGTGAAGGCACACTATGACCAAGGACACAGATAAAAGAAAGCATTTTATTGGGGGCTTGCTCCTAGTTTCAGAGGGTTGGTCTATAACCATCATGGAGGGGATCATGGCAGCAGGCAGGCAGGGAGCTGGAGCAGTAGCTTAGAGCCTACATCTTATTTACAAGCATTCAAGTCAGATTTCTGAAGATGCTGTCAGTCACAATATCCTCCCTCATTACAGAGGCGGGCACTTGCTTTGGGTCTCACACTACCCAATCCAGTCACCATGCGGGGAGCTCAAGCCAACTCAGCCCAAAGTCTTTTCTGAAAAATCTTAAAAATGTACAGCCATGTTACACGGTTATCCCTCACCTCCACCCCAGAGGATGCCGAGAAGGTTGTCTGTAGGGAAAGAAAATTAAGTAGAAACAACAATTAACAGTGAAGGATAGGAAATGCCAGAGGCAGAGGCAGACAGGAAAAGGAAGTTTAGCCTGATCTCACGGTATGGAGACCCACACTCATCACAGTTAACCTGCTCTGAACAGCCCGCTGATACTCACTTTAGTCTACATTTCTTTTCTTCCTCCTCCTAGTATCTTTTGTCCATTTTGGCCATTATATAACATTCCACTGGCTTGGAATCTCTTCCTTTCCTTAACCATTAGCTTACTTACAAGATGCCAGACCCTGTGCTCAGAATGTGGACAGAAAAGGGGTGGTGGCAGAGCGCTTGCCAAGTCAGGGAATGATTTCAAAAAGATGCAGAGGCGAGAAAAGGAAGTACACACCATATTTAGGAATTAACAAATAATCTTATTTGGCTGGAGCTAAGGAACAGTAGGAACAGAAATAACTACAAAAAGATCTCATGGTGTGCTAATGGTAGGCTACTTGAAATGAAAAGTGGTATGTGAATTTGTATTAGACACATTGCTTTAAAAAGAAAAAAAGATGGTGACATGAACAAAATCATAGAGCAGCCAGGTGGAAACCTGGTTTGCTGTTCTCAAAACTCCAGGTTTAGTGCTTCAGGAAAAATGACCACACCTACAGGCAGCAGCAGCAGCAGCAGCAGCAGCAGCAGCAGCAGCAGCAGCAGCAGCAGCAGCAGCAGCACAGCATCACAGGATGGAACATGAAGGAACTGCAGAAGGCCACCTGAAGGGTGCAGACAGACTGAATTGTGTACAGTTGTTGAGCCTTAGAATTATAGATTTTGTTGCAATGTGTATAGTACAGATAAAAGAAAGCATTTTATTGGGGGCTTGCTCCTAGTTTCAGAGGGTTGGTCTATAACCATCATGGAGGGGATCATGGCTTCTTTGCTACTCCTTCAGCTTTTGGAGATGATATTTTCCTGGTTGGCTGTCCCATATTTCATAGGAACATGATCTGTTGTCAAGATGGTGTCATAATTAATGAGGTAAAAGCATTATTAAGTGATCGATGTGGAAGTGAGTGGCTTCTTGTTTAGAAAAGGCTAGATCTGCATCTTTCAGTCAATACCCACTCTGACCTAGATGACAGAGAGTGTAACACACCACATCATAAAAGACTAGAAACAAATAGTGTAACTCTGTAACCAGGTATCAGTGAAGCAAATGGTGCCTCCTAAGCTTGAAGGTGTGAAAGAAAAATCTAAAAGCACAATGTACTTGACCACACAACATTTACAAATTTCTCTAGATTTCTTGTTGCCTGGATTAAACTTGAAATAAACTTAGAAAAATCCTGGGCTAATAATGGCCCACAGTCAATTATTGTGTAAAGAGCTTATGCTTAAGAGAGAGTAAAATTGACAAGATTTAAAAAAAAAAATGGTAGAATAAAATTTTGGAACAACTACATTAGGACAGCTTGTGTTGGATATTTCTGAGACATTCAATTAAAATAAACAATTACAAGATGGATAGATTTCTGGTTGACCCAGGGGAAGCAGAAGGTCAGAAATGTGTGTGTGAGCCAAGAAACTCATCCTTCCCAGCATCACCTCAGCCAAGGTCATTACTGAACCTGCTTCTTTCAGGCAGCCGCTTCCCTGTTCTCTGCTGATCAGTACTTCCCAGGGCAGCAGCTGAGTCCAAGCTAGCCTGTATGATGCGAAGTGCTCTCCGAGTGGAACACATGGTGTGGTGTCAGTGATTGGTTTGGGATGCACACATGGCACCATATAGCTACTAAAACGAGGGAGAAATTACCTAAGGGGCTTTGGGGGATGATAGCTCTGGCTTAGAAACAGATAGTGCCCTGCCATTTCCTTTTTCTTGAGGCAAGACCTAAATATGTAGCCTAGACTGGCTTTTAATTCATTCTGTTGTTTAAGGTGGCCTCAAAGTCACAACCTTTCTGCCTGTGTCGTCTGACGGCTGCAATTACAGGTGCCCACCACGCTGCCCTGCAGACAGTGCCCCTCTTGCCCATTCATACTTTTGTCCTGTGAAACCTGGAAGAGTGCCAGACATCTCAAGCTTACATAGATTTGGGTAGATCCAGGAGTCCTCAGTAAAAAGGGCCACATTCTCATTAAATTCACTGTCCTGGCCAAGTGGTTTCACTTCTGGGGAGACGGAACATTTCTTTCGTTCTTCCTTTCTTTTTCCTTTTTCTTTTTGAGTGAGAAGTTTTATTAGAAAAGGGAGGGAGGGGAAAGGAAAGAGAAAAGAAGTACACAGACACAGAGAGAGGGCAGAAGAGAAGAGGGAGACAGGATAAATCCTGTCTGCCCCAGGGGAAACTCGGGAAAGAGCATAACATTTCTTACCACTCAGTCCAGTGAAGACTGGGCATTTCGTGCTCACAAAGCCAAATAGCAGATGAAGACCTGAGAGCTGATCTGAAGAAGCATCCCATTCTAATAGAGATTAAGTGATTAACAAACATTTCAGGGGGAAAGGTTCAGTTTCCTTAGCAAAGAAATGTATATTCTTTGGGATTGAGGTCCCAATAAAAACAAACAAACAAACAAACAATCAAAAAAGCAAAAAACAAAACAAAACAAAACAAAAAAACAGAAAGAAAATACAGAAACAGAAATACAGAAGAGGAGAGGATTTCTTCTCCCCAAGAGTGGAATAAGCAAAGGGAAGACATTATATTATAATCAGCTATGCTTCCCTGGTATTTGAGAATGTACACTATCATATCCTTTCATCACCATTGTTATTACATTTAATTATTTATTTTGTTGAGGGGGAGGGTTGTCACAACTTGTGTAAGGAAGTTAGAAGGCAACTTGTGGGAGTCAGTTCTCCCACTATGTGGACTGCGGGGATCGAACTCAGGTTCTTAGGCTTGGCAACAAGTGTTTTAATTGCTGAGTTACCTTGCTGGTCCTGAAATACCCTTTAAATTAAAAAAAAAATACACACACATACACACACACACACACACACACACTGAATATTTTACTTGCATGTATGTATTGCACTGCATGCATGCCTGGTGAATGTGGAAGCCAGAAGGGGAAAAAAAAAAAAGCATTGCAACCTTTGAAACTGGGGTTATAAATGGTTGTGAACCATTATGTGGGCACTGGGAATCGAGCCCTGATTCTCTGCAAGAGCAGCCAGTGCTCTTCACCACTGAGCCATCTCTGTAGGACCTGACTTCTAAATCTTTAAAAATAATTTTATTATTTAAAAATTATGTTTATGTGTGTGTTTGCCTGTGTGGGGTCTGCTATGTGTGTATAGCAGCCCTTGAAGCCAGAAGAGGGTGTTGGATTCCCAGGAGCTGGCATGGCAGGAAGTTGTGAACTGTGAGGAGTGTTGATGTAGGTGCTGGGACCCTCATTCTGGGTTCTTCACAGCTGGGCCATCTCTGAAGTTCTTGCCATAGCTCTTTAAAAAGTAGCAGCAGTGTCTATAATTTAGCATTTGTTGGAGCTCACTACATGGCCAGTACTTGGCAAAGCAAGCACAATGATTTAGCCACCAACCCTGTGGAAATTATGTGATTATCTTTAGCTTAACAAGAAAGTTCAGGGAACCCCCTTGCTTGCTGAGGTCTCACTGGTACCTAGACTAGACCTCTAGGACCTCAGCGCTGAGCATTGATGAAATAGGAAGAACTCCAAACAATTGAGACAATTTTATTTTATTTTATTTTATTTTTTTTTGCTAGAACTGGGAATTTAATATAAAAAACTAGCAATCATTGGGAAACCTCCAATCTTAGCCCTCACAACATATTTATTTTGTATTTATCTTGCAAGGGAGCAGGCAGCACCACAGATTCTTGTCAGTGCTGAGAGCCTGTGACTATTTCCTGCCAGCTGCGGAGCCAAGATTCAGCCCAGACAGACTCCAAATCCCATGCTGGAGCAGACTGCAGGGATTCAACTCGGAAAGCAATTTTACAAATTAAAGCGATAGCTTCAAAATGTTCATGTTTCTTAATCATTTTAATTAAATATTTTTGAAAGATTTGTAAAAAGCTTTAAGAGTAAATGTATTAAGGCAACAGTGAGAAATTAGAAACTAATCCAGATGATTTACTACAGGAACCTCATTAATGATAAAATGCAACCATTATACTAGTCTTTTTGCAAAACTGATCATGTGATGCAATGTCAAGTGGGAAAACTGTGAAGTAGTCAGACCTGTGAATAAAGAAAAATAAGTATCATGTAAAAAAAAAAAAAAAAAAAAAAAAAAAAGTCCTAAAGGAAACATGCTTACAAATAGTAGGGATTGGGACAGGGAAATAGTACAGGGTAAAGGCGCCTGCCACCAAACTCGACCAAAGTTCACTTCCCACATGGTGGAAGGAACAAACTGACTCCTATAAGTTGTCCTTTGACCTCCACAAGTGCCGTGGCGTGAACTCATTTGCACACATAAACACAGAAGTAGATAGGTAAATGTAAAATTGTTTTAAATACCAGGGACTTGATGTTCATATACAGAGTAATGTTTTTTCAATTTATGTCTAATTTCTTGTATTTATATAGTCAACTCACCAGTGAATAGTACTTTTGAAGTAGAAATAAAATGAAAACTCTTTGTTTTTTTTTTTTTAAACAGTATGAGACGTCTTCATTTAGGTATTAAATAATTACTGGTGGATGGACAGGCTTCTACTGTGCCCATCCTGGCCTGGCCTCACAGCTTTCTGGCACCAACTCAGGTCAAATATCTTACCTTATGGTGAGTTCACATGATCAATACCTGATAGAGTGGGCATAGGCATGAGAGTCTTACTCAAAATTCATATGCTCATGAAGCTTCTGGGTGGCTTTATATGTTTCTGGATCATTAAACCCAGAGATAGCCATGCAGGGTACAGAACTTGCTGAAACTCCACTGCAAAGTAAAACAGATCATAGAAAATATAACAAGGCTCACTGTAGCTCAATCAAATTCACTCTTTGGAGGGAATCTTTCTTGGTGTTTATATTCTCCAATAATTTCACTTGGATCTCTTCCAGTCATCTCTGGGCTTTATCTTTTGTGTGCTCTGAAGTTCCTCCCTCTACACTTCTCTGAAATCTATACACTCAACCTGGTCTTGTACTTAGCCTCTGTTCTCTCTATAGCTGTACATCCTTCACTGGACAATCAGTTACTCTATTAGCTAAGCTGTCTGCTCTATAGGAGTCTCTCCCCCAAAGCCCCCAAGATGACATAGAAACGGATTCAATACCATAGTCTCCAGTACACACTCCCCAGTGTGTACTAGGTCCTGTGTTTGATCTTTAGCAAGGTATAGAGCAGAAGACACATTTTGGAGATGAGAATTTAGCTCAGTAGCAGAACAAATGCCTACCGGGCATGGGCCCTGTGTTGTTTCCCTAGCGCCAAATGTTTTATTAGCTTTTATTTCTGAGTAACAGAAACCCTGGACAATGTTAAAAAGGATCACACTTTTAAAGTGCCACCTTGTCCTTTGCTTACCATTTGCATGTGTTTCTGAAACTCTTTGTTCTGGCCTTAAATCACAAACGGTCTTACTTTGAAAGTGCTTCCTCTGAAGGCATTTCACCATGAGTTTAACAGTTCACCACATGTGGAAGCAGACACTTGGAGAATATAGTCACTCCAGAGCATCCCAGCTGGCTGTATATGAGTGAGAGACGAGGGGTGATCCTAAGTATAACGTCCATTCCGGAGATGAATGAATGTATAAATGGATAATGTGATAACATCAATTATCTTTCCTAAGCAACCCTGCTTTTCCTGTAAATGTGCTGGCCCTCATCTGGTTTGCATTACTTTGCGCTGAGAATCAGCTCGGTTTGTTGTGGTCTCATCAAAAGATCTGTGGGGCACACTAGCCATATCTTTCTCTTTTCCTCCTTTAACCATCCTTCTTTCTCTGAAGCACTGTTCTCTCAAGTGTGTAAGTTTTGTTAAGTACTGTCATATCACCCAGCCTTGGCCCTTGTGTTTGTACAGATGTTAGACAATCATTTCGGCTCAACAAATGTTTTTTGAGTATCAGCTATGCAAGAAAAGCTGTGCTTGGCACAAAGCATTGCAAGATAAATAGAACAAGATCTCCAAAAGTAATTCTGCCCCCTTCAGCTGGCTTCCAGGCCTGACCTGAACATCCAGCACAGTCACCAAATATGATTGCTCTGTGTGTGCGGAGCTCAGGGTCAAAAGCATGTATGGATAATCGCTGATTATTTGCCTTTTAAATATTTTTAAGAGTTATTTTTATTTGTGTGTGTGTATGAGAGAGAGAGATGGAGGAAGGGAGCTAAAGAGAGACAGAGAGAGGGAGGAAGGGAGGAAAGGAAGAAAGTAGGGGAAGAAAGGAGGGGACATTGGAGAGGGAGAGGGAGAGAGGAGGGAGAGGGAGAGGAAGAGGGAGAGGAAGAGGGAGAGGGAGGAACTTGTATGCAGGTGCTTTCAGATTCCAGAAGAAAGTGTTGGCTCCTCTAGAGTTGGAATTACAGATGACTGAGACACCTGAAGTAGGTGCTAGGAACCAAACTTGGGTCCTCTGGGAGAGTGGCAAATGCCCTTCACTACTGAACCACCTCTCTAGCGTGTTGGTTTGTTCTTGATCCCAGTCTTTAAGGCCACTGTAGCCATATAAACAAGCATAGCTCCCTTTTCCCCAGCTCAATACCAAATATTCTAAATGCCCTCTAGCTACTGCATCCTATTTGAAATGTCTTTCTTTCCAAACTACAGTACTGGCCATTTTTAAAAACGTATATTACATTGTGTATGGGGTCGGGGGATGGGGGATTGTTGGTGGTGGTATGGCCCTAACAAGCCACTCAGGTGGAGGCCAGAAAATAACTTCTCTAGAGTCAGTTCTCTCCTTCTACCAGATGGGTCCAGTCCCAGGGGTCAAACTCAGGTCATCAAGTTTGGCACAGGTGTCTTTAACCCACTGACCATCTTGTCTGCCCTGAAATGTTCTTTTAAGGGGAATACTCCCATTTTCCATTTAGGAGTCTCCTCAGGCAAAAACATGATTTAAATCCACATAAATCATTTTTCTCTCTGCAAACGGTTTTCTGTGAGACTTAGGGAAAACAGTTACAACCACCCCCCAAGAATATATCTAGTCTATTGTTGTTCTTTCCTCTTTCACAGCAAATTAGAAACTATCATCATTATTAATACTGACATTGGTTTAAACTTTTGACTTAATTTTTATTTACTTATTTATTTAAATTTGAAACAAGCTTGTTTTACATATCAACCTCAGTTCCCTCTCCTTTCCCTCCTCCCCCCCTTCCCTATCCTATCCCCTTTCTGCTCCCCAGGGAGGGTAAGGCTTTCCATGGGGAATCTTCAAAGTCTGTCATCATTTGGAACAGTGCCCAGGCCCTTCCCATCTTATGCTGTTGGACATCCTCGAAGTACTCAGTGCCTTCTTCAGAACTTTATAGGCCTGCCTTTGGAAAGTGCTCATTCCATATGCAAAGAAGGGCTGCACATGCTCACAACAGCTACTGTGCATGCAAAGCATGCAGATGGCCAACAAAAGTGAAGTCAGAAATATGACAAATAATTAGCCTTGGGGTTTCCTAAAAGCCACAATAGGGGTGCTAGGGACAAACCGTACCTCTTAGTAACACAGACGTAGATTTCAGAAACTATGCATTAGTAAAAGTGTAGGAAAACTAGCTTTTAGATTCTGACTTCTTTTAATTGTTCCCTTTGAAAATAAACATCTGAAAGTTCACAGAATTTTAACCAATTCAATCCTTTCTTCAAGGCACTGAGCACATATGAACCACAGTGTCTTTAGCTCATGGTAAGAGAATTACAGAATCCTGAAATTAGCAAACAGCTGTTTCTTTTTAGGAAGGGAAAGCAGGGAGAATTTGATAGGAGGTGGATAGTATAAAAAAATACATTTTAAAATATTTAATATGCTTATGGAACTTTTAAATGCAAAATGGATTTTTAAAGTAGGCATACTACCCTTTCTAAAATTAAAATGATTTTAGACTAATTTACTAGAATTAAAATGTCAAGCTTCAGGTCATATTTAGATAAGAAGATCCAAGTATACAGCTAGACTTTCTCCTGTCTTCCCTCCCTCCCTCCCTTTCTTTCTTCCTTCCTGTCCTTTTCTTTCTTTCTACCTTGATTAGAGGGCCCAGGAGCCAAGCAGGAGTAACTGGAAGGATTGTTGAATCAGTGTTTCTCACAAGGCTGCATGTTATAAACAAACAAAGAAAGAAACTAGGAGCTTTACCTTTGTTTGTTTGTTTTGACACCCAGTTTGCTGTGGCCACTGTTTCTTGAGTGTTCTGAGACACAGCCCAAGCACTAGACATTTAAAAATGCTATCCCCAGGTGATAATAAAAAACAGTAGTGCTAAAAAAAAAAAAAAATAAATTAATAAAATCTAGGAGAGGAAAGTAATTCCCTTTTCCTGATCTGCCACATCTTTAATATATTAGAAAATACATAATTGCAAACCCAAACCATGGGTTGAAAGATGTACATGTTAGGATGGAGCAAACCAGGAAGTTAGACCTCAGCTGACCTCAGGAAAGATCCTGAGTAAGCAGTGCCAAGAGGCAATTTAGAAATGTCTGTTAGAAACAAGCATGGAAATAACCAATGACTCTTCGAGCTCCACTTCAAGGAACTAACACAAGGTAAACTGTGCAGAGTCCAGCTTTGACTCTGGTGTGGGCTGCTCCACGTGGTGTTCTGTAATACAGCTCTCAAAAGTGTTGCTAAGCAAAGAAAACAAACTGAGACAATTCCAAACACCGTTTGTGTTATACACAGTATGTTCAGCGATTTCTTTTAAAGCTGGGGATGAAGTGAGTGTGGCTAGATGTTGGAGAACAAAGCCTGAGAGGAAGCCCTGGAGGTGTGGCCATAGGCAGTAATGGGATTAGGCTCATGGGGCTGTGGGGAGGATCTAGACAGTCCAAGGAGCAGAAAAGCCTCCAATATAGAAAACTTTTGCTAGGGAAGTATCAAGGAAAAGCTGGGGCATGGTGGCTTGGAGTGGCAGTTCTGCTGGCAACTGCAGGAGGTAAGCGACTTGAGAAAGCAGGGGCATCTAGGAGGTAGCTCATGTGCTGCTTGGTGTCAATGATAGCCCTAAATGAGGTGCAAAACAATGTGTAAATCTGCTTAAAGCAGTGTGAGGTGTGTGTATGTGTGTGTGTGTGTGTGTGTGTGTGTGTGTGTGTGTTCATAACTCCACTGCATGGATCTCAAACATGAACTTTGCAGATGACACTACCATGTCACATTGTCAAAAAGCTGTGCCTATGAGAGCCTCATGATCTATGAGAATCAGCAAGAGAGAGAACATAGGATGGAAGATTTGGAGGGGAGCAGAGAGGATTTACAAGGCCCACTGTAGACCCAGAACTCATTGCTGCAGAACAAGGTAAGAAGAAGCAGTAAGACTTATTTGAGGGGTACGATGCCCTTCTGTTACCTCTCCTCAACTCCGTTTGATGCCTTAGTGTATGGAGCATTCCTCACTGCTTCCACCCCTTTGAGGAAGCTGTTGTGGTATCTCTTGGGTTTGGAATACATTTATTTTCCCTGAACCTAGAATCCTAAGGCCTCCAGTATCCTAAAGTCTAATACCCCAAGACTGGTCTCACACATCTTTCCCCATTTCCTCCAAAGATTACGTAAATTAAGTCAATGCCTACTTTAATTTTCAGGCCCAAGAACTTCTTGGGAGGTAGCCTCTCATGTTTAAGCTAATTCTTAGTGCCCCACTAACCCCTTTCTGAATGTGGGAGGTTATAGAATATAATCACCACTCCTCACTTGAACACTTGACCACAGACCAGTCTGTGTGTCTGTAGCCTGAGGGAATTCATATACTTTAGCCTAATAGTCCCACTCCTAGGAAACAATGCCAAAGAAGTAAACTGAGACACCTGGCATCTTCCATCTTCCGAATCCCTTTGGGGTAGTTCTTTTTCTTCCCCATCTGATAGACAATATATACACAAATATTGCAGTCCTTATAGTGGAAAATAGTGAATGCCATCTAAATACCTTCTGGTTATACTGATTAAAATAGATGACAACATTTTAAACATCTTAGTAAGTGGGTAGTATAGTGGTTTGAATAAGATGGTCACCATAGGCTCATAGCTTTGAATATTTGGTGTGGTGATGTTTATGATCTAATAAAGCTTCCCTGAAGATCAGAGTGCAGAGTTAAGTTACTAGTTAGTCACAGACACACACACTGAGCTATTAGTTAGCTACATACCTAAACCACTAGTTTGCTATAGAGGACAGGCAGTGATGGCTACACCTTTAATCCCACCACTAAGGGAACAGAGACAGATGGATCTCTGTGAGTTCAAGGCCACCATGGGCTACATGAGGAGAGAGAACCAGTCTAAAAGAGAAACCGAGCTCATGCTTTCGATCCCAGCACTAAGGAGGTAGAGACAGGTGTGATATGGCTGGGTACAGAGGGGAATATAGGGTGGGAGGAGACAGGAACTGATTGCAGTTTTAGGCTTGGTAGTGACAGATGCAGTCAGATTCAATCTAAGGGTTCATGGAGACAGGATCGGCCTTTTAGTCTGAGGTAGAGGTAAGAGCTAGTGACTGGCCACTTTGTTTATCCGATCTTCAGCTTTAACCCCAATATCTGTCTCTGAGTTTTTATTATTAATAACAACTTGAATTCATGCTATAACTTGGTCATCAAAGAGTGGCAGTATTTGAAAGGATTAGGAGGTGTGGCCTTGTTGCAGGAAGTGTGTCTCTGGGGCTGGGCTTTGAGATTTTTAAAGCCCAAGCCTGGTGCAGTGTCTGTCGCCTCTTGTTGCGTTTAAGTCCAGATGTAGAACTTCACCTTCTTCTCCAGCATCATGTATGCCTGAATGCTGCTGTGCTCCCTGCCGTGATGATAATGGACTAGACCTCTGAAACTATAAGCAATCCCCAATTAATTTTTTTAAAGTAAGAGTTGCCTTGGTTGTGGTGTCTCTTCAAAGCAATAAAACAATGAATAAGATAGTAATCCTTAGCAATAAAATGCGTTTGTTTAGGTCTTAAAATCACAAAATTAAAACTTTGAAGTATTTTGTTAACTGTGTGTAAATATACATACAAGTGTGTGTATATGTGCAAATATGTATATGCGCATGCCCATTTGGTCACCCCTGGGTGGCAGAAATGCATCTATTAATTTACCTTCTTTGGCCCTATCTTAAATCTGTGTTTGTGTCACAATGAGAAAATGTAGATATATTAGTGTAAAATAAATGAAAAAAGTAGTGATTTAAGGGGAGGGGCTGATGAACAAGGCAACTGTCAGCAGTCTCCATAGTTCACAGTAGGGGATGGCAGAAAAAATTAAGGTGTGTTCATAGGACTGAAGATTCTTACTGAGTACCTAGTAACTCCATCAGAGGGTCATTCTTCTTCCCTTCTCAGAATCCTGCTGCCTGCAGGGATATGACCCTTGACCTTTTATCTGTTTGGGTGTGACTTTGCTGCTCTTTCTCCCTTCTTTGGAGAAGATCACTCCTACCCTGCAAGGCAGTGTAGCTAATCTAAGCCCAGTTAGGTCTGACTCCCACAAGCAGCTTTGCCAAACAGATATTCTCTCTTTTTCACCAAGGCGATTGGATTAGCTTGGGCTTCCAGAATCTTCCTTGGTTATTTTGCTCACAGTCTGCAAACTGCCAGCTTCACATTTGAGATCAAGAACTCCAACCGTTCCATGTTCTAGATATCTGAAAGTCATGTGACTAGCTTCCTTTTGAGAATATATTCTTACTGTTCTCCTCATACCAGGAGAAAGATGCTGGCAGGATGCTGGCAGGATAAGAGGCAGGAGTCTATTATGAAGTCCTCCATTTTCACCCTGTGCCTCTGGACTCATCATTGATGGAGCTGCCTTTAACTCACTTAAGCTAATTATTTCTCCCTTTTTTCCTTCTTTTTTCTTCCATTCTCCATTCTTTCTTATTTCTATTTAACTTTTTCCTGTTTTTTTTTTTTTCTTCTGTTTTTTCTTCTTCTTAAGATCCTTTGGGAATGGCTTCTATCATTTGTTACTGAAAAAAAACAAAAAAAAAAAAACAAAAAACAAAAAAATCCTCTGACCCAAAACACTTACCATTTCCTGGTTTCTGTGGTCCACTGGAAAGAACCACTTGGCTTTTATATGCTAAGGGAGTCTGGACTCTGGAGAGTTTCTGTTCTTATAGGCTAGACATTTCTGTCCTCCTTACCAGTCAAGCCATTATATTAGACATATTTAATTTCATATTTTATAGGCGCTAAGAATTATATTTCAAAAGTATTTTAAATGACAGACATGGGAAAGCACTTATAATATATGACCTCAATTATTTTCAGCATATAATAGCTAATCATAAAAAAAATACCAGAAGGAAATATATCAAAATATCACAGTAGTTATATCTGAATTATAAGATTATGGATGGTTTATGTATTATGACTTCTAACTTTATAAATGGATATAATTATTTCATGATTAGAAAGTAATAAGGGTTATTAAGGTAAATACATAAATTATGATACATTCATCTAAAAGATAATTTTGTAGTCATTGAAAATAGTGTTATGGAAGCATTTTTAGTGACATTGAAAAATGTTCACATTGGAACTATTGGAAAGGTAATCAAAACTACATTTAACACTAGCTATGTACACACATCTAGATATATGGGAATGACAAAAGGAGTTACTTCAGAGTATAATAGAAGTCATCTGTGTTGAGATCATAGCTTTTTTTATGTGTGTTTTCTAGCACTCAGAATCAGGGTTCCTTTATAGTTGTCGTTGTGTTTGAGTCTCTAGAGAAACAGAACCAACAGGATACACACACATACAGATGAATTAATTGTGGAATACTCACTATGATAGTTAAGACTTACAAGTCCCACAGTCTGCTGGCTCCCAGCTGGTTGTCCAGGAAAGCTGGTGGTATAGCTGGTGTGGAAAGGCCTGACAACATGAGGTACCTATGTCTGAAGGCTGTTAAAGATGGATGTTCCAGCTTCCCAAAAGATAATGCATTTGCCTTTTCTTAGCCTTTTTGTTCTATTTGGGCTTTCAACAGATTGGATGATAGCCACTTGCATTGATGTGCAAACATTTTTATTCAATCTACTGATTGTAATCTTCCAGAATCATCCACAGAGACAAACCAAAAAAATTTTTTTCTAGCTATTAGGGTACCACTTAGCTCAAGCAAATTGATATGTAAAGTTAGCCATCATAGTAGTAAAATATTACTTTAATGGAGAATAGGTGTAAACTCCCTCCCTCATGATCTCTGCTGTAGGAAGTTGGACATATTCCCCCTTTCTGCTGAGTAGATCTTGAAATCCCCTTTGTCTTTACCAAAGGTTGAAGTGAATGGAGAAGGTTGTACTGGGTGGCACCTCTCATGCTGGGAATAAACTGAAGACTTTTAAATTTGTACTAGGTCTGTCTTTCTCCAGTGAAGTTTCTCCTCTTTTGTCTCCCACTTCTCTCTCTCCCCTCTCTTCTTACACACACACACACACACACACACACACACACACACAAATAATTAAGGAAACATTTCTTAGAAAGGGAGGGACTAAGCCTGGAAATGAGACAAAGGAGAAATATTTACATAACATATTTTGAATGTAACCATATGTCTTGACAGCTGCTACATACACTTTTCTACTTAATCTTTCCTAATTTACCATAAAATAGGTACAGCCTTTTCCTCTGAAATCAATTGGCAAAATGGAGTCTTGGTTGAAATAACTTCTACAACTTCATGTAACTAAGAAATGCTTAGTTTGAATTGAGGCAGTTTTGTTGACAGGCCTATGCTACTACTAAACTGTGGTAATATATGCCAGGACTTTGTTTTGCTAGGTTGAAACTTGCAAAGGGTTTCATTTAGTTCCTACAGCAACCTCAGGAAACCTGTATGATAGGTTTGCCCAGGACCACACAGTTATCTTTGTGGCAAGCTAAACAGGCAATTCTTTCTGGTTCTAAAGATTTGCAAGCCCTAAGTATGGAAGGGATAACGAAAACAGCATTTGCAGTATAGAAAGGCCCCAGAGTGGCTGGCTAGAGTTGTAATAAAAACATAAGGTTAGTAAGAGAGAGGAACACATCTTTCTCAGAGGCAAAGGAAGATGGTTTCCGAGATAATGTGCAGGAGTTTAACATTTAGTGCCATTTATTTCCTGGATACAAATAGCTCAGGTCATTGGCTAGGTGTCCATCTTGGTTCCTTAGAAACACCGAGATTTTGTAGAATCAACAGGGCAGAAGCATCATCTCCAGTTACTTTATCATTTAGAATGTATGATCTAGGGTCACTCTCCCAAAACTTCAGAGAGTGATTTGCAAACAGTGATCTGTCCTTCCTTTTGTACACTGTTCCTTTATCTGAAATTTCCCATTGGTGATTACGGATTTGGGACACTATGAGTGAATAGGTATGCTAAGTGAAATATTAAATAATCTCATTAGGGAATTTAGTCTTATGATTTTTACTCCATTTACTCCATGGGTTGTTCTTAGATGTGGTGGTTGAGTAGAATTTTAAAATGAAGTCTCCTAAAAGATGCATGACAAATTATAACTGGCTTTTGTGTTATTGAAGTCATTCCAGTTGAAGCCCATGACCTACTTTATCTTACACTTTGTTGCCATGGTGCTTGGGTTAAATGTGTAACAAAAGAAAATTGATTTCCAGTATAAATCTTCTTAATTTTTATTGTGCCCCACAGTGCCACGTGAATGATGCATGTGTGATAAGCCTCCCAGTTAGAAGACTCTAGGGGAGTTCTGAGAGTTTAAGTATGATAGCCTTAGTCAGTGCTTATTAAGATAATATGTTTTCTGTTGATCTGTATCATTTTCTTAAAGAAGAAGGGAGTTTTATGAATATCCTTAGGCAGAAAGGAAACAGGATTTTCTGATGACTCCAGATGAGGTTTCCCCCTCATGTGGATCACATCAATACTTCCTAAAAAGGCAAACAGTATTTATCTGGAAAGTACAGGCTTCAAGCTCAGAGAAAAACACTTGCCCTTCAAATGCTTCGGTGCCTTGTTTAGAAAAAAAAAATTCCACAGTAAATTGTGCAGACCTTGTTTGAACAAAACAACAAATACTGTAAGAGGATGGGGCCTGATAAAGACAAGGACTAACTTTTTTCAGCATGCATTATACAAAATGAGACACATTTCTTTCTGTTGTGCTTAGCTTTCCCATTACATCGGAATTTTTTCCCTCTACCTTTCTGAAGTCTCCTTCAGGCTCAGAGTTTCTTGAGATAGAAATAACCCTGAAACCAGTGGTTTTTTGGCTAACAAAGGATTTCCTGTTGATTCTATTGATTTCTCCTTTTAGTCTATTTACTGCACTGTGAATACCTTTTGGAAGGTCAAGCTTTTTAATTGTACTACATATTCTACATATTTTATACCTGGCAGAATCACCTCCCTGAGGTTATAGGTATTTGATCATGATACCTTATTTTCAGGAAGGCAACATACAAGTTGAAAAACTGTTGAGCACAGCAGTCATCTATGTAGTCATTTGTATGTGGAACCTGTTTATGTTATTTATGCTGAAGTTTTCCCAATACAATTGGTTTTAACTTTTGAGATGAGTGGTTTGCTTCATTGCAAGTGACAGGGGTCTCTCTTAGGTCTACAGAGAGAGATGTGAAAGCCCTGAGGGTTGAGAATCCCTCTACATGTCCCCTCCCCCCTATATACACACAATTTATGATTGCTGCGGAGTGACAGTTTTTATTTTGCCCTTCTCAGTTTGCTCTCCTACTTCTGTGTATCTCTTTGAACTGCCTCTTTCTGCAGTATTACTTTCAAATGTACTGAGACAGAGAATCTACTATGGAAGACCCCAGCCTGCTCACCTATGTTTGCCTATGGGCTGGGCACATGTCTCCCAGTCCAAAGATGAACATTCAGAGTTGCAGTGTGACCTTGACTCTTCATAGTAATTACGGTACAAGAAACTGTCTGGGGCTGCTGGTTCAAAACTGGGCTCCTGCGGGGTGGGGCAGGTGGTACTTGGGATTAGAGATACCACTGCTATAAAAGATGTCAGAATCCCATCTGCAGTTAACAGTATGCATGCTGGAGTCATGTTTCCTGGTTTTGCAACTTGGTCTACCAGTTACTAACTATGGGATCTTAGGTAGTTTATCTATGCTCCCTTCCTTCATGTGGTGAATGCAGATAACAACACATACTTCACAGGGCTGCTGTAAAGGTAATGTTAGATCATGCACATGAAGGACTAGCATAGAGGTAGATGTACAACAAGGGCTCAGTACAGGTGGTCAACATAATTATCAGAATTAGAGTTGATATTTGCTTACTTGCAGTACCTTTCATATTGTTGCTTCTCAATTACTATTTGCTGAATGAATATTTTAACAAATGGATTAATCATACATAAGGGCTTGAAAAAATGTAATTTGGCT
Organism: Phodopus roborovskii; assembly: GCF_943737965.1. Taxonomy (NCBI): domain Eukaryota; kingdom Metazoa; phylum Chordata; class Mammalia; order Rodentia; family Cricetidae; genus Phodopus; species Phodopus roborovskii. The sequence continues at coordinate 982,738 of NW_026126540.1, read as the reverse complement.
AAGTAAATAATTTCCCAGGTGATAAGTGAAACCATTAAAAATGAATGTAAGTATCCCATCCCCTTTCAAAAATATTCCATAGTGATTACATTTCAAACATTCTTTAAAACAGAAGAGCATTTTTTCCCCTCCCCAGAGTAGTCCTGGATAATTAATTTATTATTCTTTACAAGACTCAGTGAAAAGCCAGTGCTAGATTTCTCTACTGGCTAGGACCCTTGCAGTGTTTCTGCCTTAGCAGAATGTATTAATTACTAATACAACAGACTTTCCTACAGTAATTTACTAGTAATGGAGGAGATAAATCTACTACCCCTATTTGCAAGAGAAACAAGTATTATTGCTTAAAATTTTTTACCAATCTGATAAGTGTAAAGCAATCTGGGAGAAATATAAAACCTGAGATCCACAGTTTAGAAGGAGGCTGGTGCAGAATCAAATCCATTTGTTTCCTTCCTAAAGATGAGTTACATTGAAATAAAGTCTGTACCAGAGCTTTGCTTGGGTAGAATCTATTGGCCTCTCCTATTGGCATATCCCTTGTCCCGTTTCTCCATTATGTCACAGGTGTACAAGTCCTTATATCATGATTTTTTTTAAAGGTAATTCAGGTACCAAAGAGCATCACTCCAGCCCTCACATGCAAGTACATGTCATCTGTCACCTTCATTTTTACCATCAAACGCTTTCTCCGTTTGTAAGCATCAAACACCCATTACATTTCTCTAGTTTATGCCTGAAAAAAAAAATTAATCACCCTATATTTTTTCTTTTTATAGTTTCCTATCCTCTATTTCTTTCAGCTCCTCCTCATCTCCCTTCTCATCCAGATCCACTTCCTTTCTGTCTTTCACAAGGAAACAGATACGCTTCTAAGGGATAATGATAAGTTAAAAAGAAAACCCAACTCATCAGATTTGGAACAAACAAACAGAGGGGAAAGAGCCCAAGGAAAGGCACAAGAAACAGATACAGACATGTGACCCACTCATTCCCAAACTTAGAAGCCCATAAAACACTAAACTGGAAGCTATACTATGCAACCAAAGACCTGTGGGGTAAAAAGAGAAAAAATATTTTAAAATGCCCTGTCATGATATTATGAAACAAAGAACCTCCAAAGAAGCTGTTGAGTTCGTTTTTTTGTTGGCCATCTGCTGCTGGACATGTAGCCCACCCTTAAGAGTAGTTTGTTTTCCCCAGTGACACTCCCCAGTGACACTGCCAGTGGTTAACAGTTGGAGGTAGATTCTGGGTTAGAGATTGAAACGTGTGTCCACTTCTTTTAGCTCTAGGACCCTGATGCAGACCTGGGGAGACCCTGTACGTGCTGCCGCAGTCTCTGTGATTCATGTGTGTGTTTACCCCTGCTTATTTAGAGGGCCTTGTTTCCTTGTTGTCCTCCATGCCTCCTGGCCCTTACACTCTTCCTGCCTGTTCTTCTGCAGGGTTCTTGAACTCTGAGGGGAGGGATTTGATGGAGACATTCCACTTAGGACTAACTGTTCTGAGGTCTTGTGCTCTCAGCATAATGTCAGCCTGTGGGACTCTGTATTTCTTCCTATCTGCTATAGGAGGAAGCTACTCTGATGAGGGCTGAGCAAGGCACTTATCATTGAGTATAGCAGAATATAATCAGGAGTCATTTTATTGCGATGTTCTTTTACTAGAATAGTAGTATTTGGCTTAACCATAGGTTCCTGGTCTCAGGTTCTTGGTCACCCCAATAGTGCCAGGTATGGGTTCTAACTCATGTAGTGGGCCCAACCCACTCAACCATCCTTAACTCTTCTATTTTATTTCCCAGAGAGATCTTTTTGCCCTTCCCCAGACCCTTGTGCTATATATAATCTCTGTGGTCCTAAGAATTAACCTTACTTATTGTTGACTTAAAAGCTAATATTCATATGTAAGCAAACATATTACATTTGTTTTTCTGAATCTGGGTGGTTGTTTTCTAGTTCCATCCATTGATCTGAATTTCACAATGTCATTCAACTACTGAGTAATACTCCATTGTAATGTACTATTTCTTTATCCATTAAGCTGCTGAAAAATATTCAGGTTGTTTCCAATTTCTGGCTATTATGAATAAGATAGCAATATACATGGTTGAGCAAGTATCTCTGTAGTAGAGGGCATGTCCAACAGTGGTATAGTTGGATCTTGAGGTAGATTGATACCCATCTTCCTGATTTGAACTGTCACTTCTGTAGAACTGACTTCTGTAGTGGCTATACAGGTTAGCACTCCCACCAGCAATGAATGAGTGTTCCTTCCACTTTAGTCTACATCCTTGCCAGCATGAGCTGTCACTTATTTTATTGATCTTAGCCATTCTGACAGATGTAAAATGGAATCTCAAAGTAGTTTTGATTTACATTTCCCTGATGACTAAGGATATTGAATATTTCTTTAAGTGTTTCCTCTACTGGGAATTCTTTGTTTAGATCTGTACTCCATTTTATAATTGGATTACATTTTTTTTAAAGACCTAGTAGGGAATACGGAGATGTTGAAAATCTTTTTTTCATTTTGCAGGTTGCTGTTTTGTTCTATTGACAGTGTCCTTTGCTTTACAAAAGTGTCTAAGTTTCATTAGGTCCCATTTATTGTTAATCTTAGCATTAATGGTGCCCTGTTCAGAAAGTCTTTCCTGTGCCAATGAATTCAAGTCTATTCCTTACTTTCTCTTCTTTCAGGTTCAGTGTATTTGGTTTTATGTTGAAGTTCTTGGTACATTTTGAGTTTTGTACAGGGTGATAAGTGTGAATCTATTTGGATTCTTCTACATGCAGACCTCCAGTTTAACCAGCACCACGTGTTGAAGATGCTGTCTTTTCCCCCTCAGTGTGTATTTCTGAATTTCTGATACACACACACACACACACACACACACACACACACACACACACACACGTAAAACAATAAGGTGTTTATAGGTGTGTGATTCCATTGATCTTTTTCTGTGCCAATTCCATGCTGTTTTTATAAGTGTAGTTCTCTAGTTGGGAACAGTGATACCTCCTGCAGTTCTTTGATTGTTTATGGTTGTTTCAGATATGCTGGTTCATTTTTTTTTCATGTGAATCTGAAAATTGCCCTTTCAAGATCTATGAAGAATTGTGTTAGAGTTTTGATGGAGATTGTACTGAATCTGTTGATTGCTTTTGGTAGGATGGCAATTTTTCTTTATTAATCCCATTGATCCATGGTCATGAAATTCCCTATATTTTCATTTTCTTGTATACAGATGTGTTATGAGTAGTTTTTCTGCCAGCCTGGTCCCACAGCCTCATTAGCCCCAAATAACACACAAAGACATTTATATTAGATATAAAGCTGTTGGCTTGTTACTAGCATTTCTTATCAGCTAGCTCTGTCTTAAATATTAACCCATTTCTATCAATATAAGTATTTCCATGTGGTCTTATCTTACCGAAGAGAAGGTCCCGACTTTCTTCTCAAGTCCCTACATCTTGACTCCCCTATTATATCTCTCAGAATCCTCCTTGTCTCCTAGTCCTTCCCAGCTTGCTTTCCTATTGGCCAACAAGGTTTTATTCATTAACCAATAAGAGAATTTACAGAATGACATCTCCCATCAACAGGTGTACTTGTTTCCTCCCATTGTTAGGCATCAAACCCAAGGCTCTTTGTATGGCAGGTAAGAACTCTACCACTGAACTACATCCTGGACCTATATATTTATTCTTTTTAGTTTTATAGCATGCTATTTTTTGTCAGCTAAGTCCTTTCAAACATTTTAATTATTTTTAATATCATGTGTGGGTGTAGTGGTGGTTATACACACATGTTATGTGTGCTCCTGGAGATCAGAGGCATCACCAGATCGTCTTGTCGTTGGAGTTATAGGCAGTTGTCAGTCATGCAAATGGGTGCTGGGAACCAAAGTCAGATCCTCTGTAAGAGCACTACATACTCCTAACAGACTTTACACCATCTCTTCAGCCCCAATTACCAAAGATGTTTATTTATGTGTCATCCCAAACCTTCTCTATTTTAGTTATTATCTTTCTCAGGTATAATTCTTTTTAGTTTCATAATTATTGTTTCTGTTTCCCTTCTTTTAAAAACTATTTGGATGATTTGTCTCTTGATGTTATAGTATCTGCCTTTTATCTTTTATGTGCTTTTTATATCCTTGCCTTATAGCCAGAAGGAAACACAGTTATAGATATAGGTTTCCAAATTTCTGTTTATGAGTTGGTTAGAGATGAAGGAAGTAACACAAAGAAATGGTTAGTCTTTTAACCTGTGCAAAGGAATGAAAGAGGTATGATTTACTAAAGCACCTAAGTCCGGTAATGAATGATGCAGAAACGTTTCTTTTTCTATCACTGTGATGCAATGCAGGGAAGAGGTGCAGCACCAGGAGTAGACCCAGAGATTCTGAAATGAGTTCTTGCATGTTGCTGAACAATATGCTAGATGGTCCATTTCTAATTTTTCTTTTGTGGTGAAATGGAGGATACTCACTGTTGACAATAGATGGACATATATTTCCTGAAAGCCCATTTCAGAACCTATGTCGAGAACAGATTTCAGAAAGGACTGAAGATAAAAAGCTCAAGGGGGATCATGGCTCTGCAGGTCAGTAGCCATTTGGATAAAGCAAAGGGAAAAATGATATACATAATCTTCTGGGAGGGAAGCTGGAGGCTGAGGAACTTTTGCCCAGTGTACTGGAATGTTTGCAGTAGTGGAGTGAAAAGAAGAAGCATTTTCTGGGAAGTGGTCGTGTAAGTCTTTTTAAAGGAAAAGTGATCAACTGGTCAGTTAAAATGGCATCTGTGTTAGTACAGTCTTTCTGAGCTTCAGAGGAGTCTTCCCAAAGGTTGTCTTCAGTTTTATTTAGAATATTGTTAGAAGACATTGTACTCTAAAAAGGCTTAAGCTGAAATAAAAATAAACAAAATAGCAGTATTTGTAAAATTATGAGACAGGTCTTGAATATTATTATCATTTGATCATTCCCCAAGTTGTCTTCTGATCTCCACACTTACATTATGGCATGGCCCTCCAATCAATCACGACAAATTTATGATTGTAGTGACTTCTTTATATCTATTTCTTGGGTGAACAGAGCTCATGCACAGGAGACTAGGGCCTGTCTCTTACGTCTCAATTCTCCATCTGCAGTGGGCACTATGATGTGTTTGTCCAAAGATTCTAACTGTGTGATGAGAAGCTAGGGATATAATTAATCTGTTAGAGTGCTTGTTTAACATACACGTCCTGAGTTCAGTCCTAGGACCTGCTATAAAACCAGGCACAGGGAACAAAGAAGCTCTTGGAGGGAAGGTCGTCTTTGAGGCCAGCCTGGGCTACATGAGAATGAAATAAAGGATGCATACAAGTTCTATATATAACTTCCTTCTCCAATGTTCTGTGTTAACCTTTGTCCACATGTTCATTGAATTACTGAATAAATGTTCTTTCTCCCCAAGATTTCAAGTTCCTGAAGACTGAAATTAGAGAGTGTTTCAGGGTTTAAGTGGTTTTGTTAGTTAAGATAATAATAATAATAATAATAATAATAATAATAATAATAATAATAATAGAAGTATACCTCAGGCCGTTGGAGATAGCTTAGAGGATAAAGGTGCAAACCTGAAAATTTAGTTCAATTTCTGGGACCCAGAAAGTGGAAGAGAAAACTTGTTGTCTTTCAAATTTAAATTGTGGCACAGTACTCCAATCCAATCATCCAATCAATCAATGTAATAAATTTAAAAACAAGAATTAACAAGTACATATGTGAAATGAAGTATCAGTAAAGCTCGTCAGTTAAAACAAAAGTACTGCTTGTTGTGTGGTTGCTCAAGTTAGTTATCCAAGCTCTTTGGAGAATGAGGCAGTCATGCAAATTCGAGACTAGCTTTAGCTACTTTGAGTGCGAGTGCCAAATATACATAGTAAACTACAAATCCCTATATTCCTTGCGGCGTTGTGCAATCACGTGATTTAAGGAATGCGGAAGTCTTGTTCGTATGCCCAATCGTGCCTCGAGGCTTGTGTAGCGGAGGCAGGCTGACCAATCCCGGAGCAGCGTGCCCTGCGGAGTCCCGCCTCCACGTTGCGCTGACGGGTCGCAGGCGGATTCGCGGTTCGGACGGACACGCGGCTGTCTGTGCCCTCTTGGTTTTCCTGCTCCCGGCCTCCGGTCTCCAACTCCACCATGGCTCCTAAAGGTGGCTCCAAGCAGCAGTCCGAGGAGGACCTGCTTCTTCAGGATTTCAGCCGCAACCTGTCGGCCAAGTCGTCGGCGCTGTTCTTCGGGAACGCGTTCATCGTGTCTGCCATCCCCATCTGTGAGCTGCGGGCGGGCGGCGGCGGTGACGTGGCGGGCCTGGTGGGGAGACCTGAGGCCGCGGGAAGGCGGGCGGTGGAGCATCGGGGGCGGCGTCCCCGGGAAGTCATTCATGGCTTGCATTTGAGCCGGGCGCGGGTTCTGTCTGGGATTCTCTTGTTGGTATACTCGTGTCGCCACCTGTCCTTCCCCGCACGACTGTTGTTTGCGTGAGCCAGATGAGAGACCCACCGGTACCCCTGAATTATCAGCGAACCTCACCCCTGAGCATCCTTTTGATTTGCAGAAGGGCAGAAGTTAGGCCAGGGCCAGAGGTCAGAGGTCAGCGATCAGCCTTGTTTAGGATTTAACAACCTTGAGAGAGCACCTCTAGACTTCGCGTTTGAATGGAACCTGCAGACTAGGCACGCCAAGGCTTAGGTCTTCCGAGTTTCTGTCTCCTGGGTCACACTGTTGCAGCCCAGTCACATCCAAATGTATTTTATTTAGGCTTCGTGCAAACTCAGTGTGCAGTGAATGTGGTGTGGAGCTCCCTGCTAAACTGGCCCGGGAAAGCGTTGTTTTAATTTCAGAGAGCAGCCACGTCAGCAAGTAAATCAATGCTTTGGGACAGCATTTGATATAAAGTGGCTGTATTAGGCACTTTATGTCAAATTATAATAGTACTCCATGAATGAAATTTGATTTGTGACTTTTTATTTCTAGTTTTGTCTTAAGTTATCTGATGAAGAAATCTCTAGACTAGTCATACCCCCACAACCCAACTCTATGAAGTGGGAAAGCCCTGAACTGAGACTAACTGGGTATTGGGTATGCTACTTCTAGTGAAGTTTCCCAGTTTGAGTGGGATTTGCCAACTCTTTTACCTGGTTTTCCTATAAATAATCCGGCAGGCTTGTGTAATGCCATACTAATGTTTGTTCCCTTTTGTGTTCCTTTTGTCTGAACTCAGGGTTGTATTGGCGAATATGGCATATGGATCTTATCCAGTCTGCTGTTCTCTACAGTGTGATGACATTAGTAAGCACTTACTTGGTAGCCTTTGCATACAAGAATGTAAAATTTGTTCTCAAGCACAAGTAAGTACATTCGTCAAGTCAAGTACCCATGATACACTGCATATTTTTTGGTAGTGTCTTCTTACAGATGCTTTATTGTTATAAGCATTAGTTTGAAACATGTGTATATGTTTTGGGAACAAGGCAAATTGATACCTGGAGAATTGATAATCCCTTGAGCAGTCTGGCATTTTAGTGGAAATAGGGTATAATTTGAATATTTAAGCAGTAGTTTATAATCACTGGTTTCATCAGAAAAACAAATCTACAAAATAAACTAATTTTAGAAGGAACTAATTTTGGAGGCAGTTTTGTTTTTTTTTTTTTTTTTTTTAATTTTTATTTAACTTTATGTGCATTGGTGTGAAGGTGTCTGATCCTCTGGAACTGGAGTTACAGACAGTTGTAAGCTGCCTTGTGGATGATGGGAATTCAACACAGGTGCTCTTAAACCATTGAACCATCTCTCCAGTCCCATTGGAAGCAACTTAAAAAAAGATTCTCTGACATTTTCAATGCCAGTTACATTTATTTTAATCTTGAAGGTTATTCACTGTAAAAGATATCAATATTTCTTGAATTTCAAGATCACATGTGTATTATAAGACACATTATTATTATTATTATTTCATTTTTTTTTTTTTTCGAGATAGGGTTTCTCTGTGTATCTCTTTAGCTGTTCTGGAACTAGTTATAGATCAGGATGGCTTCAAACTCACAGAGATCTGCCTGCCTCTGCCTCCCAAGTGCTGGGATTAAAGGTATGCACCACCACTACCTGGCTGACAAGTTATCTTAATAGCTTTTGGAGAAGAAAACCCAAGTGTTACCTCAGTAGATTTTTATGTTATATGCACTTGTATACTCTGCTTTCTTAGAGATAAAACAGGAGAGTGTAGACTCATGATCATTGAAATATTTATTTATTTATTTATTTGAGCTGGCTGATCTTGTGAATGATGTTGGAATTACAGGCATGAGCAGCCACACTAGCAATAACTTATTATTTTAGAGTGTTGTGGTCCTCTGGGAGGCACAGTATGAATTAATATTTGATTTGAAAAGATGTTCTCTAGAGTTACTTTCATATACACTTTGGGAGTAGCTAGATACTCTCTGGTTTATTCAATAACCTTCTGGATTTGGCTTTTCTTCTAAGAAACATTTTTATGATTTACTTTTTATTTTTGGGTGTGTGTATGTATGGTGTGGTGTGCTTGTATACATGATTGGAGACAGAAGAGAGTGTTAGATTCCCTGGAGCTTGAATTATACATAGTTCTGAATCACCTGAGATGGGTGGTGGGAACTGAACTCAGGTTCTCTTCAAGAGCAGTATGTGCTCTTAATTGCTGAGCCATCTCTCCAGCTTCTAAAGTAATTTTTAAAAGACAGTAGGGATATTGAGTTTAAACATGCTGTGTATTTACCCCAACCTCCTATTTCCCCTCATTTCCCATAGTATCCACACTTGATTAGAAATTTTTTGATTGGATTGATATAACATAAGGCCTCCTCTGAGAGGCACTGTATAAAGCTACTTGATGATATTTTTTCCCCTTACATCATCCATATTTTATGGGATAAAATTATACATATAGATGAGGGACTGAAGAGATGGCTCAGTGGTTAAGTGGCTGCTCTTCCAGAGGACTCAAGTTTCAATTCCCAGCACCCACGTGGTGGCACATAACTGTAACTCCAGTTCCAGGGAATCTGATGCTTTCTGGCCTCTGTAGGCACCAGGCATATCTCTGGTGCAAAGACCTATGTGCAGGCCAAATAATAATAATGATGATGATGATGATGATGATAATGATAATAGTAATAATAAAAATATTAAAAGATATTTTAACCAAAAGGCTAGGAAGTGACATATTCCTCTTTATCTGTCATTTTTATTTTGTTAACACACTGTGCCTTTTTTTCTATAATACAGTAATTCCCAAAATGTTTTCAGGTTCTTAGAATCAAAGTCATTAGCCTCCTTCTCTGAAAACTAACTTTCAGAGTTAGACTTAGCCTTCTTGTCATCCTTGAATGTTCCCTGTTTTCTATTCTTATTTGTCTGTTATTTTAAGACTCAGAAAACTTTTCCAGAGAATCCTACCTGACTTTGATCATTCCTTTGTTTGTCTTCATGGCAGACTCTTGCAGTTGACAAGGAATTAGTATCATACTATAATTTCAGTTAACAGGGTTTTATTTAAGAAACATGCCAGCAGTGGCCTGAGCAGCTGCTGTCCTGGGCATGCAGAGGCTTGGCTTCATGATTGCAGACTAATCAAACTCATCTCTGTCGTCCTTCTGTTTGGCAGCCTCTTTGCCACCTGCCATTTGAAGATTCAGTTCATTACGTCCTCTACTCTTCTGGACTATGTTTTATGGGACATGGATGTCTGGATAGAAAGTCCATCAGAAATAGAATCTTGTATGGCTATCCTTTATAATCCTGTTGTAGCTCAGTCCCCCTTCTTTTTTTTTTTTTTTTTTTTTTTTTTTTGGTTAAGCTTTGTTACTTATTCTGAATGGTGCTCACTGTTTATGCATTTCTTTGGGATCAAATTGTTCTTTTTACCTGAGTTCTACTCTCTACTCTAGGCTTCTTGAGGGCAACTATGTCTTTTGCTTTGTAGCTCTTAGAACAGTTAATAATACATTGTAGTTTAGTAAAAATTTCACTGGCTTACTGACTTAGTACGCTCCTAAGTAGATTTTCCTTTAGTCATAGTTTTGAGGTAGTAAGTATTGTAGCTGACATAGAACCTATAGATGCAGGGCTGGTGACATGGCTCAGTGGGTAAAATAACTTGTCATGGAAACCCAATGAGCTGAATTTGGTTCCTAGAGCCCACAATGGAAAGAGAACAAAGTCCCCAAGGTTGTCCTCTGGCCTTTACATGCTCCTGCCCATAGGAATCCTAAAGTAAACCTGTTGTAGTTTTACATGATTTGTAAGTCTTACAGATTCAGTGAGAGTGTGAGTACTTATAGGATAAGATGATAGGGAAGATGGCTTCAGAGCTAATAAGTCTAGATTCTGCTACTCTTAATTGTATTGTCCTGGTTTATATATTTTTCTTTTACATTTTTGACTTTAGAGGTGTAAGACAAGGATTTAACAGTACTCAGAAGCCGGGGAGGTGAAATACAGTGGGCTGGAGAGATGGTTCAATGGTTTAAGAGCACTTTAAAAGGACCTGTGTTGAATTCCCATCATCTACAAGGCAGCTTACAACTGTCTGTAACTCCAGTTCCAGGGGATCAGACACCTTCACACCAATGCACATAAAGTTAAAATAAAAATTTAAAAAAAACAAAATTGCCTCCAAAATCAGTTCTAACATTAATTTATTTTGTAGATTTGTTTTTCTGATGGAACCAGTGATTATAAACTACTGCTTAAATATTCAAATTCTACCCTGGATGCCTATTTCCACTAAAATGCATGCAATGTATGTTTTGTTCAAAGTTGTGAAAACCTTTAGGAACTGTCTTTTAGAAAGGGGTCATGATTTAAATATTAGACATTTTGTTTTAAGAAATTAAATATGTTTTTTCCCCCCTTGAAAGGTTTGATGTACTGTTGGGGGGGAAAAAAGAGTAAAAATAGTTACCATGAATTTCTCAGTTGACAGTGTGCTGGGCACTTGGAGGGACTTGTCTTGTGAGATATATTTTCCAGAAGACTTAAGACATCTGGTACTGTAGAGGACTTCTTTTTTGAGTAAACTTGGTGTTCATTGAGTCTCTAGTTGGTAAATAATAGAATGCTAGACCTAGTAGAGAAGTTGGTTGTCTGGTTTAGGGTCTTTCACATAGAATTGTCTTATAGAGCAGCTTGAGTATGTGTATGTTGGTTTTGATGTTCAGCTATGGACCATTTGTCCCATCCCCATCTCTTTGGAGGCTTTATATAGGGAAAAAGAGCCTTGAGTTCAGGAAATGGTTCGTTTGCTAGAGATGTTGAGAAGGCAGTCTCCTTTAAGAACTCAGCTTTTTCAGGAGTGAATGAAACAGCCAAAAGGGTGATTTTTACGTACTGTCATATGAGCTTGGGTCTTTGGAATAAAAATGTACTCTGGAGGATCTTAAATAGCTGACCCCTTAACTCATCTATTTTTCCTTAGCTTCACCTCCCTGGGTTATCAGTTTGGGGTCATAACATTAAAAAGTAATGATGACCCTTTAAAGACATATTCATTGAATTTTACTTTTTATCAGTGTCAGTTCTAACTTTGTTCTTGAGTGAAAATCAGCCAGTCTTTGCTCACCTTGCATCTAGACTCTTCGTGGTTGAATGAATGATATTGGATATTCTCTAGGTGTCTATCCATGTTTGCCCTGTGTTCTTTGATTTGCTGACCAGAACTAAATACCCATGTGATAATGTAAGTCTGAGGACTTGAACACAACAAACAGGCTTCTATCTGTTTTCTATTCTGTTGGGTTGTTGCATTGAATTCTTTCATAGTGGGCGCATTGTGGGGCTGTTAGTTACCCCATGTAAGTTTTCATGTTGTTATTACTACTTTCTCTTCTGTAGGGCTATCTGTAGCTTAATTCTGTAAATAATACACTTCTTAGTCTTTGGCTATGTATATTTTATTTTTTAAATTTACCTGTTCACTAATAACCTACCTGATAAAATTCATCTGTACATTTTTTTGTTGTTTTGATCTGCATACTTTTTTGAGACAAGACAGCATGTAGCTGAGGCTAACCTTGAACTCTCAACCTTGTGCTTCCACTTCCCAAGCACTGGGATTTTGTTATCATGTCCAGTTGATGAGTGTGCTTTTTTCCACCACCTGCCACACACTCCCAACTCAGATCTGGAGTTTCTCATATGAGTTCTTGATCAAACTGTCTGTCTGACTCAGTGTTAACTTAAACCAGGGGCTGGCTAATTTAACTATAAGTGTTACGGTCAGCCTCTGACCATGCTCTGTTATTTCTTTTAAATAAAATTGTTCTTTGGTCTTTGGAATGGAGTTACAAGCATAGCTTTAAGGTCCTATCGTTATTTTCCTTCATGTATTAAATCAAGAAGTCTGTCCTGTAGTCTACTTGGAATTGAATCACATCAGTAATAAAACATCCTATGAACTTTAGGGGGAAAAAATGTAATCACAGTGAGTTGTGCTAATAGTATTTGGCTTATTAAATGCCCCCACTTTGGAAAATGTTACTTTTCAAGCAGAAATCAAATCCCATAACTAAGAAACCATATCTTGAGAGTTTCTTGAACTTAGGCTTGTACAGTGTAATAGGTTTGGGACTTTCTGTCCAGTTAACTTTCTTGAAATGTAAAGTATCATTCAGTTGCCAATATAAAATGGGAGTACGGTGTTTTGCGAGACTGCTTTTCATCTCTAGAGCATGTGGAAAACCTTTTTCTTTCTGTGTTTTCTTTCAGAGTAGCACAAAAGAGGGAGGATGCTGTTTCCAAAGAAGTGACTCGAAAACTTTCTGAAGCTGATAACAGAAAGATGTCTCGGAAGGAGAAAGATGAGAGGTTAGATGTGCGTATGTGTGTGTGTGTGTGTGTGTGTGTGTACATATGTACATAGTTATACATATCTGTGTGCATTGCAAGCCAGAAAATGGTGTCAGGTATTTTTTCCATCACTCTCCACTGTATTCTTTCTCTTGCTGAACCAGGAGTAACCCACAACGGTTGGTGGCCAGCAGGTGAACCTGTTTCCTCTCAGAGCTGGGGTTACAGATTGCATGGGACCATGCCCAGCTTCTCCATGGCTACTAGCTTCTAAACTGTGCTCATCATGTTTGCTTTCCAAACACTCTTTAATCTGTCTCTCCATCCCCTTGGCTCCTTATTTAAAGTGTTAGTTATAAAACTTGGGAGAAAAGTTTTTGAATTCTCGTTAAAGATAGTAGATGTTGGAGTTTTATAAGTAGTAGCAGTGGTGATAGTAATAGCTGACATTTGTTGATTTTTGCTACCACTAGAGCCTTTTCTTTGAGATATATTAAGCTAATTTTCTCTAAAGAGTTAGATGTACATCTGCAATGTGATTCCTGCATATATGGCTCCGGAATCGTTACTGAAGAGGGGAGAGGAAGATTGTAAGAACCAGAGGAACAGGACATTTGCTGTGAAATTCTGCTCTACTAGAAATGTCAGAGAAGTTACACCCATGAGCTCTCATCAGCATAGATGCCTACATGTGACCTGGACAAGGAAGAAGAAGACATTGATGGACAATGATGTAGAAGGGGAAGACTCATGAGGCCTCAACAAAGAATTACAGGCAATTAAGAATGCTGAGACAGGGTGAAATAGCCTCCTAAGAGCACACAATTGATCATGTACTCTTAAATGGTCAGCTCTGAAAACACACACACACACACACACACACACACGCCAGACTCCATTTTAATTGCAAGGAAAACAAGGTCTAGAAAGCTTAATAACTTGGCTGTTGATACATAGATCCATGGTAAAACAGGCTCTCTGAAGGGTATCATTAACATTTTTAGTAGTTGTGACTCTGAATTTCCCAGGGGTGTCCATGTGTATATGGACACTGAATGCAGCGACTGGGGAAAGGAAGGACTGGGTTTGTCCTCTATTGCCTGAGTTTGTGGTGTTATATGTTTGTTAACCCCCATTTTTTCTCTTTTTTTCCTTTTTGGCCAGCTGCTCTTAGAAGACTTCTTAAACAGTCCATCAGTATGAAGTGCCTAAGTCCTAAACTGATCAAGTAATTGGTGCATAAGTGGTACCAGATATTAACTGTTAACAGCATGGTTGTTTTCATGGATCTTAAGCTTTAGCGAGGTGCTTTGTAGGACGAGATGTTACTGCACTTTCCCCCGAAAAGACTTTGTGTCGGCTTTGCAGAGTAATGTAATTTTGTAAGATCGGAAACTGTTTAAAAGGAAGAAAAGGTGTTTAAATGATGACCTTGGAATTAGTTCCAGTATTTGAGCATTGTGTTTGCTTTTGAGTTCCCAGGTGTGTGTGAGGTAATGCTGTCTTCACTCTGATGTGAAGTGACGTGGTCTGCTGCAGAAAGGAAGTCTTCCTGGCACTAGCCTGTGGAAGGACTTTCTCAGGTAGACCCTGATTGAAAGAACACCAACTTAATGAACAAAGCTTCTACAGTGGTTTGGAAAGGCACCAAACATGAATGAAATGATTATCTTTTGTGGATACTTTATTAAAATTGAGAATATGATTTAAAAGTCATGGCAATGAAAGCCTTTTATAGAGAACAGTTTGGCTACATAGCTCTTTGGTGGCATAATTTTGAGTAGAAATAAAAGAGAATCTGTAGCCCTAAAACCCCTTTTTGCTGAATTATGTAGGGCAATATTTCAGAGTAATTGACACAGCTATCAAGGTTTTGGAGGTGGTCATATTGGAAATGGCAAACAGGTCTTACCTGCCCGCTGTGGGCTTGCTCATCTGCTCTGTGTATTGGTTTTTGGTCCTGGGATGTCTCAGAATCTTTATCATGCTGAAAATCATTCAGGTAGTTATTAGCAGTGAGTCAGAACGGAACTTGGAATGAAACCTCTGCCATCTGTTGACTTCGCTATTCAAAGTATGTCAGGTGGATGTGTAAAGTGCAGATTATAAAATTCCTCTTGTCACCAGTAGAAATTAGTGCTGTTAATATTTCTAGACCTGGTTTTACCCAGGTCTAGACTCGATTGATCTGGATAAAAGATCAGAGACTCAGATCTGGTAAGCTGCTGTTAGAGGATAAGCTGCTTCCAAGAGATTTGGTGTAAGAAAAGGTACAACATCTTGTGTCTCCCTGCAGGCTCCATTTATAGCTGTTTAGGCATGTATCTATCATGCCATTTGCCCCAGGATGGAAATAAGCAGTGGCTAGTTAGAGATTCAACAGGTGTTTGGAGGTGTGACTGTTACTTATTTCCTGGATCTCTTTTGTCTGCATTATCTGTTTGCAACAGTTGCTGTTTGGTTTTTCCTTTTCTCCTATTTTAGTGAGCTGTTTCTGGAGAATGATTTCTTGGGAGATATTCTCCAAAGCTAAATTTTCTACCAGTGAAGCCTTGTTAGAACCATTGGTAATAATACGTTTGGGTTTTTAAAATTATTTCAAAATAACCAGTATGTGGGTGGACCTACATGTTTTGAAGACATTCAGATGGTTCTGACTTATATACCCTGGTGTGACATCGTGGATTGGATATTCAGACTTTCATCTCAGTTGTTTTGGAGGTGATTCTTTTTCGGGTCATGGCAGGAAGTGAGTTAGGGAGACCTGCTCAGATGTCACTGAGACGATTTAATCAGCAGAGTAAAAGCATGCCATAGCTCACTGGGTCTTATGCCAGAGTCAAAAATAGCCGTGTTGATTCTGAGTATGTCTTAGCATTCAGGTGCATTGGGCCTGTGTGCCTTTCTGTGCTTGATTTCCTTGGAGCAGTGTAAAAGTGGTAAAATATATTTCCTCCAGTTTGGACTTACTCTTCTTTGAAATCAGAATTTTTTTTTTTTAGTTGTATACTTTAATATAATGTTCTTCCTGTTTCCCAAAGTAGAGTAAGTTTATTAAGTTGTGTTTGTAAAAATTAAGGACATTGAGCATCGGTGTTATTAGAGACTACAGATTTCTCATGGTGAGAATGGATGATTATACTCTCATTTTAGCTCTTATAGCCAAGCTTCTTGAATTTGGACTAGAGTACATGATAAGTAGGAATGTCAGTTAGCAGTCCCTGTGGTGTGGGTGGGAGGGCTCTGCATCGCATCATCGGATCAGAGTTGGATGTCTTCCCAGGAGGACAAAGCATCTAGAGTTGCAGTTTTTAATCTTTTTGATGATCACTCCACAGTGAAGCAGCATTTCACCTTTTAACCAACTATAATAATTTGTACATACAAATGTTTCAGAAAACAGTAATTACCACACTGTGTGTGGTGGATTCTCTCTCTCATTTTTTTTTTTTTTTTTCTGTTGCATTAAAGAAGAGCAAGTTTCAACCCACTTGCTTAATTTCTCTGGGCATTTGAACAACTTACTTTATTTCATATCCCACCAGTGGATCAGCCTGCTCTACCAAATGACTTTACAAAGTTAAATAGCCAAATGGAATAAAATCTGCCTTAATCAAAAGCATTCTGAAACATCTTCTTGGCCAATTTGGAGAGAGAAGATGCAGATAAATATGGGAGCAAGTGAAACAGATTTAAAAGTTAGAATTTTATAGACATTAAAAAACAATCATCTTAAAAATCATGTAGATTCCTTCTTCAAATTTAGTATTGACAGCTGCAGATAGACCTGGTGAGATGGTGGCTAGCTTTGTTCTTGGCATTATCCCTTTAAGATGTGAAACTAAAGGCTGAAGCCCATAGATTAGAAATCCTTAAGCCAAGATGCAGTCAGAGAAGCTAAAGCCAAAGAAGCCCATGCCATACCAACCATTGAGATTTTTAAGTTTCAAGCACAGACCTAAACAAGGATATCAACTTTTTGACATGTATAAATGTGTTAGGTCACATCCATAGCAGTCCTGGGACATGGCTGGTCCACAGGCCTCAGGTTGGGTACTCCCTTCCCTGGGACTCTTAAACAAAGACACAGGTGCTTATAAAATTGTGCCAGTTGGAATTAATGTCATTCCCTTCTACTGTATTCTTTGCTGTTTGGGAATGTGGCAAGACCCCAGCAACTATTATTTGCAATCAACAAGGAAAATAGAATTCAGTGGAAGAAAGGAGGTAATTTGCTCTAAATTTCACACTGCAAATGCATTGTTACTCTTGAACACAAGGAAAAGTTTTTCTTGTAATGAATGAGAACCATTTGGTATTTAAAGTTTTTGTTCATATTTATAAACTTGTTTAACTTGTTTTTGTATCTATAGAATCCTGTGGAAGAAGAATGAAGTTGCTGATTATGAAGCCACAACGTTTTCCATTTTCTATAACAACACTCTGTTCCTGGTTTTGGTCATTGTTGCTTCTTTCTTTATACTGAAGAACTTCAACCCCACAGTGTATCCTTTAAAAAGTTTTCAGAAGTCTGTAAACAGTAATTTGTTTTATTTTTAAGCCGTCTGGTCTGTTAGTGGAAACAAAAACTCCTCAGAGCTAGTTAAATAGTACTAACTTTAGGCAGGTGTCTATGGACTTAGAACTTAGAAGTTTCTGGCTTGCCTTACTGTTTCTTTAGTCTGTAAGTTAGTCTTGTGGTAAGTGTTAAATTGTGTGTGTGAGCTTGTCTACTTTCCTGTCTAAAAGGAGTCAGAGCAGGCAAATGTGATGTCTTCACTAGCTCCTTTATATGTTTGTGCTGGCTTTGGGGGTAGCTGGATGGCCAGGGTAGTTACCCATGCAGGCACAGATAGCATTAAAGATGCTTGTAAATTGAGCTTTGGCCAAGAGCTGTTTGTCTTTTACTAAAGGAATTTGTTATTAAAGGTGTCATCCAGGAAAATGCAGCCAAACTTTTAACAGTCAGAGGTCATGGTGTAATGAAACATCAGACCCCTTTCAGCTCATGCCTTTTGGGAATACTGGTGGGTCTTGCCAGAGTGGCCCCAGAATGGTTTGCTCAAAGAGCCTGTAAAGAGCTAGGAACCTTCTGAACCGAATAGGTCAACAATAGCAGGACTCTAACATGGGCCTTTTTGCCCTTGACCGTTGGTGTCTGATGTTCTTTGACCAACTCTTCTCATGAGAGTTAAGTGGAAATAAGATGTGTTCTTTGTGATTATTATTTCTTCTAGGTTTGACTCAATGTCTTTTCAATATTAAAACACATTGTATGTGTTTTATAGCCTTCAGACAGTGAAACTACACACACATTCTTGTGTCAATAAGAAAAGGCTATTTTATTGTTGAAATCTAGTTTTGGGGTCTCACTTTTTCCTTAACATTATATTCTTGCAGGAACTACATTTTGTCCATAAGTGCTTCATCTGGACTCATCGCTCTCCTCTCTACTGGCTCCAAGTAGACCATGGAGCTTGGCCCCCTGCCTTTGTATCTATGGGTGGCCAGTGGTGTATGGAAAAGTAACAGGGTGGCCAGGTTGGGAGACACACATGATGTTTTTTATAGTCTGGAGTTTGAGGGTTTAAAAATGCAATAGAATATAATACAGTGTTTGTTTATTGGCTCTTTTTGACAGATTGTTGAAATTAAATGAGTTGAAAGGGAAACTTGGAGTACCGGGATATTAAAAGGCAAGAAGTCTTGCAATGTGCTCTAATCATAAGAGGAGAAAATAACTTGTTTCCTACATCTGTCAGAGGTCATGGTAACCTGGACTGAGCTGTTATTATTTATAATAGGAGGAAGAAGTTAATAACTAGTTCTCTGTGTTCCAAGCACAATATTACAACTTTCGACTGTAAATCTCAGAGTGAATCCTCTTCCCAAGGGATTAAACAGAAGTCTCTTGAGTTTGTAATTTATAATAACTCAAAAACATGCCCTCTCCAACTTGAGGGAGAGAAACTTGCAACTATTTCTTCTTTCTTTCTTCCTTCCTTCCTTTCTTTCTTTCTTTCTAAAAAGAAAGGCAGCCAAGTTAGTAATCTAAAAATAGTACCCTGCCTATGAGTGTTGGCCTGTGAAGCTAAAGCACACACTGTTCAGCTGTATGGCTCTGGCCCTTGGCGGCCAGGGAGGTCAGCTTGACCCTGCCATGTTGGTTTGATGTGTGAAGTCACTGGAATCATTGTTTTCTGTGACCAGGCTCTCGGCACCACAGGCAGAATATTAAGTGAGAAAGCATTTCTTTCCTGATTATTGACACATGAGAGACCAGAAGAATTTTTTGTGAACTTAGCCCTGGAATTCAGTGAACTCTCCAAGGAATTTACAGTGCTTTAAAAGGGCTGTCAGCAATTTTTTTTTTTTTTTTTTTTTTTTTTTTTGAAATGAGGGTTCCTGTCAATTGCGAACAAATGCTTTTGGGGCCTAGCTAAGAGCAGTCTCACATTGTGCCCTCTGTCTCCCAATACAGATTCCATGTGTTTCATGACTTCCACATTTGGAAGTCCCACACCCAGGGACTTCTATAAATGGCACCTCAAAGGGAAGTATTCCTAACGTTTAGTTTCTGCTTGTAAACTTTTGAGGGCTTTGAAGATGTGCTCACCAAGAATTGAGCTACTTCTGTGCGGGTGGATGTTTCAGTGGTCTGCAGTAAGAACTTAGGGAAGGTCAGAGGAATGCCTTTGTACAGTCACCTTACTTCTTACTGTCAGCCTTGAATCATATTACCATGCTTCTGGAAGTGCTGTGGTATAGTTATCTGAGTGCCCTTACCACGAGATGTGGAATAGTGGAATAGTAGGAAATGAGAAGAGACTCAGAGCAAAGTATATTAGGTAACACATGAGGTAGGGTGTTTGGTTCTCCTGTTTTAATCAGCATTTGGTTGGTGACAGTTTGTGTACCTAATAAAACAATTTAATACACCATCTTTGTTACTAGAGCTGGGTCGAGCACCTTCTAAGTGGCTGCTGCAAACTTGCCACTAGGTGGCAGTGCCTATGTAGAAGGGAAGGAAGTCACCACCATTATTTGACAATATTGCCAGCAGCTCAGGAATGGTGAAGTAGAGGTGCCAGCCTCAAATTTTTAATTCTTTTGAATTTTTAACCAAAAATTTGCTGGGGGAGTAATTGTGCTGTTTATTTCTGTCTTGAATGTTTCCTACAGCCATCTTTGTTTTTAACTCAAAATGACCTCGCTACCAGACAGATTTCTGTGTATGAAGTCATATGGCCAGACCATCAGCTCCTTTTAAGGATTAAATGTATCAATCCTTTACACTTAGAAATTCGGACCCTGTTCCCTAATCTCTATCATTGAATGTGGCAAATAGAGTTAAGATGTGCATGACAGTAAAATCCTATGGCAGAGTTTTTAATCTTAAAAGGACCTCATATATGTAGCACCCGTAAAACAGGACACTCTGTGCTTATTTTTATTTTTATTTTTATTTTTACTCCATATCTATGATAGGTAGAATCTTAGTGTTAAGCATTTTCATTTCTTGATTTACTCATTTGTAACTTAATAGAAGTCTTGTCCTTTTTGGTATATTGTTTTAACTTGGGAAGGATAATTTGAAACAGGATTGGAAGTTAATTGAAATAATGGAAGTTGAATTTATACTCAACATTCTTAGGAAAAGTCTTGTTTTTGACAAGTATGATTAAACTTTGTTTTTAAAAATGTGTGTTTTTGCAATTCTTTACGCAAACCATGTGAGTATCTTTATTACATGTTTTATATTAGCCATCTTTCCTACACATGCACTGTTATGTTACTGCTCGCTTGTCTATGAGGTGGTGACAGACACAACACAGTTCAAGAGCCATCAGGTCCCTGGCATAGTGTGCTGTGCCTGCTGTGCCTCCTGCTCATGTGGCTTCTTTGTCTACCAGGCATTGCAGTTTCTGGATACATTAAGAAAGTATTTGTATGTATGTACATATGTGCATATGTGGAGAAATCCAGCATATCTCTAGGGGGCCATACAAGTTTATTTCCCATCTTTTTTATCATCTCAAATAGGGCAGTACATATAAGTTTGGGAGGGTCTATAATTTTTTTAAACTTTGTATGTGTGCACACATATGTAAGCATACATTGAAAAGGGAAGAAAAGTTTCAGCAAAAATTTTTGGAGTTGTCTTCTAAGTGCAGTCCGAGCTGGCCTGAAACTTAAGGTTCTCCCGCCTTAGTTTCTCATGTGCTATGATTACAGGTGTGTGTGTGTGTGCGCGCGCCAGTTTGCAATGCAAATCTGTGTTTTTGTTTTGAATTTTTTGTTTGAATGGGTGTGGTTGAGAGAGGGTCTAATATAGCTCAAACTGAATGAACTCTTGATCCTTCTGCCTCCCTAGAACTGGGAGTAAGGGTGTGTACTGCCACTCCTTGCTTCAGCCTGTTTTGGTCACTGTGACTTCTGTTAAGCATTCAGTGCAATATGGCTATTGATGTAATTTATTTAGGTGATTATTATTTACTTCGTGGTGACATTTATATACAAGAGAGTGTATGTATCTTAAGCCTTATAATGAAAGACCCAAAGATGTATTATGGGATTACACAGATGCCTTTATTACTCTAAGCAAATGAGTTGATTTCCTTTAGACAGCACGCCACTTGTTTATACATACAGTAGTTCAGTGAGTTAAATTTACAATGAATAGCTGGAAAGTTAGTTAGTCTCCATCATTAGTCAAATACTCATGGGCAGAACTTCCTAATTGTCTATTAGACTCTAGGTAGTAACAATCATGTATCTGTTGATATCTGTCACTGACAGTTTGAGATTTAGAACTTAACCGTATGATACGTATCTGAAAATGATTTTGAATTCATATACTTCTTGTATAATTCTTAAAGTCATAGAGAACTTGCTGACTAGATAAAGTAGAATTTTATTCATCTACAGATGGATAAAGTTAGGAAATGACCCCACCTTTACAGAAAAGAAAGAAAAACACATGCTGTGTTTTCTCCTTATTTGCAGATATCCACACAGCATAGTGTTACAGTTTTTCTCCAGTGGGATAGAGGCCGAGCTGGGCAGATCTCAGATTCTGGGCACAAAGCTAAGCTCCTTTTTTTTTTTGCATGCAAAGAGCTCTCATGCATATAGTGTACTGTGTAGCACAATTAGAATCAGGAGCTTTTTGGATATTTTGTTTTTTTTTCTGGGCAAGTTAATTCATCCAGCATATGCTGAGGAATGACAACATATTTTTACATTGCTTATGCTTTGCTTTCATGTTAGTAACACCTCAGAAAACCAAGCATTATACTATAACGTCCCAGTGGTAAACTGAACACTTGCCTGTCTGGGTATTTATAGGTTTAATTAAAAAATTTAGTATATGTGTATTTTTAAAAGTCAAATATTTAACCTTGCAGGAATTGTGCCTACTAGTAATTGAAAGTATATGCAGGCTTTAATAAAATGTAAAAAGTAAACACAACATTTTATTCAAAGCTGTTTCCATAGCATTGTAACCCTTTTATTTATTAGCCATTATGTCTAGTAAAGATTGGGCTATTTATACTTTTATACCTCTATATGCAAGTAGACAAGTTAGAATCCTAACAGGTACCCCAGACAATTTGTACAGGGCTAAGCAACAACAAATAACTTCAAGATAGTGAAAGCAAATACCTAGAAATTTTAATGTTGAATGACAGATGACTTAAAACTTGGTAATGTGAATATGAAATATGAAAAAAATAAGTAAATTTGTTCTATTCTCCCAAGCAAGACTAAAGAGTGAGAATATCCTGTTTCCTATGCAGCTTACATACTATTTCAGTTCTGAGAATTTTGCTCTTTTGAAAAAATATATGTACATCCTTCTTTAAGTTACGAATGTCTGAAGATAATAGATTGCCCTATAACAATATTCTTTCCATTGCAGAAGCATGGAATGCACAGAGCAATGCAAGGGTAGGGGACCAGTCCAAGATAAGAAAATAGAATGGATTTTCTGGGTTGTGAATTTTCACTTGTTCAGAATTCAGAGTGCACAGTGGTAGCAACAGCAGAAACCTCAGAGAACCCTGGGACACTAGAGGTTGAGCAGCAAGCTGCTAAGTGGTTGAAAAGAGTGTCTAGTAAGGTCATTCTGCACTGCCTACCCATCATGATTTTACCCATGCAGTTTCTGTGGCTCATGCATTGCCTTATGATCTATAGTCCTTCTTGCTGTAGGGCTTGTTGCGCAGTATGTTATCAATCTCATTTACCACATGTGATGTCATCTTAGGGAGAACCTGAGGGGGGTGGCATGGAGGAGAAGCACAAAAAATGGTGTTAGTGTTGAGCATTTGTCTTGAGTATACAACATTAAGCAGTCACTTATATGTTCCATATGTTTGCAAGCCAGAGCTGGAATGGAGCGCCCACCCCCATTCCCCACACTGGACAGAGCTTCAAGTCAGGGATTGTGTTTGTTGACTAAGAAAACAATGAAAACATAAGTGAATAGTAATACGGAGTAACTTTATCCAGTGGAAATTCAATATAAGCTATGTTAATTTTTCTAGCACATAATTCAGCTGTCTTAAAATGTTATAATTAATACATTTTCCATTGTATCCAGTCATTTTTTACTTAATATCTGTATCATTTTAATGTGAAATTAGTATAGAAAATTAAGGTACTTTTGGGGGGGTGTTACTAAGTCCTTCAAATCCTGTGAACATGTGTGTGTATGTGTGTGTGTATGTGTTTATGTATGTACACACACACACACATATGCACACACATATTTGAATAGTCCATGACCATTATTCATGTACTCAAATAGCCTTATGTGGCTAGAAGCTGTGGCAATAGATAGCATTGGTCTAGAGACTAGGAATAGTTTCCAGCTGCTACTTAGAATTAGTGAAGGATGTTTGCAGCTTCCCAGGTAGATGGAATGGCATGGACATGAGTAGTGAAATGGAGTGATACCAAGGATAGACTAGTGGAGATGGTAGGAATGTGTAGGGGAGCTTGAATGAGTTAGGACTTCATTCTGTGGCTCTAAGGCTACAACCCTCATGTTGTGCTGACCCCAATCATAAAAAGATTTTTGCTACTACTTCCTAACTATAAGCTGGCTACTGTTAGGAATTATAATGTAAATATTTTATATGAGACCCCTGTGGAGGGCAGTATATCCTCCAAAGGGGTTGAGACCCACAGATGGAGAACTACTGCTCTAAGGACTTGGTCCCATCAGGTAGCTGGGGGAAAGGGATCAGGTATTCAAACATCACAGTCTAAGGGACATTGTAAGACTTAATAAGGCTAGTGATAGTGGAATGGAAGGGGAAGGCTGGGGAGTCACTGTGGAGCAGGATGTTTGTTGTGTGCATGTGGAACTTCCTCTTAACTGGCTTACATGCAGGCAGCTGCTCACTCAGGGCCAGCATTTATGAGAAGTAAACCCAGGGTACACTTTCTGCCATGAGACAAGGGACAAAGACCAGCTTTCTCCCTGGGATAGTCTGACCCTGTGTAGAGGTGAGTTGTAAATAAGATGACCAATTTCGAGGTTTGGGCCTCACCCTTTGTTGCAGTCCTGCTGGCCGAGGTGACCTTGTCTCTTCTCCAGGGCTAGCCTTAGCATCCTCAGGGCTTAGCGCAATAGTGTGGCTCCTCTGCTTGGGAAACTTGTGGTTCTAGTTATTGTTTTTTCTACCTGAAGCTAAGGAGTTTTGTTTCCCACCAGCTAGCTCTGGAATCTCAGGTTCTAAATAGCTAAAGTTACTTGGAGACATAACAATGAGATTGGAAATCAGAAAATGGATTTAGTGGAAGAAAAATCCAGTGGGCTAGCCATGTGAAAGGAAAAAACAAACAAAAAACAAACTTCATTATATCAAAATACATATCAGCTAGAAACTGAAAATGTAAATAGTACTTCAATAAAACATGAAAACCTGTGTAGTGCTAAAAGTCCAGTTTTTCTAAAGGAACCATTTTGTGTGAAATCACTAAAAACACTGCAAATACTTTATGACATTTTAAGCTATTATGCAGATTTAATGAGATTAAACCAGTTGTACAACTTTTAAGCTATTGTGTAGAATTAATGAGATTGTACCAGTTGTACAGCCTTATTGTTACAGCCTGGAAGACTTGATGGCTTAAGGTGAAGTTTGACTAGTGTTGGTGGGACTGACTGGGGTCACCAGGGAGAGACTCCAGGACTGGGAATGATGGCAGGTTTACAGGCTGGGCAGTAGTTACTTTGGAGGCATAGCCTCAACCACTATTAATTGGGGTGTATGTGGGGGTTGGGTCTGAATTGTTCCTGATGGCTGATGTTTGTGTGTGTGTGTGTGTGTGTGTGTGTGTGTGTATACAAGAATGTGCACACTCCTGTGCATATTTTGTTGTGCAGTGCAGCTACTACTACTTTTCCAGTCCTTACTTTCCCTTCCTTATGATGGCCAGCACTCTACATTTTCTGTAGAGTGGTCAATCCCATCAGTGTTTGGCTTCCCCAGATATCCAGTCTACTTTTCACCACATCCAGGGCTTCCATTATATCATGTCTAGACTCTTACGTGCTGGTGCTTGGGGTGAAGGAGAAGGGAGTTTGGTAAGCCCTTGTGCTAACAGTGAGGCTGCCTGGGTATCATCCTTTCCCTTTACTCTTTGAGAATGGAAGTGCTTTCCAGCTGCCAGCCAGAACTTTGCTAGGGAAGAAATGCTCTGGTAATCAAAGTAACCTTTCACTGTCCAGTAGGTTCCTACAGCTCTGACCATCAGATCTAGGGCTTGCTTCTTCATGCCTGCTCCTGCTGTGACTTCCCTTGGGATTAGGGATCAGTGTTAGCATGATAGGAATCCTACATTTCCCTTCCTGCCAAGATTTTTATCTGCCCTTCCTGTGTCTGCAGATCTATCCACTCCACTAACATTGCCTAGGCGATGACCACAGCCCTGCATTCTGCATTCTTGGGGGGGCAGCTTCAGAAATTTCTGAACATTCACATAGAAGCATATCTGCTCTTTTTAAATCCTATGAAGGATTCTGTATCTATAGGCCATGTTCCCTCCCAACCTAGATCCCTCACATTGCTCTATATACTCCTGGGTTTCTCTTATGCTGTGGGGAGGCACATAAATCAATCCAAAGACTCAGAATAAACATCCTCCAGGGAGGGGGCTTTTGCAAAGATAGCTATGTTCAAGTAGGCCTATTTGTTTCTCAGTTGTTCTTTGGGACAACATTGTTTGCTTAGTAGCCCTTACAGAATCTGAAATTTTGTACATTTTTATCAGTCTCCTAGTATGTGTGTAAACTTGTTGAAGACTGGAGAGTATCTTGTGTCCTGTGGTGTTGTCAGTACCTCATACATAGTGAGTTCTCAGAGACTGCTTTTAAAGTGTAGATTTCTTAATTTACTCTTTCTTAGCACTCCAGCTGTTTGAGGACAGGAGTTTACCCTTGCTCGTCACAGTAACCCAAGTGTCTGGCTTGGTGCCAGATGCAGTAAGTACCCCATATATGAGTGGAATTGAAATCACTGAATTGAATTTCAGTTCTTCTAGATACAATCTGTGCCCCTTCCCTATCATCTTTGTGTGACTGCATCTTTTCCCAGCATATAACTGAAAATGAGAGAAGATGGTTCATTAGAGGGGGCATTTGCTGTAAAGGGTCAGAGCCCACAAAATCTTGTGGAAACTATGGGTGGAAAAGGTTTGGAAACAGACCGAGAGGATTACCCTACTGTCTGGTTCTAAGAAAGGTGGTGGCTAGGCAAGCAATCTATACCACTTAGTGTCCAGTGCATTCTGGTCTGTTTCTAAAAGGGGATTTTAAATAGTCTTGTCTCCACCCTCGTCTCTGGTTTTGGGAGGGGTGGCAGGACTTGTCTTAGGAATAGATGGATAGAGAAGAAGCTGTGATGGTCTATTCCCCGGAGAGCAAGAGGGAAGCACCTTGGCTTGTTTCAGCTAAGCAGTGGGCAGGCTCATCCTAGGACTGTCAGCAAAGCAGAGAGGGGCAGGCTCAGGACTGAGATGTGTTCAGTGGTGAAGAAAGGTATCCATCTCTTCAGATCACCAACTCCACCCCTTTCCTTAGATGGCCCTGAGCATCTTAAGATGTCCTTCCTCTTCCTGTTTCTACATATATCCCAAGTGCTTCTGCAACCTCAATCCAGCACCTGGCCTTCAGGTGTGGAATAGGCCTCCTGGATTTGCTTCCAGGGGGATGTGATCCTGAAATTTCCAAACAGGAATTTATTCTCCAGTTACTTCTGGAGTAATAACTAAGGGCCCCATAGTAGGAAGTGGGAAGACAGCGGAGAAGAGAGGTCTCTGACTTTGAGTCTTACAGTCCTGCAGAGGGGACAGGCAGTTATCACCCATCTTATCCTATAGTATGATGAGCATCATAGTTGCTGCTAGATTACTGCAAAGGAGTCACTTGGCATAGCATGGTGGCAGTAGTTTGTGAGGGGAACAAATGAATAAATGATGTGGTATTGTCTTATAAGTGTTACATCTCAAACAGGCAGTTAAACATGCTTTTATGGTTAGACCTAGGAAGTCAGTTGCCAGGTATGACATTGGAATGCACTGCCCACAAAAAAAAAAAAAAAAAAAGAGCCCCTGTGGAATTTGATAAACTTGTTTGTTAAACAAGCAGAGGACAGCCCTAGATCCAGGTATTGTGCAAGTGTGCTGTGCTGCTTATAGCTTTGTGTTCACCAATACCTTGTCCAGGACACTGCCTGGAGACACATTGTAGCATTCCTGTAATTTGCTGGAAAGGGTTGCAATACTTGCCTGAATGGCGCCAAGGTTTTCAATTAGTTGCTCAGGAGTGGATGATCCCAGGAGCACAGAACTCACCCCCTCATTTCTCAGGCACCAGGCTGGAAAGAACAGAGCACTAGGTCAGGATTGCTGATGACCTGTAAGCAATAGCTACGTTATGTTTGTTATAGCCCAAGTTTATTAACCTGTGTGTGTGTGTGTGTGTGTGTGTGTGTGTGCGCACACACACACACACACACAAGCTTGTGTAGGATACAGTACACACAGTGTTCTCTGGGATTTAAAACTGGGACTGCACCCCTCATATTCAGAAGTTTAATACAATCAATCCAGGCATTTGAATAGTAGGTTTGTGGCTCTCTCTGGCTTTCTTATATTTTGCTCCAAGTACCAGAGTTCAATATGACTAGCTACCCATCTTCAGAATACAGTGGTCCTGAAAAAGCCAGCACTGCTCACCAACTAATTACATTGGATTCTTGTTCGTGCCAGGTCCCCTTACTGTCTTATACATGGTGTCACTTTTTCTCATCAGTCAACCTTTGTATTGATTATCTCAGTTGCTTTTTTTTTTTTTTTTAACCAACTCTCAAAGCCCCAGTCCTTCCTCTGCTTTAGCAAATCCCATCAAAACTGAGCCTGTGTTTTCTGCTTGGGGCTAGTGGCATGTTTTGCAAAGAACCATAGAATCTCATGGTTTGGTACCTCACATGTCCCCTTATTTGCCATCTTGCCATTGGACCTTCGCCAGCTTGATCAACTTCTCTGGCCCTTGGTTATCAAATGGCATAAGGTCTACTCTCTTTTGGTGCTGTTGGTGGGCTATTTAGTTTATTTGTTTTTTGATACAGGGCCTCATGTAGCCCAGGCTGACCTCCAACTTTCCTTGAACTTGTTTTACTGCCTTCTTGAGAGTGTTGGAATTACAGGCCCTCAGGAACCACCCTTGTTACAGTCAATCTCCTAGCATGGAACCACCTGTTCCTGCCGGCCCTACCACCATTCAACACCTCACTTTGCCAGTCTCTTTTGGCTCAATGTCAGCATCTTGGTCCTCTCAGTCTAGAGATGTAGGATCTTTAAGGACTGTCTTTTGCTGATTCTACCTTTCCTTTTAAATTCCATATCTAATTGTTTCTTCCTCCAGTTTCTCTAGCCCATTGGTTCTCATCCTTAGCATGTTACAGAGTTATGTGAGGGGGACTTGTGACGAACCATTTCTATGCCTCACAAAAGATTTTTTACTTAGAAGACCAGCTTCTAAGTACTTACTGGATAACATTGTTTTTCCAAGCTGGCCTAGAAATTTATTTGCAGCTT
This sequence comes from Phodopus roborovskii, assembly GCF_943737965.1. NCBI lineage: Eukaryota > Metazoa > Chordata > Mammalia > Rodentia > Cricetidae > Phodopus > Phodopus roborovskii. Next base: position 953,733 of record NW_026126540.1, on the reverse strand, counting down.
AAGGATGACCCTGAACTTCTGATTCACTGCCCCTACCTCCTGAATCCTGGGATAGGAGGCATGTGCTACCATCCAGGGTTTTTGTAGTATTGAGACAAACTCAGATTTCACGAACGTTAGCCGAATACTCTGCCAACTGAATTATATTTCAGCCTGGGAATTTAAACTTTTAAGGGGAAGGGGAGAAAAAAGCTTTATTGAGGTAGAAATTACATATCAAAAAGAATTTTATCTGTTTTAAAGTGTACACTAACTACCTTTAAAAAAAAAAAAGTTTACTAGCCCTCAGCAATTTTAGAGTGTAACCATTACTATTTTAAATTCAGTTTTAGTAGAATTTTCCCATCACTGTTACAAAATTCCAGATGCCTACAGGCATTAATTGATACCTAGTCCTACTTCAACCCTAGGCAATCACTTACTGCTTGTTTTTAGGTCAGTATTCCCGAATATTTTATTTAAATAGAATAAAGACATTGCCTTTTGTATTTGATTTCCTTCATTTGGCGTGCACATGTTCTCTAGTTGCTTCCGTGTTGTGGCGGTGTATACTTCCTTTGTTTCATAATATTTTGTTGTGTAGACACTTGAAGATCACTGCTCTCCCTCTTCTGCTGCCACAGTCCTCGTTCAGCCCTCGGGAGCTCTCCCTGGAATCACTGGTTTTCCTACCTTTTGCTTGGGCTTCCCCTCCCTTAATACAGATCCTGTGCTCCTAGCCTCAGCGTCTCTAGTATCACTTTTCTGACTTCAACTTGTACCTGACAGATCACTTTCCTTTAAGATGACATGCATTTCTTACCCTGGCAAATCTTAGTTTTGATTCTTCCTCTCTAGCTTCAAGGTTCCCAGCCTGGACTCTGTGCTTCAGGAACACTGCCTTTGTTAATCTCCTTATCCTAAACATCAGTGATTTCTCTCTGGGAGCCTTTTTTGTCTGGAATCCACTTTTGCCCACACTTTTCCTTTGGCTTATTAACATCTCTTCCTCTGAAGCTCAGTGGCCCTGCCTTCTTCAGAAAGCCAATTCTGAAATCCAGGCTGGCTTGTGTGCCCAGCACATTAATCCCCTAGCCCCATATCCTCCTCAAAACTATGAACCCTGTACTCATATCTATTAACTTACTTAACTTGCCCATTATGCTGTGGGATATGGCTATCTTGAATTGGATCCCACTCCATACCTGGGGCACTCTTATTAAATGTTTGCTGGAGAAACATGAGCATAGATGATTGATTCATCTCCAGCACATCTGCCTCCTTTTATTCAAGGCCCTCTAAGCTGTTTCCAGGACTGGGCCCTTGAGGAAATCCCTGGATCCTTCAGGTGGTCATATTGGGTTCTCTCTCCCACTTTTTTCTTTCCCTTTGCATTTAGAATTCCTTTTGCAACCAGTGGAAGTGCAGTGCAAAGCAATGAACCTGTTTCAGCAACACCAGATTCCTCCAAGGGCTGCAGGGCTAAGAGAACCTGCTTTGCAGAGCTGGCCAATCCATGGAGTGGGTACCTGCAGCTGATTCTTCATAATCAGCCTGTCTAACTGGGTATGGCTGGCAAGCACATCTTGGTGCCTGTTAGCTGCCAGTGAGCTGAGTGCTGATTCCTGCACAAGCGTGACCTGGGAGCACAATGCTATCCCAGCGGTCTGTTTCCTGTTGGGAGCCTCCCCTTCTCTCCCCGAGTCCCACTCTGTCCTTGAAGATCAAAGACAGTGAGTTGGACATCATTCCTTTTGGGGCTGAGATTTCTGTGGATAAAAACAACTACTTGTCTGTAAAGCAAGAAGATGACAGGCAAGAAAAATATCTAAGAAAGTGGGTCTCAACCTTCCTAATGCTGCAACCCTTTCATACAGTTCCTCCCAAATAAGAGCATTTTTGTTAATACTTCATAACTAATTTTGCTGCTGTTATGAATCATATATTTAATATGATATGCAGGATATCTGACATGCTACCTCTGTGAATAGGTCTTTTGACTCCAAAGGAGTAGTTTAGGGCATAGAAGGGAGAAAGGGAGGAAAAGACAGCATGTATCAATTTAAACACAAGCTCTGTAGAAAGGGTACATCATGAATATCTAATATCCAGAGAACTCTAAATTTTTAAAAGGTTTCCTTTCTAAGAAGATAATATTCTTCTGTTTCTTTCAGAGTTTAATATCATCATTTTGGTATTTGTGGGAATTGGTTCCATCTTCCCGGCTATGCAGGCACACTCAATTCTGTTATATAAAATGGTACAATATTTGCATACACATTCTGTCTTCTTTAAATCATCTCCATATTACATAGAATGCCTAATATAATGCAAATGGTTGGTTGTCTTTGTGGGTATGGGGGACCAAATATACTCAATTTATGTTACCACCTAAAATCTTATTTACAATAAGAAAATATATTTTTTTCTTGTGGGTGTTAAGAAAACCTCAAGCCTAGGATGTTTAGTTCTAGGTAAATATACTCTATGGCTTCTGGAGATGTAGCTCAGATTCAGGTTGTTAGCCTTGGCACTACCATCCCTCCAACCTTCATATCTGTTTCACTAGTACTGTTTGCTGTGAATTTTAAATTTCTAACCACAGCAGAGCCAAACTACCAACAAATACTCTATTACTTATTTGCACAGGTCTTACCCTGGGCTGTTTATCCCTCTGGGTCAGTGTATCCGATTTACTGCTGTTTCTTATTAGGATTTTCCTCCCTTGGAAAATAGGAATTAATGCCTATTTTATTCCTTTCTCAGTTACCAAGCCAATTGTAAATTATCCAGTGACATTTGTGAGACAGGTTTCCTCATAGCGTGTACCTCAAAGGATTGTTCTGAACCTAAGAAGGTAAGACAATGAGTGTGAAGGGTATATAACACAGTCTGGCACTCCCCTATCCCCTGCAAGTCTGAATGCTTTTGTATCCAATTCAGGGATCACTAATTATGTGTGACTATTGAGCCCATGTTCAGGCTGAAGGTGCTTCCTATGTAAAATATATGCTGTGTTTTGAAAACAGGCTGAAAGAGTATTTTTAAAACTTCATTAATATTTTATATGTCAAAATGGGAATACATTGTGTTAAATAAGATGGTTTATTAATATTAACTTCATTTCTTTCTGTTTTACTTTTAAAATATTAAGGTGTGTGTGTGTGTGTGTGTGTGTGTGTGTGCATGCCGTATGTCTTTAGGTGCCTGTGGAGGCCAGAAGGGGGTGTTGGGTTCTCTGGAGCTAGAGGTTGTGAATTGCCAGACATGAGTGCTCTGGTCCTCTGGAAGAGCAGCGAACACTCGGAACCACTGAGCCATCTTCTCAGTGTCTGTTTTGCTTTCTTAATATGGCCATTGGCAAATTTGCAATGAAATAAGGACTTCCCATTATGTTTTATTGGACAGTGCCAGTGCGTGTGGACTTTGGGTGGCCATGACCTTTCACGGACTACACAGCATGAGAAGAACAATTTTCATGGCTGTTGAAAAGTTTCCAGGGGAAGCTGCCCTTGCAGTATCTGCTTTCAGTATGGCAGGAGCCAAGGGCCTCTTTGTAGCCCTATTTCCCAACCTCTTACCAACCTTGGCTCAGTGTCAGCAGGGGAAGGAACTTGCGCCAATAGAAATGGGTGTCATTGTGTAATGACACAGTTCACTTCAGACACTTGAATATGTGTGTATTTTCTTTTAAATTTTTTATTAATGTTTCTTTATAGAATACATTTTCTCATTTTCCCTCCCAGGTCTGTCTCTCTATCCTCTTTGTTTTTTGTTTTTTCTTTCTCTTTCTCTGTGTATTTTCACTGATGTGTTCTTATGCAACCGTCTTATAAGGGAAGAAACAAAGTCGTAGCATACAGAATATTCTGGGAAACTGAATAACTCACTTTCTGCTGCATATACCAGAAATTGATGCTCCTGAGATCAGCCTGCCCCCACAGTCAAAGTGCTACTATGGCAGGGTGTGGGTCAGCTATAGCAAAGTATATCTTTAATCATCTCAGTGAAAGTTATCCCCAATCCAGACCCAGCTCTGCCTTCCCCTAGTAATTCTCTTACCCACAGCCAACTGAGGTAGTGTGCATCCCAGGCGCTCAGCAATCGGAGAAAGGTCTTTTAGCTTGTTTTGCTGCTTTCTCCCTTCTTCACTTACAATTCTTTCCTTCAACCACTGGTAGCACTGGGAATAACAATAACATGTGAGCAGTAGTGTCTTGTATGGGTGTGATGTCAAAAACTGTTAATTCAATAAAATATAAGAAGATCAGGGTGAGGCTGTAGAGAGGGCTCATCAGTTAAGAGCCATCTTCTGCTCTCTCAGAGGACATGAGTTTGACTTCCAGCACCCACATCAGGAGTTTACAGTCACCTATAACTCTAGCTCCAAGGGTATCTGAACTCATGTGGAACCCCCCCCCCCCAACAACTTTCTTTTAGGAGAGCTTTCTGCTCCCTGAAGATCACTGTTTTGCATTATTGTTATAACTGTCATCTCTTTTGCCTTATTCCATTCCTAACCTCATTGTTCTTTTAAAGTATCTCATTTATGTATATGTGCACATGTGTGCAGATGCCCTTTGAGGCTGTAAGAGGATGTTAGATCCTTAAGAGCTGGAGAACCAGGCAGTTCTGAGCTACTCAACATGGGTTCTGGGAACTGAACTTAGGTTCTCTGCAAGAGTAGCAAGTGTTTGTAATCACTGGACCACCTCTTCAGTTGCTTAACATAATAATTTGATAATTATAATAATTACATTATTATTATTATTATTATTATTATTTTGGGGACTTTGTGTTGACTTCCTATTGTGGTTGGTTTTAATGCCATAAATTAGAATCAATGGAGTAAGTGTTTAAAAGACTGCCCAGGAAACTACTCTTTAAAACATGGGGAAAGATTGACTATGACTTGTAGGCTATTGAGTGAATTTACTTTCCCAAATATGAAAAGTCTTTGAGAATTTTTCATTGTCTTACTTTGCAGAAGACTCTGCTCTTACAGGAGATGGGGACTAATTCTCCACTATATAAGGCTAGTATTAGCCAGCAATAGCTGAAGGGAAGGAGTTGAGTGTCTGTTAAGAACCTTCCTCTTTTCCTTGTAGCCCTGGATGGGAACCTTCCCAGAGGCAGCAGGAAGTGCTGCAATGGGCAGTTGGCCATAGGCACTCTTCCCAAATGATTTCAATGGGCTGCTGGCTTTTGTTTCATTAAGTTATTTTTTTTCATCACTCTAAGAAGTTCCAAAGAAAAGGATAAGCACATTATGTTTTATTGTGATTTTTGGAATAATTTTTACAGATGTGAAAAAGAGAAGGGCAAGCCGCCCCAGTTCTGTCTGCTCCTAGATATCAAAGGCTTATGTTCTGGCTACCCATTTGGGACTGTGCTTGGAGAAATGGCCAAGGCTTTCCCAGCTTCAGCCTTGGGAAGTCTCTGATTCTTTCAGAGGAAGAGTACTTGAACTTATGACAGCTGTTGCCAGTGGTGATAGGGTGGATGGCTGTGAATAATGAGCTCATGATTAGGGCCCAGGAAGCCTTCTTGAACCAGGGCTCTGCCTATGTGAGACACCCCTGAACAGTTGTAGATATCCAAAGTGGGAAAATATTATTAATCCTTACTTAAATTTCATGATCTTTAAGGGAAGCAATATCTCTGTGTGATTCAAATACAAAGTGAGAAATAATAGACAAATGCTTTTGAAGTTTTTAAAAGGTAGAGTTCTTCAGGCTCCCTGAATGTGGGGGACCTGGGAAGTCTATAGGACCTCTGGCAGTGGAATCAGTATTTATCCCTAGTGGAGGGTTACTTTCTCAGCCTAGATACATGGGGGAGGGCCTAGGTCCTGCCCCAAATGATGTGACAGACTTTGAAGATCCCCCGTGGAAGGCCTCAGCCTCCCTGGAGAGTAGATGTGGGATGGGATGGCAGGGTTGGTGGACAGAATGGGAGGACAGGAGAGAGGAAACTGGGATTGGTATGTAAAATAAGATTATTTTTAATTTAAATAAAATTGTAAAAAAAATCCATCAGGGAAATAAAAAGCAGAGTTCTTGAGATATCAACATATATCATGAATATTAAGAATGCTTGATTTATGTTTTATAAAACTATTCTATTTTTGAAATATATGTAATAAATTATTTTCCTTAAGATTGGAATGTACAATGTGTGTGTGTGTGTGTGTGTGTGTGTGTGATGTACATACATCAACCATATTGGAAAACTCCTAGAAATAACCAGCATTGGTCTGGTGAGATGACTCAGTGAGTCCAGTGCTTGCTGCACAAGACTGAAGACCTGAGCTCGGGTGCCCAGCACCCATGCAACAATGGGGATGATGCATGTGCCTGTAATTCCAGCATTCTGCAGTGATATGGGTGGCAGAGACAAGGGAGTTCCAGAGCCCAGAGCCTCATGGGTCAGCTAGCCTGATGTATATGGGAATGAGTAACAAAAAAGAAATCCTATCTCATAAGATGGGAGGTGAAGATTGACACCTGAGGTTGTCTTCTGACTGCCACATATGCACAGCAGTGTGTGTGCGTCCCCACTCACAACATCTTTCTCTTCTGACTCTCAGTACTATACGTTTCTCACTGTTGCCGTAATCAGTGGACTGTGTAGGGAGTTAGGATAAAAAAAAATATTTATACTGCTTTCCTAATACCAAAGGAAACTGGTTTTGTTTTTGTAAGTAAACATCTTTAACTTTGTTTCAAATGGGAAAATGTTAATAGTGGAAAGAGATGAAATATAATTAAAGTATTAATTATGGAAGTGACCCCAGGTTTTGTAGGAAGATTGATAGTGTATATGTTTGCCAATCTGTGGATGGCACAGTGCTGTGGATTCTGTTGTTCCATAATGTTCGCCTTAACTTGTGTGCCTCTGTGGAAAGTCCCTGAGGTACTTTTTGAACATCAGGGTTATCCTATTGGTCTCTGTATCCCCAGTGGCCAACAGTAATATTTGCCAAAGTACTAATCATTTTTTCTTATGTTTTGGGTTATCACATTCACTCAGTCAGCATTTATTGAATTGTTTCAGGCTCTGTGATGGGTTGGAGAAATTTAGTTTCTGTCTTAAAAACATCCACAAATCATGGGGATGGAGAGTTGGCTCAGAGGTTAAGAGCACTGGCTATTCTTCCAGAGGTCCTGAGTTCAATTCTCAGCAACCACATGATGGCTCACAACCATCTGTAATGAGATCTGGTGCCCTCTTCTGGTCTGCAGGCATACATGCAAACAGAACACTGTATACATAATACATAAGTAAATCTTCAAAAGAAAACGTCCACCAGTCAATATCTAGGAACTCAAGTGTTTTGTAGCTGACCTTCCTGCTTCAATGATTTCTCCAGGAGCCATGTTTGTAGCACCTTCTTTATGGAAAATACTCCAACAAAATAGTGTATGGCTGAGCCAAGCAAAGTGGTTTTTTTTTTTTTTTTTTAATTTCGGCTATTGTTTTCTGGTGTCACAGGTTAGACATTGCCTAGCTTTGGCCACTCTTTTCTGCTCTGAAGCTAGTAAATCAAAGATCTCTTTTCTTCTAGGATACATTCTCTTAGGGATATGGCTACCAGTTTTCCTGTCCCCAGCTTTATTGGCAAGATTCATGCACAGTGGAAGAAAATGGCATATCCCTATTCGAGATAAGTGGAGAAGACAGAGGACTAATCATGTTCAAGTCCATGGACAGATCTCTACTGAGCCATGCACTACCACATCCTCAAGGTTTGTCTTTGTGACAACAGAGTTTTTAGAATGAGGTGGTTCCCATTTGAGGTGTGTCACTGGCAGCCAGAGAACTCCAAGCCTCTATAAGAAGTGTTGATTGAAAAATAGAGGAAAGTGCAAATAACTCCATAACTTTATTAAGCTACAGGCTTTGTTCTTGAGGATAATATGGGAAAACCACATGAGAATGAAATAACATGGTATAATAGAGGCAAGAATGAGAAATAGACTTGATTTAGATACCAAGAGGCTTTGGGATTTATGAAGTCATGAAAACATTTTAAAATGGATTATGATATGGTCTTTTAGAAAGATAATTGACCATAAGGGTGGATTGTTGAGAACAGGGAGGAAATTAAAGCATCCAAGTTCACTCCTGCAGTAAACCTGCAAGGAAAGATGAAGGCCTACATCAGGGCTGTGCAGAGGTGGACCTGAGTGGCAGGATGTGGTCTGGAGGATTTGGAGCTTTGATAGGCAGGGTGAGGATGAACAGGCTGGAATGTGAGGTAACACTATGACATCTGATCAGGATGGCTAGATCTTGGGCAGAAGCATTGCTGATCTAAAGGAGAGTTAAGTTTGAGCAGAAAGGTATGTGAGTAGATTCAATTTGGCTTAACAGATCCCGTGGAACATCTGTTAGAGTTGATGACATGGAGTTACAAGTCATTGTTAAAGGGATGGGGCCAGCCAGAAGAGGCTGCTCAGAAAATTCCCTGGCTAATCTTGTTTACTGCAAGAGACCTGGAGAGTCATTAAAAAAAAAAAAAAAAAAAAGATTTATTTTTCAATTGTAGTTCAATATAGCAAGCACAAAATATTAGCATTTCAGTGATAGTAACAACAGACAGTGTTATATGAACCATTTGAAGGGCTGTGTTAAAAGTTGCCGATGTATCCTTCTACTTGTCTCTAATTTTTCTATTAGCACTATAATGTAGTCCTGAGGATGCCCTTCCATTTGCTTCTTTTATGTTTATTTTCAGTTTTCACTTTGATAGTTCTGCTTAAGTGGCTTTCCCAAGAAGAGGCATGTTGCTCTGAAAACACTTGGTTGATAGTGCAAAGCCTGGAGAGTTCGTTGCAGTCTGCAGCCTGGCACTTTCCAAACCATTGTCTTGGACATGTTCTAAGCATTTCCTGATAATGTTCCAGGAGTGTCTACTTGGTTGACTTCATGAAAGCCAACCAAACATTTCCCCAGTTACTTTTGAACTTAGCCACAGTCAGACATTTTGTATGTTCTCCCCATCCCTTTCCTACTTTTGTTAGTGCATTTTTGGTTGTTTTCCATCTCTGTGTGAACTTTTTATCAAACAGTGAGAGAGGCTGCATAGTCATGTGATCCAGATACAGAAAAACTACTGCTTCCCTTAAAGACCTGGGTGTGAAAGGAAACAGATGGCCGGGTTCTCAAGTCAGCTTTATCTATTAGGAGTTTATGGTCTTAACATTGCTTAATGTCCTTGAGCTTCAGTTTCTGCATCCGGCAGAAGCCTGCCTCTTGCAGGATTACTCTGAAAACAAATAGCCCACATTTGTGAAGTGCTTTGAATATTTTGGAAAGCCTATGGAAGAATATACAGATGGTCTCCAGCTTACAATTGTTTGACTTAGGATTTTCGTACTGATATGCAAAAGTTGTTCTATACAACCTCTGTTTTTCTCTTCCAGTCCAACATCTAATAAAGTGCATGAGACAGTAAACTCTTTAGTATAAAAAGGATTTGTATTAGATGGGTTTTTTTTTCTGTTTTCAAGATAAGGCTAGGCTAAGCTATGATATTCAGTAGGTTAGCCATATTAAGTGCATTTTTGACAGGACATTTTGAGTTTATAATGTGTTTATCTGGGCATTACCCCATCATAAGTTGAGGAATGTCTGCACAGCAACTTAACTTAGCCACAACTGATTGGATTGTATTCATTTCTCATGGTGAAGATTAAAGGAAGTAAAAGTTAACTCCTAGCTCACTGCTTGGCATATAGTAGGTTCTCAGTAAAAGCTCAATTCTCAGAATTTCCTTTCCTTGCATGCTCTTCTTGCCTTCCTCTTTTTTTTTTTTTTTTTTTGCACCCTTGCCTAAGATGCCTTTAGTTTTGCTTTATGGACTTGTTTAGAATTTGTTCTGAACGACCTTCAGTTTTCAGGAACAAGATCTCATTAAATATTCTGAGATAACTGTGCTTTGGGATAATTAGCAATGAGAACACTGTCATGTCAGCATGCTTTGGGGATATTTCTGTCTTGTGACTTCAGAGAACAAACAGGCTAAACGCTCAACTCATGTAGACAGAAAGGCCTAGAGCCTTGAGAAGGTTCTAGTTAGGGAAGTGTTGGTGGTTAGTTGTCCTGTCCCCTCTGTGTCCGTCCCTCCACCCCCCCACTACTGCCAGCTAAACTGGTAAAGGGTTGGGCTTGGCTTAGGCTGTTCTGCTGATTCAGTGCTAATGGAGGCTAGAGCCTGGCATATGCTTCTTGTTAAGATGACTTTGGCTTGTCTGCATTTTTTAAGATTCCTGTGTTCTTTCCCTTGACATTGCAGAGTAATTTTTGATCCTAATGTTGTACATTCTCTCAAGCTTTTAAAGTACAGACACCTTGTTGTCAATAAGGAATGATATTTGTAGTACTCCCCAGTAAGCTAATCATCAGGAAGGGGTCTAAGCTGGGACTAGGCGATGAGGAGTGAATGTGGTCAAAGTATATGATACAACTGAACAAAAATGCCATCAAGAAACCCACCATGTTCTACAATACATACTGACTTAAATAAAATAAAAAACACCCATTGGTCAGAGTGGAGGCTGGTGATGATGTGTGCACTTTCTGTCTCCTGAGGCCCTCTTTCTTTACCCTTTTCCCAAAGGCAGTAGGAAATGTCAGTCAACCTCAAGCCATACCCAGCTACAGTTGTTTGCTTCAAATGGATTTAGCCCTTATGGGTTAAGTTTTGTTTTCTCAAGAAAAGGAAAACTAAATCCTCTTACATAGAAAAGGGATTTAAAATTTTGTCACTTCCAGACAAGGAATGAAATTCCCCCTTTAATATAAGAATAAGTAAAAATGAGGGGATTTGAGTCTGCAAGTCAAGCAGGTCATTGCACACTTTTCTTTCCATCCTCAGAGAAGAATTCTCTGTGCAGGCAGATTATGAAGGATTGACTGATCCATCGCCAGCAGCAGAGACCTGGGCAGGGCTAAGAGGGCCAGAGTCCATGGCTGCCCAAGGCCACAGTGTGCTTAAGCTGGCAAGCCCTGGGCCACTGTTCTGCTCCTAATCCATCTTCTGCCCTTCTACTCTCCCCGGGACTCTTTTCTAGAAGTTGAGAAAAATACCTTCAGTGAAGCTCTAGAACTTTCTGGCACCCCATTTCCATATTTTCCTGAAATAATTCCACAGGCAAGCGGAGACCATGTCATTGCACCAACCCCTATGGGGGAAAAACAACAAAAACACACAATCACAGAAAATTGCTTTTGCCAAGTGGGACCAAAAGTGAGGGTGTGTTTAAACAGCTCCGTCAGTTCTGGAGGAAAGCTGGCCAGATATATGAGTTCACACCAGCATCCGTCTTTCCATTACAACTTAGGACTTACATATTGTGCCTCCTTCTTTTATAAACCAATTACACATGTACTATCTGTTCCTGGGAGTGAGCCATAAGTGAACCCGAAAATATGACATATTCATGACCTGTTCATGGCCACAATTCATCTACTGAGAGATAAGAGCTTCGACTTGCAAAGAGAGTGAGTGCTTCACTTATCCACCAGTGCCTGATAGTACCTGGCACTTAGCAGGGGCACAGCTGCCTCCCAGCAAGTGCCTGGTGTGTGACAGAAACAGCATCAGCTATTGTATTGGTTTTAATCCAGCATTTGACAATCATTTTTAGAAAAAAAGTCATCTCTGGAAACTGCTTTGGCATATAAGCCAAAATATGGGGCTTGTTAATGTTTCTAATATCTAAAATTCCTCGTGTTTGTATTGTGTCTATGTCCCCGCCCCAGGCACTGCTTCCACACAATCAAATTGCCCTGACTTGTTGATTGTTGTTGGATTCCTTCTGTCTTACCAGAGGCTCATGGCTATCTATATGCTTTTGAACTCAGTCTACTCACAGATAAATGCATGTTTATGCTGGAGCAAGCACCTGTGCAAGTCAAGTTTATCCACTGGCTCTTCTTTGTGTGCACCTTTTCTGAACCCCTGCTGAGTGTGTATGTGACAGTCAATTTACAAGTCTATGATTGTCATCACAGTACCTTGTAGACTAACTGTGAACCCACCTGATTCTACCACAATCTCTGAGATGCATAGTTCTTGTCATTTCTCTATCACATTAATTAGGGACATTTGGGAAAGCATTTTCCTAACACCCCCCCCCCCCAATCACTAATTCTTATATTGTGAGGAATGATCAGATGTGATTTTGAAGATTACCTATTTTATGGTAGAGCTCTGGCAGCTGGACCTCCACCTTCTCTCTCTGGAAAAGATGGTACTCAGCTTGCTCACAGACCGGTGGGATCATGTTGAACTGTCGTGCAACAGAATAGGCTTCCTAGGGACAGAAGAGATTGTAACTGAGTTTATGCCAATGAGCACTGGAGCTCCATTCGATTCATTCCCATGGGGATGTTCATTTCAGTGGAGTAAATAAGGAGCAAGGAAATAAGCCAAACATGTGCAAAGTTATGGTCATAATTTTCACCATGAAAGGTACCAAATGTGGGAAATCCTTATTCTTTGGGAGGGTCAGACTGAGTAAAGCCTGTGACAAATTAGTCAAAGCTTGAATTATGGACTATTGTAAAGAAGTTTGAATATGGTTAGGTTCTTAAAGAACTAAAACCAGACTAAACACTCAGATAAATAAGTGGCGTGGTATAAGCAGAATAGTTACCAATAAGCTTATTGTAAGAAAGCTAGAATACTCTATTTCCATATCTCATTAGCCTGGAAATTCTCTGCCCATTTGCCATCAAAGAACATGCTAAAACATGATTCGTATTAGAGCTCTGGATCCTTGTGTTTGTTCTAAGCTGTTGGGCTCCAGCCCCAACAGCTATCTACCTAACAATGGAACGGATCTTAGAATTCCAATTCTCACAATGGTATTGTGAGAAAGGTCTGCAGAAGATATTGCAACTTAAACAGGGTATCTAAAAAATAATGCTATGATGCTCAGCAGTTATTAAATAATATATAGTTATAATAGCTCAGCTATATACTCAGCTATAACTAGAAGTTAGCTCACCATGATCTCCATTGCGCTCCATCTCGAGGTGCCCCAGTACATTGCCATGCCTTGGTTGATGACGTGTGTCATGGCTCGAACAATTTCTATGGAAGCCCAAACAGTATTCCATGAACATATACTTTACAGAGTAATGTATTTTCACCTACTCTTTCCAGAAGTTAGAAGGATGATGTAATTATTTGATTAACATAATTACTCTTAACACTGGTAACAACATACATTCACCATCAATGGTATGGAGGCTTGGCAGTACTTTCAGGTAAACAGACACTTTACTTTCAGTTTGCACCAATATTAAACAGTTTTAAAAATGTAATGAACACCACAGGTTTTTTTCCTTTCTTTTGCTTGATGGTTCTTGTTCTGATACATGCACTGAGTATCTTGTTCACAAAGTGAGAAGGGAGGGAACACATTTGTTTTGTCTGTAGAATGTAGGGTCATAGAGGATGAACGGCCTGTCTCTTCCGTATGGTGGATTTGCAGAGCTGTTCCTTATCCTCAATAGCCATTTAACAGAGATGACTCAATAACTGTGTCTAACAGGAAGATAAACATATAAAACGCTGAACAAACAGCTGAAGCCACTGGGACGCAAAGCCCACTTTGACACACCCTGTCCTTGACTTCTTTGAACTGAACTTTCTTCTAAGACACCCATGTAATTGATTTCACCAGGGACTGCTGGTGGGCCCACCCAGTTTACACTTTAGCCTCTTTCAGCTTAACATCACATTTTCTGACCATGAAGATTAATCCTCTCCCCATGGGGTGGAGCTAAGCTAATCCTCTTGGCACCAGTCAGATGAGCTACAGGACTCTAAGGCACTGAAGAGCCTCAAGATCAAGCGGGCTAAATCCTCAGACAGCATTAGATTTCTTTTGCTTCCATGAAGCATATTAACTATAGTCCTAGGATGCCAGATCCTTGCACATATTTAAAGGGTCAAGGTCTTGGACTTCTTTATGTCTCAATAATACGTAGATTAAATGGCCTTCAAAACAGAGTCCTTGCTCAACATAGAATTGGGGTAGAGACATTCTTTTCTCTCTTTTTTCCCCCTGCCCCCTTCCATCTTTTTTCTCTCTTCTTTCTTGTCCTTTGAGACAGAGTGTCACTATAAAGCCTTGACTGGCCTGGGATTCACCTACATAGTACAGGCTGCCCTTGAATTTATAGCAGTGCTCTAGTCTCTGCCTCCTGGGTGCAGTGATTACAGATGTATGCCACTATACTCCACTCTGGGTAGATGAAGTCTTATTTGTGTTTAAGTTGATGGGGCAGGATTTGAATTGAGAGAGCCAAGGATAGGTAGGGTCTTAGCATCTTCATTGTTTGGCTTACATGTGCTATTTTAAGACTCCCTTGGTTTGTTTTGAAGATGGGAATGCTTTTATTCACTATTGTCTAACAGAATTCAGTTTACTAGCTAAACACTTTTTCTTGTCAGTATCTTATCTCACAACACCTAACAGTGTTTCTTTATCCCTTGCTAAACAAGTGTGATAAATTGTAAGAAACTTTTTCACCCTCCTTAAAAGAGCACACAAATACCCTCAGTTGATCCTTTATTGTGCAGGATTGTTTTGGCTATCCTGGGTTTTTTGTTTTTCCAAATAAAGTAAAGAATTGTGTTGGAATTTTGATGGGGGATTGCATTGAATCTGTAGATTACTTTTAGTGTGACTGTCCTTTTGACTACGTTGATCCTATCTATCCAAGAGCATGGAGGATCTTTCCATTTTCTGATATCTTCTTTAATTTCTTTCTTTCTTTCTTTTTATTTTTTTAAAGACGTGAAGTTCTTGTCATACAGGTCTTTCACTTGTTTGGTTAGAGTTACCCCATGATATTTTATGTTATTTGTGGCTATTGTAAAGGGTGATGTTTCTCTGATTTCCTTCTCAGCCCATTTGTCATCTGTATATATGATGAGTACTACTGATTTTTTTTTTTTTTTTTACTCAGGTCTAACAAATGGGGAACTTGCTTAAGACCAAACTAGATTCCCTTAATATAGGTGACAATGGTGTGACCGGAACAATATATGAGGCCACTGGCAGTGGGTCCAAGATCTAACACTAACACACAAACTGACTTAGTGGAGCCCATTTGATATGGAGAGATACCTTTCCCAGCCTAGACATAGGGGTGTGTGGGGTGGAGAGATGCCTTGGTCCTACCTCAGTGAGATGATGGGACAGACTTAGTAGATTTCCTAGGGGAGGCCTTACCCTCTCCAAGGAGCAGATGGGAGGTTGAGGAGAGAGAGGGGGGAGTGGGAGGAGACGAGGGAGAGGAACTGGGATTGGAATGTAAAACATAAATTAATAAAAATAAATTTTAAAAAGAGCACAGAAATGGAGATCATAAAGGTTCCTGGAAGCTGAAGCCACTTGTTTGCCTCTTTGCCGTAGATTAGCCGCCTCCATCATTGCGACAAGTCTCTTCCTGTTCATATCCTGTTTCTTCCAGAGCTGGGAGCCCCTCCAGTCAGCATGTTCATTAGCACCTGTTGTTCTGGGAGCTGGCCATGCTGAAGTGTGCCAGACATGTTGGTAACACTGAAGAGGTTCACAGAGAGCAGGCAGAAATGGAAGACTCCCCCATCTGTTCTCTACAGACAAGGTGAAGAAGACAGAGCAGCCAGGTGGGAAGGCTGTTGGAAGTTACTGAATTCTTGACCAGAGCAGTTAAGGTGGAGGGGACTTTGTGATTCTTCGAAGACTCATTCATGTACTTATTGAACACATTTACTGTGAAAGCCTGGTATTTGTCACACACTGTGCTGAGTTCCAGGCTCATCGGTTAATAAAATGAAATTCGTAGACTTGGGAAGTTTAGGCTTGGATAGCAAAGGTGGAGAAATAAAGGAGTGATTATAAATGCTAAGTGTTATAGAAAAGCATAAGGAGGTTCAGATAGGAAGTGACAGGGAAGATCTAATGAGTTAGGGCTAAGAATGTCTCACTTGGGAATTATGTTGAAGCATTAAAATGAGGAAATCGTGTGAAGCATGGGAGAAACACATTCAAGGATGATGAAACAGCATGTGTAGGGCCCTGCAAGCAAGACGGACCTTGGTAAATTGAAACAAAGCTAGGTAGCAGAAACCCAGCAAGGAAACAGGAATTTGAGATCAAGTTGGCAGAGGGCAAACCAAACTGTAAGTTGGTAAAGTTGTTAAGTCACTGCCATTTTTTGGGCAAGGGGATGAGAGAGATGTCCTGTAATCAGAGTATGTATCTCAGAATGCATCTGCCTCTGCTGTGGAGAGCCAGTGAAAGAGTAAACCCTGGAGCATGGGCCTCTGGGAAGATTTTGCCATGCTGCAAGGGTGACTTGGGGGAGGATTTTGATAATTAAGACAGAGTGAGTGTGGCACACAGTGGGCAGGAAGGAATCAAGGCCTTCTCCTAGATACCTGACTAATTATAGAGAGGAGGGCAATGGGAGAAAACCAGGGGCTCTTCCTCGGATGTGAGAAACATGAGGATGCTGTGGGTGATACTGTAGGGGATGTTGAATTGATGAGGCCAAAGACCCAAGATAATGAATGGCCCCTGATGGACACTGGTGTGTTAAGGAGTACAGCTTACTGACTGTGCTGTCATAATATGGAAGTCTGAAGAGAAAGGGGAGAGGTTTTCATTGCCAGCATGAGGTCACATAGAGGATCCTGTGCAGTCAGCTGGGAGGGACATCTTAGAGCCAAGAACATCTTAGAGCCAAGAACAGAGGGTGCTTCAAGAATGAGGACCGTGGGGTGGGGCATGGAACAACCACGTCAGAGGCTGCAGACAGTGTCTGCTAGATTCACATACACACACACACACACACACACACACACACACACACACACACACACAGAGTGACTGCAGATCACGAGAGCCATTTTAGTGTCACTGTGAGGGCCCAAGGCCAGGCAGGAGTGATGGAAGAATGGAGGGCAGGCAGGTTTGGAGACAACCTATACAAATCCAACAGGCTGCCAAATGAATGAAGCAGAGAGAACGTTAATTCAGCAGATGCTCAGGGAAAGTTTTTTTTAAAGATGGAGAGTTGAGAGAATATGAGGGACTTACTGATGAGACCCATTGTGGGACTGGTAAGGGCGAGAGGGAAGAGATAAAGTATGCTGGGTGGGGGACACCTACCAAGAACAGGGATCAGCTGGGTTTGCAGAATTCAGTGGGAGATGGGGGTCTTGTTTGATGATGTCTTTTCAATGGACTGTGATACAGTAAAAGGGGTGGGTGTGAGAGGCGAGGCAGAGATGCACAGGCCTTTAGCTGCTGGCCGCACCTTCTCTCTGTTGTGTGTGGCTCTGAAGAGAAGGCAGGGAGGAATGGGGGAAGGAGGTAGGGAGTTCTTGTCTGTGGAGGAGGCAGACTTTGTAGGAGGATTGAATATGTAGCACCTTAAAGTTAAAATAAATTCCTATAGCATCTATCTATCTGTCTATCATTTATCTACCTATCATCTCTCTCTTTCTCCCCCTCTCTCACACTATCAATCTAGAAAAACCTCCTGAATTTATCTTGCCAACAGGAAACTCCTTATTGGTGGCTCAGGTGCTTTTTTTCATGGTGTTCACTTGTAAAGACACTAGAGGGCAGCATTGTTGAAAGAAAAATTCTGACATTAATACTGTTTTGCTTGTGAGTTATGGAAATTCATTTTATTCATTTTTAGCACGATAGAGAAATTTAAGTGTAAGATTCTAAAATAAAAATGGTTACATTATTTATGTATTTATTGTGTGTGTGTGTGGGGGGGCATTTCTGAGTCATGACAGATCAGAAGTGGGTTCTCTTCTAACACGTGAGTCTCAGGGATGGAATTTGCAGTAAGCACCGTACCTACTGAGCCATTTTAGAGCCATGAAAATGCACTGAAAGGGTTGCAATACCCAAAGCATTGATTCTGAGTGGGGAAAGGACACTAGAATGGGTATTTAGTGTGCAGCGTTCATGGGGCTCTGAGAAAGACCACTGGCAAACTTGATGACTGCTCCCCGGGGCTGATTCTGGCTCTCTCTGTCCAGGTGTTTTCAGCAGCCTCGGCCACTGCCTGCAGTCTAGGAACAACCTCACCTCCCACCTGCACCCCTAAGGCTGAGCTTTAAAACTGGGCATGTGAAGACTCTACTGAGGGTCTGCTGTGTTAGTCCAGATGAGGCCCTGGCATGAATATTTTAAAAAACTGGCTTGGTTGGCTCTTGAACCTCTTTACTTACTTGTACTTACTAGTACAGCTCCTAGGACAGCAGCTGCAGCAGCATCCAGAAACTTACTACAAATACACAGCCCTAGTCCAATGGACCGCAAATCTGACACCTTGAATTCTGAGGATACTCACTGTATCCTTCCCAAGCCACGTCAATGACAAAGTCCTCCCCATCCAATAAAATGCTTCTTTAACCTTTACCTTAGTTATTTGCCCTAGTCCTTATGCGAGAAGACACTAAGACTAACACACACGCCCACCCATATAGGGAGACATGAACCAGATCACCGGAGAGTCTGATAAAAGTACCTGGTTCCAAATCTTAGTTTCTGTTATTGAGACTTTGTGCTCCTCCCCTCCCACTTTCTTCTCCCATTTCACTTTCTCTCCCTTCTGTATCTGAGTAAAGTCTCTCTATGCAGTGCAGCCTGGTCTAGAACTTGCTAGGTAGCCCAGGCTTCCTTCAAATCTGCAATCCTCCTGCTTCACACACACACACACACACACACACACACACACACACACACACACACACACTCAAAAGTTTGAGATAATTGGTCACAAGACTTGATCAGATCTTCCCAACCTTACTTTCTTAGGTTGAAATTTTATTCTTTAATCTGACACTTTCTGCCTGGGGTTCCCAGGTTACATGGAGCTGGCCTTAATAAATTCTGCAGGTCAGTTTTGCTCTCTAGGTATCTTATTTCCACCTGTAAAGTAAGATGCTATTGATCCCTTGGAATTTGTTTAGCACTGGTGCAGATCGTGCATGCAGATGCTTATGACTCTGAAGCACCAACACAAACTGCACAGCCAGTGAGTAGAATGTCGCCTCGGTTCCTTCTCAAAGAGACCTAGCTCTCACATTTAATACATTCTTTCAGTAATGTGATTCATCTGTGTTTAAAATATGCATTTTGTGCCAACAGAATTGATACAAATATTTTGAGTGAAAAGTTTTGGATGTTAAATATTTTAATTTTGAAATCAGACAGCACACAAAGCATGATAGCTAACAAACCCGCCTCCAAGGCCTTCTATTAAATAAGGGATGGCCCCCAACACCATGGAAGTTGTGACCAGGCACTAAGATTGTATGAACAATGAAGCATGAGCATTAAGGACATAAATGGATAGAAATTAATATTTAGATCAAATACAGTTACTCAAGTGAATCAAGCCAGAAGTCTGCACGGCAGTGTACTGCAGTTTCCTTTGACTGTAGACAAGGAAAAGGACTGGGAGTCCATTGTGTTTGGATATGACTAAAAGCTGGGATATTATGCTTCAAATTACTGAGAGAAAGCTCCAATATATTTAGTATGTATTTTTCTATATTTCCAAAGCTTTACATAAATGTGTATTAAGTTTTTGTAAAGGAAAAATAAAAAGAAAAGAAAACTTATTATCCAGGAAAGGCTTCCAACACTAATATGTCACATGTCACTAATGCTGCTTTTTAGAACTAGAAAGTGATTGAATATGGCCTGTGATATGGCTGATTCTGTGTGGGTTCAGAGGCTTTTCTTTACGCGAGGCAAGGGGTCTATTTTTTTTTTTTTTTGAATTTTTCAACTTTCCCAAGACCTACACCTGTACACATATACATTATAGGGCAGGATCTGTTTTTGTTCTGAGTTTAGCTCTAAAGTCTAAAGACCTAGAAAGGAGACCAAGAGGGCAATGGTTGATGAGGAGGGACAAAGCAGGGAAGGGCAGGAGTCATCAAAGAGGATGGAAATCCAATTTGTTTTCTTCCACTCTTGACTTGGTCAAAGGACCTTTCTTTGTGCTAGATGTGTAAATTCAACTTTTTGTAAAGTAGTAAGAATAATTTTGCATTCCAAAAGATTCCAGCATGTGTTAGTCCTTTGAGACAGTGATGTTGGAATGAGGGGCTTTCCTTTATTTTTTTTGTGAGTTGGGGGCTTTCCTTTTAGTCCCACTATTAGTGTAGTAGAAGTAGACATGAATAGTCACTGGATATATTTGTTATATTGACCAACCTAGAAAAAATACTTTTTTTTTCTAAAATCAATTGTTTTGGGGAGAGGGACTTTGTAGCCTAATTTTTTTTCCCTTTTCTCTTCTGCTTGAAATTACCACAAGTCATTTTATTAAAATCTTAACATATACATAGTTGTGTTGATATAAATAAGATTTAATTTTAAGGAAAGATGCAAGACCTAAGGAGATGCTGACCCTAACATACATGCAAGGACTTACGTTTCACCAGAGAATTTGTTATGAACACAGACACAAAATAAAAGTCTAGACCAGATACAATTTCCACTTCAAACCAGTTATTTTATTTCTGTCTTTAGTTGTTTTCTTTTTAAACTCCAGAAGCCATTGCTGGTGGTTTCTTTGACGTTTTTGAGGCTTCTCCTTGGATTTGTTTGAGGTTATCCTTTTCTGGACTGTGGAGATACCTCTGCCTCTTAGCTCAGAGCCTAGAGCTGAAGACCATCTTTTCTCATTGGGATGGAACATGCTCAGAAGTAGAGGGAGGTGTGTTTAGCATACCTATTGTGTAAGAGCTGTTGATTGTCTGTCCTAGGATCTGGCTCCATTGTACAGGACACCCACTAGGATTCAGAAGACACTGGTAACCTTAGACTCACATCTAGAGCTTGCTGGATCTCAGTTTCTTTGGTGCAGAAGAACATATTGATAGTAATTAAGCAGTGTGTAATCTTTGTAATGAATGTTTAAGTCAGTAATATTTTACCCTCATTTTATGGATGCAGAAGCAGGGATGTGGGAAAACAAAATCACTAGGGCAGGGTTCCAATATGCAGCTTGACATTCTGGAGCCTTATATCTTTAGGGACAGTGAGCTCTCCATCCAGTGGTCCTCAGATTCTGCTCTGACAATCTGCAATTTTTTTTTGAACTGTAATACTTTGAAGTGAGTCCTAGCTGTTGTCTGAATGTGATTCTGAATTTCATTCTGATTCTGAAATGTGAATCAGGTATTGAAGTGTTCATTTTCAGCCTTACTCTTAAAATATTTTACATTTATGGGTGTTGCCTGTATGTATGCCTGTGTGCCACATGCCCTGTGCTGGAGGAAGCTGGAAGAAGGCATTGGATGCTTTGACATTGCAGTTACAGATGGTTATGAGCTACCATGTGGGTGCTGAGAATCAAATTCAGGTCCACTGGAAGAGCAGCCAGTGCTCTTAATCACTGAGTCATCTCTCCAGCCCCACTTCAGCCTTTTAACTCAAGTCCTAAAGTTTTGAGAAAAAAAAGTAGTTGCTATTTAGTATTGCTGAGTATATTATTCTAGAGGACAGAGGATACTAAGATAAGAAAGCTGAGCCCATCCACACCTTGAAAAAGAATAGGCTGGAGAGACAATTCACTGGAATTTTGATCTGTGGTTCAGGTTAAACATTCCTTATTCTAAATGCTTGAGAAAAGAAGTGCTTCAGATCTGAGAATGTTTTGTATTTCTGAATATTTGAATATATATATATATATATATATATATATATATGTATAAATAAATAATTGACATGGGGCACAAGTTTAATGCAAAATCCACTTATGGCTCATATAATTTCACATACAAAGGTTAAGGTCATTGTATACTCTCTTCCTCTATGTATTTATATTATTTACTTTTATAATATTATATAGCTCTGTATTAGTATTTATTATATTTAATAAACCAACAAATATATTATTTAACATATTACATATTATCTAACAAATATAAAGAAATATAATGAGTATTTATTATACTTTATAAATACTATTGATATTTATATATAATATATACATATATAGTATTTTAAAGTAATATTTATTTATTAGTTATTTTCAAGACTGGGTTTTTTTTTATGCAGCCCTAGCTGTCCTGAAACATCCTCTGTAGACCAGGCTGGCCCCAAACTCAGAGGTCAGCCTGCCTCTGCCTCATGAGTTTTGGGATTAAAGGCATGTGCCACCATGCCTGGCTTATTTTATACAATATTTGGAGTACTTGTGTTTTTACTGTGACCTATCCCAGATTAGGTGTGGAATTTTCCATTCATGGTGTCATGTCATGTCAGTGCTGAAATAAGTTTTGATTTGAAACATTTCTGATTTTAAATGTTTGGATTTAGGATTCTTTTTACTTTTGTCTTTAGAGACAGGGTTTCTCAGTATAGTTCTGGCTGTTGTGTAACTCTCTCTGTAGAGCAGGCTGACCTTGAACTCACAGAGATCTTCTTGCCTCTGCCTCCTGTGCTGAGAAGTGCTGGGAAGGGTGTTAACTTACCCCTCAGTAGCCTATCTGTCCCCTGTATTCATCTTTAGTTCAAACTGACTAAAGTCCTAACACCTAAGAATCCCATTTGGGAACCTTGGAGTAAGAAAAGCTCCCTGGAGAAAGAGGTTGCCTTTGCTGTGGCTTCTCTGCACAAACACAGGCTATCTGGTGAGCCCTACTCCTTCCCTCTGGAGAGGGAGGCTCTGTGTAGCTGGTGAAGCTGTGTGTTTTGTTTGTTTGTTTGTTTTTTGAGATGAGGTTTCTCTGTACTGCTGTGGAGCCTGTCCTGGAACTAGCTCTGTAGACCGGGCTGGCCTAGAAATTACAGAGATTCACCTGCCTCTGCCTCTCAAGTGCTGAGATCAAAGACGTGTGCCACCACCACTGGGCTGAAGCTGTGTGTTTTTAATATTATTTTTCCTTTATCAGCCATTTACTCTTTAGTCATAGCAAGTGAGTGGCTTCCCATTTTACTTGTAGAGAATGCTTAAGGCAAAGGCATAGTTCATTTGCTTTCTTTCTTTTTAAAAAAGTTTTTTTTTTTTTTAATTGCATGTGAGTGTCTTGTCTGCCTATATGTGTATACAGTACATAAATGCTTGGTACACTGGAGACCAGAAAGGAGCATCAGGTCAGTTGGAACTGGAGTTGTAGATTATTGTGCCATATCTCCAGTCCCAGGACATAGCTTTCTTATCTTTCAACTCTCTTCTTGACAAATTATTTTCCTGTAATACTTTTATTATCACATCTGGCCCTTCCAATTTCTCATCTAGACTCATTGTTGTCTGCTGATACCCTTCAAGTTGTAATTATATAGAATATGGATAAAAATTTCACTCTTCCCATCAACACAAGCTTAAATAGAAGCTGAAATTTCCTAATAAGAACTGGTGATTTTAAGTTATTAGATTCTAATTCCCACATTTACTTAATACTGAGTGGTGGTATCTAAGGACACATGTCCTATCCCAATAAAAAGGGAGATAGTATCCTTGATAAATATAGAGCTCAAAGCAATTATTTAATATGTCAAATTCTTTAGGATCAATAAACAATGGAACAAATAAAATTTGTTGGGAGCAAGGCATGAATAAATAAAATTAAACAAGAAGCTTAAGTGAAATTAAACTCCTGTATTGTGAATTTTTCCTAGGTAAGTGGCATATCTGTGAAACCATAATTCACTAATCTCTATATATTGCTAGGATTTTCTTTGACAATGCAGTTGAAGTCGACCTGTAATAAAATAACTTTCATAATTTGAACGTGGCTGTACTGGTTAGGTTTTGTGTTAACCTGAGACAAGCTAGGGTCATCTGGGAAGAGAGAAGTTCAGTTGAGAAAATACCTCCATCTGACTGGTCTGTAGACAAATCTGTGTGGCATTTTCTGATTAATGATTGACGTGGGAGGATCCAGTCCTCTGAGGATGATGCCATCCCTGGGCAAATGGTCCTGAGTAGTTGTATGAGAAAGAAAGATGAGAAAGCAAATAAGAAGTGTTCCTCCATGGTCTCAGTCCAGTTTCTGCTTCCAGGTTTCTGCCCTGAGTTCCTGCCATGGACTGTGATTTCATTTGTCCCCAAATTACTTTTGGTCATGATGTTCATCAGAGCAATAGAAAGCAAACCAGGACAGCAGGCCTTCCCTTGAACTGGGGTATCCCCCTGACATAAAGGAAAATATTAAAACCTGAGAAGAGATTCTTTTTCTTCTACTAAAATTTTAAAGTTTTACATTTGTCATGTTTCTGATCTATAAGTTATTTTAGTGTATAGATGGTACAAAATAAGGACCTAGTTTCACTTATTTCTTCTTACCACAGAAAATAGCCGTATTCCCTGACTATTTATTAGGATTTGATTTTTTTTTTTTGGCCAACTTGAGGCAACTTGAGTCTTTTGGGAAAAGGGAACTTCAGCTGAGAAAATGCCTCCATCAGATTGGCTTGTGGGGTAATCTTGATTAATGATTGATGTGGGGAGATCCAACCCATGTTGTTACTGAGTGGTGTGATGGATGTCTAATCATTTGACATTGTGATACTAAGTTATCATCTACAAATGTGTCATATCTCTCCTAATATATATGCAGCCTCTGGACACCAGGTTGACTAGCCCTGATCCTTATCCAATTTTTTCTCATTTATCTTCTAGGCCACATGACATCAGAGAAACAGGAAAGGAGCTGACTTTATTGCTTGTCTACTATGTGTTAGTCTATGCTGGGGGTTTTTCCAGTATTATTGCATTTATGCTTTTAGTGTAGTTCTGTAAGATAGTGCTTCAAGTCATTTCTTCAGAATTAAAATATTTCCCCCAAGAGAGCCGAGGGAAATCCAGGAGACTCTAGCAGCTAAGCAAACTTGCAAAGCATAGGAAGTTCATGAAACTTGTATGACTTAGGAAGCCCCAGTAGTTATAATACTGGTGAGATCCTATTGTAAGGTTATGTAAGTAGCAAGTGGTTGCTGGGGGAGACTCATCAGCAGAGTTGCTTACAAGTTGAGAAGAGAATTCCAGGGATGTAGCTTTCATGAGTTCTCACTTAGGATGGGATGTACTTTTTTTTTGTGGTGCAGCTGCTTTTGAATCACTGATGTTTCTATGAGTAAACCACTACCCATGTTCCTGTTACTAATCAATAAACTCATTGGTTCACCAAACTAGACTTGAGTGAAGTAATTTCTTTGTTCTGCCATCAAAGCCTTATCTGGGTGAATAGATACCTCTTTACATTTCCCCAGGGACAGGGACACAGCAGACGGTATAGCCACAATCTCATTTTGTGTTCGAAGAAATTAAGGCACAGAAAGATGAAGGATCATTTATGCTAGTTTTGAATTTTCCTTTTAACCTCCATGCCCAAAGAAATGAAGCAGCCCATCTTTCCCCTTTCACTCACATTTGTATTTCATACCCATTCTTTTGATTATATTCTTTGAGATATGTAGAGTGGCAACAATATCTGAATTGATTGAAGAAACAAGCCTTTGGGCATGTCAAAAGGAAACACATTGAGCAAAATAATTGCTAAAGAATCATTTCCCAAACATCCGTTGAGCTGCTAAAAAATAAATTCAGCCAGCCCCATCAGTCCTACATGGCACCTACTGTATCTATGCCCATTCCCAATGGAACAGTGATTTTTATAATTGGGAACACCTGTCATTTCATTACAGCTAACTGACTCAGGCTTTCATTTCCAGTGTTTTAAGTTATATGAATGTCATCCTCATTGGTCAGACAGGTGGATGCAAAATCTTGATACACAGCTTCTTATTCTATTATCCTGTCTGGAGCCTTATATTCTGCAACTGTCTGTATATCTGCTTCTGGGGACAGGCACTGCTGTCTTGTGGTTGAAAGAATAAAGTAAACAACATGGCAGAGATTGATCAAGGCAGAAAAAATATTGACCCTGATGAAATTTTCTACTGGCAAATTCAGTTTAATGATCCAAAGGAAGCAGTCTTAATTGCCCTTTTAATAGTCTGAGCTAGCTGCCTCTTTGCTCCTGTCTTGGGAGATGTCTGCAAGTGAAGCTATCTTAATCTTAATGACATTAAAACCATCTCCTCTAACATCCCAGGCAGCTCCTGGCAGCCCTTGATCCATTTAGTTTTCTTGTGCCCATCTACATCTGTAGGCATCTGGTAGCCAAGAGGTGACTTTAAACTTGATGTAGCAGAGTGAAATAATGGTCTTAGCCTTTTATGAGCTAAACTACCTGGTAGAGAGGAGTGAGTGACTGTGTAATGCCTTTACCAATGCACCCACAGCTGTATTTGTTAGAACACAAGGCGACTGGACAACTGGCACTGAAGAAGCTGTTATGAGATTGGTCTGTTGCTATGGTTTATGTGTGAAGTGAACAAAAGGTTCATGTGGCAATGGCTTTGATCCTTGACGCAGATGGAGGTGGGGCTCTTGGAGAGTGATCTGGTTATGAGGGCTTTGCCTCTATTTATGGGTTAATTCGATTATGGATTCTGATATTGAATAGGTGGACTGTGGAAGGTGAGGCTGGTTGGGGGAAGCAGCTCACCATTCTTTGAGGGGTAAAGAGCTTGGTTCTAGCCCTTTCTATTAAGTCCATCAACTCTTCCTGGGACCTACAAGGTAAACACCTTTCTTCTTCTATGTGTTTTAGACATGATGGGCTAAGAGCTCTGCAACCATGAACCCAAACCAGTCTTTTCTCCTTAGCAATTGTTTCAGGTATTCTGTGATGAAAATGATGCCTGGTCTTGGTGGGTCTGTCCTGCAGCGCCCTGTGCTTTATTTCTTGTCCCTATTCCACTGCTCTATATAACATCTGCTTGCACTTAGCCTTTCTTTGGGGCTTTCCTTCCTATTTGTGCGGTTCTTCTCCAGCCTTCACTCAAAGATGTCAGTTCCCCTCATTTTATCTCTTAGGATCCTCTACTAAGGAGGGATTTAGTGAGGGTTTTAAATGATAAGTCAGAGTTTCCTCTACATAATCCATGAAAATGGCCACAAACACGGGCTATATTAGAAGCTTTGGCTTTATGACAAAAGTGTATGCAAGCTTTCTATTGCATACCATAATAAAGATTTAAAATGATATTAGTTTCCTTCATAAATCCTTGAGTAAGACTGATACAGGGGGTTGGGGTGGTGTCTCATGTTCATTCTGGCTTGTTCAACTCCCCTGCTCTCGCACTCACTTGTGATGCACACAAACACTTCCTTGCACTTTAGGGAAATGCACACCTACTCTTGAAGCAGAGGGCCTCAGGAATGTGTTGGTGTCAGAGAAGGTGTGATATATTGTCTCTGAAAGGAAACAGTTCTAATTAGGCAAGGAACTAGTTTGACTGAGTCTTTTATGTCCTGAATGTTTGCATAATTTCATTCCAGATTTATGAAGCCACTTTGTGGATGTTAAGGAACCTCTATCACCTAGGGTGTTAAAAATAATAGCTCACACTTACATAGTACTTATGATGTTCCTAGCAATGTTCTAAACACTTTGCATATATTAAAGAATTGATTCCTTAGGATAATTTTAGGAAAAGGAGATTATTGTTGTTTTATACATGAGAGAACTGGGGCATAAGGAAAATGAGTAAATTATTAAAAAGAAGCAGGGGGAAGATGTTTTGGGGCTCCTGGAGAAAGTGTGAGAGGGGAGTTTGGAGTACATGAAACTGTCAGAGAATAAATGAAAGACACTGTATTTAAACAGAAAAAACAAAACAAAACAAACAAACAAACAAACAAACAAAAAAACCAAAACCCAAAACAAAACAAAAAAGCAAACCAAAGCCAAGCACTTTTCACTGAGACAATAGTAGATCAGCCAGTCCCTCCCCAGTCAAGATTCTGGGTATATGATTTAAGCTTCTTGAAGAAGAGAGAGCTATTAGGACACCATGCTTGCATGGTGTTGTCTAGGGAGGTGGTTTCCTAGGTTCAGTTGCCCAAGGATTCAGAAACTACTGAGGCAATGGTCCAAGGGAGACTGACTAATGCCAGGCTGTTTGCAGATCTGGATGTTGTGCATGGGGTGTTGATTTTGCAAGGACTTAGAACAGTTATGCTGTCACGCATCCTTAGGTAACCTGGGGGGAGAGCCTGTGAGGCCAGCAGAAGAGCTGGGTTCCTTTCAGGGAGACCCTGAGAGGGTAATGCATGAAGCTGTGAGAGTGAAACCTAAGTTGCATTGGAAAGCCCCGGAGTGGAGATGTAAGGAATGTGGATTAGCTGTAGAGGAAAGCTGTAGGCAGTGAATAGAGATAGCCTAAAATGGAGAGCATGTAGACTATGAATGCCAGGCCCTAGGAACAGGGCTTCCCAAGCCTATTGGAGCTCACACCACACTACCAACATGTGTCCTAGGTGCTGGGCACACATGTACAGGAGCTATCATTTTCCCTCCTGGGGTTTGGTTTTGGTTTTGTCCAATCTTTTTTTGTTATCCTCTTGTTTTTCCTTTTTTGAATAGAAATGCTTAACATTGTTTGTTGGAATAGTAATGTTAATAATCAATCAGTTATTAATGCTGTTAGTAATAATAATGCCCTTTTGATTTTCAGATGCTCCTAGTTAAGAGATTACCTTGAGTCTCAGTGAAGACTAACTCAGAATGTTGAACATTGTTAATCTAAGACTCTGAAGATGAGAGAAACAGACTACATTATGAGATGGCTGTTAGCCATTCGGAGGCAGCGTGGAATGTTGCGGTTTGAATATGAAATGTTTCCCACAGCCCATGGGCTCATTTTCATGAGCATATTTTCTGGTGGTTTTTGAGAAACTGTGTTTGAGAGACAGAAAGTCACCCTGGCTTTATTTCCCCACTGGTGGAGGGCAAGTTGATAGTCAGGTCCTAGTGTGCAGAGTTTGAGTGATCTGACCAGCAGTGTTGCTGTGGAGGATTGCCTAGGCAGTCCCCTTGGTCATCCAGTCATGCACAGTAAACCTCGAGGGTTTTAGGTTGCTTTTCTTGATATTTTCCAGACATTTTTCAGTAATGTTCTTCGTGTGGTTCTGCATTGTACTGGGTCTTCAAGCTGAGAGTCTCGATACTCAGATCCAGAAATGTTTGTGACAAATTCAGAATTGTATTTTTTCCCATCTAGATACCCTTGATTTCAAAAGATACTGGATCTCTTAGACAGGGTGTTAATAATCTTATGTTTTTGCTTTTCTTTTGTATGCTTCCCCCTGCCCCTGCATTTTCTGGAACATTTCAACTTAAATATCTAATGTCTTTATTGACAAAAAAGTAGCTATTATATTTTTTTAACTTTTTCTAAATCTTTGGTATTCCTGTCATTCTTTTATCTTTTTTATGTTCCACTGTTAAAATATTTTTCAAATTTCACTAGGTACATTAATTATTATTTTTCTGAAAATTTCTATCTCCACATTACTGTTTTTTCCTTCTGTTTTCTTTGCACTCTTTTTTAAAAAAATGTGATTTCTTTAAAAAAAAAGATGTGTGTGTGTGTGTGTGTGTGTGTGTGTGTGTGTGTGTGTAGATGTGTATGTGAAGGTGTCCATGCAGGCCAGAAAGGGGTGCTGGATGTACCATGTGGGTGCTGTGTCTGAACTCTGGTCGTGGGTAAGTGCAACAATATTCTTAGTTGCTGAACCATCTCTCTAGCTCCAGGTGTAGACTGTCCTGAGTGCCAAGTAAGCCTAGGTTTTCATTATTATTTAAGAATAAAAGGTTTGAAATTATGCTCAAACAGTGCTTTTCAACTGGTATAATTCACTGTGCCAATACTTTAGGGGCTTCCAATTTATTTTGTTAGAATATTTTTTTATAATAATGTTTATATCTGTTAGAATTTTCCCTTGGATAATTACTTTTCTCCCAAGAAAAATTCTAGTTTTTACATGAGGATAGTATGTATGATTTGACTGTTTCTGATTTGGATGTAAGTGATAGGAGTAATAAGTAAATTTCCAGTTAGAGGACCTGCTACTTCATTCATCGGAGAGGAAATGCAGGGCCTTGACAGTAAACTCGGTGTCAAGAAATTTTAATAGGTCTGTATCCTTTTAATCTTTCACTTCTCTACTCTGTGACATCTTCTGAAGAATTTGGTGCCCTTAGTACCTCAAGCATTATATCATGCATGTCATCTAGGTTCTCTTTTGTAGGCGCTCCAACTACCACCCAACTATCCAACCAACCTGCCATCCAGACAGCCAACTAGCTAATCAACCTACCAACCAACCAGCAAACCAACAATCAATCAACCAACAAGCAATCAAAGCAGGTAACCAAGCAGACAACCAACCAGCCAACCCAAAATTAGTCAACCAACCAATCAACAAACCAACCAGCCAACCAAAAACCAACTAATCAACCAACCAACTGAACTCATTCCTTTTCTACTTTAATATATATTGCTCCAGGTTTTCAGATGTCTGTTATTTTCAAATAAACCTTCTATTTCTGCTCATTGTCTTCTGTTTACTGGAAGATCTTTAATTTTTAGGATGATGAGTAGACATTCATTTTAGTATTGTAAGTCCAGAAGTTTTCTCACTCCTTTTACAAATAAGAAAACCATAAGTAAAGATAAGTTGGCTCTTATTTAATCTCCCACTTTTACTTGCCTTATGAGTTAATGATCTCCATACTGCTAATTTTGGTGGCCAACTCTATGTTCGTTTCACCTGACCTTTAAGTAGTCTTTGATGCACTGATCTCTATTTCTTGAGCAGGTTTCTTTACCTCCTCCTTAGGTTACCACATTCTTCTCATCTTCCTCCAAACTAAAGAATGTTGGGGATCTTTAGAGATTAGTCTTAGTTCTTTCTCTCTATAATCCTTTTCTATTTATTTTACTCTGTATATGATTTTATTAATTCTTACGATTTTTAAATACCACTCATATACAAATAATCCCCAAATCTACATCTTTCCATGTCAGTCCTAGCTCCTGAGTTTCAGATTCAGTGTCCAACTCTTTCTTTATAATCTCTATTTAGCTATGTAATGGACATCTCAAACTCATCTCAATCTCCATACCTGTTTGGAGCAGTGGTTCTCAACCTGTGGGTCGGGACCTTTTTGGTAAACCTCTATCTCTAAAAATATTTACATTATAATCCATAACCATCGCTAAATTGCAGTATGAATAGCAATGAAAGTAATTTTATTTTTTTTTTGGGGTCACCACAGCATGATTGTATTACAGGGTCTCAGCATTAGGAAGGTTGAGAACTTCCTTAAGTTTACATTTAAACATTAGAACCCCTCTATTTTTCCAGTGATTCAAGCCTAAAACTTGGGGTCATCCATTGTTTTACTCTTCCTGTCATATCTATAAATAACCCACCTTACTTCAATATGGTCCAAGGTCAAACCACCTTTGCACTTCACTGGACCATGCCCTCATCTGCTCATTGTCATCTCACCTAGATTGTGGTGGCAGTTTCCTAAGATTATTCCCTGCTGGTACATTTGCACCAACAGTCTATTCACATTCAGGCTGAGGGATCCTTTTGAAATACAACCCAACACATACCACTTCTTGATTGAAAATTCAGATGGCCCAAGGTACCTGTTCCATCATCTTTCTCATCTTCTGCACATTCATCCTTATTCTGCCACAGCCTCACTGGTGTCCTCAAACACAACAGCTCTCATCTCAGGGCCTTTGCATTGTTCCTCAGGAAGAAACAATCTTTTTATCCCTGTCCTAGTCAGTCATATGACCCCTTCAAGTCTCCCCATAGTCAATGGCAGCTTTATGAGCATTTCTGTCCTCATGATCTGCTTGCTTTCTCTCTTCCCTAGCATTTTTCATCTTCTAATTGTCTACTTATTAAACTTATTTACTGTCACACTGTTCCTTTCTTTCCTCTTCTCCTAGATTAAATTCATACCACAGAGGTGTGGCTCTCTTCTTTGTAGAATAGCCTATGCATGCTGTGGTATGTAACTGACATGCAATAAATAGTAGTTGAGTATGAATAAGTGAGAGAACCAGCTTTGGACATGGGTGCTGTATTCTCCCATGTTCTTATTTGGGCTACCCTGATTTTCATATGATGACATTTAATATGTGTCCTGTTGGTGTTTTGAGTAAAGACCTTGACAGTTTGATCTTTCTCAGGAAGGAAGGAAGGAAATGGGAGGGAGAAGCAGAATAGCATACTTTTTTTTTTCTTAACACTTTTTTTGGTTTTAATATTTCCAATTTCCCTTCTGTTTTGTTCTATATGAATTCTTGTCATATGGTGTTTTCTTTGTCTCCTTCTATAAAAACACTCATTTCTAGTTGGCAATTGCGTTTGTTCTGACAATGTTTTCAGTTTCAAAGCCAAGGATGTATGTAATATGTTCCATTTTTCCCAATAAATGATGATGTTGGTGACACTTTCTTTCCTTTCCTACTTCTCTGCACAAATCCTCCCATCTGCTGGCCCTTAAAACTCACAAACCTGGTTTTCTTGTGTAATGTATGACATATAGTTGGATTAAAAGTTAAGTTCAAAAGTAATTTTGTTTAGTTTTCATTATTTTTGTATGATTGGGTCACTTGAAGCCAGTTAGCCTTACAGATTTCCTTCCTGAAATTAAAACTTAGAATGGAGATACACTAGTCAGGATGGGTGTGCTGCAGATTGTAGAGCTTGAGGTTCTGTGGCATATGTTTTCCAGGCCTTGGACAGTGACAGTTACTTACTAAAGCAGAAGTGACAAGGTTAGCTATCTTAAGATTTCTAGGGAGAGTTTGTGGGAATGTCCACCTGTAAAGTATAAACACTGCAAAGGAGGCAAAATACCCAGCTCTGTAATTTGTAGAGGTTTGAATCTTAAGATACAATGCACGTTTCTATACTTTATGGGATATAATAGTATTTTTTTTAAATGAAGTAATCATTTCTTCTAGAAGTAATGGGAGGTCATTTTTTTGCATGTGGAATTTAAATCACATAGTTTTAAAATTAGCTATTAATACATACAAAATAAAGTGGAGTAAACATGACTGGTACTGTAATCATTTTGTCTAATTTTTGCATTGCCTTTTGGTCCTTTATTTCCTTGGCTTCAATGAAATCCCACTTTTACCATTGCTTTCTGCCCATCCTTGGGCATTTTGAAGATAATTTAAAGCACTAAACATATCCCTTGTAAGTTTAATTAACACTTAAAGTTAGAATTCTCCTCCTTCTCCCCACTTGGAGCCTGTATAGTCTAGAAGAAGGCAAGAGTAGCTTGGGGTATGGTGGGTTTCTTCTCTGTTTCTCTACTCTCTATACCCCTCACCGTCATGGCCCCAATTCTAGACACCCTCTAATCAGCCTAGATAATCTCAGAGGAGCACCTTTCACCTGAGCACTTGTGCCAGCTGTGTCATGAAGGCAGATGGTCAGCCCAACACTCCACTTCTAGATTTTCCAGGCAAAAGTTAGGTCCCTGGTCACTATGCTCCTCAGCCATAAAAGTTGTATTGAAAATCCAAAGGCCCTGAAACTTCCCACCTCAACCAGAGTTGTGGTGAAAGGCAGCCCTCCCTCCTCTCTGCTGGGGTGATTGGAGCTCACAGCATAGGTTTCTTCAGATTTACCCTTCTCAACTGGATGTCTTCTCTTCCCTGCTCTCTCAAGCTTTTTATCCTTAGAGTGATCTCCAGATTCATGGAACTGAGTGGATGGGGGTATAGGGAAAGCATTTCAGTCAGAAATGGAATCAGGATATCACCCTCACTCAGCTCCACTACAACAACTGGTGCAGGCAGTAAGGCTGTGGGGTGTCAGCTTGTCATGTGATTTCAGAGTCACACTGAGGCTGAGGCTACTTACTAAAAGTCAGAGAAATGGAGCCACAGTGGAGAATGCCTATCAGGCTCCACCCTGCCAGGGTCACTAACTAATGGTAGCGGGGTACAGTAACTGTTCTTGACCCATGAAAAGAGGCACTGAGGAATACCTGTGAAGTACCAAAATGCTTAATCTAATCATGAGAACCATTAGGTAGCCTGAGATTGGGAGACATTCTCCAAAGCAACTTCCAGGGTGTTTTGTTTGGTTCAAGTCACTAAAGACAAAATGGGGTACAGACATCATTTTAGATGAAGAGGTTAAATAGTTCTAACAAGACATCCTACACAACACTGTAGGAATATTTATTTTCTTCCTCTCCTTGTTAAGGCTGGGATTGAAACCAGGGTCTCATGCATGCTGCCATGCACTCTACACTCAACTGTATTCCTCCATCTCACTCACCATGGGATCATGAGTCAAATTGTGGTTCTACTTTCTTCTCAAGAAAAAACAAAACAATACAAACAAAAACTCATACAAACAAATCCATAAAGGAAACTGAGGGAAATAGGAACATGCCTCAAGTGTTAGATTATGTGAGCATATTAAAATATACTTCCTTACACATGATGCTTGTGTCACTGTCATAGAAGAACTGGTTTGTAATGAAGAGATACCTGAGAAAGTATTCATGGGTAAAACGTTCACAGTGAGCAAGAGCAGGCAAAACCCATAGCAATTTGATATATATAGGAGAAGCATATCAAGTATAAATTCTTCCCACTTTTTTTTATAATTTTTAATTTTCTCAAAAAGTTGTAGGAAGAAAATATAATGGAACCAGCTCTCAACCTTTTCCTATAAAAATGTAGGAGTGATTTGTAGAAGTGATTTGTTACCTCATTCTGATATTTTGATTATGTCTTTGGACCTAGCTGAAACTCCTGACTTCATCTTATGCATATAAAATCTTAAAAGCACAAGTACATGTAACAACAGTAAGCACCATGAAATATTTGTGCTGCATATTACAGTTTATAGGACATTTCCATCTAAAGAGCACAATTCTTCACAATGATGTTTAGAAGAATGCAATTTTTCTATTTATAAACTAGAGTCAGAAGAGTTGTCTAAGCAGCCGATCCAAATCCACATAGAGCATCTAGGTCCTCTCATTGTGTCTTCTCAGGACACCCATAAACACCCAGAACTTTGACAGAACAACCCACTCCCTTACTCATTTTTGTACAAAAAATAAGAAGGGGACTGTGAGGTATTTGCTAATCCCATTGCCACTGAGAATTATGGATTAGGGACTGTGCAGGTGGCTGTGCTCACCCCATTAAACATGCATGCTGTGGAGCCCATAGAGGCAATGGCATTAAGTAATGAGCTGCTAAGTTTTGCAGCTTCACCAATGCAGGCTAGAGTGCCACTGCAGATCTGCAGGGGTGCAACGATGAGCCTATAGAAACACATACTTCTGTGAGTGAGTCAACATGTCCTCAGAATATTGAGTTAAATCCTGTCACATGGCTAGATGTCTCTCAGGGAGCTGACATCTACCAGAAAGATGTGCACATGAGTCACCGACAGAATGCCAAGCAGCTCTGTCTTCATCTGACAGCTGGGGTGAGCAGGAGCATTCTCTCAGAGAATCTCCTCTCCACCCTCCTTCTCTCTCCATTGAGAAAAGAGTAGGAAAAACCAAAACAAACCAACATTTAAACCTGGTGGTGTCCACAGACTAGAGAAGGCATGTGGCCCATCTTGTTTCTTTTTCTGAATGTACTAGTAGAGGCTGAATCACTCTATTTTTACAACCAAATGAAGATGGAGAGAAGAAGGAGGTAGAAATGGGAGAGAAAACATAGGGTGTTGCTAAGTTGCATAGACTATATTCATGCCCTTTCCCAAGATCATCCATTCCCACCAAGATTTTATAGAATGACATTAAGAATCTAATTTCTAACCACAGCACTGTATGACTTAGAACTGGAATTTATGGAATGGTTTTCTTTGCAATTAGCTCCTCACATGTATCCTTCAGCTTTGGCAACCTTAACTTTTCAGCACCTTGTAATTCCTTTGAAGGTCCTTTCTCAGTCCACAGATGTGGAAAAACAATGTTGACTAGAGCTCTGTTTCTAAAACTTACGACCTTGTGATCCATGTACAGAACTCTTTGGGCCTCTCTTAACTCTCCGTCACATTTCACCAGACTCTATGAAGCAGCATGCCACCTATTAGAGTGTGAACTCTGTGCAGTGACATTGCTGCTTTACTGCTCTCCAGGAAGAAAAACAAACAAGGAAATAAATGATACGAGGTGGAAAGTAAGCAGCCTGTGAGATTTAGGCAGAATTCACAAAACGGGATTAGAGATGGGTGCTCTCACAGGCTGAAACATTACAAACTTGGCACCAGGAGGTATTGCCCTTCTCCCCTTTCCTTCTTGATAAACTGTTAGACTACATCCCTAAAGCTAGCTCCCAAGGTCCATTCCCTTATTTGGCCACATTCATATGCCTGAATAAAACTCCAAGGTCCAACAATCAAAATTCATTGTTTGGCTACACTGGTTAACATGTCCAATAAGAACTCACTGACTCATTCTAGCATGCCTCCCCCATTTGTATCTTTCAAAACCATTCTTGCAGACACCAGTTGCTGTCTTTGCCTGGTCCAGAGGCAACCTCCCCCCCCACACCCCAGAGTTAATAAATCTTCCTTGTGATATATTATTTATGGTTTATTAAAGCTTGTCTGAGGATTCAGAAAGCAAAGCCAGACTCAAGCTATGGAGATCAGACAGTGGTCATACATACCTTTAATCCCAGAACTCAGGATTAAGAGGTAGACACAGATCTCTGTTAGTTCAAGGCCATACTGATTATATCAAATTGATCCAGTTAAAGAGAAACAGCTCACACAAAGATGGTCACAGCACCTGGAATCACAGGCCTTTAATTCCAACACTAGAGGTGTATAAAAGAGAGGAGCAGGGTCTCCAGTAGTCAGCATGAGTCTCTAGCCAGTTAGAGGAGAACATGGCAGTCTGAGTGAATCTGAGGAGCAGTGAAGTTGGAAGCAGTCTGAGGATCGCCCATTGGTCTGAGCTGAGGTAGAGATAAGAACTAGTGGCTGGCTGCTTTGCTTCTCTGATCTTCAGCTTGAAACTTGAACCCCAAGATCTGTCTCTAGATCATGCTACACCTGTGCTGAGAATTTGGTATCTGCCAACTCTGAGACCCCTTAAAATTAGCAACTATTGTGTGATAGTAGCCCAGACTTAAAAAGGAAAGAATGGGGATATGTGATACTCATAACAAATCTCTCTCAATGTGTTTCAATTTAAATTTTTTTTTTATGTATAGGAGTTTTGCTTGCATGTATGTATATGTATGTGCATCTAGTATTCACAATCACCAGAGGAGTGCACCAGGTCCCCTGGAGCTGGAGTGACTGATGGTTGTAAGCCACCATGTGAGTGCTGGGAACTAAACCTGGGTCCTTGGCAAGAGCAACAGGTGACCACTAAGCTGTCTCTCTATTCTCTGGAGTGTGTTTTTGAAATCTGAATATAAATGAAACTTATGAAGACTTAACAAGATCTTCAATTAGCTGCCAACTAGTGGTCTCTATTCTACTCTTGAACATAAGACATGCAAACAGTCCTTAGGTGTATATCCAATGAATGGGTGAATGTAGCTAATGGCTTGCTGGCTTGTCCCTGTGTGTCTCCAAAGTATATTGCTGACCCAGGTACTTTTTGCTGAGTGTTATTATTCAAATCTCACATCTGATCCCTTTAACCACGACACTCTGGAGAAGGCCAAGGAGGCAGAGAGAGAACAGATCCCAGGACCTCTGAGTACCCTAAGATTTGACAGCTGGGTCTTTCCAAGTTTCAGTCCTAATTATTTTAGCCTCCCTATCTGCTCTCCATTTCTTGTGCTATATTTTAATTGATTTGACAAATTATCTGATTCATGCATTCTTTTCACTTATTCACATATGTGCGATGTATGAAAGTTGGCATGTGTATGTGCGTGAGGTTATATGTAGAGGCCTGAGAACATCTGGTGCCCTGTTCTATTATTCTCCCTATGTAGTTCCTTCTCTCTGAATGTGAACCTCATCTATTTGAACAGGGTAGCTAACTCCTGGGATATGACCATCTCTACTCCTCAAGACCCTGGAGTTAAAGGCATGCAGAACCATAGCTGACTTTTATGTGGTTGCTGGGGATTTGAACTCAGGTCCTTGTGTTTGTGTAGCAAGTGATCTAACCCATGGAACCATCTCTCCAGCCCTAATGTAACATTCTTAGTTAGTGTCTATCTGCACTGCCAACAAGGATTTAACTTTGTTAAGGGCAGTTTTTTGTCAGATGTATTAACTTCTAGTTCACCTCGGTGCTCAGAAAAAGGCCTGGCACATGGTAGATTTTCAGCCAATATCAACTAAGAATGAGTTAATCTTCTATTTTTTTTTTTTGTAGATAGCTTTGAAAATAGCTGTTGGCACCTTTTAGACTGAGGTCTTGAAAAATCTATGATTAAGTTAATGCAGGAGAAAACAAACAGCTTATAAGACAATTATATTGCCACCTTTTATAACCTCACAGATCCTGTTGAGTCCAGTAGCTTGGCTTTCACTGGGTTTTCATCATGCTATAAATCAAGACGTTGGACATTTCCATACTTACCTCTGGGAAGACAGGCTCAGAAGGGTGAGCTATATGTGTGTGCATTATATGGGGTTCTCTACAAATAACGCTTAGCTTCTTTGCCCTTGTTGCGAGTGAGTTGGTAAACACACACACTGTTAACTCATTCCCAAAGTTCTTTGCATTTTATGCATTTTTACTTTGAAGTGAGGAACTGAGCCTGAGTGGGGACAGTGGCCTGCTTGTTTGTAGTGTGATCGCTGGATTTGCAATTGTCTTGTCTGTCTTGTCTTCCTTGCTGAAATAGTGCTCCAATGAGGAGGCCCATCACAGACCATGGAGTGAACTCCACCTCTCCCCATTGCTGTTTCTCTTTTTTGTCTTCAGTACTGTTACAAAAGTAATGGGCATATTTATCTTGTGGAGGGAATTTCAAGATAGAGTAATATTCATGCTGTGGTATGGCTACTGTCGGCTGCCTTGATCCAGGTTTACGGTGAGAGTTAGGAA
Source organism: Phodopus roborovskii (assembly GCF_943737965.1). NCBI lineage: Eukaryota > Metazoa > Chordata > Mammalia > Rodentia > Cricetidae > Phodopus > Phodopus roborovskii. Next base: position 914,792 of record NW_026126540.1, on the reverse strand, counting down.
CAAAAGCAGAATGGAATGGTGTAAAAAAAACATTTCACTGGACCTGAAAATGTATAAATTCAACATGCATGCAGTCCAAGTTGCAAATAAAGGGGCTACAACTGTTATAGAAATCAGTACCATCAACAAAAGCAAAACATTTTGCACAGAGGAAATAGAAAGATGTCTTGTGTGCAAGATCTCATCCATTGAAGCCTCCAGGTTACACAAACACAAACTCATTTGAAAGACTTTCTTTTGAAAGGATGCTTGAAAAGAGAGAGTAGCTAGGGTGCCTTGCTGGAAACAGGGAAGTGTTTTTCTACATTTACTATCTAAGTGCCATGAGACCTCTGCATCCATGGTCTAAAGAAGCCTGGTCACTCTCAGACTTGAAGCAGAGCTTTGTCATCATCCACATGATACTGACTTTTCAGGCACACAGAACATAAGAACTGCAAGCTTGCAAGTTAAAGAAAACTCTGGGAGGCCAGGCAATGCGTGTGTGTGTGTGTGTGTGTGTGTGTGTGTGTGTGTGTGTGTGTGTGGCTGGGTGGTGGGGGAGTGATTGGACTTCTGTAGAGAGCCCCTGTGTGGGCTTTGCATGAAACTGTTGAATTAGAGACCTCAGGAGGTGTAGGCTGTGTGCTGAGGAAATCTGTAGTAGATGAGTGGAGGCAGCTCAGGAAGGAGAATATGTGTGTTGCAGGCTGCTCCAGTGTACTGGGGGCTCAAATGATGCCATATGCTCCCAGTACTAGACATGGAGCTATAGGATTTCATGTTTCCCTCCTGGGTTTTGATCATGCTTTTGTCCATTTTTTCCTCACATTACCTGTCCCACCTTGTATGGGGGGAATATTTACTCTGTGCCATTGCACACTGGAAGTGTGTCATTGATCTTATTTTCACAGGGATTCACAGATAAGAGACTGGCTTAAAGATCAGTAGACTCTTGGGATTTTGGACTTTTAAACAGAAGTGGGACAATTGGGGGATCCTTGAAGCTGAGCTAAATGCTTTTCTCAGGGATGGGGTGTCAGGAGCAGAGTCTAAAATATTTTCTACAGGCTTATAATTTGAACTGACTAGTGGCAATATTTGGAGGGGCTATGGAACTTTTAGGAAACCGAGCCTGTCTGACAGAAGTCCCTAGGGGCATGTCTCACAAGCTTGCAGCCTGGCTCCCATGTCTGGCTTGCCTCTGGTTCCTGGGATGTTGATGTGAGAGGAGCCTCCCCTGTATGCTTCCTGTAATGCCTTCCTTGTGATGCTGGGCTGAAATGTCTCTTGGAAAGCTCTCCAAAAAGCTTGGGTTGTTTCTGTTGGGCATCACAGTCAGAGCAACACAAAGTGGATTGATAGCCCAGGCTTCTGTTGGAGTGGGAAGAGTTTTTACCTCTGTGGTCATCCAAGGTAGTGCTCCCCCACATGTATCTCTTTAGCGTTTGCAATGTGTAGGTCCAAATTACGCTATATGCTGTGGGTTTCAGAGACTTAGTCAGAAAAGAGTAAATTATCACATTTAAAACATGATTACAAATTGAAATAGTAATTTTTGTGTGTGTAGTTAAAATAATATATAATGAAACCCATTGGTTTATTTTAATTTGTTTTCATGTGGCTAATAAATAATTTAAATTGTATAAGTGTCTTGCTTTATATCTTCCTGGCATAACACTGTCATATAGCTTGCTATTATTATAATTTTGGGGACAAGGTGGGGGCACTCATTAGTGATGATAATGAAGGATAAAGCCAGATTCACTGATCATTTGTAGCTAAATGACATATATAAATTTCAGGTGATTAAGTTTTTGTTTTAAAAACTTTACTTTGGAAGATAAAATCTCTGGGTCCAGTATTTTAAAACTGATAAAATATTGATGACCTAAGGTGTTGAAATGTTTTCTGTGGTCTCTTGTTTTCTGAGTTGTTATGAATATCCTAGATTTCCAAATATCCACAGATTTCTGTTTGCATGTAGCAACAGTAAAAAAAATGCCATATGAAGAAATAAATATTTACAGAATTTGCTGTTTGATTAATATGTGGGAATTAATGGACTAACTTTGGTCTTAGCTCTCTTATTTGCAATAAAGACATCTGGGTTGCTTTATGCCTATACTAGCCTGCAAGAAGGAGAAAATGAACAGTGTGAATAGTAATTAGTATAGACAAAATATTCAATGATGCAGGAATTCTAGGAGATTAGTTTTGGCAATGAGTTCTAAATGGAAGGACTTGATTTCAAGCATGGTTTTTAAATTAAGTTTTTATTAAAATGTAATTTAACTTGAAAAATCATCATATTCTGTCAGTAAATTTTAAAAGCCTATATATTAAAGTGCCTCTTCTTTTGCTATTATTCACAAGTGGCCCACACTTCACAGCTATCTTCATGTCTCACAACTGTAGTGGTATTCAATGGCTTTCTTCCTGGATAATTATCATGCACTTGGCAATAGCAGAAAACAACAACAACAACAACAACAACAACAACAACAAAAACCAAAAACCAAAAAACAAACTCTCCTAACATGGGGCACTATGGGATACAGTGTCTCCGTCAATCCATGTGCAGCGTGACTTAAGTTGCCTTGAACCTTCTCCTATAGTGAGCTCAAGAGAAGAATTTGAAATGCATACTGACTTATGAAGTGAAAGAATTATTGGTTTGAGTTTCATAGAGACAAGGAACTCTCAGTGACTCCCTGGGAAGAAAGGAGACATGGGATGTGGGGCTGAGTTCTTTTTCAATTGGAAAACATGCCACCATTGCCAGATAGTATAGCAAAGGCAGATGGCATGGCAGCTGCTGTGAAAGAAAAATGCCTTACTACTAGGTGAACCATAAAAAATAGCAAGAAGGACGGAAGGAAAAGCACACAAGCTCCCCTCTGCTGTCACATCTTCCCATCACCACAAAATGTCTAATTGTGTTCCATCAGGTGGCAGATGGCAAAAGAAGTGCCTTCTGGGTTTCTCCACATTAGGAATTTACCACCACTCTCTTGACAGAACTTGCTTTTGGTCTTTTGGTTTTTTTTGGAGGAACGGGTAGCAATGACTAATGGGACGCACGATGTCCATATATGGTGAAGAAGGTGCAAAGACCGATCTTTTTCTGGCTCAATTGGTTGCAGTTTAATATGCAGAAATTGGCCGAAACTCATCTTGGTTTATTTTAGATACACCCCCAATTAACACTGATTCATGCTACAGACCACATAAATGGGGCATTTTTCAGATTTAAATGGAAGTTATTTAAAAATGTGACTTAGAGATACCCAAAGCAGGCACACACATGATCTTGACATTTGCATAGTTTCTGGCTAGAAGGTCGGCAGTGTTCCATGTTGGTTGTTTTATTCTACTCCCTTGAGTAATCAGCAATGGCAAAGGGCTACTGGTGCCATGGCTGGGCTGCCTCAGTAGGGAACTCCTTCAGCTTCTCCAGTTTAAAAGAAATGTGCCAACTGCATAGATTTGGAAAGGAGTGGTCAAATGAATGTTGGTCTACAAATGGCAAGGCCCTGTAATTTTCATACATATGCAGTTAAACAATATGTGCTTGGCAATTACTGTTGTGTAACTACGGCAAATACAAATGGTTCAACTAAGTTGTGATGTAATGAGCCAATAAAATCATGTGAATGATATTAATTTTTTTCTGGCTATTATTTAAAGAAATTGGCCAGGTGAATATTCAAAGATGTTTTTTCCATTTTGTCTAGAGGAGTTGAATAAAGGCTGTAGAGTTACACTAACAGTCACTGAAGGGTCACAGATGGTAGTTAGGCATTGTTTTAAGAAACACTAGTCATCCTCCAAGGGAGACCTCATTGGGTATGTACAACTTTTACTTATACACATACACAGTATTTACCATCATCTCCAGAAGCAACTCAAGTGTATCTCCAATGCCTGCATTTGAGGAGCTAATGTCTCCAATTCATCTGGCAGTCCTTGTTTCTCTACTTCTTTTTTCTCTGTATTTCCCAGAGCTGCCCTCAACTTTGTCAGAGTAAAGCAGAAAGGACTAATTGTAAAATCTGTGACACCAACACAATTCAACTCTGGCATTTCTATTTGACCTACAAATAAGTAATTATAAATTATAAATAATTGAATGGGTTCAGATGCACGTTTTCAGAAAGCTAAAGCAAGCTTTCTGAATTTGGGCCAAGTCCTCATGAGAACTGTCTGAAGAGCATCTCCACTCAGCCCTCATGGAGAAAGCACTTCAGAGGTTTTTAGGCCTGCTGGCTGGGGTAGGTCCCTGGCTGGGGTGAGGAGAGACAGCAGGTTACATCCCAGTACAAGGTAGATGACTGCTGCCAAGCCAGGTACATAAATCTGTGTTTTGTGACTTAATCAGAAGTGGAAGATACCCATTGTTTAATACTCTTCAGGACAATGACTTATTATGAAATAACTTCCTACTTCCCTTGGTGGAATTTTATGTGAATATCTTAGGGATAATGAAATTTTCTCTGATTTTGGTAGAGGTTAGATAATGCATTCACTGCAAACACTATCAGGCTTAGCTACCAGCAATCTATTCTTTAAAGAAATACTTGGAAATTTCTTTTAACTAAATTTCAGCATATCATTGGCCAAAGCACATCATGTCTCTGGAGGATGTTTACCCACCAAACTTTGCCCACTATGTTTCTTCATTTAGAGACTCTTGTAATATAACTCTCCTTTTATAGATGTAATGCAACTTATATTTCCTGATAGAGAGACTATATTTTTTTTTTTTAAATTAAAGGTAAAGGAGGATGCAGGAAGGGTGAAAACAAGACAACAACAAAAATCCAGCTATCTGCAATTCTGTTTATATACATGATGTGATTGCAAGACACTATTCTAAAGAGAAGAATAGCCACCAGGTACTTAAAATGGGAAATAATTAGCCTTTCAGAATCCACTACCTTTTGTTTTATTTGGTAGTTTTGCTGACTAAATGGCTTTAGTGCTCTGTTTTAATGTGTCTTTCTGAATTGTGTGACAACACAGTAACATTGAAATAAATATCTCTAATACTGTTTATAATTTGCTTTATCAAACAACCTTGTTTTGGCAGATATATACACATATGTATGATATGTAAACACAGATAATAATGTGTATAGATATAGCTAAGCATGTACGGCTCTTAAAATAGTTGGGAAAGATAAATGGCAATGCAATAAAAAAGATAAAAAAAAGAGATAAATATCTTTAACATCTTTTCATGGTCAGAAATGCAACCTAGAAAAATTGCCTTGAACTTGAAACATTTATATTTTCTTTAATTTCTATGACCCAACAGCAAAGATAAATCTTCAGAGAGCTGAATTTATTACAAAAATTTGAACAGCTTTTTGAATTATCAAAGACAAAATTACTTTAAGTGTAATTTTATGTGGATTACATTATTTGGATTGTTAATAAGTTGATAGTCCAAGTGTAAAATTAAAAAAACAAACCAACCAACCAACTATTCCCTGTTTATCTTGAAATATCTCTATCCTCAGATTACTGTTACCCATTTACTTGTTAATCTCAACAGACGTTTTTATTTTGTTGTTCAAAACCATCTTATTTCCAGCCATCCCAAGCAGTATTGGGCAACAAACACAAATGAAGAAAATGTGGCTTTAGAAAAGTTCTGCAAGTTTTCCCAGGGACAAACTGTGGTTTTCTGACAGAAGGTGACAGTTGCACAGCTTGCCGAGGATCAACATCCAAACCACAAAGAAGAGCCGCATTTGAGTGTTTTCTGTTAAATTCCCACTCTCAGCACCACTCAGCAATTATTACCCAGGAAACTAATCAGACTTAGTGTCATTGTAGGAAACGAAGGTCCTCAGACGAGTCCCTCAGAAACGGAGGTTGTGTTTTAAACCCCTCTGATTAATGGGATCATTTTAGTTGACGAACTTACAAAAGTGAAATGAAACTGGAAAAAAAATGAATATTTTGCAACCAAGAAAAGCCACCAAGAATAAAAGTTTTAGAAGAAGAAAGAGAAAAAGAAGGAGAAAAAGCAGTCTATCGGCTTTCAGGGTAAATGCAGAGGCTAAAGGACATAGGAAAGGTTTTGGCCTTTCTTATTCTATCGCATCGTCTTAATAACCATTACTTACTATGAGTAGAAACAGTCTTCAGGCTAGGACCAGAAGTTCTGTAGGTTCTCATTCTTTTTGAATGTCTTTACTCACCTTCCATGGGGGTATTGCTGTCTGGACGGTTTGCAAAGACCACGTCCACATATTCCAGTTGCAGCCTCTGGAGGGAGCCTTTGAGTCCTAGCAGCAGAAGCAGAAAAAACGTAAGAAACAGCAAAAGGCAGGACAAGTCCAGATGGGATCACTGTTAGGAAGGGCTTGAGTTTGATTTCTTTCAAGAATTTGCTTAAAAACAAACACGGAATTAGTTACAAAAATACCCACAGAAACTCAATCCGAGTTATTTACAGATAAACAACCTTCACAAGAGTTAATGAACCGGATGAGAGATGATAGCATCTGGTTTTAAGTGTAATAATGCAAAGAGATGGTTGAGAAAGCTGAAGGGAAATCCACAAATCCAACAATCAGACAACTTAGAGCAGTGGTTCTCAACCTTCCTAACACTTCCACCCTTCAATACAGTTCTTCATGTTGTGGTGGCCCCCCAACCATGAAATTATTTTTGTTGCTTCATAACTGTAACTTTGCTAACTGGTATGAATCATTATGTAAATATTTATGTTTTCTGATATCTTAAGCAACCCCTGTGAAAGGGTCATTTGATCCCCCCAAGGGGGTCAAGACCCACAGGTTGAGAAATGCTGATCTAGAGCATGATGCCTTCCCTTGGGAGGGAGAGTTAATGCCTTGGACTTGGACCCGGTACCAATCTCACTAGGGTGAAACTCTGTACTGAATGGACCTCACAGCCCTTGCTCCCAGGCTACTGTTCACAGGGTCATTGGCTCTACCCCAGAGCTAAGCAAGAATCTCTGATCTTGATGCAATGGACCTGGGTTTCCACCTCCACAATTGCTAACTGTGGCCAAAATTATACCAGTTCTAAAGGATGTAACTTCAGGTTGTGACACAATTTAGCACCACACTTGCTAGGCAAAGGGTTGCCTCCAGTATTCACCCTAAACCTCAGGCGACAAGTTCAGAGATTTCATGTGCAAGCCACTTATGGCAGAAACAAGTGAACTTTGACTTGAAACTTGGTGCTGGGGCTGTAGATCTCTCTCTGCAGCTAGAGCCCAAGAACAGCACCCAGGCAGAAGCCAGCATGCCACATGAGGTATATTTGTGTTCCAGCTAGCATCACCTATGCCTGGCTGCAGTGGTATCAGACCAAGGATGGACCACAGCACCAGACAGGCCAGAGAAGCATAGTTACACTGGTCTCAGCAAGGTAAAGGCTGCAGATTGGACCCAGAACTTGGCCATTTTGACTGGATCCTCTGTAATGAGGCTTAAGACTTAGTAGAATCCTACTATTGTTCCTGACTGCAGGCTTGTGGTTGTAGATAAGTGTCTGGTCCTGCCTTGTTTCAGATGGAGCCTAGTTGATCCATCAAGGTAGTCCCCAATTTATCCTGTATAGCATACCATTTGCAGACTTGTAACAAACCTAAGTTAGGGATGCCATCTTTCACAAACACGACAGCAGTACTGGTTTGGGAGTTACTGGGACCAGCATTGTGTAGAGTTGGAACAGTGACATTGACCATAGGCTCCTGAACAAACAGCCTACTTAGAATTCCTGGAAGACCTGGCACCTTTAAACACAAACAATGAAAGCTGGAGTAAATGCTAGATATTTCAATGCCTGGATATTGTCAGATACTAATAAGTATCAAGAGCTTCTAGGGGACTGTGAGATGCCAGAAGCTAATGATGAGGTGACATATATGTGTGGCCTCTTGGACAAGAATTCAAAACAGCTATTTTATGGAAACTTAATGAACGTCAAGAAAATCCAGAGAAGCTGGGCATGGTGATACATGCTTGTAACCCCAGTGCTGTGGATGTTGAAGCAGGTGGATTGCTTAGAGGCCAGTCTGAGTTACATAATGAGATCCTGTTTTGTAAAACAGATAGCTGAGAGTGGGAGAAATAGCCTTCCCCGGGGAAGAGCACACAGAGTGGTTATCCAATACTAATGGTCAATCCTGAAAAGACACATACAAGTAATGTTATAAAGGGTGTATTTATGAATGAAGGAATATATGTATATGTATATATGTATGTGTGTATGTAAAAATGAATAATGAAAAGTAAAGACCATGAATTTGAACAAGCAAGGATACATGTGAGGGAGGAAAGGGTAGGGGAAAATGTTACAATTATAATCTCAAAGAATAAAAGAAACATTTTTTTTTAAGCCACAAATAGTCAGGGGTGGAAAAGGTATTAGAGACAACCTACTGAAGCATGGTTCTTAAAAACACAAGAGAACCCATCTGTGGTACCTCATGCCTTCCATTCCTGCACTCAAGAGGTAGAAGTAGAGTTTCAAGGTCAGCCTAGTCTACAAAGTAAGTTCCAGGACAGCCAGTGCTACATAGGGAAACTGTATCTTAAAAAACAAAACCCAAACCCAAAACAAAAATTAAAAACATAAGCAAAACAGTTCAGTAATCATCAGGCAACTTTACTACAGAGAGAAAAGTAATTTTAAAAAATGAAACAAATCTGGGATCTGGGAAGCACAATGAATAAATTGAAGATGAAATTGAAGGCATACATAGAAGAATCCATTTAACAGAAGACAAGATATTTGAATATACCTGGGGTAGTCGAGGATGAAGAAGAGTGAAGAATGCTCATAGCATCTTAAGAATATCATTAAAAGAACAGACACTCAGGTTTGGGGTTTCAACAAGGGCTTCAGAATCTTAGAGTTAAACATTTATTAAAAGTAGCAAGGGGCTGGGGAGATGGCTCAGCAGCTGATACAGCTTTTCTGTTCTGGCAGGGTACCCCACTTCAATTTCCAGCACACTAGCCTGTAATTCTAGCCCTCTTCTGCTACACACTCCTGCATACACACACACACACACACACACACACACACACACACACACACACACACAGGACAACTACTCACACAGACCTATCTACATATGTATACATTTAAAAAAGAGATATAAATAGATTAATAAAAGGTATAATAACCTGAATAGTGGTGAATGTGTTGAGAAAAGGTGACAATCCAGTGCTCAGGCTCAAAGAGGACATCTACACCACCTTTTTAATGCTCAGAGATCATTGTAGAAAGAGGGGTCAGAAAGAACATAAGAGCCAGGGACTGTGAAATGTTACCTTCTGGGTATGACACAGTCAATATGTTCATGATTTCACAGCACCTGTGGCGGTCTCCACTGTACTTGTATAATATTGGACTTGACATCAGTTAAACACCCATGAGGGAGGGAGTCAGGAGCCCTGCCCCTCCCTGCTGAACTATTGGCTATTTATGGACCCTGGGGGGGCAGGGAGGAGGCTCAGCCATTATATTTAGTTGTATACCCATGCATGACTACCAATGATCAGTTCCAAGCTCATGATTACATGACTGCCCTGGTTAAACTCAGGGTACCACGAAACAAAACAAAACAAAAAGCACATGAATGCAAGAAAGAGACTTGCAGGGCAGAGGGGAGATTGACAGGAGTGAGAGAAAGATGGGAGACAGGGGAAAAGAAAGTAACCAGAATGTATTATGCACATGTGTAAACTTGTCAAAGAATGCATTTAATAAAATGTATAGTAACAACTAATTGTATAGAAATAAACATGATTTTCACATACATAATGAAGGAAAATGTTTGCCCACTATCCATCTGACTAAGGATATCAAGTACATTGAAGACACTCAATTCAATAGCAAATCATTATCACCACTACCACCATCATCATTATCTCGATTCAATTATGAAATGGGTAATGGGCTGAGATACACATTTGTTACATAACATTTCTTAACCTAATGAAGAAAATGTGGAATTTATACATAAATATATTTTATATGTTCATGCACATTATATTCAACCATTATTTATGACAACATGAATTGAAAGAAAAGCATTATTCTAAGTTTTAACAGTTATAAATAAACAAATACCAAATGATATCACTTATATGATATGAAGAACTAAAAGCATTATGGTGGGGGCTGGGCTCAGCAGTTAGAAGCTGAGGGTTTTCTTTAAGTTTGGTTCCTAACACTCACATGGCAGTTCACACTGCCTGTAGCTCCACTTTCGGGGGACCTGATGACATCTTTTAGTCTCCTTGGACACTACAGGCACATAGTGCATGCATATACATTCAGGCAAAATGCTCCTACACACAAAATAAAAATAAGTCTAAAAAGTGAGTGGAATAACGTTTATCAGATGCTGGGTGTGGGAAGCAAGCAGTGAGGAAGGAGAGATGGGGAAAGGTTGGTTAGCAGATGGATGCTAAGTTGAATATGTAGAAGAAATAAATTCTGCTGCAAGGCAGAGAAACGATTGATAACAATGTACTGCACCTTCCAAAAACAGATTAGAGTTTGAATGTTTCTAACAGAACATAAATACTTGAGAGTTATATTTGCTTATCATTTTTGTTTGTTTTTCAAGACAGGGTTTCTCTGTGTAGCTCTGTAGACCAGATTTGCCTCAAACTCACAGAGATTCACCTGCCTCTGTCTCCCCAGTGCTGGCATTAAAGGCGTATACCATCACATTTGGCTAGATTTATTTATCTTGATTTAAATGTTATCTAATGTGTGTATAAACAATGTATTCCCCAAGTATGTGCAATTTTTGATAAAAATTTTAATTAAGAATATGAAAAATACATTGAATATAATGATGTATTAGTTAATTCCTGGGACCATTAAATTATATTAAAGGCTGAATTTGCTTCAACAAAGAAAATCTCAGGCATCTCTCAAGATGGCTAGCACTCTCAGTGGGATCTTTGCAAGACTGGTAATGACCTTCAACAGTGACACTTGTGGCCATAGCTGAAAGCCAAGCTTAAAATAAAAAGCAGTTTCTCTCCAAGGTTCTTTTTTGCTTCTTTGTATAAGTCAGGGGAAAAAAAAGACTGCCTTAACTCCATTAAATGATTGTATGTTTTAACAGTCATATAAATAGGAGAGCAAATAAAGGTTATGTTCAACACTCACTAATTCTTTTAGAAAAACTAAAAGTATGGCCAAGCTAGGTGAAGGATCTGTGACCGAGCTACATCTCCACTCATCTTTTTTGCTTTCCGCTATGAGACAGATTGCCCAGGCTGGCTTTGAATTTGAAGTTCTGCTGCCTTAGCCCCTAGGGTAGCTGGGATTACATGCCTGTACCAATGAATGCCAGAAGCTGTAAGGATGTAAGGCCTAATAGAGTGAAACTCAGGAAATCTGGAATCAATAGCTTATGGTTTCATCCTAAACATTTGGTCAATTTCCTAGGAACATTCAGGAAAAATTAATTAACTTCACTAATATCAATACTTACCCAAACTAGAGTGTATTATATATAATATTATGCAACTAAAAGGAGGGCAGCGCTCGGGGAACTGTTTTATCTCATTCCCATGAGGCACAGCAGTTCCTTATCAGCCTCTTTAATCCCTTAGGAAGATGGAAGGTTTTATCTTTTTATTATAAGCATAACATTAATTGCCTGCTAAATGAGGCTCTTATAAATTTAAATTTGGCTCAATTAAGTTTGATTTTCAAGCTAGTTTATTGGATAGCCACTATTACTTTTTGGACAGGAAAATGGAATGCTGGACTAGAGCCCCAGAAATATTTTCCATACTTTGAGAAAGGGTGGTCTGTGGTGGCTCCTGTTAAAAGCTTTGACGAGGTCAGGGCAGACAGTCAAATAACTCTTCCACAGTTGGGAAACATTGACTTACTCAAGGAGTACCTCAAGAGGAAATTCACCTTAAAAAGTACTATGATATGAGCCAATGTGGGGAAAAATGTATGTAGTCAGAACACAAGACATAGAAAGTCAAACAAATAAGGTTTGGAATTATTCCTGGTGATTAAAAGAAAATCTTTTCATGATTTAGTTCTGTAACCTGCACCTGGGCTAACATCTTCAGAATCTTCACTGAGGTGTTGAACAAAAATGTGATGTGGTAATTCTACTGTAGTGGTCATGTCAGAGGGACAGGTAAAGACTAAATGCCAAAGATGTCATGGAACCCCTTGGTTGAAGGGAAGCAGAGGCATTACTTTGACCCTTGGCTTTTTTCATGCCCAGCATTGGAAATAAGTGTCTTCCTTTCTGGGAATGCTCCTCTCCCCAATAGGCCTCATTAGTGTGGGCAAGAGGAGGAAAGGCCAGAGTAACTTGGTATCACTGCAGCACACGTATGCTCATTTATCATTTCACCTGGCAAATCTCAGTGTGATCCACAAAGTGTGCCCCACTCTAGGACTGTGAAGATATACAGTACTAATTTTCAACCTGAAGGAGCCAAATGTGTACATCGAGGGCATCCATTGGCCTATGTTCATTGTTTAGTCATAGTGTCTATCCATAGCAATGACATGACAGGTCTATCTCACTGTAGCTGGTCAATGTTCAGTCATTTTCTGCCCCTCAGTTATTTCTCTGGAAATACCATGTCTTGGTGTTTTGACAGAGATATAAATGTGTTCATTTGAGAGTATGGAAAATATGTGTTATGTGTTCATTTGAGAGTATGGAAAATATGTGTTGAGTCAAGTTACTGACCCCACTCTGACATGCGTGCCACCGTACTCCTAATACATGGTATCTCTGAAAGTCTTCTGCACATTTTGTAATTCATGGTATGTGTTTGGAATTTTATTCTATGTGACACTTTGAAACACTGGCAAGGGATGCAGGAATGATAGGTAGTTGTGGACAAGAGATGAAGCAGGCCCTCCCTTCCTTCCTTCTCTTTTTTCCCCCTTTCTTCTTTTCCTTCCTTCCTCTCCCATATGGAATTCTCTCTTCCCTCCCCACCCTCCGTATCCCTACTCCATCTCTCTACCCTCCTTTCTCTCTCCTTACCTGCCTAAGTATCCCAGACTTCTTTAGAAATCTTGATTCTCCGGACTTAGTCTCATGAATGCTGGGGTTAGGGTTTTAGGAGTGCACTGTTCCTATCTTACATGATCTTCAGTTTTTGATCTTTCATGTGATTGGAAACCAGGTCAGGAATACAGCCTTTCCCTATTTTTATGCTTTAGTCTTGGAGAAACAGGTAAATCGCCGCCCTACAAAGAGGTGCTCAACAAATGTCTCCTTAAGATCTATTTAGGGATTTGCTAAAATAAACCTTCATTTAGCAAATGTTTTATTGAGCACTGCCTTGGAACAAGATATTATTTTAAGTTTAAATAGACATGCAAAATTCATTAACCCTGGCTTCCCCATAGGAGTATGTGGGCAGCTAATCACCAGCTACCGACACAGCTGCAGTGAGTGCACTCGCAGACGGTGCTAAGGATCTTGGGAAGTGAGTCCTAAAGGAGCAGAAGACAAGCTCTACAACCTTGAAGTGGCATCTAGACATTAACTGGCAATTTTTTAAAAGTCCACAGGATAACAAATATGTGCTTTCAATAGATATGTCTATTTTTTCTTTTAGGTTCTGTTATTGTTTAGAATTATTTATTTATTTTTCCTTATTTTTTAAAAAGGTGCATTTGCATATATGGGTATTTTGCTTGCATTTGTATCTATACACAGAAGAGGGTATCAGAAACACATGAATCTGCAAGTTACAGAGCTACTATGTGGTTGCTGGGAATTGAACTTAATACCTCAGAGAAAGCAGCCAGTGTTTTTAATCACTGAATACTTCTCAATGAGACAGGGTTTCTCTATGTAGCTCTGTCTGTCCTGGAACTCACTCTGTAGACCTGGCTGGCTTTGAATTCAGAGATATGCTTGCCTCTATCTCCCTAGTGCTGAGATTAAAGGCGTGCATTACTATGCTCAGCTTAGAACTAATATTTTTGTACAGGTTTCTAAAACAATGAGTTTATTGGAAACTTTAAATAGATGGGCATGGTTATAAGTGCATCAGCTGTCCAGTGCTGCTGCTTTAACCATGTATCAATAGCTTATTAGTGTACAGAGTCTGCAAAGGCCCCATTTAAGTATGCTATTTTATCAAATTTATCATGTTCTTGCTTTCCTATCTACCTTGGAAAAACGTTGCTTTAAATAATGTACATGATTTCCCTATATAGCTTCCAGTTTCATCTGTGTAGTCCTCTCAGTCACCTGTTTCTTTTATTAAAGGCAACCCTCTCTATTCAAATCACATGTAGCATTTATTCCACTGTGAAATATGATTGCCATGGGGCATAAGCATTCATGGACATGGTATATGGGAAAGGAACACTGTGATGATTCACTTGGCTCAGAAAATGTATTTATTATTTGACTGGGAAATTATTGATAGTCTTTTAAATCATTTGGTACTCTTTCTTTTGAAGGGAGGATGGCGTTTTAACATTTGACCCTCACTAAAATGTATCAAACTGAGGTTTTGCCACCTATTTTTCTCTCCTGAGACAACAGCAATGGCTGTGATTTGGCATAGTTTTTGACTGTAAAATCTTATGAGGAATGTACTTATTCTGACAATGTGACTTGAAGTGGTTTGAATAGGAATGCCCCACAGGCTCATAGATTTGAATGTTTGGATATCAGAGAGTAGCATTATTTGGAAGAAGAGTAGCCTTGTTGGAGAAAGTGTGTCACTGGGCTTTGAGGTGTCAAATCTCATGACAGGCCTGGTGTCTCTCTCTCTTCCCATCACCTATGGATCTGAATGTAAAATTCTCAGCTACTTCTCTAGACCTTGCCATCATGACATCATGCCTCCTATTATGAAGGTAACAGATTAAACTTCTAAAACTTTAAGCAATCCCTAGTTAAATGCTTTTTTTTTTTAATTTTATGTGCATTGATGTTTTCCCTGCATGTTTGTGTGAGGGTACCGGATCCCCTGGAATTGAATTTCCGTGTGGGTACTGAACCCAGGAATTGAACCTGGGTCCTCTAGAAGAGCTCTTGACCTCTGAATCATCTCGCCAGTCCCCAAAAGCTTATTTTATGAGTTACTGTGATCATGGCGTCTCATCATAACAACAGGACATTGACCAGGACATTGACTTATCAAACTGTTTCTATTCTTTTATGTGAGGCACTCAAAGAATTTGATTTGTCATGTTTGTAAGGCACAGTTTGGGTCTTAGTAAAATGGCTGTGAATTTAGATTCAGAAGGGATATAATGAAACTCTTAGCAATACATCTTTTTCTCTCCTTGTAAAAATAAGAAGGAAATCACACTAACTGGGCCCAAGTCAAAAACTCTCTCATAGACAAGGTTTTTCATATATTAAAAAAAACCCTACATTATATACAAGCCAAACTCATTTCATACGCTGTAAAATAACTCAGATGTTCAAGGTTAGCCAACTTTTTCTTATTTTCAAACATTGCTCCTTGGGGTTAATATGCATACGAATCACTGATGTTTTTAATAAGGTCACCTTCCTCATAGGGAATGTGCCAATAAAATCCAAGTATAATTATCTGTAAACCTCTTCAAACTGTATTTTTGGTTTAAGGATCTCATGGCGGTCCTCCTCTGCAGAATTCATTTAATTCGCTAATTTCGGTTTGCAAACAAATGTCCTATGGGGGTAACTCTCCTACTCATTAGCCCTTGTCTTTGGTTGAAGCTATGAACTTCAAAAGAGCACTAACAAAAACATAACAATCTCAAATCTCAAACTCTCAATGTTTGTGTGAAAGTCTGAATCTGGGTTGGGTTAGATATCTGATGAACTGATTCCCCATCCTATGAAAATTCCTTAACTAAAGAAAGTAGAAATTTAAGATATTCCTTTTAAGTTGCATGAGGCCCTGAAGAAAACCTATTGAAAAAAAAAGAGAATTCTAAAATCACACACATGGTGCTCACTTCGGCAGCACATATATTAAAATCACACACACACACACACACACACACACACACACACACAAGTCTAAAGCAATGGAGATTCAGGAAAGAGTTTTCCACTCTTTTTCTCTTGATATTATATTTTTTTTTTTTGTAGATTCCAGTGAGAATTATTTTCTGAATCTCTTTTCTTAACTAATTCTTTGGGGGCAGCACACTGCCCTTCTTGGCCAGCTGGACTTCCTGGGCACATGGGTTGTTGGGAATTGGTAGAAAGCACATATACTGGGCCATGCAAGAACATGAATGGTGGTGGTTGGGAGGGGCAGGCTGGGCTTGACTTCAGAATCCAATTGTATTATATATATATATAATGTATTTTTTATTTTACATGTCAATCGAACATAAAAGAGGAAGCCATTATTGGTTTGAAGAGAAAACTGAACCTAAAGAAAGGTCTAGAAACCTACAAGACTGCTGCCAACTAACAATTTGAGCAACTGTTGAAAGGCTACCATAAGTGCCCTTCCGGGATAGTGAGATCAACAACTAACTTATCCACCATCATGGAGCCCTCATCTAGTACCTTTTGGAAACAGAAACAGAAACAGAAACAAACAGAAACAGAAACAGAAATATAGTAACTCTTAGTAGGACTGTGTTTAGAAGAGAAAGAAGTTTTCTCTAGGGTAGGGTGTGGCCATTCATCATGACAACCCTAGAATGTCACAGGCTCAGGACATAGTGTCCTCCATAAAGCAGGTGGGCAATAAGACAATGCTGATTATCATGACAAAATGATCCTGTGTTCATTATGTGATGGTCGTTATGTTTCACGTGAATTAATAAGTTTCATCCCTCATATTGCAATCCTATAATGTAGGAATACTTCTAACCTGTGTTATAGTCAATGAGACAGTTTAAGTAACTTGTAGTTACTCAGTTCATATGTAGTAGTCAGAACTTAAATGTGCAGTTCATTTGCACATAAATAAAAACCAAATACAAATCTCAGGTGAAGACTTTTGAAACAATTAAATGATATGATAAACATTATGGCTAAAAGTGTGTGGGGGTAGAGGAGAAGGAGGAGGAGGAGAAAGAAGAAGAAGAAGAAGAAGAAGAGGAGGAGGAGGAGGAGAGATGCTATCAAAAGTCTCCTTTTGAAATTAAAATTAAATAATTAAGAGCTGGTGTGATGTTATGTTAGCAGGTAAAGACTCCTGCTGCTAAGACTAATAACCCAAGTTTGCTCACTGGGACCACTACTATGGAGGGATAGAAATGACTCCTGCAAATTGTCTTCTGATCTCCACATTGGAGACACGGCATCCCACTCCTGCCTGTACCCAATAAAATAAAATGTAATAAAAATGAAATCATTGAATATCAGAACTATCTTTTTTATACTACCAGTCTGACATATTTCCCAGGAATATAAATATTTATATGTCAACAAAGATCTCCAAGTTCCAACTGGAAGAAATATCTAAAGTTATCCATTTACTTTTGGATTAGGTTTGTGTGGACATAAAAAGCTCAAGTTGAAACAACCACCCTGGGAAATAATTGTAACACAATGAAACAAAAAAGAGTAAATAGCAGTTTACAAAAAGTTCTTGAAATTAAGAATATGAAACCACACAACTCCAAAGAAAAATAGCTTAAAAACACAAATGCTAATTCTTAAAAAGAAAAAAATAATAAGGCATAAAGTCACAAAAGAAGTTTGGACTCACTGATAAATGAGTAAATAAGTAAAATTACTTCATTTGACACATGTTCTTTTAAGAAAATAGTTATTTCACGATACACCTTATTCTTTGACTTGAAAATGTTCTTAGAATCTACAGAAAGATGATCACTTATATAATTCTTTGTCATACTAAAAACTGGAAATATCCAATAAGTTGTGTGTAAAATATATTTTAGTTGAGAAAAAGTTTACTTACAAGTTCACTTAATTATTTTTTTCATATTCATACATGTACATAATGCATTTTAATTAAATCTACATTCCAATCCTTCCCCCCTAATTCCCCAAGCCACTTTCCCCTTATAACTTCATGTGTTCTCTTTTAAAACCCATTGAATTCACTTAATGCCATCTGCATATGTTTGGGTCTAGGACCATCTACTGGAGCATGGGTAGCCTTTTTGGGACTGCATCCTTGAAAACAGACTGTCCTTACCTTAGCAATCATCAATTGCTAGTAGCCTTTCGGCTAGGAATGGGATTGCACAAGTCTCTCCTCTATCTGTGCCAGGATTTGGCACTGGCTTGATATCATGCAGGTCTTGTGCATGCTGTCACAACCACTGGGAGTTCATGTGTGCAAAAGTCCCACCATGTCCAGCAAATGTTTCACTGCTGGGGTTTACTACTTCTAGCTCTTAAAATCTTCCCATCCTTTCTTCCTCACTGACCCCTGAGCCTTGGAGGGGAGGGGGTATGACATAGATATCCCGATGAAAGTTGAGCATGCCATTATCTCTTATTCTCTGCACACTGACCAGTTGTAGATCTCTGTATTAATTACCATCTAGTATGTGTGTGTGTGTGTGGGGAGCTTCTCTGATGAGCAATGAAAGATGCACTCATTTAAGTGGGTATACAGATATTCAGATAAGCAAGTTAGTGCAATGGAAGGGAAAGGTTACAAAGGACATATGCCAGACTGTCAAAATGGAGGGAAGAATTAAATGGGCTAGTTCATGTGTGTGTTGTGCTTGCGTGTTTGTGGTGTGTGTGTGTGTGTGTGTGTGTGTGTGTGTGTGTGCGCGTATGTGTGCGCGCGCGTGTGATTTTATTCTTTTTTTTTAAGTTTTGATAATGTTGGGAATTCATGAATGAAATTATTTTCAAAGAAGGAGACATTCTCTTCCTTAATAATTAATCATAAATATAAAAATCTTGGATCCTCTCTCTCCCTCCCTCTCTCTCTCTCTCTCTCTCTCTCTCTCTCTCTCTCTCTCTCTCTCTCTCTCTCTCTCTCTGTGTGTGTGTGTGTGCTTACTAGGATTGAACCCAGGCCTTGCACCTGTTAGGCAAGCACCATACCTCTGGGTGACAAGCCCAACCCTTCTTGTATTTTATGTTTGAGACCAAGTCTCACCAAGTTTCCCAAGCCAGCCCTCACTCATACTGTAGACCAAACAGGCCTCCTGCCTCAGTTTCCTGAGTATTTGAGATTACAGGCATATAATACCATGTATGTATGGCCAACAAATCTTAGATTTCCTATGAATTTGTCCAGATATTGAAAATATATTACAATACCTTTAAGATCCCCACACTGTAGCAAAATGTACAAGTGTAAAATCTTTTATATACTGGCAAGCAAGAAAGAAATAAAAAGCACTCAAAACTCAGTCCTTACCATGAAGTAAACTAGCTGTGCCCTACTACATAATGGCTCTTGCCAACTGCTTTGTTTCTTGTTTATTTCTATTCTTTATATAAAATTTTGAGTACCATGAGGAAAACAATGGCACTGTTAATTTATCTAGGAATAGAAAACAATTCTGTCTCTCTCTCAGTCTCTCTCTCTCTCTCAGTCTCTCTCTCTCTCTCTCTCTCTCACACACACACACACACCCATGCCACATACACACAGAGTTGTTTATTGTTTATTCTTTGTGTAGCCCTGGCTGTCCTGAAACTCACTCTGTAGATCAGGCTGGCCTCAAACTCACAGAGACCTGCATGCCTCTGCTTCCTGAGTGCTGGGATTAAAGGCATGACCAACACTGTCAGTCAACACAGAGAATTTTTAACATGTGTCCAAATCAAAACATGATCCTAATGTACATTAACTGATACAAGAATGACTAAAGTATAGCCCAACCATATAGTGGAATATTATTTGGAAAAATGAGAACAGTGAAGTACTGATGCATGTTGTAGCATGAATGAACATTGTACATAGTGAAAGAAGCCAGTCACAACATAGCACTAATCATGTGGTCACATTTATATGGAGTTGCAGAAAGGCTAAATGTGTAGAGACAAAAGTAGTTTAGTAGTTCTTGGGGCTGTGGAAAAGGTGGGTAAGATTGGGAAGTTAAATGACTTCTGTTTTTCTTTCTAAAGATGTGTTTTTACTTTTATGTGTGTGAATGTATGCCTTATGAGTGTAGGTGTCTGCAGAGGTCAGAAGGTGGCGTGGGATCCTCTGGAGCTGGAGTCACAGATGATTATGAGCTGCTCAGTATGGGTGCTAGCAATCAAACTCTGCTCCTCTGTAAGAACAGGAAGTGCCCGATCACTAAGCCATCTCTCTAGCCTTGCTAAGAGACTCCTAATGAGTACAAAGTGACTTTTGGACTTGAGGGAAATGTTTTAATATTGATTATAGTGATTATCACATAACTCTGAAACTTCTCAGAACCAAGGAATTGCGCACTTTTAGTGGGTCCCTCTTACCATGATGCAGATAACAGCTTAGGGAGAATCTCTTTAGTCTCATGTGCTCTTCACTACAGCAGCAGTGGCCGCACTAGAGAAGACCTCTAGACAACTCACCTTTCTCCTTTGGGTCCTAATTCTTCCTGCATCTCTATGCTCCCTGAGATCCACCCCCGGAAGAAACTTGGTTGGTGGTCACTCTTTTCATAAAGATTTTTCTCCCTTTCCAATGTACTTTGAACCTATTTTAGGGATACCTTACTTGAAACAGGAGCACACAAACTAAAATAAAACACAAATATCAGTACATACCTTCAATGATGTGCTTTCTTGACAACCCTCTTTCTGTTTCAGCTCTGCAACAAAAAAGAGGTAGGTGACTTTGGCTGGGGAATGCTGTTTTATTTTCTAAAAAGAGTTTCAAAATGAAGAATAACAATCATTCTTTTCTAAACTTTCTTTTTATTTATTCTTTCCATCTTTTACATTATGCCTACCGATCCCACCTGTCTCCCCCATCTCAGATAAAACAAAATAAAATTTAAGAGAAAAATGGGGTGGAGAAAGAATCTCGTCATGGAAGCTGCAGTGGGACACAGGGAGTCACTCAGTAAATTCCTTTATCCTTACATTTTTACATGAAGGTATTCGTTGTAAAGAATCATTGGTCTCGGTCTCTGCTACCTGCACTGACCCTGCCACCTGTGGTGGGTAAGGGACCTGACCCTCCCCCCTACTAACTGCAGCACTTGGGAAAGTGGACCCTGCACCTAGCCTGAGCAACATAGTAGAGCTAATCCTATTGGCTGAGGTGTGAGTGACCCAGTTCTGATGCATTGGAGAGTTGTCCCCATTTATTCACCTGTCATGTGGCAGCATTGGCAGGGGATAGGTGCCCCCTTCCCCATCAATGCCTGAGGCAAGTGGAAGAACTGTCCCTGAGGTCATAGGAGCAGGAAAGCTATCCCTCCCCCTTATCATCTGCAATACTTGGGAGAGTGGCTCCTACACCTTGCCTGGATAACACAGTAGACTGACTCTAAAAGTATGGGTGTGGGAGGAACCATCCTACGATGTGATGTGAAAGCTGGAGAACTGATCCCTACTTCTTGTTCATCACTGCAAGGGATGAACCAGCCAGGGTATTGCTGGAACATACCCTGGTGGTGAAGATATGGGAGAGATGGTGTCATGGACCAAGCATGCAACTACCTAGGTCCAGAACCAAGGTTTTGTGTTGACCCACCCCAACATCTACCCAATATGTGATCTGCTGGAGCACAAGGTGGAGAGAGGCAGGCATGTGCTGGGAGTTGTGGGGTGTGTGTCCATCCGTCTTGCACACCCAGGGCTGCAGGATCTCCATGAGACAGGGTGGCAATGGGATGTGCAGAAAGAGTCCCAGTGAGGGCCCATAATCATTCTTTCTTTGTCTACACTGCAAAGATTTTACCATGTATTCTGCCAGTCCTGCACTACTGGCTATAGAGAAAGCTGGTGGACAGCACCCCAAGTGTGGAGACCCTAAGAGATGTGGCCAGGCTGTTGATATCACTCAGCTCCAGGCTAAGTTACCAATCAGCTGTGCACATCCTTGACTTAGAGAACACAACACACAGTTCAATCTTCTAGCCTTGTTCCTAGCCAATCTAGAGAAGAAAAATAGTCTTTTCATAAGTTCATAGGTTTACTCTATGGTGGAGAAACCCAATGATACTAAATTTTTGGATAAAGCAAATTTTAAAGCATTGTTTGACAATGAAAACAATTTAACAATGATTAAAAGAAAGATGCAACAAACTTTCCTTAAATTAGCACACAAGGGGACAAGACAAGCCTTTAATGGCAGTGCTTCTGTTATTCCAGAAAAATCCTAAAGTCTGGGCAAGCAGAAAGGATGTGGTGGCTGACTTAAGTATTGATGAGGTATTCCTTCAACATCAATACTTTGGACAGCTTCTACAAACATGCATGTTGACATTCATCTGTTTAATGTATCTATTCCAAGATTTTTTACAAGTATATCAGTTAATATTGTGTATAACTCTGCTACATAGTGGCTCTTTTAGCTGGTCTCATTTCTGGCTTATTTTCACCCTCAAGTTAAGATTTCATGTACCAGTGCAAACAAAGGAACCAGGAATTGAGGAGATCATGAGAGAATGGGCACCTGTATTATAGACATCATATTATCTAAAAAGGGGACAATCAGAATAAAAATCTAGATTATGTCTTTATGTCTTCAAATCTTTAACAAGCTTAAGGTTCATAACAGTGTGATCATGCATGTGTATATATATGAATTGTGATTAGGTCTTCCTAAAGACCTCCTATTTTAAAACAAACACTGATGACAACAACATTAATCAAAGAGAAAAAGATACTTTTCTGTTTCACCCTACCTATTTGAGGGTGGTCAATAAGGTTTTAGTGGTTTCTGGTTTGTTGTCATTGTTGTTAGGTTCCTGGCATCTTTGAGATTTCTACAAGAAGCACAGGCCAACCATTGCTCTGGCATGAGGACCAGCTTGCTGTTTTCTTACATGTTTGGTAGAAACAGCCAGCTCCCTGATTCTTGCTGAATAATGTAAGCACCAGTTCAAACACTAACAGGCTGCTTCATCAGAAGCCAGCACAGCTTGTGGTTCATTCTGCATCCAACAACACTGAGAGGGCTTCTCTTTCATTTGTTCTGCCGGCGAGTGACATGGTGATAGTGTCCCTTATCCCCCAATGTGACGGTCTCTTTGATCAGTACTCTCAGAACCCTCCACAGAAATGATCAGAGATTTGAACCTGGAGGCCAACAGGATATTTTTATCTTTGCATTCCGTGCAAATCTTGAGTTTTGGCAGATTTGAGGAGCTTTTCTTTTGTGATGCTTTATTCTCTTTTCCTAAATTTTGAACTCTGTTTTGGAAATGGTTCTAAGTACGACACTGAAAAGTCTATACCAGTCATTTAGTAACAGGTGGCCACCTGCTATGCACTAAATTTCTTTGAGATTACAATGTTGAAGTGTAGTCTTAGGCTAATTACAATTTCTTTACCACAAGAGAAAAGAAAACCCTATAAGCTAGTTGATTTTAATACGAGGTAAATGTAAAAAATGATTGTTAAGACAATAAAAAGGAAAAAGTACAAATTGCTAGTCATTTCTCATCTCACAGAAAAATAAAATAATAAATGGTGCTTAACTTACTTTCCACCCCAGTAGAGTTTGGTTGTGATGACCAAGCTGGACCTCCTATACATCAAACAGACACAAAGAAATCATAGATCATTGTGGGTTGTTGATGAATTGAATTATTATTATATCACCAGGAGGAATTTGTGGTAGTACCTCACATTAAAAAAGAAGGTGGAGATGGAGTTCTGAACGCGCAGCCCCAAAATGTAAGAACAAGGGAAACTGGTGAGTTGTGACTTGAAGTCAGACACTAGAAGAGACTGAAGGGAAGTAATTTTTGCAGGGAACTCTGAAGGAGAAGGGATGCCCAGCACACTTGTGAATGGTTTTGCAATGTGTACTGAGTGGGAGGGAGGTGATCTTGGAGGTCAGAGATAGTGCCTGAGAATGTAGGTGACATACAGAATGAGTTGTGTTGGTAGCTCAGGAGAGCAGCCACTAATTAACACTTATTTAGAATCTGGCATGATGTTCATTGCCTGTGAACCTTTCCTGGGAGGAAGCCTCCTCTCTGCCAAGGACCATGGGCCCAAGTGGCTCCTAGTTATTATCTTATCCAATCATCACACTAACTATGTAGAAATAGGAATGATGAGCTAAAGCCTCATACTTAGTAAATGCTTTAAATCCTCTACCAAATGTCCTATCACTTTACTGCAAAGTGATGAAATATGAAAATCATGTCAGCAAACTGGTTACCTACTCAGAAGCCCCACTCAAGGGCAGCAAATGCCCTTGTTGTATTGTGATCCGGAAGAACTGTCCTTTGAGAACTACAGAGATATAATCTAAACTTGTGAGACAGCAAGAGCTCAGTGCACTTTGGTTCAGAATAAAATCTTTTGAGATTCAAAGATTAAGACCAAACTTCAGAATTATTAGAAATACAGGACATTTATAATTCTGTCAGCTGCAGAGTTGATACCTTAAAGCTCTTGGGCATAAAAGGCCTCCATGATTAATGGTGACCAGTGGGGAATGATAAGGATAATTCTGACAACTTGGTGGCAAAATGAAATTTTTTTTTTAAAACTTTGGCCTCTCCATCCCACTAAGGCAATTCCCTGAAGAGTAATTTGAGTTACAGAAATGGAAGAGCTGTGGATATAAGATCCTGGGGATTGCATACTTCAAAAGGACTACATAACACACCCACTTTCCACCCATGATAATAAGAGTCTGCATTGGGGAGCCAGGTCTTCTTTAGCAAACACTTTCTACTTTCCAAAAAATAAAGATGTTAGGAATATTATTAAAAAATAAACATAAGCCCCTTGGATTATCCAGACCAAATAATATGCTAAAGCTGCACATTCTATCAAAATAATGAAGTTAGATTCTCTACCAAACTGTCTGTCCTATGTGGGTATGTACACTAGCATTTATGCTCAGGTGGCAAGATTAGACTAAAACCTGGCAAATTATCCCTGAGCCATAGAAGCTCTCAGAGTAACTGTTCTGGGTGGTGGAGAAAGATTGAGTGAGTGTGATACAGCAAGATGGCACCGTCTCTCAAAGGCTTTGCTTCCCTCTCACTTGGCCATCAAGGCATCCTAGCAGCCATTTTGTAGTTAGGAAAATCAAGGCTCAGAGAATTGAAATCGCTTTCTCTGGACATCAATGCTAACAAGGACAAGAAGCCAAGCCAGCTAATTGAACATGCTAGGATGGCATGGTTTGTTTATCTTCTCTCCAATTTCCTCCTGGAGGCAAATGTGAGCCTTACAAACTTTTCATAGCATAGTAGTAGCTTGAGCTGTTATCTGCTAGGCTGAAAGGTGACTTGTGAAACATTCATACCAATCTATTTTCCATAAAGTATGCATGAATATGTTCTGCAATTAAGGAGGGTGAATCAATGCCTACTGAAGGAAAACCTCTGTTTCTCTTTCTTCATGGACAGGAGCAAGGAGACCACCTTGCTGTTGGTCTTGCTTTGCTATGTTTCATAACACCCCAAATGTCATGCAACCCTCATTGCCACTTGCTTTATGGGATGGGTGAACACAATCTTTGCATTTCTTGGAGCCCTCAAGGATAGCAGATACTTCTCTGAGTACTCAGGGAGTAGAGCTCCAAGCACCCAGGACAGATGCTGGCAATTGTTAGATGACACAGCTTTCGGCAATTATCCTAAGGGTTTTTTGTTTCATCATTTCTTTGTACAGAGAGCTGTTAATAAAATGAGTGGTGCACATAAATCTATGTATCTAGATAGTTTCCTGTAGCTTGCGCCTTCACTAATTACAAGTGTAATCAAAGCTATGCGAAAGTCATGTTCTTTTATTCACAAATATCTCATGCACCATCCCTCTTCTCTGTCAGACCCTGTCATGACTCACTGCTATGTAACGGCTATGTAATTTTTGAAGTACAAATAATGAAGTCTCTGGCATTTATTTCTAAACTACTAAGTGTTGGTTACTTCTGGGGGCAACCTTTTCTTCTAGTCCTATATAATTTTGTTTTTGCTTTTCTGGTGCATAAAAGACAAACACAAACAGTTATGGTAGACGTGATACCTCCAGCCTTTCTTCTTGATGATGTTTCCCAGAATCACCTCGGCCCTGAAGGGGGAGAAGACAAAGTCTTAGACTGCAGTGTCTCAGAAAAGCAAGAGTCAACCCAGCATCAGAGCCATCCCGATTTTAAACTCTCAGTGCCTACAGAACCCCAAAATAGAAGCTCCCTCAGCTGGTAGCACAGTCTCCACTGTTTCTGCTTGTGCCGGCAGAATCCTGCTCTCAGGCATTCCAGAAGCACCTGCCAAATGCTGGCGCTGGCAGGAGACCGCCTGTGGTCCTGACATAAGAAACAGAGGAGTCATCTGGCAACTTGGCCCCACATAAAAATACCCTACTTTGGTCGATGAATCTATTTCCTCTAGTTTATCTTCTGCAACTAACAATTTGAGCAACCGTGGAAAGGCCACCATAAATGCCCTTCCTGGATAGTGAGATCAACAACTAACTTATCCACCATCATGGAGCCCTCATCTAGTACCTGTTGGAAACAGAAGCAAACACCCATAACTAAACACTGAGTCGAACTAGAATCAAGATGCAGAGGGAGAAGACAAGACCAGGTTGCAGAAACACATAGAGACAGCTGACCCGAACAAGGAGGAGCTAACGGGCCCCAAGACTGATAGCTGGGAATCCAGCATGGGACTGACTCAGACCCCCTGAATATGGTTCTCAGCTAGAAGGACTGAGCAGTCTAAGGGACCTCAGACAGTGGAACCAGGATGTATTTCTGGTGCACAAAAGGACCTTGTGGTCACATCCCCTATGGAGGGACACTCCCTTAACCTAGAGACAGGAGATAAGTCCTAGTCCCTACTTAAAATGACTTGACAGATTTACATGAACCCACCTGGATGGCATTGCCCTACATGTGGAATTGGGGTGGGGATATGGAAGGGGAGAGTGGTCAGGGTGCATGTGAGGGCGGAGAGAGAGGAAGAAAGAGGGAGAGAGGGAGAGAGGGAGAGGGAACTGGGATCGACATGTAAAATTAAAAAAAAAATACCCTACTTTGTGGTGTTCAATAAGAGTCAAGGTTTTTCCATCTAATTGCAGTGGAACAATTTAGTTGTGCCTGGAGGACAAGAGACCTCAGACTGCTTAGACAGAAAATATTGGCTTCTAGGTGATCCTGGAAGAAAAGAAAGAAGCTACATGTGCACTTAAATGTCCCAGGTCCAGCAGTTTAGTGGTCCACATGAAAATGTTCTAGGACTGAGTAAGGTTTGTCAGAAGACTAAGATATAAGGAGACATTACAAAATACCCTTCCTGTTGCTAAGACTGGGTTGTATCTTAATATTCTGTCTCCAGGAAGATTCACCGAGATTGAGGAAACTAAAATGCTTTCTATCCCTCCCAGTGAGACCCTCAGTGTGAGAAGTGGGGTTGCCAGAGTTTGGAGTGGGAAGGGGAGTGCATTTAGCATTTAGTTCATCTGTGAGCCAGATATGGATGCCATTGCTAACTATTATTTTATGGAAACACATGTTGTTTTTATTAGAGGGTACAACCTTTAAGAAATCAGGATGCAGACTAGCTATGGAGAATGCTCCAAATGAACAGACATTGGATGGTATTGGACTCGTTTTCATTTCTTTTTATTTGGCCATTGTTACATGTAATCCTATCTCAATTCCACAGTGACCATCAATCAATAATGATTCAAATGGCTATCACTCACAGTATGAGTTACAATTGAGTCTCTAGCAGACCCAATATGTTCTCTTTTTCTGTCTTGGCCTGTTGGCACTATACGTGATTCAACAGAGGAAACCTCCAGACAAGAGGGTTTGTAGAAGGGAGCAAGGCCCTACAACTTCTACATTCTTTTCCTGGACTCATTATAAACAATGGGGATGTGGAAGCTTAAGTCCCCTGATTTTTCTTAAGCATATACAGGTCCTTGAAAAAGAGGAAAGCAAGTATGAAAGATGCTCTTTGAACACCTAAGTTGGACGGAGCAAGCCCCAGCTCAACTGTAACTTTCCTGAGGGAGGGGCAGTAGGCCTGCTCTGGCCATACTCCACTGTTCCCTGAGAGACCAGCAGGGAGGGATGTCCTTTACTGATGGAAGCCAGGCCAGGAGACCAGGGATCCATACCTATTCTGAAATATACTAGTTATGTTGTGTGGCATATGCTTGGTGGTCTGTCCTGACAGAACATCAGCTATGTGTTCTGATTTAGCAAGCCATGTTTAGAGTGCCAACTCAACACCCAGGTCCAAAGAAAGTCTCTAGAAGTCTCTTCTCAACAGAAGCGAGGTCTCTCTGTAGTCTGCTGTCTCCAGAGTAGGCTCTGAAATGCCCTTCTGTAAAAGTTGTTGATATCTTGGCATTATGTGGGAATCAAGACTTTCATTAATATCAGCACAGGGACGGGAGGTCAAGTAATCAGGTAACACCTATCCATCTCCACCACCATTCCTATGGCACATTTTTCTTGTGTTCATCTCCCTTACAGCCCATTTTTCTTACAGGAATGGTTTGGGTAGACCAAGAGGGTCCCAGGATTCAACACTCTAGTGATGGGGAGGGCTGAGAAAGAGCAGGCACAAGAGAAGCAGCCCCTCCTCACCATTGCCACAGCAATGTCTGGGCACACCCTCTTGCTCGCAGGGATGCCAGGTAATGGACAGAAACTGGTTCTGACTTACTTCCCAGCAGCATAGACCTCAGCAGTGTCAAAGAGATTAACTCCACTTTCATAGGCAATTGTCATCAACCGTTCAGCAACCTGCAAGAGGACGCAAATGTCAGTCAGAAATGCTGGAATAGTTGGGAAGCAATGCTAAATCCTTTATCCACCTTTCACCCTGAGATCCCAATACCGCGTCTCATTTTTTTCTCAGCCAGAGTGAGTGGCAAAAGGAAGTAGACTCAAGCATAGGTGATCTTCTACTCTCAGGCAAAGCAGGCTGAAATCCCACTTCTGTATGTGTGTGTGGGTAGTTGTTAGTTGTCCTCCAAACAGGAGGTATTCAGATCTGTGTTTCCCACCCCTGATGGGAAAACCTTGTTTGATAACACCCTCAGTGACATGTAATCTTGATGACAAAGAGGGTCATTTGTATCAACTCCTTTCTGCAAGCCAATAGCTTCTGGAAGTTGGATGACTCCTGACCTAAAAGCTTGTGACATTCCTGCAGGCCTAGCCAAAGGTGCTGATGAATCACGGGCCAGACATCATGACTGCTGTAAAGCTCCTGGCACCAGCAGTTCAGTGGAACAGTAGGCATCATCTTAGAGCTGCTGCTGAGTCAACACAGGGGAGGGAGGGGGCAAGCCCCTGACTCACTAGGGAACAGTTCCTCTGTGCTCAGGCTGCAACAGATCAGAGTTCCGTGTTCCATGGTGCTGCTCAGAGCAAGTGGGAAGTGTGGCAGGGGCAGGAGTGCAGATGGTTATCTGTAACAATCAGCCCCAGGTGTGGCTGTCAAGCAGCCTTGTGAAGAGCAGCAGCAGTGGAGGAGTCTGTCTTCACTTTGCTTCTTAGTGTACTAGAAGTTTCAAAAATCTCCACTTCCCACGTCAATGATTGCTGTTGATTTTTCATTATTTTCTTTGATTACTGCTTTTCACTTGCTACTATGAAAACATCATTCTCTCTCACTCCCCCACCCTCCCCCCCTTTGGATTTTTGGGACAGGGTTTCTCTGTATTGCTTTGGAGCCTGTCCTGGAACCAGGCTGGCCTCAAACTCACAGAGATCTGCCTGCCTCTGCTTCCCCAGTGCTGGGATTAAAGGCGTGAGCCACCAATGCCCAGATTCAAACATCATCCTTAAACAGAGCTGAAAGTAGAGTGAACATAGTTTCTTTCTTCTGGTTGTTCAATGTTTTTGAAATTATGGTACTTGCAGTGAAAACTATTATGGTATGTCATATAGCATATTGGTGGATTATTATTGGGAAATATAACAATTATATCTTATATACAGAGAAGTTTTGAAATGGATGGACACTTGGAGTGATTGATAGCAGGAATACTTCCCAAGCATAGAATCTGAAGACCTGACCTGGAAATAATGGGAAAAATATTGAATTGGTCTGAACACTGGCTTTAGGCCTTGATACAATTTTTGATCTGAAATGTCTTATGAAAGTCTTTGTGTTTGGTTCCCAGTCTGTAGCATTATTTTCAGAATCTTCAAGAAGTGGGGCCTACTGGTAGGAAGTTAAGTCACTAAGACCCTGCCTTTATTCTTCCCGGTGTGCACTGTCCTCTGTTACACACTAGTCATGATATACTGGCTCACTACAGATCAAAGTCAGGAGAGCCAAAAGAATATGGATCGAAAACCCTGAAACTTTGAGGCAAAATAAACTTTTGTTCCCTAAAAGTGGATTACTTGCGGTCTTTTGTCACTGTTATAGAAAATGAATATAGTCTGTGAATGTCCTTTGTCTCTATAAATACACTTGGACAAATCATTTGGGTTTCACAGATTTCAGTGTTCTTAACTGAAGGGGTTCTATGAAAGATCTCCTTCTCCTAGGGGAAGCTGGTCTCACTTCTTCAACAAGGGCCTAATAGCCTGTGAGCCACATGGACAAGAAAAATCTTGTGAGATATTCACACTAATGAGATTTTGCAGAGAATTTTGGGAATACCTTTCCCTTCTTCACCAAATTTCTAGAAACAGAACTCTTACCCTGTTCTTTTTGAGTCTTAAACATTCTTGTAGCTGTTTCATTCTTACTACCTGAAGAGAAAGTTGACCCCAAGGGCTAAATAGGGCAGAAAGAGTGACTCTCTTCCTATAGCTTAAAGGTCAAAATGAATGTTCTTTTTTTGGTTAAATAGATGTGAGCAGGGTTTAGTGTTACCTGCTATTAAAGCTACTTCAACTACATTACAGATGAGAAAACATGGAATAAATCCCCAAATTCAGAACTGTTTGGATGCTAAAAGAGCTCTCTTAAAAATCATTTTAAAGAAATTATTACTCTTATAAGTACCATATATCTTGGGTTTTATTTGAAAGTCATACTATGGAGTTACTAAGTTTGTTGATATCCATGCTAAATACTTATCCAATATGTTCTTGAAATTTCAGGGAGTAGCACTGATAATTATAGCACACAGCATATTATGGTGTGGTCATTTGTACCACACCTGAGAGCACCTGGAAGTCTGAGAGAAAGCTGGGCAACCAGGGAGGTGAATTCATTGCTATAGGCTTACATTTTTACCTGAAGGGAACAGATGAGATTGAGCCATTTGGTTGTGGGCTTTGGCTCACAGTTGACCCCTCTGCTTACAAGGTCATCTTTGTCTTTTTCCTTCCACAGTGTATCAGGAAGTACCAGGTTGCAGGCTGGAGACCCTAGATTGGGACTTAGTTCCCTTCTAACTTGCTGCTTATTTGGTGTCTAACAGTGCCTGTGTCCTTGGCTGTACTCCCAGTGAAAGTGCCTTTGTACACCTCCATACTTCTTTACCTGATGCCAATCATAAGACCTCTTGATGTGCACCCACATCCTCCTGTAGGAAGGAAGGAAGGACTTCCATAGCTACTGGGAATGCTGCCATTGGAAAGCCTTCTGCTGCCAGCCACCTAAGACTACACTTGGCTGGAGTCAACTCACCCAAGATCTGATTCTAGGCTAGCTTTTACCTGATGACTTGGCAGTACACACACACACACACACACACACACACACACACACACACACACACACACACACACGTAAAAACCCAAGAAAAAAGTGGTAGGGAAGGGAAGAATATCCCTACTGTACATTTCTTCATCAGAATTGTAGAAGTTGAAAGTGGCTTACCTCATCTGAAATTTGACCTCCAAATGTCACCCATGTTCCTGGAAGAGAATAAATATTTGTGTATTATTTGTAGCCATTTTTCTAATATTGTACATAATAAGGGGAGACCTTTATATCAGAGCAGGTAGTTCACAAATGTGCCTAGATGTGGGCACATGCACACCCTGGTCTAGGTTTTCCCCCCTTCCTAATACTACAGAAATAGTCTTTGTCCCTTTGGGGAAGGGTACCTCTTAAAGCCACCATGGATGCTTGTGGCGTGCAGCATCTCCCTACATGAAACTTTGCTTCTGCAATAGGACCAGATACACAAGAAGTCAGTGCTATGGAGCTCAATTTGGCTGCACACCTATTTTTACTCTTCCACAGCTAAGAGGCCTATTCTGCCAGTGAGCACAAGAAAGTGTGGCAGCCAGCATGAGCTAGGCCTTTACTTAAGCTTCTGGCCTTCTTTGAAGACTTTGTTTTTAATTTTTTGTTACCTTTCAAGAGTACTTTCTCAGACATTCTGCCAGGCCCTGTTTACAAGAAAGACCTGAGTGGTGACGCTTAATGCACCTTCTCTGGGTGGCCTGCTCTGGGAAATTTCTGTTGATTTGAGGCGAATGTAGAGACAGGAGCCAGGGAAAGGACAAGGAAGGCAAAGGGAGGGAGGCATAACTGGCAACATGTGCAAAGCCAGACACTGAGGAGGTGCATGCTGTGAGTCCCAGAAGTGTCTTCTGTTAATCGCTTCCTTATGCATTCTTTTTTTTTAAATTTTATTTGAGCTATAAGTTGATCAGAGACATTGGCTTCATACACCAAGGATAGTGAGGTAAACGACACAGTTCCTGTCTTTAGCTCATAGTTGGCAGGATACTTTGATAAATACGCTCTGACTGAGGCAAACACAAGACAGTATAGCAAAGTACTCTGCCTAGGCTGGAGTGGAAAGCACTCATGGAGGACTTCATAGAGAACATGACACAGTGATTGCATGTTACAGGAGTAAAGGGAATGGAGAAGAAGGGGACAGGAATTTCAGACAAGAGGTTGGAAAAACAAGAAGGCAGAGGACGTGAGTGTGGCATCAGGTCCCGGGGTGAAACATGAGTCAAAGAAGGAGACCTGGGCAAGATTAGAAGCAGTTAGGACAGGGAAATGGTTAATATTTATAGGGCATGAAAGAAATGCTGTTGACAATTTATATACAGCATTTTACTGTAAGTCATAGCTACCACTAGGGCACACCTTCTAGATGTCAATAGTATACTAAGAGCTTTTTCTTGAATCATTTTACAGACTCAGAGGGCAACTTTATTTTCCATGTTAGAGCTGAGAAATCTCACATTAGCCAACACTAAGTGAGCTACCCAAGCTTCCACCAACATGCTTGGCTTTGAGAAGGCTGCCCACTTCAATGTATCACACTGATGAATTAGATTGTCTCTACGATAGTGTGCCATCCATAGACATATGTTGATATACTTTTTTCCTTGTTCTCAAAGACTAAAACAAAGGGAGTTTATGAATCATCTTATGAGTGTGCTTTCTATCTCTGGAGGTTGCAGATGGGCAGCCCACAGCTGACACTCAGCTTGCAGGCTCACTCTGTTTCACTAGAATGGAGTTGAACAACTTGGTATTTCAATAAATTTTGAATGAGTTACTGACATTTAAGTACTTAGGAAATTTTTCTGAAATCTTTGGATTTTCAGCAAATATTAACAACAAAAGGGCAATTCCTTTTCTAGGTAGGTATACCCCAAACTGAGATGGGGAGGGCACTTTTGTGAAAGACTGTGAGCTGCCACTCCACCCTGATTCCTGATGTATTCTTAACATAGAAATAAAACAGTTACTGCTTTGTACCATATGTTTATTGCCATTTGCCTTACAGCAAAATATAAGAGGAATGTGAACTTGTACATTTTAAAAACCAGAAGTGATTATTTTAAGAAAAAAAATAGGCATAGACATTTTCCCCCTATAAAATATTACAAAGAATTCTAACAGAGAAAAATCCCACTGTAAGCAACCAAAATAAAAGCAGTCATGACCTGCACACAGAAAAGATCCCCTCTGAAAAACTTATGGTATGAGGAAATGGTCCATGCTAGGTTTGAATGGGAATTAAGTGAGATTGCTGTGGAATGCAGCTCTGTATTAAGTGAAAATATTTGACTGGGTATCAAACCTTTTCACAGACATTTTATAAAAGAGTCCCTTTGAACATGGCAGAAATGAGCCCCAAGAAGAAACTGAGAATGTTAGTGGAACTGGCTCTGCATGGGAGGTTTACAGCTGAGAATACTTAGCACAAGTCAAATTACTGGAGCCATTTTCTATTGCAGCAAATGAGAAAGCAGATATGAGCGCATGCATTGGTGACTATTTCTGGTATAGTGAGGAACTTTGAAGGGGTCAAAGAACTTTTGGGTGGGGGCCCATGAAAGGAAAAACATGAGACATGGCTGTCTTGTGTGATGGGGAAAGTCTCAGATCTTTTATAAACTGAGTATAATCTGGTGGAAGTCACTGTTGCCACAGGTGGGTGGGGTTGCTGCTGGCCCTGTCAAGTTACAGACCAATGATGGCACTGTTATGTGGGATCACTATACCCGAGTCCCTTAATTTCCCCATTCATTAAAAAAATGGCTTTGGGCAAAGAGCTAAAATGGGACAAGCCACGGATTCAGTAATGAGTCCCACAAATTAGCTATTCTTCTATATCTTCAAGCAAAATCAGGTCAATGCTTAGTGACTTTGCTAGATGATTTGTGCTGTGCTGCAAAAGCACTTCTTTTATTTGTTTGTTTAATCGTTCATGTCATCAATGAGAATAGACCCATCTCTACGAAGTCTGGAAGATTTCCTGGAGTCTGAGCTGCTTCCTGATCTTACAAATCATCTGTGCTTGAATACTTCTCTAAGGGGACATTCACAAGAACGGATGCTCCTTAATTTACCAAGGGGCTGTGAACTAGGAAATCTAGCATGTGTTGAAAATACCAAGAGCCACGTACTTTATTCACCAAATACCTTAGTTTAACAAGGAGTGTAATGTATAGAACCAGCTGTTTCTTGCATGGTGGTTGGCTGGCCGGAGGTTCCCCCATCTGCTCTTGCTCAGCATTGTGACAGTATTTGATGCAAATTCTATCCCAGGAATGCAAAATATAGAGGTGGTGGAGTACTAGCCTAGCATGTACAAGGTTTCAATCCCTAACACCATAACAAAAATCAAAGTATAGTTTCTACCAATTGTATATTGCTGTTGTACCATCATAGGATTATAAATTAAAGAATCACAATGTCAAGACAATGTTAAGTCAAAAAGTGAAATTTGCCTAGATTATTATTTGCTCATCTCAGACCTCATAAAGCTTGGGGAAGTCACTTATTGAGGAATGATGATCCATTTTTAGATGAGAATTATAACCTAAAATTCTTTCTCCAAGGTTGTATTGTTAAAAATTAGATTGCCAAAATGTCTCTGATTTCAAGTTTTATATGTAATTATGCTTAATAGGAAATTATCCCAGCACTTTGAAGACTAATGATAGTTAAAAGACAATTCAGTTCAACTTAACCAACGTTGACTAGGTTTTCAAATAAACTAGCTTCATTTAGCTCACTTTTATTAATTATTTATTAATAGTACTGAGTAAAACTCCAAAAGCCAGAACTGTATGTACATCGCAGAGGAAGATAAGGGCATTTTACACTTAAAAACTGACAACGATTCTAGCCATGTTGGAATAGCACTAGTTTTAGGAGTGGCTCTATTAAAAAAAAAAAAAAAAAAAAAAAAAAAGAAAAAGAAAAAAGAAAAAAAACCCAAACCAAACCAAACAAATAAACAAACAACAACTCTTCCATGTCTCTTTTAAGAGCTTAACATTGTTAACATTGTGTTGTATACATCATAGTGAAAGTTGGACAGCCTGAAGGATATTTGCATACAGAAGAAGAAAAGATGTTAAGTCAAAGTTGGGATGAATTATGATGAGAAATAGTGAAAGTTAAATAATTTTCCTTTTATATTGGATTAAAAATATTAACATATAACAGCATGTGCATCGTATGTGTTTATGTTATTTCTATAATTTGAATATGGTTCGAGTGCCACCAATATTTCTTACATTGGGAGTTTGGCCTAGTGTTATTGGGAAGTGGTGGGAATTTGAGTGGTATAGCCTAGTAGGAGGTCGAAGGTCTTTGAGGGTAACCCCTTGGTAGCTGTCATGAGGGAGTTGTTATAAAAAGGAGCAAGTTTGGCCCTTCTATCACTTTTGTTCTTGTTTGAGATACAGTCACTTGCTTGTTCAGACATGCAGTCCTGTGCCACCACCTCCTGACCTCATACAGGTCAGGGAACAGGCTGCTGCTCTATGCCTCCCGTCACTCCCTACTCTCACTGATACTGGACTTGGCACCTTCAAAGCTTGGAGCTGAATGAATAGCCTGTGTCAGATATTTCACTTTAGTGATGGCAAGCTAATAAAACTACATAATACACCATAACTAAAAAAATAGTGCTTCCTGTTTTGGAAGTTAGCCATTATTACATTCGTCTAACTTTGTTCAAGGGGATCACCTCTCTGACACTTTACACATGCACTACTCTCCAAAGCTCCAGAATAAAAGTGGTAGGTAATGGGTCCATGTTTGTTAAGTCGAAGTGAACTGCCTTTTGACTATCATTAGTCTTCAAAGTAATGGGGTACTTTTCTATCAGGCATACTTTGATTTATTTTGATTTATTTATACTTTGATTTATTTATTTACTTTGATTTATTAAAGAATGAATAATGCTCATTAACAATTAATCAGTTATTTTGGTTTCTAGGTAGTTGAGATGTTTTCCACCATCTCTGGGTTTACCAACCATTTCCTCTACTAGAGAAGGGTGCTATGACAGTCCTTCCTCTGAATGCAAGGAGAGCAGGTGACACTGTGGGCAGATGCATCAGCTGTCACTGGAGGAAGAGATGTCACAGTCCTTCTTGCAGGAGGGGATGGGGCAACAGCTGTATAGTCAGGGATCATTGGTTCTATGATTTTATACTCTATCATCCCTAGGTGAGCTAAGGTGTTTTCTAATCACAAGAAGGTGTGGAAAGAACTCTGTTCACTCATTAAGAGAAATTAAAGGGTAAACAAAGTAAAGGAACTCAGAAATTCTAGCCCCAAGGAGAATCTCTAGTGACAGCTCCGGGATGTCTAGACAGGTGACTGAGGTGAGGTTGGGGAATTCACTTCTTGAACTTGTCACCTCCCATCAATTTAGGGGAATGGAGAATGGAGACACCTGTTTTCTGAGTATGCAGTATAGCCAGGGCTGGAGTTCTGAGTCCTCCACTCACTCACTAGGAAGATAACTGTTGGTGACAATAATTAATTATAATGGTAATAATAACAATAGTAATATTATAGCATCAACACAGGAGTTTTAGGAGAATGGTAAAATATACTAAATGGTTAACAGTCTCTGCCTCAAAGCCACCATTAAGTTCCCATCTTAGTTTCATGAGTGTTAAGCATTAGAATTTCCTAGAAGCTCTGCTCTGAGATTTTGATTATTTCTATCTGACCAGCAGCCAGATTACCTGTGTATTTTACAAGCACCCTAAAAACCTGAATGTGACATGTCACACTGAGAAGCCCTGCTGTGGTTACAGCAGAGATGCTGCAGGCTTGTATGACAGTGACTAATACAGCTCAAGCCACGTCTCCTGCAAACAATGCAGATGAAGGATCCCTCTGTGTTCTGGCTTGCATCTGTCAGTGTTTTACATGGAGTCTGGCCATTATTTTTGGATCCAAGCTGCAGCCTAATCTTTCTTTGGCATCTAGTGTGTTGATAATGAGCATCTGTCTAGAGTTAACAAAGTGATGGAACTCAGCCCTTTCTTTTAAGTTTGATTGTTTGATTAC
Source organism: Phodopus roborovskii (assembly GCF_943737965.1). Lineage (NCBI taxonomy): Eukaryota > Metazoa > Chordata > Mammalia > Rodentia > Cricetidae > Phodopus > Phodopus roborovskii. The sequence continues at coordinate 877,022 of NW_026126540.1, read as the reverse complement.
CTTTCCTCTCAAGAACCAATAACAGCACCCAGACTCTTCGAGGTGGGCAAGGAGTATCCTTTTACACGTGTACTTTTCAAAAGAGCTTGCAATAGCAACACAACTAGACAAGGAAGCAGTGAAGGCCACATGGAACTAAAGTGTGCCTCCAAGGTAAGTGAGGTTCAAGTAGTATTCCCATTTACAGCTGAAGAAAGTGTGCTTACACACATGCACATGCACTTTTAAGGACTAAATACCATTTCAATCCTTTTCTACCCTTGGAATACAGTAAAATAGGAAACTACAGTCAAACGAGAAAGGAGTTCTCCACATCTGTCATACAGATTCACTGTGTTCTTTCCCAAACTAGTGGTTCTCAACTTGTGGGTCTCAACCCCCTTTTGGGGGGGAACCAATGGCCGTTTCACAGGGTTTGCCTTAGGCCAATAGAAAACATACACATATTTATATTACAATTACTAACAGTAGCAAAGTTACAGTTAAGTAGTGTCAAAAATAATTTTATGGTTGGGGTCACCACAACATGAGGAACTGTATTAAAGGGTCGCAGCATTAGGAGGTTGAGAAACACTGGTTTGGACTCTTCTGTTTGCATCTTATGTATCAGTTCTAGTCCCCATGGGAAAACTTAGCAGCATTTGAAAAACACTGCAGTGTCTATATACCATATTCCTTTAGTGGTAGGCTGTCTAGGCTACACTCTCCATAGCACCATGCCGATTTTGGTTGGTGATGTGCCGTGTTCTCCCCACCTACCCTATGCTCTGTTCTAGTCACTTGTATATCTGGCTGTTTATAGCACCACCCTGCTTTAGGGACCTGTCCACCTTCTGCCCTCAACCAAATGTCGCTCCTGTGGAAACTTTTGTTACATTACGCTTTACACCCCCTCTCTCAAATTGTCCATTTGTGGATGAAGAATGCCACATATTTGTCCTCATGCCTCTGGGTCACCTTCATGCTCATGCATTCTCTCAGTTTTATCTGCAGTCAAGGTTTGCCTAAGGATTTTGTATTTTGTTGTTCCATAAGCAATGTCCCAAACTCACGCATAGAAAATGGACCCAACTCTTAAGTCAGCACACACTTCAAAACTCAAGACCTGGTTGAAGGCTGGCTAATGACAGGATGTGGTATCTGTGGCAGAGCTCCTGGGGCAGATTGTCCAGAAATGGAACCTGTACCAGAAGACAGCTCCTAGGTGACAATGTTGTCTAGATAACACAGAAACAAGTGAGGAGAGGTTAAACCCTAACTTTTTGAACCAGTGTGCACATTTGAGGTTCTAAGGGTTAAATGGGTGGGACAGACACAGGTTCTTTATGACCTTTATAGATATGGTTCAGATATTTGACCCCCTCTTTCCTTTGTTCTCTTTCTCTGTGTTCCTCCCTGTTCTCACTTTCTTCCTCCCTTTTTTTCTTTCTTTGATTTAAAGATTTTTGTATTTAGTTGCCAAGGGATATTCCTAGCTTCATGTTGTTTTAGGAGCTATTTCAGGGCAAGTGTGCCCAGAAAATGATGGGAGATGTCATTCTGTATATGTTTCTCATACTGGTTAATGAATAAAGCACTGTTGGCCAATAGGAAAGCAATATAGGCGGGACTAGGAGACAAGGAGGAAAGAGGTAATAGTAAGGAGGAATCAAGATGGAGAGTCTGGAGAAAGCAGAATGCTGGCCGGCTCCCCGGTAAAAGAAGACCATGTGAAAATATATAGATCAGCAGAAATGGGTTAGTACTTAAGACAGAGCTAGCCAATAAGAAACTAGTACCGGGCCAATAGCATTATATCAAATACAGAGTCTCTGTGTATTATTTGGGGCAGGCGCGGCAGCAGGACAAGACCAGGCAGCGGGTAGAAAAACCTTACTCCTTACAAGAAAAAAATTTTTTTTGTTTCTCTATTTTTCTGATCAATGCAATTTAAAGACAAGAGAGTGATGTTGAAAATAGGATGGGTATAGCTATGCAATATTAAGAAGTGGTTAAAATATTATAAAGCACATCACAAGCAGGGTCAACTCTCCTCCAGGGGTTCCAGAACTATTTCAGAATCATCAGGCAGATATCTTGGTGCACTACAAGCTTTCACCAAAAATGAGAACCTATACTCTGAACTTTGATGGTAGATTAACCATAATTACCTATTTGAAGCCAGACCTCACCCCCTGAAATTTCTTTATGAAGACATAATTTCTGAATAGATTTGGTTCCTTGAGCCTCTTAGGAAAATTCAAAATAAAAAAAAAAAAACCTTAAAATTCTTAAAAATTTTCTTCTCTGCACTCTTTAATTTCTTTTGTCTACATTACTGAAGGGTATACTATTAATTTCTAAACTGAAAAAGTTACTTTGAAAATATTTTTTTTATTGTACAATCCATTCATAAACAAGGTTGCAACAAATCACGATTCTTCCTACTTTCTGATCATGAAAAAGGAACAATGAATGTGGTTTGTCATATTTTAGTCTAAGTTTCTTGTGATGGGAGATGTCATTCTGTATATATGTTTCCTTATTGGTTAATAAATAAAGCACTGTTGGCCTATAGGAAAGCAAGACAGGTGGGACTAGGAAACAAGGAGGATTCTGGGAGGTGTAGTAAAGAGGAGTCAAGATGTAGGACATGAGAGAAGATGTCCAGACCCTTTCTCTGGTAAGATAAGACCATGTGGAAACACTTAGACTGATAGACAGAGCTAACCAATATGAAGCTCTAGCCATTGGCCAATAGCTTTATCACTAACAGAGTCTCTGTGTGGTATTTTGGGGCTGATGCGGCTGTGGGACAAGGCTGGCAGAGAAAATGCTCATGCTCATAACAAAATGGTACCTGCAACATGGGTAACTAAGAATTTCCACTTAAAAGTTGACAAAAGCTTAAAGAAAAGATTTAAAAAACAAAAGAACAGAGACAAACAAGGATTCTTGGTAGCAGCATTTTTCTTGGATGGGCTCTGTTTTGCTAGAGATAAGCAAAGACTGGCACAGCTCCTTTAAGAGGGTCTTCCTGACTAGGCATAAGCAGCAAAAAATTGCAAGGCTCTTTTAAGAGGCTCTGATAACAATTCAATGGTGTGTGCAAGCAACTGGAAGTGGCAGCATGCGTCTTGATGGCAGCATAGACCAAGGCATGAGTACAGCTCTCACATTGCTGGTAGTAAATGTACCTCTGACATATTGGAAAGCAATGTTGTTGTTTAGCAAATAAAAGACTTGTGGCCAGAAAAAGAAAGATTTACAGTAAAGACATATTAAGATAAAGAACAACCTCTAAAGGTTACAGTGTGTTTAAAATATGTGTAGACTTGGGAGAGAAAAAAACAAAAACAAAACAAAACCCAGGATAGGATAGAGTGGTTAAAAAAAAATAGAGTAGCTGAGTGTGGTGGCACATGCCTTTAATTCCAGCACTTGAGAGGCAAAGGCAAGAAAATCTCTTTGATTTCAAAGCAAACCTGGTGTACAGAGTAAATTTCAGGACAGACAAAAGTTCACAGAAAAACCCTGTCTCAAAAAATGAAACAAATAAATATAAAATAGAGTAATAAAAAAGACACCTAAAGATAGGAAATACACAAAGAGTCCCATAGTGTATGCTATTGTGTTGTCTTTGAATTGCTCAATTGCTAAGGAAAGAACAACTGCTAAAATACATTTGATTATTAATGATGATGAATTAATCCAATTTATATATTTTAAAAATGGCTTGACTACAAAATTTATGGCTAAGGACAGGTTACTGGGGAGAAGAGTTTCTATTTTGATTTCTACAGAAAATAAAAAGCTGTGGATTCCTTCCAGACTAACATAGTTTGATCAAGCAAGACCCCTGAAGCAGTGTCCTGGGTGACTCAACGTTCAAAACAGCTGGGACAAGGAAGCCTTGTAGACTACAGCCAGGATTTCTGCAACTTCTTAGGATTTCCATGGTATTCGTGCATCCCCAACCAGCAGGAAGCAATTTGGAAAGAATGATGCCCAAATTCCCAAATATTGTCTATAAATGTTTATTTTCATTTAAATGGGGTTCATTATAAATGGTTAATGGTCACAACCAATCTTTTATTTTTTAAAGGTATAAAAGGGATTATGGTATGAATTTTTTTATTTAATTTTATATAACAAAGTCCAATTAAATGAAAACAAACATTTATACACAATATTTGAGAATTTGGGCGTCGTTCTTTCCAAACTACTTCCTGCTGGTAAGGGGTGCTGTCTTGGGGGATTCGAAGAAGATTCAGATATCCTAGCTGTAGTCTGTAGGGCTGTTTTGTCCAGCTGTTTGGAATGTAGGATCAGCTTGAATTTTGTGATATGTATATTTCTCCTCTTGTTTAGTTATTGTGTTTGTATAGCTCATTTAAAAATGTAATGTATAAATAAATACAAAATAAGATAGTTACCTATTATAGTTAAAAGTTATAGTTAAGTTTGACATATATATGTCATATATATTTATATTATATTTATTATATATAATATATAATATATGTATATATAATATATATATTTCAATTGGATAGGCATTCTTCACACCTTTCAAAGACCTACAGATAGTGGCATTTAAAATAGTTTAGGGTTTATCTTAACAGTGAGGCACAATTGCTCCTGGCAATACCACCTGAGTCAGAAAGGAAGATGGACATCAAAGAAACTCGTTATGGAGTTTGCTTCCAAATTGGCACAACTAGCCATTTGGGCAAGAAACTGCTCTTGTCTGGACTGTTTGACTTTATGTGGTATAAACTGGACATTCAGGACCCACAGGAGAGTAACTGCTGAAACAAGATGGATGGTGCTACACAGTTTCTGCTTCATGGAAGAGTCTGCCAGACATTCTTCAGAACACAGAGAAAAGTGACTGACAAACTGCCAATATAGGTGGACAGTTGAAAGTTTCCCGCTTTATTGAGGAGTCTGCCAGACACCCTATGGCCTATAGGCTGAAGATGGAACATTACAGAAGAACTTCAGGTGACTGACCAGTCAGTGAGTTGTCTTTGTCAATTTTAGTGTTTATATATTATCCTTCTGTGGTCTTTTAAGTAGTTGAAGACAGATAGTTAAGGTTATAGTTTTCCTTAGTTAGGATTAAAGGTAAGTTACATATAAGATTTTAGACTCACAAAGATAGGATAGATGATGAAATATTGTCTTTAAATCTTGCTAAATGTTAATGAACTAAATATTGTTAGCTATAGTTCTTATTTGATAACTATTTGTTAAATATTTTACTATGTTAAAGTTAAAACACTTCTTATTTTAGGCAGAAAAGAGATGATGGAGATGTCATTCTGTAAATATGTTTCTCATATTGGTTAATGAATAAAGCACTGTTGGCCAATAGGAAAGCAAGATAGATGGGACTAGGAGAGGTGGAGGATTCTTGGAAACAGAGGGGAGTTGCTATGTGATCTCGGGAAGAGAGCATGTGAGTCTGACATTCTCAGTAAGACAAGACCATGTAGAAATATGTATGTTAGTGATTATGGGCTAATATTTAAGACAGAGCTAGCCAATAAGAAAGTCTAGTAACAGGCCTACAGCGTTATGTCTAATAAAGCATCTCTATGTGTTATTTTGGTGCTGATGCGGCTGTGGGACCAGGCTGGTGGGAAACTTCTTGTAACATTCTTGGTTAATGTAGACAAATTAAACAGTGTTAGATTAAAAGCAGACACTTATTGTAGGATACAAGAAATACATGCAATTTCAAATTCTTAATATTTTTAATATGTTCATTCAAAAATTGACCTACTGTTAAGGTAGACAATGCTTTTCCCTATGAGATTTTTGCACATTCCTGGAATATAGTCTGTGCTAAAACATATATTTTTGTTTCTTTTTGAATCTGTCATATCTTTCTACAGCAAGTTATTATGGGCAAGAGTTCTGGGAAAATACTCTTACCAAGATTTGAAAGGTAGTGCAAATTCCTGCATCATTTCTTTTATGTGTGTGTGTTTTTGTTGAATATTTTTCTTCACTGATAGTTTAGAGAGGTGTTCCACCTCAAATAGCAATGATTTTGAAAACTTTGGTATTTCTGAATGTAGAAAACACAGTGTGTATTCATGTGGTTGTTAGAATCTGTTAAGAATACATTTTTAATTTCCTGAAAAGCAAGGAAAGTGTCTAGGTGAAAACAAGTAGATAATCATTGTGAAAAAGATGAAAAAATGTTTTGGAACATTACTTTCAAGGTCTTCTTCCTGGGTTGTGAACGATCAGATGCTTAGGATATAAAATGTTATTAAAAGGCAAATTATGTGCTCAAGAAATAGGAATAGTGTGACATTCTTATTGAAGCAGGAGTACAAATGTGATTTCTGACTAAGAAATTCTTGAACTATAAAAGAATTAGAACAGAAAATATATATGGGACAGTTTAACAAAAACCTTAAATAATTCTCATTCTCAGCCATATTGCACTGAAATTAATTCAGTTCCTATGTCTGCCTATAGATTCATTAATTTACATATAATCATCAGCTTACTTCATTAGCGAATTGAAGGTATAAGTGGTTAGTAATTTCAGTTTTAAAAAAATGTATCTATAATTTTTCCTAATAGAAAATTTATAACTATACCCAAGTCAAAGGGTGTATTTCTGCATCACACTTTTTTTAATGCAGACTCTTCTAGTTCTATAAAAATAATAGAAACTTTCTTTTTTCAGTAATTATATGCAGAAATTAAACGTCAATATCAAGAACAAAGTGGAACAATACATAGAGTCTGATGTTAACTTTGATTATCTTCTTGATTAGATTAAGGAACAGTGAGGAGATTAGTGAAGGAGTTTTCAGGGTGTGTCCATGATGGAGTTTCTGGAGATGCTTAAACTGTGGGGACTCTACCACTGGTCCTTTGCTGGCTTCATAATGTGATGGCTTTATCAAATGGTGGTGAAAGTAGATTCTCCTGGGTGAAGGAAGGTCTGTGGGCATATTTTTGAGGCCTGTATCTGTCTCTAACTTCCAATGTTTGCCTTTCCTTTGCTTTCTGGTCACCATGGCATGATTTGCTCTGCTTTGACTCTCCCTACCCACCACCATGGATGATGCCTCTGAACTGTGAGCCCAAATGCATCCTTCCTCAAGTTATTTTTGCCAGTCTTTTGGTTTCCGTGACAAAAAATCTTATTAATGCAGACTCATACTTCTTCCAAATGTTAGGCTATATTGAAATCTATCTGTCTGTCTGTCTATCTATCTATCTATCTATCTATCTATCTATCCATCTATCAATGAAGCTTTCCATGTGGATGGAATGGTAGCCAGAGCTAACAACTGTTCTAAGTGATATTGGGACATTATGGGATTCTACTCAATCCATTCATGAAAGAAACTAAAGAGTAAGAAAAACAAAACAAAACAGTGAATAATCATGTAGCAGAGAAGGCTGAAGGTGGCTCTGAACCCAAGCTAGAGGTTGTAATGTCTTGTAGGGCCTTTAGCTTGACTAAATAGCTGTAGAATGTGATGGTTAGAATGAGAATGACCCTATAAGCTCATCTGTTTGAATGCTTGGATCATAGTCAGTAGGAGTGTTTTGGGAAGGATTAGTTGAGGGAGGTGTGTGGCCTTGTTGGAGGCAGTGCATCACTGGGAGTTGGCTTTGCAGCTTCAAAAGCCCATGCCAGGCACAATTTTTCTCTCTCCCTGCTGCCTGTATATCAGAATGTAGCTCAGCTACTTCTCTATGCATGCCTTCCTGCCACCATGGGCCCTGTCATGATAATGGGCAACTGAAACTGTAAGCAAGTCTTCAATTATGTTTTCTTCTCTAAATTGTCTTGGTCATGGTGTCTCTTCACAGCTGTAGATAATAACCAAGAGAAGACTATTCCTTTAGTATTCCCTCTTTGGTTCTTTGACCTTCATTTTACTAGTGAAAACGTCCCAGTGGAAGTAAGTAATGACTACAGTAAAAATAGCAGAGCGGGGGGTGGGGGAGAGATGGGATAAAAAGAGCATCAGCACTCTCTCGTTTTCTGGGACAAGATCACAAGGACCACTAGTGGGATTGTTTCTCTTGTCATGTCCCCAGATTCATGGCTCCAGGGTACAATCTTGGCACCTTCTTGGCAAAGTACAATTGTGGATAAAGCCAACTGTCAGGCTGTTTATCATCTATAACAAAGATGCTGCATAAGTACCGGACAAAAGTCTCAAGTTGTAGTGATAGACCCATTGCTAGTCCTTCCTCTCCAGAAGTTGTTCTTAAACCTCTGGCCTCATCACACCTCTTCTTTCAACCTCCCAGATAACCAGAACCCTAGCTGTACAAAGAAAAAGAATAAAGCCGACAAACTGTAAATGCTTTCTATTTCCTACCACAGAACCTAGCGTCTTCCTTGAGCGGATATGATTGCTGCTCTGTCTGATTTTTCGTGAGCTTCCAACTGCCCACAACTTTGATGGTCAACAATGGCTTGTCTCCTCATCTATGGGTGCATATCAGCACCATTTCTTTCATCCTGAGGGGCTATCTGATCCAGCTACACACTGGCTTGTCCAGTGGCTGGCTTCCCTCTGTGATCCATGTCTCTACTTATGAAAATGGTGATGATAAGAACCATCTCTAAGAAAACTTATTGCCCTCAGATTCTTTTCTTAGAATGTACTTCATGCATACAAAATGAACATACAGCAAGGCAGTACCATCTTCTGCTTCCTTTAGGGACATTCCTCTCTAAGACTCATATTTCCTGCTTTCTTGGAATCCTATGCTTTGATGCCATCTTCAGAGATACCACTCCATCAGTTATCGTTATCCACCAATGCACTACTGTTCCTATCATCTTGGTACCTTGAATGTTTCAATGCTTTTTCATTTATTCCATGATGAATTAATTTTTTTATTGCTGTACGCACGTGTGTGTGTGTGTGTGTGTGTGTGTGTGTGTGTGTGTGTGTGTATGCACATATGTGTAATTACCAAGGCATGTGTGTAGAAGTCAGAGGACATTTTTTTTTGGGGTGGGGGGAAGTTAGTCTCTTTCCATTATGTGAGTCTCAGGGACCAAACTCAGGTTTTCAGGCTTGTATGGCAATTGCTTTTTTATTCACATGAGCCGTTTCAACCACCCATGATAAATTTTATAGTCATTTTCACACTTCCTATTTCTTCATATTTAGTTTAATTTGACTACTTTTAAATTTATCTTTGCCCTCCTTCTCAATAAAGGTAGCAAAAAACTAGTGTGTATTTCATTCAGTCTCTGGAACTTTGCAATTTACTACTTTTTATATGCTTTTAAAAACATCCCAAGTATAGGTCTGCCTGGCCTTCCTCTGTGTGGGAATAGAAGTAGTAGAAGACTCCTTGAGGCATGAGCCAAGTGGGTACCATTACAGTAAGAAAAATGGGAGAGGATGAGAAGCAGTCAGGTTCCTGTGCTGTGGAGAAACAGAACCGAAGAAGAGAAAGTGGAGAGGAAGAGGCTGATGTTGGTGGTCTGCATTGTCATCTGGGGGCATGATGACATCCAGGCCTGGTATGCAGCTGAGGACCATGTCTGGGTCTGTGGTTCTGCTGCATCTGGGGTTTATGTTGATGCCCATGGCCCACGTTGCCACCAAGGAGTACAAAGTTGCCTGGGGACTGAGACTATGTTAGTGTCCAAGAGCTATGCTGCCACCAGGGCCATACAGATTGGGCTGCTGCCAAAGGCCATGTCTGTGTTTATGGTTCTGCTGAAGCTGAGGTCTGTGTTGATGTCTGTGGCCCATGTTACCACCAAGGGTGAAGTGAACCACGCTTGTTGAAATTTGAGGCTGGTGCAGAGCTGGCTTTGCCTTCCACTGGCCCTGGGAGATCTGGCCCTGCCCCTTTCTGGCTGCTACAGCAGGAGAGCTGACCCTGTACCATACAGGAGAGCTTTCTCTGATGACTCTAGCCCTGGGAGAGCTGGCTCTTCCCCTCATAGGTGCAGGTGAGCTGGCCCCATTGGCATGGGTGCAGGAGAGAGAGATGGCTCTGCTCATCACCTGCGCGCGTGTGTGTGTGTGGAGGGGTAGCAGTCCCAACAGAGGCCTGAACTGCCCAACTCAGCTACCACCCAGGCCCACATCCAGTGCTTTGAGTTGGCCCACCCCAACATCTACCCCATCAATGACCCGCTGGAAAATGTGAAAGGACTGGTCCTATAGAACCAGAGCTGCAGGATCCTCGTGACTCAGGGCAACAGCAGGATACCTGAGAGGGGTTTTGGTGCAGGTTCAGAATTGATGTTGTACCAGAAGCCAGAGGTCTTGAACCTGACCAACACCACCTTATACAATGAACATTTGCAAGTAGAGACAAAAGGGCATACTGCCTGATACACAGCAACTCCCAGTGCCACTAAGACAAACGAGAAGATGATGGAGAGGTGGTAAAAATGGAGGAAAGAAATATTTTTTAATTAATATTTTTATTTTAAAAATTTTCTTTTTTTGGAGTTGGGGAATGCTGCAAGTGTGAAGGGTGGTTCTGGAGGGAATGGGAAGTTAGTGGGATTGGGACATGATGTGAAATTCCCCAAGAATCAATAAAACTATGTTTAAAAAATTCCCAAGTACTCAAGCCTAAACATAAACACAAGATAAATGAACTCAGCAGGTTATACATATATACATACACAACATAACAATGATAAAGAAGAAAAAAGTCATAAATTGGAGAGGGAGTGGAAAGGATATGGAAGGAGGGGAAGGGGCCGAAAGAGGGGTGGAAATGATGTAGATGCAGTACTGATTCATGAAATTATCAAAAATATTTTAAATTAAAACAGACCTCCTTTCTCAGTTCTTCTCCCCATTATCACTCATTTTGTCAGGCCTGATTTACCTCACACCCAACACATACTTTGCACACATGTCTATGCATGCTCACAACACAGTGAGCTGGGCTCACAGAGGGTAGTTCATATGTTACTACATTTGAGTTTTCTACAGAAAAGAGACCATTTGGCTCAACAAGCTCATCTCCGCGCTTGTTTCTCCTGCTCTCTCCACCTTGCTGTCTGTGGTTTCTCTACCATGGTTAGAATTAGGTTTTGAAAATGCATCTGACTGAAGTGTCTAAGGAAATTACATCATCTCAACTGCTGATCACAGAACAAGACCAGCAAGCTTCCTGGTGTGGCTTCTGAGAATTCTGTACTCCAAGGTGGTTTCTCATCTTTTCTCCCCCATGCTAGTTCTATCTCTAGGCTTCTCTTATTGAAATTTATCACTTCCTTTAGGAAATATTTACTAAACCCTCTCAATTCCCTTCGAACCTTGCCAGATAGGGAAATAAAGAGGGCAAGAGTTAATTATGGCCTCCATTTTCTGAAGTCCTAAGTGGGAAAGAAGACACATACTCAAATATTTCCAGTATCTAGGCAGGGTCCATGTTGTTTAGAGGGTTGGGGCAGGATATAGAAGAAGCCTTTGATCCAGAGACTTTGTGGTCTGGGAAACATCAATCCAGCTTAGAAAAGAGGCAGGGCTGGGACATGGTGGTACAGCCTGTGTCTCTGCCCAGAAAGCTGGGCAGGGGGTTGTGAGTTCCAGGTCAGCCTGCTCAGTGGGTCCCTGTCATACACAGACAGATGCCTCCACTCCAAAATGTCATGTCTTTATCATATTGACAGGTTCTTATCTATCACACAGAATCTGACAGTTCTCAGTAGCACTTGCTACTTCCATAGCTGTCAAGAGACAGAGAGGACCACTGCCTCTTGTGTTCCATTTCTGCATCTTGTACCTCTACTTTGTTCCATGCCAGCATAATCTTTTCCTCACTTTCTTCTTCCTGGATGCTTCTTATTCTTCTTGCCTGTCAGTCTTCTTCCTCTAGAGTCTTCGGTGGCTTCTCCCACTCTTGCATAGGGAGGCTTTGAATATATTCTTATATTCCCATAGCCTCATAGTTCTCTGGGCACTGATCACACATTTGTGTATTCCATAAATGAGCAGGCCCTGAGAACCTCCTGTTCTAAGTATGTGCTCTGAATAGGTGATCAAACAGCAAATAAGTCATACTGAAAACATTACAGTTTTTCAGCACATGGTATTTCAATACGCAGGGGCAACCTGTGGGGGCACTATAGCCTGAGAACCAGGCGCCTTCAATATAGACTGTGCAAGGACCTGCCACTGTGGCCTTTCCTTTCATTTTCCCAGCATAGAATCTGTTTGTTGGTCATTCAGTCCATGTGCACATGGAAGGACTAGCAATGCCACCTTAAAGGATGCCCTCGGCTTACTCAGCCTGTAGCCTCGGGGAACTCGAGACAAGATACAGGTGGCACTTGTAGTTTCTTCTGAGTAAAGGCCGAAGGAACATCATGGTAGAGCCTACAGTGTAAATATGTATGGGAGGTAAGGTCAGAGACCAAGAAGGAAAGGGAAGCCAAGTCTGGAAAAGCTTGTTAGAGTTCAGAGTGCCAGGTAAGCTTTTTCATCTCCCTTGCCCCTTCTCTCCAGCCGCAAGCAGTCCCTGTGGTTTGACTGTCAGGTCTAATTTAGCTTCTGCTCATTACCTCATCACCCATTTTCTATAATTACATGTTGGGCAGCTCCTTCTCTTCTCATTTTAATTAGTTGTCAGATATAAAATGAAGCAGTGTTTTCTGCTTCACTCTCATGGATGCCCTCCTTTGCATGTTTTCATTAGCCAGGTGTTAGGATGTGGCTTTTATTTGTAAATGAGCCACTAATCTCACAGATCCTTCATGATTATTGGGGACATGTAGGAAAGATTATATTAAAAACCCGAGATGGTAAAATGGCTCAGGAGGAAAGGCACCTGCTATTAAACCTGATGACCTGACTTGATGCCTGGGTCTTACATGCTGCAAGGAGAGAACAGGCTCTGCAAGTTGTCCTCTGACTTCCGCCTGAACATTGGAGCAAGCACCCTCGCTCACAAACGAACCTAATTTCAAGTTAATACATACATACATACATACATAATTACACACACACACACACACACACACACACACACACACACACACACACATATATGTATAGAATCCAAAGCTGGGTGTTGGAGAGACAGCACAAGCAGTTAAGAGAATTAGCTGTTCTTCTAGAGTACACAGGTTTGATTGCTGGCGCCCACATGGCCACTCATAACTGTCTGTAATGCCATTTCTAAGAGATCTAACACCTTCTTTTGGTTTCTACGAGTACTGCATACACATGGTGCACAGAAATACATGCAGGAAAAAACACCCATCACATAAAACAAAAATAACATAGATCTTTAGGGAAAAAAAAAGCCAAAGCCAAAGAAGTTGTCCCCTGAGCAGCAGGATGTGAATGTAGATAAACTCTGAGCATATCTCATGTTGAAGAGAAAGTGAGAATTTAGCTATGTGACCATGGCTGTTAAAAACACAATAAAGACTCAGGTAAGCTGACCAAGATTAGAGGGGTCTAACTAGTCATGTGTTTGTTATAGTCAACCACTGTTACCTCTCTTTAGCAAAAAGCCCTTTACATTTCTGAGAATGCAGTTTCAGTGTTTATAGTGTTTCCTTTCTTTAATTATTAAAGGAGGTTTATTTTAAATTATGTGTAGATATCTATGTCTGTGTGGGGGTATGTCTGTGTGAGTGTAGGTACCCATGGAGGCAGAGGCAACAAATCTGCCTGGAGCTACAGTTTGTTACAAGCAGTGGTGCTCTACCATGTGGGGTCTAGGAATTGACACAGGGCTTCATTCATAGTAGGTAAAACACTTTACCACAAAACCACACTCCTAACTGTAGTAGTTTTTGGTTGTCTGAAGTCCTTTAAGAAACAGGACATGGCTGTGATCAATGAGATATGAGGCTTGGAGCTAGGGCAGCCATTTTACCACTCTGAGGTCAGCCTGATAGTGGAAAAGTCTTGCAGAATTCAGTTTGATTTCTCAAAAATGCCATATGAGTCTACTGTCTACATAGACCTGAGGGAATTAGCGTCTCACCTAGAAATTTCTGGGTTTTGTTTGTTTGTTTGTTTTTTGGAAGCTGTTTTTGTATTGCTTTTATCCAACTTTTTTGCTCAATTGCTTTGGAAAGTTTTTTTTGCTGATTCACATTCAGAATACTTAGGAAGACCTGGAACTTTATTCTTATCTTGAGCTGTGATCCCTATGGCATGTGAATACTGACCCACAAGGAGACCACTCAGATATTTACACTGTCCTTCCAGAGATAATTGTCTGCAGCTGTCATTCCCTTTACTGAACATCCTAGAAGCACAACACTCCCCCACTGTGCAAGAAGAAGAATCTCTATATAAACATTGAGTGGACTCTGAGATTTGAATTGTATGTATTCAACATATGCTGTGGCTAAGGTGCTCAGTAGAGGAGCTATGGGGAAGCACATGGTATCTTCTAGGTAGTGTACCAACAAGGAAAAGATAGGACATCATTCAAGGCATCTACACAAAACCAAAAACTTCTTTGCTGGGTAGTATTCTGACTTTGAAGTCTCACAGTGAAAGTGTACCTGATCCTGGGATAGAAGCATTTTCTGGCTCTAGATACTACATCCAGGGGGTGTTGCCCGCCCTAATGTTGGACAAGGATGGCAGGGCTCGTTTCTTGTTCTAACAGTGTCCAGTTGGGAACCAGATATTGTGAAAAGTCATGCTGAATCTGCCTATGGCCCACACGACCTCTCTTAGAGCTGAAAGAGCCTCACACGTGCTTCAGCTGTGTCCTAGTTTCTTTTCTGTTGCTGTGATACAATGCTATGTCAAAAGCAGCTAGGGAAGAAGGGTTTACTTCAACTCACAGTTCAAATTTACAACCCATTAAAGCTGGGAGGTCAAGGTATCAGAAACCCACAGCAACTAGTCATATGGAATCCATAATCAGGAAGCAGAGAGCCACTCTCTCCACTTTGTTCAGTCCAGAATTCTCACTCTCTCCACTTTGTTCAGTCCAGAATTCCTATCCAGGCAATGGTCCAACCCATAATTAAGATAGAATGCCCCTCATCAATTAACCCCATCAAGATATCTCTTGAGGACATTCTCAGAGGCTAACAATGAGGATAACCCCTCATTGGTGTGTATAGAGATTTATTTCCTACAGAATTCTAAATCCTTTCGACTCTGCAGTTAACACTAACCATCACAAAATGCTGTCTTTTCAAGGAGGAAGCTGAAATCCAGGATGCAGAGACAATGGGGAATTGCAATGGCTGTGTGTACCTGAAGGCTACATGTGGATGAGGATGCTGGTGAGGGAGAATGACGTTGGCTTGTCTTTATTGTCAGGATGGCTGGATTGAGAAGATGCCTAAGGCCTTGGTAAAGCACAGCTCTGAGTGTAGAGGAGAAGGTGTCTGCAGAGATACCTAGATGCTCATTGATCCATTGATGAGCTAAAAGTAGGCTAATGGGAGATGACTGCTCGAAAAGATAGAGCCCAGTAGGGGGACTCGGGTCTTTGGAAGCATGCTACTGGGGCTGTATCTTGTCCTGGCCCCTTCCAGTTGTGATCCCCTCCATTTGCTGTTCACCACAAGGTGAACAATCTCTTCCTTCCTGCTGCTTTTGCTGTTCTAACTCACCATGAGCAGGGAAACAAAGGAGCCAGTGGCAGTGGGCTGAACCTTTGAGTCTATGAGCAAAGTACTTATTTCTTCCTTTAAATTGTGAGGTGATTTTTTTTCACAGCAATGAGAGATGTAAAACAAGGGATGATATTGGAAATGTATGAGACTGCCAGTTCTGCCACTGGCTTTGGGCAGGGGATGGGCTTTTCCTGAACCTGTTTCCCTCTCTAGTAAAGGAGCTTATGATTGCAAGCTTGTTGCTTTTTAGGAAAGCCATGTTTATAAGTTGTTACTGTTCCTGCCAATTGCCCAATCATGGGTTCTGATTTTTTTTTCTCCTCAAGTTCTTTTCTAATTGCTGTATGGAATGCCAGGGACTATTTTTGTCTCTCCATTGTGTCTTTGGTTCTAATGGACTCTTTCAAGCAAAGGCAAGTGGTCAGCCACAATGCTTGTTGGATGGATCCAGTTGTCAGCAATTCCTGAGATCCATTTTATACATTAACTATTCACTCAAAATCCCATTTGGGTCAGGGCTGGGAGATAGCTCAGTGGGTAAAGTGTTTGCTGTATAAACACAAAGATCAGAGTTCAACCTCCAGAACCTGGTTTAAAAGACTAGGCCAGGACATACATGCTTTTAATCCCAGCACTGAGGAATGGAGACAGGTAGACATCTGGGGGCACACTGGCCAGCCAGTACAGCTTGTTTGTCAAGTTTCAAGTCAATGAGAAACACAGGTGGAAACCTCCTGAGGAATGACACCAGAGGTTGACTTCTAGCCTCCACATATAAGGCATACACACAAGTGAGTCAACATGAACATATACCCACGTGTACACACACACAAGCCCTATTGTATAAGAATCAAAGTGCCTACTAGTTTTTCTATGTATATATCATGCTTTTGTTAGAATTTTTCAGGAAGAGTGACAAGCCTAAAATGCTCTTGTACATTTAATATTCATGTGCCACTTGGATGCTGTGGATATTTTGGTCCCCTGATACTTCATTCTGTTTGCACTCTACGGAAAAATTGTTAAAATGTTTGAGAAAGAAATTGTACTTTTAAATGGCTTCTCAAGTGTCTGGAGGCACTTCATAAATGCTCAGGACTGTTGTTATAATAGGTGAGGTGGCTAGTTTACAGTGGCCCTAGCAACAGAAATGGGAGTCATGAAGGATGTCATAAAAATAATCCTAACCATGTTAAATGTTTAATGTCATGTGCTCCTGGTGTCAAAATATTTAAGTACAGTGAGAGCATCTCAAAGGCAGAGGGAGATGAACCAGCAATACACCCTACACACATGCCTAGTTGTAAGATCCATGGCTTGCACTCTAGAAGTCTGCTGTGGTTAGAGAGTGTAGGGGCCCAAATGGGAAAGGCTGAATGGCAGGGTGTGAGCTCACTAACCTACCCCAAGTACCCCCTCAAGCTCTGGGTGCCACAGAAGCCAGAGGTTACTCTAGACTGCATTTATTAATTTTTCCATCAGTTTCTTTGACACTACTAGGTCTTGATGGCTGTGATAGGGTGTATTTACACATCACCCCTGATAATGCTATCTCCGGGTGGGATCCACCTCTTTTTCTAACTGTCCTTGTCAGGACTGTGTTCCTTAGTTGTATCATCACTTCATCCTCAAGTCATTCTACGATTCTTCTCCTCTGCTATATGTTGTTTGTCTGCCAGAAGAAAGCTTGGCAGGCAAGAAGTGTCTAGCCATTCTTCAGATGGAGAAGGATGTCAGAACTATAACCTTTAAAGCAAAAGGTATGTGTGGTCTTTTGATTGCCTGGATAAAAGTGTCAATGCCTAATTTCCAAAGTCTCGGTTGAACACGGGCCATGATGTCTGAGCTGACCTCTAAGCCTGGAACAGTAAACCCAACTTCACTGATCTGACAGCTGGGGTCTGTGGAACCTGGTGAAATACCTAAGGCTGGGACTCTACTGCTCTTGTGACTATTTTGTCCTTTCTTCTTTCCAGAGGCAGCAGAAACACACCCCGAAAGAGTGTCGAGCCATCACCCATTTTGAATAAAGCCAGTCATCCTTATGAACTGCCTTGTTTTCTCCTATTTTTTATACTGTGTCTCATCAGGGTCTGTGGCCAGTATCTTCATTTACTGAGCCATCTTGCTTTTCTCTTCCTTTTTCTTTTTTGAGACAGGCTCTCATGTAGTATGGCTTTAAAATTTCTAAATAGCAGATGGTTACCTTGAACATTTGTCTCTACTTCCCAAGTGCTAGGATTACAAGTGCTAGCCACTATGGCCAGATCTTGTTGAATTTCTTTTGACTAACCTAAACCAACTCCAAAGTAATTGGTCAAAATATTTTACATCATATTACTGAATGCATTTATATGTGGTGTGTGTATGTGTGTGTGTGTGTGTGTGTGTGTTTACTTTCTCTTTTTGTGTGTATTGTGTGCTTGTAGTATATATGCATGTTTGCATTGTGTGGGTGCACTTCAGTTTGTAGGCTCACAAGTTTGTGTGTCTATCTGGATGGAGGTTGGAGGTTAATGTAAAATGTCTTTCCCAGTTGTATCTTGTTTATTGTATCTATCTTGCATATTGAGGTAGGATCTCTTACTGAATCCCAAAGCTTGCAATTTTGGGTAGTCTGGCTAACCAGCTTGCTTTGGGGATTTCCTGTCTTCACCTCCTCATGTTGGGATTGTAGGCAGGCTGCTATACCCACATGGCTTTTACATAGGGTCTGGGGATGTAAACTCTGGTCCTCATGCTTATGTGACAAACATTTTGCCTGCTGAGCCATCTTCCTAGCTGATACTTTCTTAACTTACTATATTTTAAATCTTACACTCCTGTGTATTTTTTTCAGTAATGTATAGTCATGATTTACCATAAGCACTTTCACACACACAAAAAACTAGTGATGGTTAATTTATCTTTTTTGTCAAATTGACAGATGTTAAAGTCACATAGAAGATATATCTCTGGGAGTATTCGCTTGCAAGAACAAATACATACTTCTAACTAAGGAGGAGAGAACCACTCTTCATATGAGTGGCATCCTTCTATGGTCTTGGGTCTCAGAATGTAAGCCAAATAAATACTTTCTTCCCCCAGGTTGCATTGGACCATGCTGGTTTACCACAGCAACAGAAAGCAAACTAACACAGCTCCAGTCTAATACATGTAAGGATGTATTCGATTCCAGACCAGACTTCTCAGGCTATAATAACAGAAGCAACACTTTGCTGTCTGACAGAAATTCTACTGAGGCCACTGTCTGTGAATCTCTAGCTAAAATCTCTTAAGTGTCAGGATTTCTCAGGGGGCAGGGTGTGTGGGGAATGAGTTTACATGAAAGGGGATATTAGTGGGCACACATCCTGCTCCCCACCCTCTTTCCTGCCTTCTGCCTGGGAATCAAATAGCCTGGCTCCTGCTGGGAATCACCTGTTCCCCCAGAGCAGTGAGAAGAAACCCTCATTTCTGCTGTGCTGCCCATCTAAGATGGTGGGTTTTCAATCCTGCCCCCCAGTACCTCTACCATGCTGTCATCTCTCTGTCCATGGTGATAACTATGCTTCTGAAAACTCCTTACCCCTAACAACCCATCTCAATGTCCTTCTTGTACCCTCATCTGAGACCTTTCAATATGGAGTTACAGGATTTATTGTTTTACATGTCAGCTTTTAGTTTTACTTTAGCCTGCATTTTCCTTGCTATATCATTATTTCTCTATCTAGGAAAGGGGGTGTTTGTTCTTTGCTATGGTATTTTAGAACTACTAACTTTCTTTTTCTTACCAGGGTCCACAGTTAAGAGGCCACCTTGAATCTTACCAGGGACTTTGACCTTTTGAACAATGGCAAAATTAAGATCTGGGGGAACTCTAGCAGCTGAACTAATTTTGCATTACAAGATGGTCATGCAGGAAGCATTCTGAAGGAGGGTGGAAGGTTGTAGTTAAAATTGATGCTTGGGGTATCAAGTAGACAAGACATAGACTTGTGATGATTAATTTTCACTGTCAACTTGACTGAGCTATCACCTGATGTGTCTGTGAGAGCATTTCTAGAGAGGTTAAGGTATATGTCACCATTCAGTGTTAGCGTCTCATTGAATAAAAGTAAAAAGGAGAAGTCACAAAAAGAGGAACATGGTATGTACTCACTCATATATGGATTTTAGACACAGAGCAAAGGATCACCAGCCTATAATTCACATCACCAGAGAAACTAAGATACAAGAAGGATTCTAAGAGATTCATATAAGGTCCCTCACAGAGGGGAAAAGGGACAAGATCTCTTGAGTATATTGAGAGTGCGGGGGCAGTGAGTGGAGAGGGGGCTAGGAGAAAGAGAAGGGGAGGAGAGGAAAGCAAGTGAGACTAGGAAGATTGAGTCAGGGGAGGAATAGAGAGAGAGAGGGAGAGAGAGAGAGAGAGACAGACAGAGAGAGAGAGAGAGAGAGAGAGAGAGAGAGAGAGAGAGAGAGGAGAGAGAACCATTATTGGTTTCAAGAGAAAACTGAATCTAGAGAAATGTCCAGAGACCTACAAGACTGACCCCAACTAACAATTTGAGCAACAGTGGAAAGACTACCATAAATGCCCTTCCCTGATAATGAGATTGACAACTAACTTATCCACCATCATAGAGCCCTCATCTAGTAGCTGATGGAAACAAAAGCAGATACCCACAGCTAAACTCTGAGTTGAACTGGAATCCAGATGGAGAGAGGGAGGAGTGATAAGAAAAGAGGTCAAGACCAGGTTACAGAACCCCACAGAGACAGCTGACCTGAACAAGGTGGAGCTAATGGGCCTCCAGACTTATAGCTGGGAATCCAGCATTGGACCTACTCAGACTCCCTGAATATGGGTCTCAGTTAGAAGGCCTGGGCAGTCTAAGGGACCTCTGACAGTGAAACCAGGATGTAGCCCTGGTGTACAAAAGGACTTTGGGGGCATATCCCCCATGGAGAGATACTCCCTTAACCTAGAGGCAGGAGGGAGGGCCTAGTCCCTACTCCAAATGACTTGACAGATTTAGATGACTCCTCCAGGAAGGAATAACCCTACATGTGGAGTGGGGCAGGGGATGGGATAGGAGGGTGGTCTGGAGACATGAGAGGGTGGAAGAGAGGGACAGAGAGGGAACTGGGATTGATATGTAAAATAATAAGAAGAAAAAAAGTAAAAAGGAGAAACTGAACTAAACACCAGTGCAACGTAGAGAAGACAGTGCAGAGGTTCCTCCATCTTGTATTCTTACTGAGGCTATTCCAAGTTTAAGTAGAATTTGACCTCCTTTATGGATAATCCCATGGGAAATTACCCAGCTCTCTTCTAGAAACCCAGGTCAGAATGTCCAAGTTAACTTATCTTAGCCATTGTTAACACTGTTTGTGCAGATTCTTCTCCAGCTAACTGCTATCTTAGCTGCCTCTTTCTGCAGAACCTACCTTTCTACTGGCTAACTGCTTATCCTGCTTATTTTAGCTTTTGTTAAAACTGCTTGCTTCAAGCTGATTACTATGTGTAGCCGCCAACCCTGGTTGCCAAAGGACATGCCAGGACAAGGTGCCTGCCCTTAAAAACTGGATGTTCTGGACACTTGCAACTACACCTAGATCCCTGAACACCTGGTTGTGGTCCAAATAGTCTGGAATAAAGACTTTTGATTGGCCATATGCTATAGACACACACAGTGGTCCTTTCTGGTGAGCTCCCCTAATACCAGTTTACATCTCTCTATCCTTCCTGAATTTAGACACAGTATGACATATACACAGTACCATACCCATAACTACATTTTGAAAAATAAACATTCCCATTCTGAATGCATCCCCATCCCCATTTTGTTCAGTCCAGGACCTAATGCCAGGGAATGGCTCCAACCAGTTAAGATGGATCTTCCCATATCAAGTGGTATAATCAACACAATGCCTCACATGAATGCCTAGGGACCTTCTCCCTTGTTATTCTGGAGTCTGTCAATTGACAACACTTTGTATGTGTATTACCTCACTTGCCCCCGAGAATTTGAAGTAGATGTTTTAAAGCACATAAAATACATAACAATTACAGGAATTAAGTGAAGATATTGAAAGGGGAGGTAAGAATAGAGTTATTTAGTTAAACTAAAGGCAGGGCAAGATATGCATATGTATGTTGTTTTACATCTTGCATACCAGGTAAGCAGGAGAAGTACATGGTTGTCCTCCTCTAAGGCTGCTTTTTGCTTGAGGTAGAAGATGAATGGGTATGATGAATCCTTGGGCCTAGGCAGGGAGATAGGCACACTGGACAAGGAAAGGCTCAGAGGGGAATTGAACAAAGCTGGCCAGTCTCCTTCTACTGAGATCTAACCCTGACTTACATCACAGTCACTCCCTGGTATCTCCTTAGTCTCCCACCTTCCCACCCATCGCTCTAATAATACCATAAGTACTTACCAAGACCCAAGCAAGAAACTCTGAGTCCTGATTTCCCAAGATTCCTAGAACAAAAGCAAAGCAACACATAGTTATCACTTCCACATATTAAACAGCACACAACTTAACTCTGAATATTACCTTTCTCGACAAAAGCTGAGGCAGAGGAGGATTTACTCTTGGCCTTGGGAAGTTCCAAGCTATCTTTGGTATTTTTCATTGTATTCCTATTTCATTTTGTCATTGAGAAACTCAAAATCTTCTCAAACTTAGGCTAAGAACAAAGTATACCCCACAAAACGAAGGTTTTCAATTTTAAATTATCTTTATTAATTTAATTCTATGTTTATTTTTTCTAGAATGTCCATTCTCTTAGAGCAAGGGGATTTACCAACTATTCATTCATCACAGACATGTCACAGAATATACACTTAATAAATGTTGACTTATTGTCTTAGTGGCTTCTAAAATAGAATATTACTTCCAGATGAAGAACACACATAAAACCTTCTTTACTGTAACCTATTTTTATGTAAGTTTGCAGAAAATTAACACAGGAAGTTCAGATAACCCTTTAAAGGAGAGGTCTTCTTTTATTTATTAACACTTTTTAAGCTTTCATCCCTAAAAGTTCATCAAGTAAAGAAATGCAGTTTTATAATTTTACATAGAGATGGAACCAGGTGTTGCAGCATTTATCTATATATAAGTCTTTATGGAAACACAGAACCAACCGATTTCTATTCTCTAACACTTCTCTGAAAGGACACCAAATTCTCAATCCAAATATGTCCCATAGAACCAATGCACAGATCAAAGCAAGGAGGGAGGCAAAGCTGAAGTAATTACAATTTTGGGGGGATATTTCCCCCCTATTCTGACCATATGTACAGTTCCCTCCTGACTTCCACTACAGAGCCATTTGTTGGTCACTTCACCAGCTTGTCACCTGCTTTGGCTTCTCTTCTTTAGAGTTAGTGATCAGTACGTAGATTTTTTTTCAACATGTTTTTTTTCCCCTCTCTTGCTTTTTATTGTCTATAACGTCACCAGAGTGATAAATGTAATTTCATAGATAGTCAAGTATTAATCAGAAAGCAGGATTGAAAGACCTGGGGTTTTGACCCATTGTTACACTAGCTGAGTGACCTTAGGTAAAAGCTCCTTGGGGTTTGATTTCTTCATTAGTAGGATAGGATGTTGGTATATGTGGCATCCATTTAGTATCATTTCTATGTGCATGGAATCTGATTAACTATGATAATGTTATATGGTAAGTCAATACAGGGAGTTTAGAGCTTCCTGACAGTTGACCTCTAACAGACATGGTATTGAATTTCCCACTATTTGCACATTTGCAACTGGAAGGAAACTTTCATATGAGTGAAACACATTTTGCACTACTAGATAAGATAGAAGTAATTGGACACTTTACATGAAAAAAATTTCATAAGACATTGTTCTTTGTGTGTGTGTGTGTGTGTGAGAGAGAGAGAGAGAGAGAGAGAGAGAGAGAGAGAGAGAGAGAGAGAGAGAGAGAGAGAGAGATTATTAGGTATGCAACTGGAAGATCTGAAAGTTTGCTTAGTTCCAAAGATGGGAACCTAGAGAAAAATAGTTTAACAGGGAGAATAAAAAACACAGCATTTAAGATGAAATAAAGCAACAAGTAAATTGTAAGTAAATACTAGAATCTTCCAGGTAAGACATCTAACACTGATGAGCAAGTAAAAGTTTAATGAGAGATCACTGTGTTCCAGGCACAGCTTTGAAATACAGTGGAGAATAAGGCACAGCTCTCTACTTTGCAAAACCCCACAGTCCAGCGAGGGATAAGGTAGAGAATAACAAAACATCACAGTTCAGGTGTGTGCCCTGCCACAGGAATCTTTGGGAGCATAGGATGGGCACATTGTGCTTGACATGAGAAAACAGATTTTGACAAGGCTTCCTGTGGAACAGTATTTAGTTATTTTGAGAATAATATGGGGGATGAATAACGATGCAAAATATACAAGATAGCAACAATAACAACCAATCAACAATGCAAAGAAAAACAAGGCAGTTTTAAGGCTAAGCCTATATAGACAAGAGTTCTTCAACAAATTCCAAAAATGTCAAGTTTGTGTGACTGAACACTTTCTTTGTAAGATGTCCACACCCAAGGCAGAGAATTACCCTATTTTTCCCCCTGACACTGATGTAAAAATGATTAATGATTAGTCATGATGGAAGACTGGACTAGAGAACTATCAGCAAAACCAAATTACAAAATAGCAACAAGTAACCATAGCCCATTCCTTTTCCATTGCTATTTATATCAGAGGGTAGCCTTTCTGAAATAAATGTCTTAGAAAAATGTGGAATGTAAGGAAAGTTCAGTTACAGACAGATGCTGATCCAGTGATCGAAGACTCCATCTGAGCCTTAGTGTTTTTGTTTCCTTCAACTCTTTAACTCCTGGTACATGCTCTAAATATTTACTTTTTTTTTAAGAGAATGGTTACTAAGCTTATGTTGTCATTTTAAAGTAACAGACACTTTCCATACTTAATACTTTAAAGGTTTCTGAGTCTTTAAATATATTGTTCTTACTTTGTCTATTTTCAAGATGAAGTACCACATAAATAAGTCATTCTTGACACATGATGATACTACCCACTTTGCAGATGGAGAATGTAGGAAGAAATGCCATTCACACAAAGCATGAAATCCCAATACTATTGCAGTTATACAAAATGGTACAGCAGCATTTTTCCTGACTTTTACATCAATGTGAATCAGAAATGTGACAGTGACCAGCTACCCTGACCCATTTAAACCATGCTAGATGACAAAACCCCAAACACTTGACAAATGTGACAGAATAAGTCCCAAGTGTGCCATTCAGTTCTTTGTGTGTATGGCTACAACATCCAATAGCCAAGTACATCGCTCATGCGATGTACTATAACTCATCACCTGGATCTATTCTGTCAACCTGCTAGGATAGTCACAAGTCTGTCAATGATCTTTGGTGACATTCTGTAGCCAGATGATTTTATAAGATTTCATTTTAATTCTTTTTTTTCTTAAATTGACACATTCAGACTTTCTTTTTCAAAAATATATATTTGCTATTTTTCGTATTTTACATATTGATCTCAGTTCTTTCTCTCTTCTTCCCTCCCTTTCTTCCTTCCTTTCTTCTTTCCTCCCTTCTTCCCTCCCATACCTCCTCACCCCCCCTCCCATCCCATTTTCCACTCACTCCACAGGGAGGTGATGTCTTCCGAGAGGGATCATTAAAATCTGTCAAGTCATTTGGAGTAGGGTCTAGGCCCTCCCTCCTGTCTCTAGGTTAAGGGAGTATACCTCCATGGAGAATGTGCTCCCAAAGTCCTTTCATGCACCAGGGATACATCCTGGTTCCACTGTCAGAGGTCCCTTAGACTGCCCAGGCCTTCTAACTGAGACCCACATTCAGGGGGTTTGGGTCGGTCCAATGCTGGTTTCCCAGATATCAGTCTGGGGATCCATGAGCTCCCCCTTGTTCAGATCAGCTATCTTTGTGGGTTTCTGTAGCCTGATCTTGACTCCTTTGCTCATCACTCCTCCCTCTCTGCAACTGGATTCCAGGATTGGCTCAGTGTTTAGCTGTGGATGTCTGCTTCTGTTTCCATCAGCTACTAGATGATGGCATACAAGTTAGTTATCAATCTGATTATCAGGGATGGTCATTTATAGTAGCCTTTCCACTGTTGCTCAGATTGTTAGTTGGGGTCATCCTTGTAGGTCTTTGGACATTTCTCTAGAGTCAGTTTTCTCTTCAAACCTATAATGGCTATTATGGTATCTCCTTTTATTTGCTCTCATCTATTTGTCCCTCAACTGAATCTTCCTGGTTCCACATGATCTTCTCTCCTCCCTTCTCTTTCTCCTAACTTCCTCTCCACTCACTGCCCCCCCACTCCCATATGTTCAGGAGATGTTGTTCCCTTCCCCTTCTGTGAAGGACCTTGCCCATAGACTGGGAAAATATCTTCACCAACCTCATATCTGACAGAGGGCTGATCTGCAAAATATACAAAGAACTCAAGAAATTAGTCACCAAAACACCAAATAACCCCATTAAAAAGTGGGGTACAGAACTGAATAGAGAATTCTCAATAGAGGAATCCAAAATGAACACTTAAGAAAGAGCTCAACATCCTTTGCCATCAGGGAAATTCAAATCAAAACAACTCTGAGATACCATCTTACTCCTGTCAGAATGGCTAAAATTAGAAACACCAATGACATCTTATGCTGGAGAGGATGTGGAGAAAGGGGAACACTCCTCCACTGCTGGTGGGAGTGCAAACTCATACAGCCATTTTGGAGATCAGTATGGCGGTTCCTCAGGAAAATGGGAATTAGTTTACCACAGGACCCGTCAATCCCCCTTTTAGGCATATATCCAAATGATCCACATCCATGCAACAAAGACATCTGTTCAACTATGCTCATAGCAGCATTATTTGT
Source organism: Phodopus roborovskii (assembly GCF_943737965.1). Taxonomy (NCBI): domain Eukaryota; kingdom Metazoa; phylum Chordata; class Mammalia; order Rodentia; family Cricetidae; genus Phodopus; species Phodopus roborovskii. Next base: position 850,546 of record NW_026126540.1, on the reverse strand, counting down.
AATAGTAAGAACCTGGAAGCAACTTAGATGCTCCTCAACTGAAGAATGGATAATGAAGACATGATATATTTACATTATGGAATACTAATCAGTGGGAAAAAACAATGGAATCTTGAAATTCTCAGACAAATGGATGGAACTTGAAGACACCATCCTGAATGAGGCAATCCAGCCACTAAAAGAGGAACATGGTATGTATTCACTCATATATGGATTTTAGACATAGAGCAAAGGGTTACCAGCATATAATTCAATTTATTTCTTAACTCTTCAGAATTCATGAGAGAGGCGACATAGAATATCTTAAAGCACACTGGATTTCCAACTACCTTGAATTCCTTTCCCATTTGATCCAAAATAGTCTTGTTGCACAGGCTTCCCTATTTTATCTGTGTCAGATACACCAGAAGGAAGTCTCACCATGTTCATTTTTAGTATCTGTTCTCGTTCAACTCAAAAATAAAAGCTCCCCTTTCCCAGGTGAACCCAAAATGCTCTGCTGCTAATATTAGAAGTGAATGACATCAATATGGGGACATGGGGCACTTAGTTCTGTCAGTCAGATTTTTGGAAACCCTGAGTTTAAAGCCTTAGTGAAGTCTTCTGCAGGAAGGGGAAAACTGGGAGGTTTGTTTATGCTTTCTTTTGGGAGGGAGCTGAGCTTATTGTCTCACAGTGGTTAATGCCCAGTATTGTTTTATGGTGCAGGAGGCTCTTTTTGCTCTGAAGGCAATAATAGACTAGTATGAACTGAAACGAAGCATCATCTCAACATAGTAGCACATGCCTTTCTCCTCTTTCCAGTTCCTTTGCAAATCGGAGATGTTAAAAGCTGAAGATTAGCAGCCCAAAAGTGTTGTTTTAAATCGCCTGCTTCTGGATGAGTGTATCTTAGATATTATTCACAGTTTTAAACAGCTAGTAGCTAGCTAAAATATGCACCTTGCATTTGACCAAGAAAGAAGCATATTATGTCTGACAAAATCCCCAATTTAAAAGATGTCACAGCAGGGATGGACTGAAAGCATATGTAAGAGGCTCCAGGTGCTGTGTAGGTGGCTGACACAAGTCAGATCTGACCTGGTTTTCCTGTGGCCAGAGCATTACACTGTTCTTGATGTCATTTGCTATCTCTATCTCAACATCTCTCTGACCCTCCACACTCCACTTTGCAATGCACCCTGCCCTACCTGGGAATTACTAAGCAAATATATATATTTAAGAAAATGTATGTAATTTTTCTTAAAGCAAAACAAAATAGAAAACACAAATAAAAACTAGAATCCAAACTGTATTTATTTGTCAAGCCAGATGGTAATGAGAGTCATATGGTACATTTTTATATTGTGAATGTGACTTTAATTGATGAATAGGAGCCTTGATATAGGCTTAGAGGAGCGGCTGAGTAGCAGGGAGCTGCTGATTCATGGTACTTGTATCATAGGAGGGAAGATATATAGTAAACTGAATTGACCATTTGACTATGTTATATGGAAATAGCTTTAGTTGGACAATGTCTCCACAATTTGAGTCCTTGCATGAAGAACCTGTAGCTAAATTGTATAAACTCATTGAAAGCATAACTTAAGTGTATCCTTTGGCAACAAATATCTGAGTCTTAGACAATCACAAACTGTCAGCTGATTAGACTATGCTCAGATAAAGAAAACACAAATAAGTCTTGGTGTTAGCTGTTTGCCAAGCATCTGTCCCTGTCCTTCATGCTGTCTTAGAGATGCTTGTCCATGCCGCAGAGTAGAATTTCCTAAACTCTTCTGGTTTTGAGGGATGCTTGATTTGCTCACCTAAGTTCTGTGAAAATTTTCTAAAGTTCCCAACAATTGTAAGAATAAATAAAAAAGATAATGTGATCTAAATTTAAGATTGTGGGGTAAAGGCCAGGAGGCCTCAACCCTACAAGAAGTACAGGCAACTGAGGAGTGCTGAGAATGGGAGAAACAGTCTTCCCCAAGGAGGAACCCACTGATTGTTATCTATTACCAAATGGTCAGCCCTGAAAACATATAAACAAGTAACATTATGCAGACAGAACAGGTGGTGTGTGTGTGTGTGTGTGTGTGTGTGTGTGTGTGTGTGTGTGTGTACACATATGAATATAACAATGAAAACAGAAGCCATGGATTTGAAAGAGAATGGGATTGTGCAGACTGGAAGGAGGAAAGGAAAAGGAGAAATGATATAATTATAATCTCCAAAATAAAATAAAAAGACTGTGATGTGGTGGAAGATTGCCCAGTTGGGGCAGCCAGGAAGAACTTTTTTAGGGAAGTGTCATTTAAATCTAGAGCCTGAGAGCTTAATGGATAAAGCAGGGACTGGCATTTTAGGCAGCGTGAACAGCATGTACAAGGGTGTATACTGGAAGAGACATTGAAGAAGTAAGCATTCAGGGCAGTAGAAGAGAAGAGTGGCTCCAGGTAAGTGAGGGCAGCAGAAGTCATGTCTAACAGAGCCTCCCAGATTACGGTGTAGGTTAGAGGTTTACTGTGCATGGACAACTGCTGAAAAACATAAGCAGGGAAAATAGGTCCAAGAGAGGCATGAGGGGAACTAGGAGGCCCTGATAAGTGATGGTGTCAGTAAGGTTTACAGTGATATGGGAGCCTGTAGATGCTTGCAGACAAAGGCCTGTAAGACTAATTGTTTGATTAAGTGTAATGGTGAAAACGGAGGAGTAATGGGTCATCCTTGGGCTTCTTACTTGGACAGCCAAGTAAAAAGAGTTTTTTGTTTGTTTTGGTAGGGTACTTTTCACTTTGCTAGGCTTTCTTGGAGAAAAATAATAGCTGTAATCTACCTGAGGGCACATGGGATTAGAACAGCCTACAATATATCCAAGTGACTTGGCTGGAGCCCAGAATTGGCAGAAGGCTTTTCTGGAATTAGGGATACCAAACACCATGAGCAGAGATAATGCTAAGGGAAGCCACATTTATGGAGAGAAAGGGATAGATGGGGGGGGGGGGGCTTTCAGGAACTCCAATTCTGTGGACAGTGGAGAGGAAGGTACATTAGCAAAGAAATCAAGGACAGGCAAAGGTTCTAGAGACTAGGAGAGAGTCTCTGCAGGAAGCTATCCGGAAACTGCCTCAATGGGGGTATGTTGGAAGCTAAGAGATCAAGAGGGAATGGGCAGAAATGTCCTTCAGTTTGAAAGAGCATGGTGGTTGCTGCCCCTTGTCTCACAGAGAGCCCTCTTCTATGCTGGGCTCTAGCCAAGTAACCTGGATGTCTCATGGGTGTTTCAATCCCCTTGTGCCCTACAGGGGTGAATGATGAGTACTGTACTGAATCTGGCAAAGGCTGCCTCCGTTCATTACATAATTCTCTTTCTCAACCCACTGATCCTCCTAACTATATTCTGGCCTGGATGGACATGTGCAATCATTCATGCAAACACCATGAATAAATTATATGTGAATTTAAGTTATTTGTATAGAGTCATTAGGCAATGTGAACAAGGTTGAAAACAGGATAAGGGAGACAAAGGAAGCAGTTTTGAGAAATAATGTGGGGCTGAAAACTTTAGCATTATTGTTTCCACAGCCACCAGGAAGGGAGAATAAATAGAAATGGGACATGCAATTGGGTAGATATCAATATATAAATTCCAACACTATGCGGAAGTAGGGCTTGAGAAATATCTACATAGGTTTACTTACCACTTGCATAAAACCTACATGGTGTTTTCCACACCAGGAACATCTGAATCATTGGGAAAACTGGAAACTAGTAACTTAGTCCTAAATGAGACACCAGAACTTCTTTCTTGAAGGCACCTAATTTGGAGGTCAACGAATTTGAATGTAAATGAATATATACTTACTTGTTCTGCCCAGTTAGGGGCATTAGTGGTAAAAGCAGCAGCCTCTGGATCTCACGTTGTCCCTTACTCCATTTAACCCTTTGCCACCTCTTGAGTTTTGCCCAGAGACTCCAAAAGTCACATCTCTCTGAGACATAAGGCATCTAGCTTTTGTCAAGACCTTATCTGTCTTCCTGTGTCTGAGAGATATGCATGCCTGGTGTCTTGCTATTGTCAGAGAATTGTTAATTGTATCTGTGTGGGTACATAAACTGAAATCTTTATGGGATCTAGGAGAATTTTAAGGAGAATTTTTAAGGAGAATTTTTAAAAAGAACTTTAAAAGAGAACTTTAAGATAGGTTTTAGAGGGAAAATTATTAGAGAGAACTTTTAAGAGAAATCTTAAAGAGAGCTTTTTGAGAGAGAACCTTTGGAAAGACCACTTTTTTAAAGAATAAAGAGCCATGAGAAGAATGATACATGTATAAACTGACTCATTGGCTCTCAGACCTTAATAGTCAGCCCACCCACCTGCTGTAAGCTTCCTGTCTTAACCCTCATTAGCTTTCCTTGCTGCAATTATCTTTTCCTCTCAGCTCTTGTTGAGTTGCATTATTTTATAGTAAATGGGTGACAGTAAGTACAACATTATTCTGGGTTCTGTAAGCCACTCTAACCAATAATATCACAATAAAGGGCTTGGGGACTTCTTATTTGTAGCCAGGTGAACATAGGTTGTGAATAACCTGACAGCACAGCTGTGGCTGTGATAAGCATCTGCTTGCACTGCCTTAACCTAGTGGAGTCCACACTAAATAGTCTAGTGTTAGAAATGAGCTGACCTGCAGGACATCATGTCAAATAATTGAGCAGGGCAGGGAAAACAAAAGCAAAATACCATATCTGGTCACAGATAAGTGCATGTTAAGACTGTCGTAGGAGAAAACAGTTCCCCACTCCCAGTACATGAAGGAATTAGAGTCATTAGTCTCCCAAAATGATGGAAACACACTTCTCCCCACTTCTAAATCTTGTGTAGGATACAACTCGTTAAGTAAACATCATCCACATGCACCATTTTCAGGGTTGGGAGAAGCTATACACTTCAGAGTCTAAAGGCTTCCAAGTTTTCACCTGGTGATGCTGTATTTCAAAAATGACTCCAAAGATGAAGGTAAAGCCTTCACTGGCATTCTTTCTGCAATGAGGGCTGTGACTTGTTTCTTTGTAACATGTTGCAGGGCTCTCAGCGACCAAACAACTCTAAGCGTCTGAGCATGTGTCCCAGCCCCATGTCTTCCCAGGTCTGTTTTCCTGGGCAATCCAAATTTTTATAAAGTGCTAAGAAGGGTGACAGAGACCCAAGGCTAGAGAATAAGGGTGGCAGTGACCTCCCAACATCCACTTAAAGGGAAATGCTTTCAATCAGACAGAGTGCACGGATTTGTCTTTCCTGGGCCTTCACAGGGGAAAGGAAAAATAATATGCTCACATTCTGGTTCTATCTATCCTCAAGTCAGAAGGCCATGATGATTCTTAGTGCACCTATTGTGTGCAAGGTCATTTCCCCTCCCAGACAAATCCAGGACAGTGGCTGTTCTTGGGTCAACTGTACATACCTACACCACACACAGTTCTATTCAGTGATGTTTAGTATTGCCCAGAGTGAATGTTTCTAATGCCCTCACTTTGCTGTGGGTAAAGACTACATTGTTACTCACTGTGACACTTTTGTTAGCCAAGGAGACCTTTGTTCATTGCAAAACACCAGGCAGTTGAATGCTCACTCCCAGAGAAACCTTGCTCAGAGCACCTCTGGTGTCCCATCTGCCCAGTGAGGATGATAATAGGTGCTCTAAGAGAATGTTGGTGAAGGTTCAATATGAAGACTGAATCACCTCAGACAATGTCTGAGGTAGCACATGGGAGATGCTTGCAAAGTGTGAGCTGTGACTAGACAAACATGGATTTGATTTCAAGATTTTCCCATTAGCGTTGAGCCTCATCTTTCATGTGAAGTTTTCCTCCTCTGTAAAGCAAAGTTCCCTTTTTGGAGGATCTCAAGAGACACTTTAGTCTTTAATCTTTCTACTGTGGAGAGCTTAGACTCCTTCCAGTTTCACAAGAGGACAGAGCTTGGCCAGGTGCATTTTTCTCCCCACTCATATCCTCCCCTTGGCTCCTTGCCCCTTTCCCTTTGGTTCCTTGCCCACTCTCCCTCCTCTAGTTATTGTCACAGTCACCCAACAGAGAGGACATGTCCTAGTGCCCAAGAATTCACAGTTTCAGAGCCTGAGACAAGGTAAAGGGGAGTGATGACCAAGAACTGTTTTCATGTTCAACTTCGATCTTAGCTGATTCAGTCCACTTAGTATTTAAAGCCACCTGAAGGTCACAGGTCAATGAGTGCCCCAAATTCAGAATGCCAAGTTATACATCTGAAAAAACAAGTCCCAGACCCCAGAGCTCTCTTTGTGTCCCTCTCCCCTTGGCCTTTACAAATTGCAAAGAACTCTTTTCTGTGCCATCTCTGACTTCTATCCTGACTTTATGGCCACTCTGGTCGGATCCTGTCTCTCTCAGTTCTAGATCTCCTCTTGTTCTTTATGTGTTTCTCTCTGACTAGGAGGCTGATCGTCTTGTTTTTGTCTCAAGTAATTAGTGATCATATCTCTTCTTTTGCTCCTTGGCACCAAGCCCTATTAACTGTACTTTTTCCATGGTGCTTAGCATCATGGAAACAGAAACACATATTTCACTGAATGACCAGTTGGTGGGATGAGAACTTTTTCTTGTTTCTATGACGTAAACTACCAGAGAAAATTATTTTAGTCTTGATACTTTGGTGTTTATATTATTAAAACTATAAACATTAGAGTGTGATAAAAATAAATAAAAAGAATAAAGATTTAAAAGGAATAAATAAAACTATCTCTTATATAAATAGCCTAATTGTCTTACTTCTCCTAGAACTAACAAGTGGATTTAACAAAGTTGAAGGGCATAACATTAGCATACAAAATCAATTGTGGATTGGTTAGATGGCTCAGTGGACGAAGGCACTTGCTATGAAGTCTGAAGACCTATGTTTGACCCCTGGGATCTACAGTAGAAGGGGAGAAGTAACGCACACAAGTTGTTCTTTCATCCCAACATGCACAGTGGCACATAAATAAATGTAACATAAGTAAAAAGTCAATTACAATAACAAATGACTGGAACTTGTAATAAAAAAAAAGCAAAACAAAACAAAGCTACATACTGTGGCCTTCCCAAACAATATATGAACCTATTGAAACTTAATTAGCAAAGTATTGTAAAACTTTGAAGAAAGATGTAAAAGATGATCTAACTAAATGGAGATGCACACCACTGTTATGATTAGCAAGGTTCAATAATGTCAAGATGTCAGTTCCCCTCATTTTGATCTATGAAGCAAACCCAATTCCAATTTAAGTCCTAACTCAGAATCTTATAAATATTAATGGGGTAGTTCTAAAATTGACTGGGCAAGGTGAAAGAATTGGAACTTCCAGGACAATTTGAAAATGAAGAACACGTTTGGGAGGTTCTTGCTATCTGATTTCAGGGTGTACTAGAGAGTTTAATAATCAAAGCAGTGTGGCACTGTAAAAAGGAATGAGGAGAATATAAGATGAATAAAACAGAGAGGGCAAAAGGGATGCATATGGGCAATAGTTAACTGACTTGACAAAGGTACAAAGACAATTCAATGAAAAAAAAATAACTTCAGTAAATGGTGCTGGAGCAGATGGAACAATTGTCTTTGTGCTAAAAAAAATGTGATACAGACCTCATATTCTGTATAAAAATTAACTTAAAATGGGTTATAGTCCTAAATGCAAAACACAAAACTATAAAACTTCAAGAAGAAATGCTAGGAGAAATCTAGTGACTTTGGATTTATCAGAGTTTGTGGGTATGGGACTGCCTTAATTAGGATTTCTATTACTGCAAAGAGATACCATGACTGTGGCAACATTTAATCAAGGTGGATTACAGTTTTAGAGGTTTACTCCATTATCATCATGCAGGGATATGGTCTCATGTAGGCAGACATGGTGCTGGAGGAGCTAAGAGTTCTACATCCTGATCTTCAGGCAACAGGAAGTGAGTTGTGTACCTCACTGAGTGTGACTTGAGCAAAGGAGACCTCAAAGCCCACCCCCATAGTGGCACACTTGCTCTAACAAGGCCACACCTACTACAACAAGATCACGCCTCCTAATAATGCCACTCCCTTTGGGGGATATATTCTTCAAACTACCACAAAGACCAAAGGGATAATCTCCCCAAATTTACAAAGATCAAACTTAACAAAACTTTTAATTTTTCTTTGGTTAGAAATATCATTAAAAGGTTGAAAAGGCAAGCTACATCCTGGAAGAAAGTATCTGCCAAAGGTCAATCTAAAATGACTTTGACTGGCAATGGTGACACACTCCTTAATCCCAGCACTCTGGAGGCAGAGGCAGGCAGAACAATGTGAGTTGGAGAGTTGGAGGCCAGCCTAGTCTACTAAGCCACACAGAGAAACCCTTGTCTTAAAAGAAAAAAAAAAAAAAAAAAAAAAAGCAATAAAACAAAACACAAAACAAAAAAGTATTAAATGGATTTGGTGGCAGATTATTAGATGCTAGGGAAACTCAATTTAAAACTATAACAAGATATATTAATTTATTTCTTAAAATATGTAAGAAACATTAAAATAGTAAATTCAAATAAATAATATGCAGTGGTGGCAAAGATTTAGAGCCAGTGAACTCTCATTCCTTGCTGGGAAGAGTATAAAATGGTATAGTCCACTTGAAAGAAATCTTGATGTCTTCTTAGAAAGTTAAGCATATTCATACTAAATGATTCAGCAACTCTATTCCTAGGTATTTACTTGAGTAAATTGAAAACGTCTGTTCACACACAGAGAAATGTACTCAAATATTTATAGAACTTTTACTCATAATCACCCCAAATTGGAAACCACCCAGATGTCCATCAACTAATGAATGGATAAACACATTAGGCTTTCACATAATGAAATACCCCTAGGCAGTAAAGGGAGGGGAGCAATTGACTCACGATTCACAGAATAATATGGCTGTATCTGAAATGCAGTTTGCTAAGTGAAAAAAGCCATATACAAAGGGCTACAATACACATTGTATGATTCTTTTTATACAACACTCTAGCAAAGATGAAATTAGAAGGACAGAAAACAGTAGTTAATGTTGGAGGTAATAAGAAAGGCTGAGTATAAAGAATGAATTTGGGGACTTATGCAACTACTGTGTATGGTTGATCAAAACCCATACAATTGTAAAACACAAAAACTGCATGGAGTGCTCAGCCATAAATGAAACATACTCTTTTTTCCAAGACTCAGGAGCCATCTCAAAACGTGAGGGCATGCCTCTCTCTCTCTCTCCTCTCTCTCTCTCTCTCTCTCTCTCTCTCTCTCTCTGTGTGTGTGTAAGACTATAAGAACAAAGGGGTGGGAAGGGAATGGGGCTAAACAGTATCTTCTGGAAATGACATAGCTTTTCACTCATGAACTCATAGCAGCTGTGGTTTTCTGCACAAGATGTATACAAGATCAAGCAAACCAATAGTTCAACATGGGTGGGAGAAGAAAACATGGGCTCCTACCTACAGCTGAGGCCCTATTGTCAGCTGATCCCCTCTTGGGGGGAGGAAAGTGAGTTTTCTTTAGGGGTGTGACCCCAGTAAGGCTGACCATGCCCCTGTGGATGGTCCAAATCTGTGCATGTTTGTGTAGTACTGTGTAGGAGGAATTGGAGGAGAGCTGATGATCAGTATGAGCAAAATACTTGTAAATTCTCAAAGAATAAATAAAAGTATTATATTAAAAATCCACAAAACCAGTCTGTCAAGACCCAAGGGTACTAGAGATGAAATACAATATGTTGGAAGTTAACCTAACTGGAATTAATACTAAACCACACAGGATGAGATGGGACACAGAGATCTGACTTTGCTTTGGAAACAGAGTTTTAAGTACATAGTAGATTCTAGGACAAAGAGATTCATGTACAAGCATCACATTGGGTAAGTCTCTGTCCCTCCGAGACTATGAGTTAGTAACTCTGAAACCAAGGTTGACTGAGAAATAAAATGGAAAAAACTTAGAACAACAGGTAGGGAAATTAAAGAAAACAGAAGAAAATTGAAGACCTTAAAGATAATATCCTTTCATTGCATTTCATTTCCTCTGTAACTACTCTCACGATGCAGGGACATCCTTGTTTTCCAAACTCAGCAGTTATTTTGAACATTAGCTCCTGAGCCATGCTATGAACTTTTAAAAGGCTTTTAAAAGGATGAATGCTCATTCTTTCTACAAAAATAAGAAAGCATGACCTGACCACTAGTGGGAAGTGAGTACAGATGGCCCACAGTGCAATAGCTAGTGATTGTCTGGGCTGGACAGCTGATCTTGGGTTACACTCATCTTTTATCCTCCATCTTGCTCTCTTCGTTCTCTTAGGATCTGTTTGTTATGTCTTAAATCAACTTGTCATCTTTCTTCCTGTGTTGACCAGAAGAAAAGTGGCATCTGAGCTGAGGGCAGGAGATGGTGGTGACTAGTGAGAACAGCTGTTCTAGATGGTTCTATGTGCAGGGGTATCTGTGCCAATCTCAACTTCAGCTGAATTAAAGGGAAGCTCTGCTGTAGGTGCCCAGAATAGAGAAAAAGAGAGGATAGCAGCCTAAACTGCAGTCTCCAGAAGAATATGTTCTTTACAAACTGGCAGATTAAACTTTATTTAATTGAAATATTTGAAATCCCCTTGCAAGTAGAAACCAAGTTACAACTCCATGGGCCAGAGGCACAAATATATTTCAAACATTGATTTCAGGCATTTTTAAATTAAGTACTGTTTGACAACTTTAAAATCCTGTGAAATAGTCTTGCCTCTCATTGATGAATAATCCACTCTAGAAAATTAAAGCAATAGATTTCAATTGGTTAAAATCACTGAAAGTAAGTACTCTATTCAGTCTGAGAACCTAACTGATCCTAAATAAGATTTAGATGACAAGACTTCTTAGCTGGATCCCAGTAATTATGGCTAACTTGTTGTCAAAATCAGAATTCCTTGGTGTGGTTTCAAAGCTGTCAACATTCCACTCTGGTTTCATCGTATGACAAGAAGGAAAATCACAGTAAAAAAGTAGTCACCATTTACAACGTGGCAGTCAAATATTTTCTTGCCATAGTGAAAACTTCAATTACTAGGACTGCTGTATGTGAAACTAGACAATACCATAAAGCCTTGAATTACTTTGTGTCACACAAGCCTTTGCCTGGTTCTCCTTCACTTAATTACTTTTTCTGTTCAAGCTCAACTTCTTAAATAACAACCATGCATAGAGCACTTGCTGGGTGCAGAATTAGTCTATAAGCTTTCCCCAAGGCACACATGGAAGTGCACACTTTACTGAGCAGGCTTTGTGTATCCATTTTATCCATGAGGAGGAGAGCAGAAATAATAACAAGGCACTCTCCTTCATACCCACCAAGTACATGTGAAGTTTCTCATGGCCAGCTTGTCTGAAACTGAATTACTCACTCTTTTTTTTGTGTGTGTGTATCACTTTCTCTGTCCACTTAAACAGACTGAGTCTTGAGCTTCCAGCTAAGAAGCAGGCAGTTCAGGATGACCCAATTATCCAGGCTTGGGTTCCTGCTTAGTTTGGTCTGTTTGGGCAGTCTAGAGATGAGGACAACAGAAGTTGGTGCAGCCTGGCGGGTGATGCATACACTTTCCTGTGCCTCCCCGTGTTCTGCTCTACCTTTGTCTAGCAGCTCTCTGCAGTCTCTTTATGATTGATGCCACCTCAGTGGTGGGAGTTGGTGAACTGTCAATCATTTTGCTTTTTTCCCGATCAGCCCTCAGCCAGAAACAACTGGGGAAAAAAAGGCAGAAGGAACTTACCATTTGAAATAGTTCAGAATTCACCAGAGTTGATGTCATCCTGATTTTGTATGTGTGCTTTTGAAAGAGAAAGTGAACGAAGCTGTTTGTGTATCCTGCTGATTCCAGATGGGAGGCAGGGATGGAAGAGGTCATATCAGCAACCTGTGGCACATGGGTTCATAGCTCACAGAAGGAAATGGAAAGGGAACCTTAAACGTGAAAGCTGGTTTTCAGTGGAACTCAGGTCAGGAAACACCTCCCAGCTGCTCTAGGACCTAACTGCAATAAAGCACATCTCAAAGAAGTTATTTATTTCTTCACCTACTCATATTAACTACCTAATAGAAGACAGTCACTGTTCTCAGTGGAGGGCTATGACAGTCACCAAACAGACCAAGTTCCTGACCCCAGGAGGCTTAAATCCTAATGGGGGAAATCCATAGCAGACAAGTAAACATACAAATAACTTTCATGAATGACCAGTACTCTGAAAACATGGAAGCAGTACAGTGGTAAAAACTGACCCCCGCATGAGGACAGCTTCTAGAGGAGATGATATCAGAGGATGGGAAAGACTAGAGTTCTAGGAAAAGGCCTAGTAAGGCCTAAAGGTGGGGACAGGCATGAGAAGAAAAGAGGTAGGCCTGATGAAGTTCAAGGTGTGAATGGAGAGCCAGATCACAAGGTACTAGAGAGGCAATCAGGACCCTGAATATCCAAGGATGCTTGCAACCAGCCTCCGGAAGCCCTTTCTACCAGAACAGATTAGAATGGTCCATAGTCCCCAGAGATTGTGTGCTAAGAGGAAGTCAAACACATCTGCAAAATCAGAGGTGACAAGGGAGCGTTGAGGAATGGCATGGGGACATTCTCTGCCATGAGTACTTGTCTCATGTATGCAAGGTTCTGAGTTTGCTCCCCATCACTGTAATAAACAAAATGATAGAGGCTCTGTTGTCTGGGGCTAGACCACACCTTCATACACACAGGAGATTTTTCATGTTTTGAGACCTAGGGTTGCCATGTTGCACAACACTATGCATTGTATTTGTACTTGATGTGTGTTCCATTCCCACCAGTACACAGGTCAGCAGTTTGGGCTCCCTGCTTTCCTATTTGTATCATTTTTCTTCTTTGAGACAGCATCTTTCCTTGTAGCCCAGGATGGCCTTGAATGTGTGATCTTCCAGCATCTGCCTTCTGAGTATTAGAATTACAGTACTGCACCACCATGCTTTACACTCCTCTCATTTAAAGTGTTGTTTTCTCTTCCTTCTTTTGGCCTCAAGCAGGTCCATTTATTAGTCTCCATCCATTTTACCCTCATCAAATCTTGCTCTAAGGAAAGTCAAAACAGTTCATTCCTGCCTATCATGCAAAAAAGCTGACTGAGATTACAGAAAGAAAGGTTCTCTGATATGAGGTTCTGTATCAGAGTTCTCTGGTATGAGGAAGAGTACCTTCTGGTATTTGTGTATGCTTAGAACCTTCTTCTTAGATTCTCATCTAAGTCTCTCCCAGGAAAATTTCTTCAGGGAGAGGCCTAGTTACTTTCTGCATTGCTTATGGCTCTCAAGTCTGCCCTTTTAGTGATGTGTTGTATACTTCCTGGTGAATCTCTCTATATATATACAAATGATTATACTTCTAGGAACCAGACAGTCAATGTTTCCATTATCTGTTCTCTGGGTCAGAGCACAATGCCTGACTTCTCTCTTCTCACTAGCCACAGCAATTGGAAGGATTATAAGAGCCTCTTGTTTGATGAACCCATGCTATTAGAAACCTCCTTTCTTGTCCTGTATTGTCCTCAGATTTACTTAACTACTTTCATAACTAACACTGTCTGAATTTCTACCAATGTAAGATACATTTCTTGGCAAGCATCCGCTTTGAAAATGCAAATAGATCCATGAGGACTAAGTCTAATGTTCATGCAACAACCATAGGTCTCAATCTCCTCTGTTGTGTACTTTCCAGTCACCATGTTCAGATCCTAAAGGACGAAGACTACATTTTTTCTTCCCATGTGTTGAATCAAGAACTGAAAATCAAGACTAGGTAGTTCATTCTACTTTTAAGAATACATCTAAAACAAGAATTCAGATTTGCAAATTAAGTTTATGGATAAAATTGACTGTAGTAATTACTTATTATAGGAAAGGAAGAGAATTGATAATGAAAGACTCTTGAGATTGTATCAATATGATACACTATTTTAAGGTTATAAGGAGTATTTTATAAACATTCAAGAAAAATGCTTTTATTGCTAGGCTAAATTAAAAAGAAAGGTATGAGATTTGTTGCAGTATTATTAGAATCACTTATTCAAAAACAGTTTTTAAACATCTATTGTGCACAATGACTGAGAAAGCAAAGGGAGAGGTGGACACAGAGAAGGGACCAGATCAGACCCTCACCCAACCCCTTGCTTTGGCAGTATGACAGGCTGCAGAAACGACCTAGCAAGATGTAGGCCTCTGACGCAGCAAAATGTGTTCAGCTTCTGACCCTACTGGACCTGCCCTAGTCACTAGGAGGTCAGATACCCTGCATGTGGCAAGGAACCAATCAGAAGTTAGCTGGCAGGCTCCTGATGTGCTTTAAAAGTAATAGTCATGCACACAGAGCATAGCAACTGCCCTGGGAGGACCTATATACCATAGCAACCAGTTGACCAATCAACACTGGACAGGTCACTCAAGCCCAGAAGTGCACTAATCCTCAGAATGGTCCTAATCCCTAGAGAGTCCCCTTGCTCTGCCCAATAGATTCTCTGCCTTTGGGCCCCCTTGGGTCCTTCTCATCCCACCCACTGTGTTGGATAAGACAGAGTTAATGCAATTAACTCATTAAATAATAAAAGACTCCGCTTTTGCATTGGCACAACAATAGTCTTCATCCTCCTTAAAGTCCTTAAAGTCTTGCTGAAAAGATAGCAAATAATTACCTGAAGTTGTGATGTATATTATAAAGAAGTGTAGGGAGCAATGAGCTCATTTGGTTTGCCACATTGTCACTGTATGTGAGAGGATGCAGTAAAGACACGGTAGAGGTGGCCACTCTATAATTACAGGGGTATGGTTTTATTGTGAATAAGACAGAGAAAATATCCAGAGGCATCTGGAAGATTCCACAACAGAGATGGGAAGAAAAAAAAAAAAAAAAAAAAAAAAAAAAGACTGGGCAGGACCAACAGCCTGGAAATGGTAGAGCTATCTGTGAAAGAAGGGAGAATGGTGGGAGAGAATAGTGGAGACAGAGTGATAACAGAGCAGGGGGAAAGCCTTGCCATTATAGAGAGAACAAAGGGTATCTGGGAGGAGGGAAGCCTAAGGTGAGGAGGGCCAGTAAGCTAGCATGGGGACTTTGAAATATATAACAAATAGTGTGAATAGGAACAGAGGGTACCTGGAGGCCAGCTGGACTTTTATATGCTGATAGCTGCCATAGGTTTAACCAAAGGAGAGCCTTGTCTCTTCTGCCAGAGACAATGGAAAGGACTCCTTTTAGTTTCACAAGTTTCTGAGACATCCTTCTATAGTCCATCCTGAATTGAGCCTAGACTGTCATTTTTGAACGCATGAACTGCCTTTTGGGGTTTGGGGACTTTGTTTCCTTTGGACCTGACAGTCAAGGTCCTTGCATATCACAGCTCAGAGACTATGTATGGCTATGTATGGAGCCCTTAAGAAGCTTTGAGGGCTAATATAATAAGAAAGGTGAATTTTTCAAGCACTTGAAGGCATTAAACAATGGCCACCTCTTTGTAGGCATGCCACTTATTCTCATTAAGCCTATTCTTACTTTTCCATATCTATAGATTCTCCACATCTATAAAAAACATAACTTAGCTTTTCATTATAAAGTTACCGACTTAAAAATTTTTCCTGTTGAAAGTCTACTTCAATGCCCATTATACAGGAAGCATTCAAAATTCGGTATTATTAGGCATTATCTAAGAGGTATTAACTTTCAAAATGTTTTCTAAAGGCTTTGAGACAATTTTGTAACCCATAGCATATCTACTAGTATGCATATTTAGCATCATGCTAGGCTACAGTTTTGGCTACCATCTTTATTTTTCTTAACTAGAATAATATATGCTATGGGTGAAAGATAAATAAACAACTTGTGATAGGGCAAGATGGTGCAAAAGTTCCTCCATCTTTTCTTGCAGAGACTATGTCTGGTTTAACTAGAACAAATTCTCCTTGACAGAGAATCCCATGAAAAATTACACAACTTTATTGCAGGAACCCAAGGTCAAGATGCCCCAACTATCTTAGGCTCTGCTAAACTACTTACTTGCATAAATCCTCCCCTTGCAGCTGCAGATTAAGTTAAAAGGATGTGGGTTTTGTCTTTAAAAATCCCTTACCCTAAATACTCCATACTATACTTGGGTCCTGAATGATCGAGTATAGTCCCAGACAGTGAATAAAGACTTTCTGTTGGGTATACACTGTGTATGGGTTGTCATCTTTGCCAGATCCGCTCCCCATTACAAAATGACATGTCTCTCACACTTTCATCTGGCAAACAGTGCTCAAGAGTCAGGCATTTCCTCCACAACTTCATAGGCCAATCTGAGGTTCCCATACATGCTTATAAAGCTTTCCCAGACTTCAATATGTATTCAGACATGAACAGATATATTGACTTCTTGAGTAAATATTAAATGTACCCAATTGCTAGGGAGAGCAACAGCCATAAAAAAATGTATCCCCAAAACATTTTAGAAAATATGTTACAAACCAAACTGTCCTACTGAGGCTTTTGCCTGTGTGACTTCCTGTGGGTACAACATAAAAGTAGATGCTAGGATAACTCAGTACTGATTTCAGCCCACAATTACTAAGGTTACTAAACTATTAGATCTACAAACACACACACATATATACACACACACACACTTCCTTGTTTTGGTGGCCTGGTGGTCCAGTCCTATAATTCCAGGTAGTCAGGAGGTTGATTCAAGAGGTTCTTAACTGTAAGTTCAGGTCCAGTTAGGACTACTTAATAAGACCCTGTTTCAAAAATGAAGCATAACCAAAGGGTTGAGCATACAACACAGTGGAGGAACACTTACCTAACATCATACAAAGCCATAAGCTCAATCCCCAACAGAGGTTGATGGGTGATGTCTTGCTCTAGCAGCTAGGCAATATATTAAGGAAAAGTCATTATAAACGCTGGGCAAAAAACCCTGAATCTGGAAGTGGTATATATAAGCTTTGGTTCCGCCTAATTAGAGACCATGTCTCAGGGTTGGTGCTTAGTTGTGTTTAAGTATATCTTGTCTTTTACACACTAAAGTGTCCCCTATTGTATGCTAGATTATATTGTCTTTTACTGAGGTTCAGTAAATAGATATGTGTCTATGAGTCTCCTGATGGAAATGAAACACCTCCTTTTTGAAGAAGGATGGAAGAGTGGAAAAGAAAGCAGGGATCTCTTGGATCACTGATGTTTTTGATTATTTCCCACCTGCCCACACTGGTCCTAGCTCTCCAGAAGGCACTGAAGAGATGACAAATCATCATATATATTTGTGGCAGCCTCAGACTGAGAGCTTACCTTTTGGACCTCAGGATTTCCAAGAGGATTCCAAGCCCTGGATGGATGCTTCACACCAGCAGGGCTTGGCTAGCAAAGCGAGCACTACAGGGTGATGTGGCTCTTTCCCCACAGCCTGAAAGATTCCTACACTTTCTTCCACTTCTCGATGCCATTTGGGAAAGAAAAATATAGGTGCTAGCTCTCAGATAATTTGACTGCTTAAAACCAAGAGGGATGGAATTAGCTTTGAATGGAATATTTTAAAAAATGCATGTCATCTACATGCAAGAACACTTTCTGGAGACACATGATGACTTACATGAAAAAGATACCTTCCCCTCCCTCCACACGTACATTCCCAGGGCCAGGACAAGATGAATCTGTAACAAATGTTTTTTCAATGAGTCATTAACAGATAACAAAACTCTATCCTAGTATTATCCTATAGAGATATTAAATAACTTCCTGAAATAATATTTATAGTTATCATAACAGAGAGGCTAAAATACAAACAAAAGAATTATCTGTGTCATTTGGGCAGCGGTTTGTTTCCCTGTGGTATCATATAAGATGGTCTCCAATATTATAAGGATTTAGTTTCCCTTTTTACATTTTCCAGCTATTGCCCGAGGCAAGCTATTAGATTATAGCCTCTACTGACTCTACTCACATAAGAAATCCCAGAGTTTTCAATATTTACCAGTTAAGCAAAGCCACATTGTGAATAATTATGTATCAGCTTTACATCAGATCTGCAAAGGTATGAAAAATATACCTGAGACTCAACATTAAAATAGCAGATGTTTATTTGTTTGGCTCTGGGAAGTTTTATAATGGTTATATTAAAGTTTCCTAATATAAATATTTTCAATGAAAACATGGTAGGTTAAACATAAGTTTATGAAGAGAGCTTGTATGAAGTTTGGAGAGAGATTTATTTCTTTTCTCTAAGTGGAAGGAAAATATATTTTATGACTAACATGTAAATGTACTATTTTTCTATTCAGAGATATTAGATGTTTTAATATTTAATATTCATCACAAGGGTTATGAAACATTGTAATCATTGCCTTTCTTGAATATTCCCACCACAGTACATTTTCTTGTACTTTTTTTGAAACCACAATTTGCTTTTCTAAATACATTTCCAACTAGTGTAGACAATAAAACTGAAAATCTTGGGAAACTTTTTTATCTGTTAATGAAATCCTAAAATGAAGTCTTTCCTCCCTCATTTCTTCCCTCTCTCCCTCCTTCCCTCCCTTCTTTCTTTCTTTCCTGCAAATGTAGAGAGAAACATAGAGAAACATGACTTTTAAATTGACTTTGGTTCATTTTGGAGAAAGCTCATTTTATGCCTTTGGTGTCGTCCCAAAAAAGGAGTTCCAATTCTGCTGGGTGGTGGAAGCCTTGGGGTGCAAAAAAATTCTTGAAGGGAATTTGTGTTCTAATTGACAGACAGAGGGAAAGCTGGACTCAGACTGACAAGGTGGCTTCCTGTGGACCAACTGAAGAAAGTTGGTCACTGGTGATGGATCAGAGCAGCCTCATTTCAACACCAGCACCAACAGCCTCTGGAAGCTAATGCATCCTTGATTTTCATTGCCTCTTCAGAAATAGGAACAACGAAGACTCAGTTCAGCAATCCATTAAGCACACTTTCAACATCAAGGGCTAGAGCAATCATAGAATATCAGATGTAGAGCCTCTGACAAAAATCTAGTCTGTGACTGGCTCATCCGGGGCTCATAGGGTTTTCTAACACAATGTGCTTAAGGCAAAACAAATATCCACAAAACAATAGATGTACTAGCTAGGAAATGAAAGGTAACACCAGAGGGCTGTTTAGGAACTATACTTGTCTATATTCTATTTTACCTTGATGATTTTTTGGTAATTTATTGGAAGCCCCATGATTTGATTTAAGATGCTTACACTGAAGTAATGGCTTCCCATGTGGAAACCAGGTATTGGGCTACCTGTGAATAAGAATGATCCTTGCTAGGGCACTGTTTGGGTCACAGAGTGTGCCTCTGTGCTGTCCTTAGAAAGGATGTTCTGAGGAGCCCATAGGTCTCACTAGTTGGGCTCTGGGGGTAAGGAGGAAGGAAATAAAAGAAGATAAGGATTACTCTGTGACAGGTGAAGATCGCAGAGCTAAGGAGGAGAGGTGGGGAGCTCTGTGGTGTGGAATATCTTCCAAGAAGGATGAATTTGAGCTGAGGGGTTTCACCAGGTGAAGGAGGGCACAGGGGATAGTAAGAGTTGCAGATGAACTGGAAGGCACAGATGGTCAGTGGGTCTGAGGAGAGCTTGGGATCCTAGAAAAGAGCTAGAAAGATGGAATGGGGCTGGAGAGAGACAGCTTGAATATCGTGTATAATTTGAAATGTAACCCGTAGGTGATATAGAGCTATCAGCGTATTAAAGCAGGATTAAAATGTCATCCAATTTGCATATTAGAAAGATACTGACAGCAGTGTGGAGGATGGAGTGGGGGAGGCTGCTATTGGAGGGAGTTCAATTAGGAGGTAATTGCAGAAGCTGAAGTAAGAAAGTATCAGAGTCTAAAGAACTGCCTTCGATTGACAGGGACTTTCTAAGGGACCTGGATGCAGAGGCTGCTATCTCTACAGACTGCAGAGCTTTATGGATCCAGAAACAAAGCCTGCATGCTTGGCAAATGAAAGACCAATTCGGGAAGCAGCCTCGGGAATTAGACATTTTTTTTAGCACCAATGTCCATTTTCTGTAATCTCCTTCTTCCTCTTTGAATATCACGGGCAGATAGTTTGTTTTCCTCCCTGGGATTTCATCTTCCTCCCTGGGAGGCAGTAAGAGCAAATGAGCAGTTCACATCTGGGAGCCATGGAAGAATTAAACATGGATTTACCACACTCTGAGATGTTTAGAACCATGACCAATGTGGAGGGGATCCCTTACCAGGAGGGTAGCCAAGGATTATCTCCTGCCCTGAGGGGTGGGGATTCAGTATAACAATAATGCACGTGACAGACCTGAGGGATGGTCCATGTTGGGAAGGCAGGACAGTCATTTGACAGAGCTTTTGTAATGGTAGATTGCAGATGGCTTTGCAACAGAATGATTTTTTCCCTCCTTTTTTTGTGATGGAAAATTGTTCCAGAGAGAAAACCTGTTAAATATGACTTTGTGTTCTGCCTGTTGAAGACAGATTTGATTCAAGAACAGCTTTTGGCAGCACTGGAAGGGTGTGGGCTTGTTCACAAAGAGCTTCCACTCTTTAGACAAGTTGGGCCTTTGACCTCAGCAGTTCTGATCTCAGGTTTGGACAAACCACATGAATCTTTAAAGTGAGTTTGCCATGTCCTGTTAATGCCAGCTTCTTACATTGCAATTTCATTTCTGTCATCTATATTTTGTAGGGAGAATGGAAACCCCCTGAAGGAAATGTCCTGTCTCAGGAGAGTCCTCCATGTCCCAGACTATTCAGTCACACACAGTCCAGCTATGTTAACCTCCTCTTCCCCATATTTCCATCTGTACCCTGCAACAAACAGTGGGATAGTTTCTGCCAAGAGTTTTCCCTTTGTCTTCCTGAGGGGGTGGAGTGTGTGTGAGACCCTTCCAGATGGCACACTAAAGGGTGGCCAAAGCACTAGAGTGATTGCAACGTCTTTGCAACAAATAACTTTGGGGGGGCTGCACGTGTTTGTTAGTATATGTAAATTTTGCATCAGGAAATAATCCTATAAAGCACTTGTTTCAGCCAAGTAGGAATCTGGTCAGCTCTAAGTGCCCCCAGGTGCCTGTAGAGTTGATATGCCTGAAGGAAGAGACATTAACGAGGAAACATGGGGGCAGGAGATGGGGGTGGGGAAGGAGCAATAGAGAAAATATACTTGGGTCCTGAATGGCCAGTGTGAGCACTCAGTCCTGAAGCAGAGTAGGCTATTGCTCAGCTCTAGAGGATGGCTGCCAAAATGTGCCCAGGAGACAACCATGGTACTGCAAGAAGAAAATGCCTAAAGCACATACATTTGTATTTTAAATCTCTTCTTCAAAACATTCCTACCTTTTGAGGGTTTTTGCAATTAATAAAAATAGGAGCATCATAGACATATATTTAAAAAAAAGATTCTCAAAAGTGCTGTGTTTTTCTAATTAAGGTGCAAAATAAAAGCACTGTGATGATGATTCACTGTGAAACAAGCAAACCACACACCAACATTCTTTGGTCAAAGGGCTCCTCATGAATAAGCTGAAACACACACACATCGTAAGCATTAGCTGGCCTATCTCCCACCCCACGCCCTGCCCACATTCTCATGTAAGACTGCAATAATGCTTCTCAAGGATAAGGACACATATGAGAGAAGAACAAACAGAAGGGAGAGGAATAAAGAATCTCCATTTCGCCTTGCCTTATGAGGGTCTTTGGGAGTTGCACCAATTATTCGTAAGTGGACAAGATTATTAATACCCCAGAGCAGAAGGGGGGGGGTTAATGTTTTTACAGAAGAAAAATGAGGGCAACAGGCATCTTCTCATCAGCTGTCAAGAGTCATCCCATTTTAGCTCCACAGGGGCAGGCACTGTGCTAACAACAAGAGAAGGTAATTCCATTTCTTCAGGAAGGTAGCTTAGCTTCTCTTGTGCCTCTTTGAACCTTTTCTTCCATTAGTGTAGATTAAACATAGAGTCAGCCAAGACTTTTGCAGTGCTGGCAGACTCAAGGCAACACTCTACATGTCTGGCTTCTGGTCCATTCTTCACAGAGAACCTGGGTCAAGTTCTTTACATACACCACTTCATTTCTTCCTGATCAATGACAACTGGGAGGGTACCTTCTTTGCTTTACTAGAGGTGGATATTGAGACAGTATTAGTGACAGATTCAGGTTTCTTAGCTAGCAAGTGTCAGTGAGGATTTAACCACCCTACTCTGGACAACACACTGTTCCTGAAGGATACTTTGCTCTGATTACTTAGCACTGGTCCTGAGAGTCAGGGTGCATTCATTCTCTTTCCTCGGGGTACAGCAATGATTACTACTTCTCATGTACATGTCAACATATTCTAGTAAATATCAAATAGGAATCAGCAGCCAAGCCATCCCAAATGTTTTTTATGATTCTTACCATATGTGTTTAGTTGTGTTATTACGTCGCCTGTCCTAATTAAGATGATAGAAATCTGAGCAGAAGTAACTGTTTGGATTACAGAGTTAAGATACCATCCCTACCACCCTGAGCCCTCTCTTCCCCAATGTTGTTTGCTATTTGCTGTCCAACTCCATTTTAAAAACAATTGTCACTAGAAATGTTAACAAATGAATATTGCTGTCAAATATATACCCAAATAGATAAAGCTAACTCAGTAAACTTGAAGCATTAGGGACTGTGAACTTTATTAAATTGTGAACCCTCTGGAAAAAATGTTAGAATTTCTGACAGTTCTTTGGTCCTATTAAATGGAGGGAGGATACAATCATGGTGGGAAGGGATAGGTTGAAATAGTGGATAGTTTATCTGGCTGCTAAGGGTGAGTCATGACTGGGCATTGTGGCAGTGAGTTTTTATCAACTTGATAGAAACTAATACCATCTGGGAGCAGGAAGCTTCAATAGAGGGGTACCTCCATTAGACAGGCCAAAGTGTGTATCCATGGGGGGGATTTTATTGATTAATGACTAATGCTAGATGGGTAAGACCATTGCGGGTGGTACAACTCCTGGCCTGGTGCTTCTGAATGGTAAATAAGAGTAGGTTGAGCAAGCCATGGAGCACAAGCTCATTGTTGAGGGCTGGGCTGTGATCCAAGGCTTTCTCCGAGGCCCTGATGTGTGGAGATGGGATGTAGATGCTATTCTAAAACCAGGGACATGTTTGGCAGAGCCAGTAATACCCTGAGCTAGAGTCTTGGGAATTTTCCCCTGATGCTCTGATGTATAGAAAAGGAACACCGCTCCTTCTCTAAAACCAAGAATAAGCTTGGCAGAACCAGTGATATCCAGGGGCCATAACACCTTATAAGTCACCTTGGTTATGCTGTTTTATCACAGCAATAAAAACCCTACCTAACACACAGTTTCTTTCTGATTTGATTTGAGATCCACTCCACAGAAAAGAATCCATGCCTGGTACTGTAAACTTGGCCAAAATCCAATGGTAGGAGAGGTTATAGGCTCTAGAAGGGAACTAAATCCTGTTATTTAGTTAAATTAACATAACATCCTAATGTCTACTTACATTTATGTCAACAGAAAAATATGACTCTCAATCTTAATCAGAGAAGTCTTTTTTTCCAGTGAGTAATGGTAAATGTGGAGACTCATGGCTGTACAAGGTGTTGAGAATAAGTAAGTGATGAAGGCTTAGCCCCAAACAAGATATTTATATCATTGATTCTAGGGGTTAGGGTCCACTAAGCAAAAAGGTCCATTCAGAAAGAATGCAAAAGTCAGAATATTGGAGAAGTTCTGAGTAAGAACTGTGGATGCCTAGTAAGAACTAGACTGGGTCTGCACTAGAATGAGTCTATCAACAGTCAGACATGGATGAAGGAGGGGTTTGGAGGACTTTCAATAAATTCAGAGAGTGAAAATCATTGTCCTCAGTTGTGGACTCACTGGTGATTTCACTAGGCTCCAATGGATAGTTCAAATGGCCACACTGATGGCCCTGGGTAGAGTGAATGAACCACAAACTGAACCAAAAGTCCTGATTCTTGGAAAGAGAGTAGTAGGGAAGATGAGGGTTGTTGATAAGAATGGGGGTGATAAGAGGAGGTGGAAGAGAGAGTAATTAAAATTCATTATATATAGGTATAAAGGTGTCAACACACTTAATAAAAATACATTTAAAAAAGACCTTTAAACAAAATAGTTTGTATTTTCCATTTTCTGTTTGAAATTCCTATAGTCAGTGCTTTGTGTTTTATTTTTATTTAGCATGCTTTAAAACAACCTTTATACTTTAACATGTATATAGCAAGAAATAGAGAAGAAGCAAACCATAGAAATTCATCTATTGTCACAAGCAGTTTGGTTGGATGTGTCACGATTTAGCAAGAGTTGAGCTAGCTGAGAACTAGCAACCACCCAGGCCCAGCCAACCCATGGCTTCAAAGAAGAAAAACAAACAAGCCTTAGTAAGTGAGAATGTCCTTCAACTTTTCAAAGGAACCCAAAGCAAGGCATATGCATCAATATGGTTTTAAAGAACATACTGGGTTACTGTGATGTTTACCACCCATCCTTGGTACACTGTCACTATATTTCCTTGAAGCAATAACAGTGTAGTCTCTATTGACTACTGATTGAAGCACCATCCTTGGGTGGGTCTGAGTGGGGACTTTTATATATAGTAACAAATGAAGTAGAAAGGAGGAGGGGCTGTCTTTCCTGAGTATTTGAGGCAATGCTTTCTCTGAAGTCACATATCTGTCCATTTATGTTCATGTGTATATTCATTCTGCATAAATTTCAGAACATGTATTCATAACAAATAAATTGACCTTTCTAACAGGAAAAAATTCCTGCTTTGTGAATGTTTATTGTAAATCCAGAACCTACTGTTTTCTTAGCAAGGAAACTCACACACCAGAAATTACAATAACCACTTTCTTTCATGAACAATTCATTGGTACTAATAGTCTTTACAAATCATAGTGCATGATTTTGTGACTGCAAGTTCCAGGGTAGATGAAAATTTATTAAATACACAGGAGGAGGAACAGGACATTTGCCTGATAAATGAACCCTGAACTGCACTTGGTGAGCATCTACAATTGAAATGCACATGGGGTTAAAGGGTGTAAGTCTACTAATCCAGCATTGTAAACAAAGAAGCTTCAGTAAATGAATTTCTACTTGGGAAAGTTCTACTTGGTATCGATATGAAACAGAATGGCATGGAACTAATGAGAAAGTGCTTTTAAAACAGCCCACAGATCACTGTTCTTGGTTATTTAGAAATATTTCCATGTCTGCTTTCAATAACATTAGGTGATTGACATGTAATTACTACATTCATTTATACCCTGAGCCACTTCCAAGTTTCATGGAGCACTGTAGCAGGAACTCTCAGTGTATCTTTCTTAGATGTGAGAACAGAATAAAGCTGGTAAACAGAAGTAGACACAGAGTAGTTGGTAGAAGGGAAATGCGGGTACTGCTGTGGGGGCATTGGAGGCAATATGGAGCCCAACAGATTAACTTCATCCATAGAAGACAAAGTGTTCAACCTTACCATGAGATTTGGCTCGATCCATCCCTTTTCTCCCTCTTCAGTCCCACAGGCTGTCTTCTCCATGTTTAGCTAAGTAGGAAGTTGACACAAGGCTGTGGAGGCAGCTGCCCCTTGGAATCCATCACCCAACAAGGTCTCTATTCATGTTTCCTCTGCCCAGAATCAGCATGGCATGATTATCTCTCAGCTAACATTCATTCAAGGCCTTATGTTCTTATCGTTACTCAACTTCCTCTGCAAGTTCTGGAATCTACCTTTGAAAATAGACTGCACTCTTGTGGGCTCATTTTAGAACATGGCAAAAACATGTCTTATTCTAGCTTCCAAGGGGACACTTAGCTCAGAGAGGTAGTACAGTTCATAAAAATGGAGTGTTTATTTCCAGTTTGTTTATCCCCTAGTGTGAGCCAAAGCCTATCTCTTAAAAATTGTGTATCTATATAGCACCATCTCCTTTGAACCTACTATATTCATTACTCTTATTTGAAGTGAGCAGGGTGGGTGTTGTTGGTTCATGGGTGTTTAACTAATGCTTCAGATGTCAACTGACTTTGCAGAGTAGAGACAGAGGAACCTAGAGTCAGGCTCAACACTCTGGCTAATTGAGTTTTACGTAGGTGCTCTCACCGTAAGCCATGGAACCTCTTCAGCTGGGAAGAGGAGGGGGTTAAAGACAAGAAAACACCCCTGTCTTTAATGTCTTCCAGGTGCTGCTGTGGCAACCGTTTTCAATCTGTGCAGATGAACAGTTAATCACATGTTTCTTAACCAGATCTTGCTATTTATTTTAAACACTCTTCAAGTGCTAAGAAGGATCAGGGAAAGAAACAAGACCTTGCCACTTGTCTTGTTTCCTGTGGGCTATTACAGTCTAGTCACAAGCAGTGTTGAGATGGAGTGTGTCCTCTGCTCTGCCATAGAGGGATGGATATGTATCAAGACCACTATGTGGAAAAGACTGTCCCCTGGATGGACAGATAGGATAGCCTGAGATAACAGCTAGCAAAGGCCTTGCAGGAGGGAATGTAATATTAAAGCGTGCAGAGAAGTGGCTAGGGCAGGGTAGTAGAAGATTCCAGTTCTGAATGGGCCTAATAGTGACTTTAAGAATTTTTAATTATCAGCTAAAACAAATGAGAATGAAATCTGTGACCCCTCTCCTTTGCCAACTCCTTTACCTACATCATGAGGTCCATTTTATTTACTTATGGTGTTTTTGTACAAATGTTGTCTCATGCACTTTAGAGACAACATCTTCTTTCACTAAGATGTCTTTAAAGGGAAAAAATATTATTGTCACTATTTACAGAAGACAGCAGAAGCCAAAAACTAAGTAATTTGATGAATGGAGTGCTGGGAGCCTTGTCTTCTGTCATATGTCTGTCCTACTCGCTAGCCTGCCACTCTGCTTTCACTATGTCTGCATTACCTTTTTGTTTTTGCTGTTCTCTGTTGAAATAACCTCTCCTCCTCTTTGCTGCTGAACTTCTGCTGCTCTATGAGAGCCCAGACTAAAATATGACCCACTCTCTGTGCCTGTAGACAGAGCCAGCTCTGTCTGCTTCTGTGTGCATAATCTGCCTTCCATCTCTGTCATACAGCCTGCATTTCACTGTGAGTTACTGCTGTCTGGTAATAGTGTCTAAGTAGCTCAGACAAGCAAGCCAAGTAAGTTTAGAATGTGGAGACAATACAAGTGCATCAGTCTGAAGGCTTGAGATGTCAATGGTTCAGCGCAGAATCTGTATCAACATTTGGGAGAGGCTGGAACCCAGAGCAGAGAGCTAGGACTTGCAGTGCTTATCCTATCATTGAGGCAAAGGTTGGCTCTGATTCTCAAAGGGTAAGCCATGCCTTCAACAGCATTTTTGGTATCCTTTGCAGACTAAGGGTATAACACCTGAGTTTGGGATGATTGGTGGTAGTCTGTATAAACTCCCTGTGACTGGTGTGGAATTCTGAGTAGCAAAATTGCAGAAGGACGGGCAAATTGAATGTATACTGGGGCCTGAAAGGACTACAGGCAAGATTTTAATTCTCTGAAGTCTCCCAAATCAGCTCAATATGAGCTGTATCTCGTCTCAATTCTCACAGAAGTACAGTAAAAGTCTGGGCCTATGTGGCTTCAGCAGCAAATTCTACCAACGGAGAACTCACAGCTGTTTGTAGCAAGCCTCCAGAAAATAGAAAGAGGAAGCATTCTCACATTTTTAAGGCCAGCACAGCTTGATAATTGTATTAGACAAGGACAATGTGAGAAGAAAAATTTGCTGCCAATATCACTCATGAAAACAGATTCCAAGATAAAGAGTGACATATTAACAAATTAAGTTCAACCAAAAATGAAAAGGTTAATGTCTCATAACTACATCAAATTCCTATCAGGAATGTAGGGATGGTTTCATATTTGATAACAAGAGAAAGATACTATGACTGCCTTAACAGGTGAAATCTTTGTTCAAATGTAATTTTTTTTAAAGTTAGCAATATTTATGAAGATCACTATTTCAAAAACATGCATTTATTTATTTATTTGGCTATGTATGTCTTTCTCTCTTTCTCTCCCTCTCCTTCCCCCTCTCTCTGTCTCTGTCTGTCTCTGTCTGTCTGTCTGTCTGTCTGTCTGTCTCTCTCTCTCTCTCTCTCTCTGTGTGTGTGCGTGTATGTGTGTGTCTGTGTATACATACACAGAGAACGATTTGCAGGGGTCAACTCTCTCCATCATGTGGGATCTAGGATTGAATTCAGGTCCTCAGGCTTGACAGCAAGAGCCTTTAACTTGAGCAATCTTGCTGTCCCCAATTTATGAATAGACAGGAACTTTCACAATCAGATAATGACACCTCAAAATTCTTTTGAGATTGGGGCAAGAAAAAGAAACCCATTATTATGACTACAGTCATGGATGGACTGACTAGGCTTTTATATTAAAGCTATAAATGAAAAGTGTATCAATTTTATATTTAAGCTATAAATGAAAGGTGTATCGATTAGAGATAAGCCAATAAATAATAACCAAAATTTAGAAGTCTTTCTAAAACAAGTGACTTACTGAATCAGTTTTGGTTGAAACACTTGTTTTGCAGTTTTACACAAATTATTATATTTTGTTTTTTGGTGTTTTAGACAAGCTCTCACTATGTATCCTTAGCTGGCGTGGTACTCATCATTCAGAACTTGCTGGACTAAACTCATGGAGCTCTGCCATTAGAGGCATGTCTCAGCATTCCAGGCATAAAATAGGGCACAGATTATAAGCAGGATTTTATAAAGAGTTTTAGGGAGATTTTGCTAATTTCTTCTGCTAATTTCTTCAACAAATAATTACATGACTGCTTCTCAGACACTGCTCTAGTTCCTGAAAACTCAGAAATGAAAAGAAAAAAAGAAGACATTTTCATTCTGGTTGGAGAAACTGACAATAAGCAAGCAATCAAGTAAGCATACCTCATAAGGACTCTGTTGTTTGGTGGCATTTTGGTCAATGATGGACTATATCGATCCATCAGTGTGGGTACCATGAAATATAGAACCTCATGACGTCATAGCCATTTTGGTTTGTATAAACAAATGATGTGATGATCACACAATGGTAATCATACCTAGCAAAGTATTTCTAAGGAAATGTCTTGATTGATAAGCAGTACATGACTGTCATTTCAAGAGATAATTGGGAGAATGGGGCAGGAGAGTGTCCAGAGGGAAAGGTGACTTCAGAAGCTAGATTGGAAATCCTTTTTGTAGAGGTGAATGGTAGTGGTTGCATCCTGAGGAATACATGTTATATACCAAGACCATAGCCCTTTACTTTATTTCACTAATTGACCTACTTCTTTGAAAATAGTGGGACCAGCCCTCAATAACAAAGCACTTCATAAAGGAGGCTTTTATATCTAGAGATCATATGTAGAGAGTCTTTTATTAAAAAAGAATCATTTTAATAATCTGCAAGTTATTGGGCAACTACAAACCGTATGATCATCTTTTGATGCTCTCTTATCTCCCATGTATCATTGTTCTCTTATCCCACCAAAGTCATGTGAGTTTTTGGAAAGGGTAAATTAGTTTGTGCCTACTTTACTCTCAAAGAATTCTAGAGGAAAAACAACTTGCCCGTTCAGTGTCTGATGCAAATCTGGACTCCTTTCCTACTAGAGTTGTATTTAAACTCTGGAGTTTCCATCCTCTGTGGTCAGGACATGCTTAATTTCCTTGTGTTCTGGCTGGCAAGTACTCCTGTCACATTTTATAGCAATGTTCAGCTTAGGAAGAAGCAATTTTGATGACAGGTGTTCAGCAGTAAGGACTTAAAGGAAGCACATCCTTGATTGGGGGAGACTCTGAAAGCACACCCCCATTACCACCACTAAGGTCCTCTCTTTTCTGAGTCCTGCTATGTTTTCTAAAGCCACAAAACAAACGAATCTGAAAACATGAAAGGCAAAAAACAAACTTCAGCCCAGGGAGAAATGAAGCTGACTGACACTAATTGAGAATCCCTAACCTGTGTTGGGAATTTACCAATATGATGCAAACACAGTGTTCCTTGTTGTACTGGTGAGGAAACCAGCCCCAAGAGGCTAAGACTTAGGAATACAAATACAGCCCCTCCCTAGAGAACAACAGGGGTAGGTTTCCACCTGCTATGGAAATGCCAGAGGTTCTATCTATCACAGCCCCTTCTTGAGAGTCAGCACTTACTTTCAGAGAAGAACTCCTCATATTCTGTATTTCTTAGGAAAGGGGGATATACCTTTCGTTCAAGGTGAAGGATGCCCTTGATGAATGCTAGCCATTGGAGCACCTGATCCAGCCCCACAGCTGATATGAGTCTGTGCTATGGCTTCTGACATTTAGATTGCTCTTCCTATAGAAAATCCCAAGCTGAGAAGCAAGAAGGCATATTCAGTCACTGTAAAGAGAGGTAACAATGAAAAATGGAGTTTCTTAGCTGCTGAATGTAAACACTCTCCTTTGGGTCTAACACAAACATACCACTGATACAAAAGCCTTTCATTTGATAAAATTTTTGATCTAGGACATTCATAAATACCTTACAAATTAACCTGCCTCCTGACCCCTATCTTTCAAAACAACAAATGCATGACTACTAAAAAAAAAAAAAAAAAAAAAAAAAAAAAACTAGCCCTATTTGTTGCCAGCTGACAGCTCAGCATTCCTGCCTATCCATTCCTGGGCACCTGCAAATCCTGCCACCTGTCTGGTCCTCAGACCTGAGCTGGCCTATGGAACACTGCTGTGTCAGCCTTTAATGGATACCACTGATCTCAGCTAGAGATGCACTTACAGGCTTTCAGGATGAGGTGCTTGTGTATTTTCTTTATAGAAAGAAAAGTGATCATAAAAATTTCTTCTTAAGGCAGAAAAGTGACCCCAGCCCCCCAACTGGGTCATTACAGATGATGTGGTTGAAATTCCATTTAAAAGTATCACATGGCTGGTTGAAGCCAGGGTATGCTTTGGCAGAGTAGGCATCCCAGAACCTTTTCTAGTTAGATTTTCAGTTTTGTAGGACATATGGTCACTGTGGAAACTGTTCAAATCTGCTATATGTTGCAAGGAATAAAGCATAGATATGTAAATTACTGGGTGTGGCTAAGTTCCAATAAAACTTTACTTACAAAACCAGATAGATGGTGTGCCATTTTTGGATTACTGCCTACAGCTTTCCAGTGCCTGGTAGGGAATAATTACTTCTGAACACATGCAATCCAGAGCAAACACATGAGTATTGCCTTGGCAACTATTAGAAATGTTAATAATCAGACCTTGAAAATTATCAGAATCTTCTGACAAGATTGCTGAAGCAGAATTCTGGGCCCTAATCTAGCATTTCTGATTTGAGACCTATAGGTCTAGGTTGGAGCTTAGGATTTTGTCTTTCTCACAGACTTCCAGATTGTTGAACACCGCAGACTCAGGGACACACTTTGGAAATTGTAGCTGTAAATAACTCTCTTCCCATATGTGGGATTCAGGGAGGGGCCTTGTGGTCCAAAGAGCAGAAAGCAAGGGCTGGAGGAACAGGGATAGAGGGACAGTCCTGCTTGTGTCTCTAATTGGCTCATTGTTGGGGCAAGGGTGGGACAGTCCAGGAAGCAAAAGGAGCAAGGTTGTGGCCTGGTGAGGAGCTGGTGTGCACAGGAAGCTCTGCATGGAGGGAGCCTTCCAGAGGGCACTGTCCCCATGCTCTGTGGCTGCATTTGGCCAAGATGAGGACATTTGCTGGCATTCGGGCAAAGGAAAGGTAAGGGGCAAGTTTGAACCCCAAACAGGGCAAATCTACAAGAATAGGAATGCATGCCCTTAGAGGCTGCCACACATCTGGGCCTTTTCTGTGAGGCCCCGCTATAGTGTTAAATCATGTCTCTCAGATTTAACTTACTCCATGCATAGTTATGGAACTGCCAGCTTCAGTGAAATGGACAAGGAAGCTACTAGAACTTTTCCAGCAGACAAGCCTGGCCTTTCTCACCTGCAGATGCTTCCAACTCCCTGGGGATAGGGAAGTTGAAATTTTTTAGTTATTAAATACCCCAATATGAAAAGACAGACTTGTCAAAGCCATGGGTTGACGTGTGAACAGCATGGAAGCCTTTCACCCCTGTGTGCCAGCCATGGGACTTGTCAGCAGCTGGTATTTGGAGGGTGAGGGTGAGGGTGGGGGGAGGGTGCAGGGGTGGTCTTTTTGAACAATGAATGAGCTGCCAGAGGATATGCAGCAGTTGGTGTGTACTCTAGGGTTTCCTATGGGGAAGAGTGGGAATGGGCATAATTACTTCCATGATACTTGCTCAAATAGCATTCCAAATTTCCCCTTGATTCATCTTTCCTTACCACATGCAATCTCTACATGTCTTGCAACACAGAGTTACAGCCTTCTAAAGGGTCATGTGAGAATTTCCAAGGAAGCAAACTGGAGAGATGCATGGCTTTAGAACATTATTAGTTCCAAAGTTGCAGAGGGTTGGGATGCATGGTTGTGGAACATTATTAATGTGTCTAAGATGGTACTCTGAGACGCAGGGAGAGCCTAGTAATTATGCCCTTTGCCCTCACTATGGGGTTCTTAGCCCTTTCCTAGCATTGAACCTTCCTCGTCACCCAGGAACTTAGAATCCAATTCTACTCTGTTCCTCTTAAAGACTGAGCTAGCTGGGAGGTGGTGGTGCATGCCTTTGATCCCAGCACTCTGGAGGCAGAAATGGGAAGATCTTTGTGAGTTTAAGGCCAACCTGGTCTAAAGAGCTAGTCCTAGAATAAGAAAAAAATGAAACAAAAAGAATGTGCTCAAGTCTTATATATTAAATTGGAAACAATTTATTATAAAGAAGAACTAAATCCAGATTGAAGGCTTCACTTTCTTGCTCTTTTTTTTTTTTCCTGATTTGATTGTGTTCCAATATTGGCCTTGGGATGCTTCAGTTCCCACCCACACTCCTTCTTTTCAGAATACTAGGACCTCAGCCTCATGTCAATCATCTTGGCCACATCTGTCTTGTTCAGCCAACACATAGAACTATTAAGTTTTCAGGAAAAGAGTTTGTAGTTCCAATGAGTCTGTTCTGTAGTTTACCAGAACTCTTACAAAGTAAAACTTAAGTTCAAATTCTCCAAGGTCAACAACAAACAAGACTTGACACACAAGGGAAGTTGGAATTCTATTCACAAGTGCTCATCTTTCATTCACTCCAAGATGGGAATGGCTGCCATCACCAAGTAAGAGAGTCCAAGAGGGTCTGGTCTCAGTCTGGGAAAGATGGTATATTTGCTGACAAGTGAGGTGACTTCACCCAGTGACTTATGTCTAATGGATAAATTAGATCTAATTTCAGATAGAATGGGTCAACCATTTGGATTACCCATTGTTTGAAAGCAGTAAGTCCAGGGGTAATTTTTCTAAGGGGCCTAAAGAATTGATTCACTGTTTTAGAAACCAAAAACTACATTGAAAACATGAAAATTAAATTTGTAAAATAAAACACACAAAATTAAAACTGCTCATCTAAATTTGCAGACATATTGGATTAGTCACAGAGGAATCACTGGTTATGAGAATGAAAAACTGAAGGATTCTAACTTCCTGAATAGTTTTAAAAGTACACTTTGCTACATTTGTTATAATTTGTAATTTTCTGGTCTTATCTAAAGTCTCCATGTTGCATCACTCTATACAATTTCTTTCATTATCATTTGTTTTCATCTTTATTTTCCCCACGTGAGGTGCTGCATCTGACTTTTCAGTGAATTTTGAATCGGGAATTTTTAGAGAGCTGAATGGGGATTGTAGAGCAGTCAGTGATGTACAGTGGGTTGTTAGAGTAGACAAAGTCACAAGCAGCACTTTTTACCATCACATCTACGTCTGGGCTTCCTCAAGCCACACAGCTCAAAATCAGTGCTTGCCTCAAAGCCCAAGGTGTAGAAGCTTACTAAGAGAAGGCTGCTGACAAGGAGAAGAAAAGCAAGCTGCTTTAGGTATTCCTGATTTTTCTTTGTTGTTGTTTGTTTGTTTGTTTTTCTTCCCCCTGAGGTGAGGAAACCTGTGGAAATAAGGCCACATCCCTTTTAGGGGGTGGGGTGGGTGGGGGGTGGGGGGTGGGGGGAACCTACTCCCTCAAGTGCCAAGCTCTCCTGCCAGGAAGACAAGTCCTGCTTGGGGAAAGGGCTGCTGTCAGAGATGTTTTCTTAGGACTCAATTTTAATCTAAATAAAGGAAGAGAAAGAATTTCTGGCGCTGTGGTTCCTGTGCCAAAGCAAATAGGTAAAACAAGAAACCTGACATTTCTCACTCTGTATTCCTGGCACTCAGGGCCCTGCCTCCAGATTTACCCTCACCCTCCCTTCCCTCCCTTCCCTCCTTCCCCTCCCTCCCTTCCCTTCCACTGATTTTGTTGGACACCTCATTCTTTCATTTCCTCCCCAAACTATCTTATAGCTTTTAAAATCTCTTGTGTTCTATTTTTTCTTTGTGCATGGCTCTAAGAACACTTTTGCCCTGCTACCTAGAACATTATAAGACCCAAGCAATGGCAGAGCGTGGTGAATCTGAAGTTCCTCTCTTTGTCAGTAGGCTGCAGAGGGAGAAGAATCAGGCAGGGAGCTCAACCCAAAGATGTTTTCTTATTAGCTACCTTGTATGAGCTGGGACAAAGCAAATTCAGGCTTTCTACCATTTTCCCTAAAAGGTTCCATTATGTTCTTCATTATCCACCTTCAGCTAAAGGTCGGGACAAAAAGTGTCTACCCTGACAACCTTTAAAGGAGACTATCCCCATAGGACACAGAGCCATCTCTAACATGTAATGTTTCCTGAAGCAATTCTGCTCTGTGACTTGTCTACCCTAAAAACAAACCACCCAAGTATTAAACATCCTTCAAAAGACATCTTGTCTAGTTGTCAGAACAGGAAAATTCAAAGCCACCCGGGGGTGACAGACTGTGGCTTTGCTGCCAGTGCCTGAAAACCTGGATGCCTTCAAGTGGCAGAGCCGGTAGTCTCAAAACCAGCTCAGGGGCGGCCCAACTCTGCTGGAACCCCCATCTCTGTGGATGCCTATCCAGCTGGCAACAGAATGGAGCTGAGAATAGACTTTTTTTTTCTTTTTGGATAGCATGTTGAAGTCTGTAAACCACTTTCTGCAGAACAGAAGCTGTTGGGGGCTTATTTGTTCTGAATTGAGCCAGAACACACAGGAAGAGCTGGAATCTAACTTTGCCAAGGACACATCAGGATGGGCTGTGGGGAGTTTAGATTTACAGTGACATTGCTGGAAAGAAGTAAGGGGGCTTGCAGGGTGACTGTCCAAATTTTCCCAAGGCTGAGGATCTTACCAGAATGTGGGATGGTCAGTGCCAAATTGCAATAGTTTGAGGCCAGGTAGAATGGCTATGCATCGTTGGAGTAGATTGACATAGAACTAAGTTAAGGTGCTGAACAGCTCTGGCTTCATACAGAAGTGAAGTTTTCTATAAAAATTGAAGTGCAGAAGAACATGGAAAAGGTACAAATATATGTATTCCAGCTACCTTTAGTGAGGTAAGCCTTGGAAAGTTCTGGGTGTTCACTCCCTGCCTATGGCTGCTCTCCGTGTGAGTGCTTCTGCACTCAGAGCTCAGCCAAGCACACCATGGAAAGGTCCCAGAAGTTATCACATACTGAGTGAGTCTTCACATTTTATCACTGGTAGCTATCTGTCTACCCACAGAAACAAAGTCAGGTCATACTTGGGAGGCACCTGAAAGAACATCTAGGAGTCCGAAGGTATCTGTCTTGTGCTGATCCAGATATGTACAAATCCCCATAATATAGATATCTGCCTGTCTATGCTAGGTGCTGCTCCCTGAAACATTCTCCAACATCAGGACCTTAGAACCACTAAGGGTTTTGTTTGTTTGCCCATTTTCACTCAGGCTTCAAGTCCACCACAAGCAGGAAGCTCTGCACAACTTGGCCATTCAGGGAATCCTGGATATGGATAGCCACAGGCCTTGAGTGGAAAGTGGAAAGGCAACTTTGGGCAATCTATTTAATACAGCTATTTAGTGCCCAAACCAAAAGTTCATGAAGGCCTCATCTTACAAATCAGTGGCCAGAACCATTTGTAGGGCCACATCAAGCATAAACGGCCACAAAGTTCAGGCAGTTATACTGTTACCAAGGATCAGAAGAGGCAAGAACTAAATTGGTGAAGAGCATTAACCAGATCCACAAAATACCTAGAAAATCCAGGTTAAAGTGAAACCCAACAAGCACAAAAGACACAGAAATAAAACTCAGGCTGAGGACTTGACTAGCATAGTGGAGGCTGGAAATTCCATCCCCATCCTCCACTGGGATAAGATTCAAAATGGCTATAGGTCTTTTCTATTCATCCCAGGCACGTTCAACCTGGCTGAGCCGCATTCAGATACCCCTCCATATTAGTCACGTTTTTATTGTTGTGACAGAACACCTTGATCATGGCAACTTATGAGAGAAAGTGTTTAATTTAGGCCCTTGGTTCCAGAGGGTTAGTGTCCATGAGAGTGGAGGGAAATATGGCAGCGGGAATAGCTGAGAGCTCACATCTTGATCCATGGAGTAGGCTGAGAAAGGGCACACTGTCAATGGCGGAAGCCTTTTGGAACCCCAAATCCCACCCTTAGTGACATGTCTACAAGTTTTAAGGCCACCTTTTCTAATCCTTCTAAAACAGTTCCACCAACTGGAGATGCAAACATATGAGCCACTGGGGGCCATTCTCCTTCAAGGCACCCCATCTAGGTTAAGGTGGTGGATCTATAATGAGACATTGAAGAACTGAACAAGGCTGGTGGCCAGTACTTCATCTTGGAACCTCATCACAGGTCAAATGGATGGATGGACTTGAACAGCTTTACTCAGGGTTCAGGATCTTCAGCAAGCAGGAAGGAAACAGTGATGGGTTAGTTAGACCAACTACCTGTTTCCTGCTATCTGAAACCTCTCTGTATTCCTAACTGGATTTTTTTTTCTCATTGAGTTCTCTAGTCAAAGCAGATCTTTAGCCTCCCAGCTTTCTAAGTGCAAATGTTCTTGAAGAGCCTGTAAGGAAACCTGTGCTGAAGAGCTCACTTGGGAAACCTAGTAAGAACCCCAGATTGTGAAAAACACTGGCACAGCTTTGGGGGCTTGCACAATGTTCTTAGGACTTGAGCCC
This sequence comes from Phodopus roborovskii, assembly GCF_943737965.1. Lineage (NCBI taxonomy): Eukaryota > Metazoa > Chordata > Mammalia > Rodentia > Cricetidae > Phodopus > Phodopus roborovskii. The sequence goes on along the minus strand of NW_026126540.1, from coordinate 813,266 downwards.
ACCCCACCACCTTCATCACTTTGCTTTGGCTCACTTTTCGATACTGCTATAGTCCTCTCAGTTTTGGTCACTGATCCCCATGTACTTTGGTGGTTCTAATTTTGTCTTATCATTAAAACAGAACAAAACAAAAAAAAAAAAAAAAAAAAAAAAAAAAAAAAAAACATTCTCCTCCCTTGGCTGAAATTTCTTTTTTTTAAATTACAATTTTTATTTATTTTACATACTAACCACAGTGTTTCCTTTCTCCCCCTCCTCCTTTTCCCTCCCTTCACCTCTTTTCCTCTCACCCCATCCTACTTCTCTCTCTCTCTCTCCTCTCTCTCTCTCTCTCTCTCTCTGGGTCCTGGTAGATTAGGAAGAGATTCTTACAGTCTCCTCATGCATCCTCCACTAACTCTTATTCTGGGATCCTGGAAGTGGCTTAGTTTACAGAGTCAGACAGGAGGAACTCTACTGCTGAGCCCTGGAACATTAGGGCTGTAAAGAAGTGAGTCTGTGACATTTGTATTACTTCTGTTTTACAGATCTGTTTTACAACTGGTTGGAAGAATCTTCAAATAATCAGCTCTGATGTGCTTCTGTTTCTGAAATGTATTCTGGAGGTGCAGCTGTCAGCATGTCCAAGAGCCTAGTTATTACTCACATTTCCAGTGCAAGTCCAGGGCTTCCAGAATCTTTTAGAGAACATCCATGGAGACTTTTCATGAATACCCACAGTGACAGAACTTTCTACGAGGTGCTACTATGACCAGCCATTCCTTCTGAGAAAGACTTGAAGTAAATCATAAAAACAGGAAGACACTGAGAATAGACCAGCCTTCCTCAGCACCTTCCAAAGGCTTAGTTTACTCTTCTGGTAATTTCACTGCCATTTATTTTCTTATCTTAAAACCATGGAATGCCAGTTTCCCCTGATTGACATAACTTACATTTTTCATGCTACTACTCTCTGCAGGTACTTCCCCCTGTATGGGGCTTTTGCCATCTCACAAAAAGCATTTCTTTCTTTTCTCTTTTTGGTGTAATCTACCTGGCCAGTCTTCCTTCTTCTTCATTTCTGAGAGAGTAAAAAAAAAAAAAAATGGCAACAGGGGAAGAAGGTCTATGGTGTAGTAGGGTGCTGGAGAAGTTGCTCAGCCTGGCCTCCCACATAAAACAGGCTACCAGCCTGGATTACCTCAATGGTCTGTTATCCAGAGTATTCTTTGCTTCTAGTCACAAGTGTCAGTGGACAACCATTTTTTTTTGTTGTTGTTGTTTATTTGGTTTTCTGATCCAGCATCCTTCCCCACATTTCAGTCACTAGCAAATCATTTCTTTGTTTGTTGTTTTGCTTCAAGACTATGATTAGCACTAAGGGACAGAGCTGGGCTGGGCAAGGAACCTCCTCTGTCTCACTGAGCCTGAAGTCCACACCAGTCTGTACTTTGATGAGAGATGTCATTCTGTAAACACATTTCTCTTATTGGTTAATGAATAAAGCACTGTTGGCATATAGGAAAGCAAGATAGACTAGGAGACAAGGAAGATTCTGGGAGATGTAGCAGAGAGGAGTCAAGATGTAGGAAATGAGAGAAGTAAGAGGTCCAGACCCTCTTTCTCCGGTAATATAAGACCACGTGGAAACATTTAGATCGATGGCAATGAGTTAATATTTAAGACAGAGCTAGCCAATAAGAAGCTCTAGTCATTGGCCAACAGCTTTATAACTCAGTCTTTCTGTGTTATTTTGGTACTGATGTGTCCCTGGGACCAGTGTTGGCAGGAAACTACGTGTAACAATTAAAAAAAAAAAAAAAAAAAAAGAAAAGAAAAAAAAAAAAAAAAAAGACATAGAGTAAAAAAAAAAAAAAGCCACATAAAAATGGGAAATACACATAAAGTCTAGATACTGTGTAGTATAATGCTTTCTTTAAATTGCTTGTTTGCTGAGGAAAGAGCTACAGCTGCTGAAATACATTTGATTATCAATGATACTAAATTAAGCCAACATATATATTTTAAAAATACTTTGACTTTAAAATTTAAGTCTAAGGACAGGTTACTGAGGAAAAGAATTTCTACTTTTGTGTCCACAGAAAATGAAAAGCTGTGGGTTCCTTCCTAACTAACATGGTTTGACCAAGCAAGAACACCTGAAACACAACATTCAAACAGCTGGACAAGGCAGCCTTGCAGACTCCAGCCCAGATTTCTTCATTTTCTTAGGATTCCCATGGTATTACAGTACTGTCCCCAATCAGCTGGAAGCAGTTTGGAAAGAAGGATGTCCAAATTCCCAAATATTGTCTATAAATGTTTGTTTTCATTTAAATAGGTTGGTTATAAATGGTTAATGATCACAAGCAATCTCTTTTTAAAGATAAAAAGGGGATTATGGTATAGAAATGAATAATTTGTTTTGGAATGGGTTTTCATTTATTGATACAAATTTAAGGTCAATTTTATGATATGTATATTTCTCCTCTTGTTTAAGTATTGTGTTTATATAGCTCATTTAAAATGTATAATTAAGTACAAATTATAGTTAGCTAATAATAAATAAAACTTAAGTTTGTTAAGTTTTTATAGATATATAGCGATATATTTCAAATGGATAAGCAAACCTTTCAGAGACCTACAGAATATGGCATTTAAAATGGTTTAGGGAGTTTTGTTTTTCATTTATTGTTTGTTTGTTTGTTTCTTGAGACAGGGTTTCTCTGTATTGCTTTGGATTCTGACCTGGAACTCACTCTGTAGACCAGGCTGGCCTTGAACTCTCAGAGATCCACCCGCCTCTGCCTCCCCAGTGGTGGGATTAAAGGTATGTGCCACCAATGCCTGGCTTGGTTTAGGGTTTTTCTTGATCATAAGACATAACTGCTCCTGGCAATACCACTTGAGTCACAAGAGAAGATGGTCATCAAAGAAACTCGTTATGGAGTTTGCTTCCAATATGGCAAGACTAGACATTTGGGTAAGATACTGCTCTTGTCTAGACTGGCTAACTATATGCTTAATAAAGTAGATGTGCAGGACCCACAGGGAAGTGACTGCTGAAACAAGATAGACTGTGCTGCAGGGTTCCTGCTTCATGGAAGAGTCTGCTAGATATTCTACAGGACACAGAGAAAAGTGACTGACAAACTGCCAATACAGGCAGACAGTTTAAAGTTTCCTGCTTTGCTGAGGAATCTGCTAGACACACTATGGCCTATAGAGTGAAGATGGAACATTACAGAAGAATTTCAGGTGACTGACCAGACAGTGAGTTCTCTCTGTCATTTCTAGAGTTTATATTCTATCCTTCTGTGATCTTTGATGGAGTTGAAGACAGATAGTTATGGTTATAGTTTTCCTTAGTTAGGATTAAAGATAAGTTACCTATAAGACTTTAGACTCACAAAGATAGGATAGATAATGGAATATTTTCTTTAAATCTTGCTAGTGTTACTGGACTAAATATTGTCAACTATAGTTCTTATTTGATAACTGCTTTGTTATATATTTTACTATGTTAAAGTTAAAGCTCTTCTTTTTATTTTAGCAGAAAAGAGGAGATGATGGGAAATGTCATTCTGTAAATATGTTTCTCTTATTGGTTAATGAATAAAGCCCTGTTGGCCAATAGGAAAACAAGATAGGTGGGACTAGGAGACAAGGGAGATTCTGGGAGATGTAGTAGAGAGTAGTCAAGATGTAGGATGTGAGAGAAGAGGTCCAGACAGACCCTTTCTCCATTAAGATAAGGCCACATGGAAACACTTAGAGATAGAAATGGATTATTAGCTAAGGCAGAGCTAGGCAATAAGAAGCTGTAGCCGTTGGTCAACTCTATTATAACTAATAGAGTCTCTGTGTGTTATTTGGGGCTGATATGGCTGGTTGTGGGACCAGGCTGGCAGGAAAGTGCTCCTAACACTTAGGCCTTTCTATGGTGGTGAGGGCAAAGGCAGGTGGGAATCTGCCCATTTAGCCATAGGTTGCTATTTGTACTGCAGTTTGCACCATTTGCACAGGGCTTTGGGAATGGCACTAGAGAGTGCAGAGAGTGCTGTCTGAACCTTCTCAACAACATTGACAGTTAAACATTTGCTTCATGTAAACTTCCAGGAATAAATGAAACATTCCAAGCAAACAAAAGGTTTTGGCTTAATTGAAGTAGTAATTATCTTGTAAGTTTGTGGCAAATGAGTAAGGAGATGCCATAAAGCCAGTCCCTGATCATCTCCACCCCGCTATTTCTCACAGCATAGTGTTATAGCAGAGGGACAAAACCAGAGCTTAGGGAGCTTCTCAGAGACACATTGCCCTCCCTGTTCTTCCTGAGACATGGAGACCCAAGAAGTATGCTTCCCAAGATCACCCAGATGGCAGGCCGGAGGTGCCAATCAAAGACCCACTTGATGTTAACAACTCTGTAGATACTTGTATTACCCCCATAATTTGGAAGACGAAACTGAGATATAAAAAAGTGATCAGCCCACTGAAGGCAGCTAGCTGTTTGGCTTCTCTTCTGAATATTCCATGAGCCAGCATGTCTATACACAGGACAGACAGTCAAGAAGCTGGTCTCCTGTCTATCCTGTACTAAGACCAATAATACTTCCTTTTCTCTGAGCACTGTTCCCAGAAAGCCCTCTGGTTCAAATATAGTGACCATAAAGGACCTCAGATTTAGCCAGCTGGCATTCTTTCACTGAGGCCAGGCACACTGTCCCAGAGAGAAAAGGAGGATGAAAACAAGTGTTGTCACACTGCCTGTCTCCATCGCTTACCTTAAAATGAGAATGTGTGCCTGAGTGAGCCACAACATTACTTGTGTTGTTCTGAGACTAACACAACTATTTTCTACTTAATGTTAAAAGGGTGAACTTTAAGGGTTTAATGGAGGATGGGTGGAGGGATGAGGGGAGAAGAAGATGGGAAGGTAGAGTTAGACAAAAATAAGGATGTAGGAAATGCTTACTGAAACTGACCACACTGTAAGTCAATTTAAAAACTCAATTTAAAAAAAAAAAGTTGGAATGGAGGCATTCTGCTTGGGTGCTCCTTCCAGAAGCCAAAGTTATTGGACAAAAATCCTGATAGTGGGTGTGGGATACTTTAGGAGTTTTTGGTCAGGGAGGCCCTGAACATTACAGACTACTGTCAATGTCCTTGTTTGCAAGAAGTAGATGGTAAGACCCTACTGCTAAAGACTCCATACTTTGGGTATGCATGAAACATCATACTGGGTTGGAACTGAAATATCCTCCTTGCTCTCATGGGTACTAAGCAACTGGCTGTAGAAGAACATCAAAGAGTTCTTCCTAGTAGTAGACCCCATGAGCTGCCATTAAGACCTGCCTGGTAAGATGTGTCCACTGGTTCAATAGTGGTATGATTGTCAGAGCACTAACCAACTGTTTCCTTATTGGAAACAAGGTCTGTTCTGCAGAAGGAAATCCATGCCTGTTATTGCAAACTTGGTTAAGAAATGGCGTGTGTCTGGGAGGTCACAGACCCTAACAGAAAACCAATTACTGTTGTTTTGTTATGGTGTCAAACTCCCTTCTAAAGTATGTTCATAGCCATGGATTAATGCAGTTCTAGCCTTCATCACAGAAGCCCCGTTTTGCAGTGTGTGGCAGTTAATACAGAGAATCACAATTGGTCAAAGGATGGAGAATAAGTGTCTGTGCTGTGTTCAGCCATAAATTTTTATATCACACACTTCCAAGGTTCAAGACTAAGCAGACATCTATGTCCCTTTCTACCAGGATAATCTATAAGGGGCATAGTGGGAAACTTAAGAGCCAGAGACTGGGAGGAGTGCTGCCAGACAGTGTTTCTTGGACATGGCATGGACATTGTATTCACAGCTCACTGACACTATGGTTACCCACACATGATCAAACCTGTCAGAGTTTTATCATACACAGGGTAGAAGTTCATGAGGCCCATACCTGACTAAGAGACTATGGGCTGTTCATGGTTGTCCAGAATGGGCTGTCATGAGATCCTCATCTGGCCTTACAAGGAGTCCTTTTCTACATGAACTTTCCTGGTTTTGATGACAAGGGGTTCAGCCGGGCCTACAAACACTGGGCATCTCTGCCAAGGAACACCTGTCTGTCCCTGATGAGATGAAGAGATCCTATTTCCCTTCAATGGCAGGTACCAGCCCTGCCACTAATCTGTGGGCTAGGGTGTGCTTGCATTTTTTCCTCAGACTGCCAGAACACCAATATGGATCCCAATAAGAGATATATATATGCATCTGACCTTGGATCATCCTGCTTCCACCAAGGAGGGAATGGCTCAGGATGGGTAGCACACATATTCTCCTTCTTGCTCTCATTGTCCCCTCCCCTCCCAAACAAATTGATTTATTAAGGGCAGAGGTTATGGCCTTTGATTCTTCATTTTTTAAAAACTAGTTTGGCATAATATAAAAAGACTACTTGATACCCCCTATATTCTCACATATGCATTAAATGGCAGGGTGGTATTCTTAATCCTTAATCTCTTTAAATTTCTCTTGCAGCACATTTGACAGTAGCAGGCAACAAATGAGGTGGCTCTTCAGGTGTTAATAGCTCTTAGGCATCCCTCTTGAAGTCATCCACACAAGGTTATGCATGTCTGGTTATCTGAAACTGAAAAGGCTACCACCAAGCCCCCCACCACCCTGCTTGTTTGTCTGGGTCAACAGCCTTGGTCAATAAGCAAAGAACTCTGGTGCCTGTTGATGTCCACATAATAAATAAAAACAGGTGGATATGTAGGAAGTTAAGGCCTACTAGGCCTAGACAAACCAAACTGGAGTCTGCCTGGCACTGTCAGAGGTCTTGATTGTGCCTAGCCAATGAAGGGCAACCATGCAATGTCAATGGATAGAAATGTCTGGGTGCTGGGAGGGTATATTGTTGTTTCCTTTTCACCTGACTTCTGGTGTCTGTACTGTTGACTTCACACTTTCTCACCCTTCCCCTGAGAGAGCCTTTAGGACCCAGCGACACCCACCCATACTCATCTATAAGTAAACAGTGAAGGGGGAAATGACATTAAAGGAGGAAGGGGCTTCTTGAGAAGAAGGGTTTCTGCAGGAAAGAGGTGAATAAGAGAGGGTAGTGGACAGCCAGGATTTCTGCATCTTTTTAGAATCCCCCCATAACAGCGCCCCTTACCAGAAGGAAGTAGTTTGGAAAGAATGACACCCAAATTCCCAAATATTGACTATAAATGTTTGTTTTCATTTAAATGGACTTGGTTATATAAAATAAATAAATAAATAAATAAGAGAGGGTAGTGGGTGTGTATGTGACAATGACTAAAAATTCAATGTATACATGTATAAAATTGTTGAAGAGGGAAAATGATAGATTTATAGGTTATAAACATTTTAAGTACACTTAAGGTTCTAAATTACACTTAATACTCCCTTTGCATTTCGTCACCATCTTTTCCTGAAATGTTGAATTCTCTTTGAGACTTAGGGACCTTGATTCTCACTTGCCAAAAGCCTCTCCAGATTTCTCTTTCTCAGGAAAAATGGGATTAAGATCCCAGTTAAGGACCAGTTGCACCAAGGTGATTAAATCTGACTAGATTCCATGTGGCCTGTCACTCAGGAAATTTCTGAGGCTTGGGTGGCTTTCGTCTCCCACCCAGCTGTAATTGTTTTTCAGTGGATAACAATTGCTCTGTGGATTTTCTGCCGGGATGGAATAATGAAAGGAGACAGTTTCAGCTTCCCAGGTGACTGACTCTTGAGTCTGGCTCAGAAAGCTCTGGCTTGTCTGTGCTTTCCAAGTCAGGAGTCTTCTAACTGGACAGCTGGTAACCCATGTGATTAGCCAAGTAAGTCTTTTCTTCACACGTTACACAAGCACTCATTGTAAGCCTTGTGCAGATGCACACACCCCCACCCCCCACCCCCAGTAGCCAGTGTTCTAAGAGGTAGGACCTGAGAGGACTGCAATACAGGAGTCACCAGGCCCTCATTTCAGATCTTTGTGGCAGCCACAGGCTCTCCTGGCTCTCCTTTACCATTCTCTACCACAGGCTCAAGTGGTCTCCAATAGCCAAAAGGGACACCCACACTGACACAGAGTCTCTCAGCACAGCATTGTTGGGGAGCTCCTTAGAAAGGCAAATTCTCAAGGCCCCACCCTGGACCAAGATCTAGGGGGTGGGGCATCATCTTTCTGTCACATCTTGTCCAAGCCAGAGTGTAACACAGGCAGATTTGAGAACCACCTTTTGAAAGTAAAGCTGGAGAGCTGCCCTGTCAGGTGGAGAATAGTCTCCTTTTGCAGCTGAATTCCTCATTCATGCACAAAGAACTTGAGATATGTTCCCAAAGACACCCTTGTCTTTCACTGCTCAATGTATTCCTCTCTCAGAGCTTTCCTTGGTCCCATTAGCAATTCCTTTGTTCTCTGAATTACTATGTGCTATCGATCAGCATGCCACATTCATTTCCCTCTTTCCCATCAGAGCAGATAGTGAATAACTGTTAAGTCTCTGATTGGCCCAAGGACAATGAGAACTTCCAGGCCAGAGGTGATGCAATTTGTTTTTCAACCCCACATCTGGCTTGAAGCAGATGTTCACAGAATTTTCTTTTATTAAATATAAAAATGAACCAACCCCAAGGTTCATAAACATTGTGATGCAATAAAATAGACTTGGAATTGACTTTAATGACTTTACTGTCCTCCAAGAAGTGAAAATATATGGATTCACCATGCCAGTTTCATCACCTTCTTTCTCTCCTCTCTCTCTCTCTCTCTCCCTCTCTCTCTCTCTCTCTCTCTCTCTCTCTCTCTCTCTCTCGCTCACACACACACACACACACACACACACACACACACACACACACACAGTGAGGAAAACTGGAACAGACTCTGCTTTTACTGAATTTATTGAATGCAGGGTTAGAACTATTGTAATTCATTTCAAAACCATTGACTCTATTGACTATTATGTGCAAAATACTGTGAAAGCTGAGGGGCAGATTTAATTGACTTTCACTAAAATTTATTTACATTGTTAACAAATTCAAGCTCCAAACCTTCTGTGTGTGTGTGTGTGTGTGTGTGTGTGTGTGTGTGTGTGTATGTGTTTGCATGTATGGTATGTGTATGTGTGGTATGTATGCATGTGTATGTATGTGCTATGTATGTGTGTTTGTGGTGTGTATGTGGTACGCATTGCATATGTGTGTGTTTGTGGTGTATGGTATGTTTGTGTGTGTATATGTGTATGTGTGTGTGCCCCAGTGTTCTTCCTTTAAGATTGCTTTTCTGTAATTTCTCAAAGTGTGGTGAAGATCCTGGGGTGACCAGGTGATTTCTTCTGAACAGAAATGTGTGGAAGATCAGGATTTGAAGATAGGACGATCTCAAGGGAAGAAATGATGTCCTGACCCGCTTGAGTATTTCAGTAGGAAAATAGCAAGGAGGATTGGGGCTTGAGGAAATAGCCAAAACACTGAAGCTATACTTTATGATTTCACAAGGTCCCTGGTCTAGCCTCTGTGACCCACACTTCTTAGGCAAAGAAACAAGCTTAAGAAGTTGATAAGTGCTCTCAAGGTTTTAGCACCCACAGGTGGCAAGTTTAAGGTCTGTCTTTGCTTCCCCTGAGGCCACACTGTCTGCCAAGCAATTTCCTTGGGTTCTTGAGGGCAGAGGAACAACAAAGGCAAGGATCCCTTGAGTTCTTCAACATAAGCTTCCCACCCCTTCCAGCCCCCTGGCTGACTTCTGGCCAGCAGTACTTGGATGTTTGAATGAACAGCTGCTGTTCCTGAGCCCTTATCCTCCTTAGTGCCCAGGGCAGGACAAACACCTCTGGGAGCTTAATCCTCTAATCCTGCTACCAGGCTCTGGGCTTTCCAATGTCCATGCTAAAAAATATTTTCAATCAACATTGTGTTTCACAGTGCAGATGCTCCTCGACACCCAATACAGTCTCACCCTGATAACCTGGTAAGTTATGTACTCATTCAGAGCTTATTACTGCTGGCCATCCTAGCTTGGCAACTCTGGCCACTGCAGAGCACAGGCTGCCACCTCCCTCCGGCCCCCACCATCATCTCCCAGTGACTGCACTGCTCATCAGGGCTGGCCTAGCTGTCCAGCATTATCCCCGTTAGTGGGGATGGCCTGTGACGTTCAGGTTACTGTAATCACAGCCACATCCTGAACTCTCTAGACCTTTATCTTTACCCCAAAGGCCCTAGTCTGATGGCTCTTTCTCCTTCCTAGTGTTAGGACCAAAAGAAACTCCATCTGCACTATAGGAAGATTTCTGGGAGTTAGATATAAGCCAACATTCCTCAGGAACTTGAAAAATTGGTTCCCATTTACCAAAAGGAATCATTTCCCTTACCTTTGACAGAAGGGACATATGGCTCCCTGTGGCACTGGGCTGCTTGAGTATCACAAGCATCTCATACATTTCAAAGTTCATGTTAGCATCCTAGCCCTTCTTACTGCTTCCCTGCCCCTGAGCTGCAGGACTCCCCTCCATCTACTCATCCTGTCTAAGACCCTGCTGTTCTCACTGTGATCACACTCTATGCCCCTGCTTCTGTCACTATGTCTTCTCTGTCTCTATCCCCATTCTTCCTTTTCTTGCAGATAGCCCTGGCTGTGTCCAGTCTACTGGTTCAGTTTACCACTTTCTCTCTGCTCTGGACTCTTCCAGATTCCCTCTTTCTTTCTCTCCCCTCCCCCATCTACAATAAAAATCCTTTCCCTTAGACATACCATAGATACACAGACATACATGAAGGCAAACACCCATACACACACAAAACACCCATACACATAAAATTTTAAATAAAATAACTTATTTTTTCCATATTTCAATGTTTTCTAAGAAGTATAGAAGCCAAAGCATTTTGGAACTTCCTTTTCTGAGTCACAAGTTGAGATAGGAAATAAAGCAACCTTGGACACTTGTCTCTAACACTGATACCTTAGGGCTTCTTAATTTTCATTTTAACTTGGCATGCTCAAAGGAGAGATATTTATCATACCCGGTACAAAATGTGAGTTCATTATTCTAAGGTCAAACTGCACATAAATGTCACAGAACTGTACCCCAGTGTGGTACTGGGTGGGGGCTGGTTTTCCTTTTTACCATGTGGTCAGTCCAGGCAAACTTCATTTGCAAACACAGATAAGAAAGCAAAGGGCAAATCTCTCTCCACAAAGAACCTGCAGAATGAACCGTGGATCATCTTGGGACTTTCTTCTCTGTCTTGGATGCAACTGTAGCTGAACAGTGTGTCCAGATGTAAGGATCCCAGGGGTTCTGTAACCCAGGAGGACCCTCCCAGGTTTGCCAGGTAAAAACAGAATGCCTAGTTTAAATTGAACTTCAAATCAACAACTGATACATCTTAAAAAATAAATTTGCATTTTATCTAAAATTGAAATTTAGTGTGCATCTTGTTTTTATTACTTTCTTAGCTCTTCCATGATAACAAGTCTGAGAGCCTTCCTTTTTCACACTCACAAATTAAATTTAGGTGCAAAAGTCCAGAGATACATAAACAAACCTCCAAACAGCATTGATGAAACTCGGGGTTTGAGGTAGGGAAAGGGACCCTGCAGATGGGAAAGTTTTGCCACCTAAAACTTTTGCCCATTCATTTTTTTCCTTGTTTCATTTTAGGACAGAGGTAAAAACATCTCTCAGCTTTACATTAACAAATGAATTAGCAAGGGGATTCTTCTATATCTCTGGCATATTTGTCCACAGTATGTGAGCCAGGACAAAGGAAATGGTGTGTGGTGGCTAATGCTGGTTGTCAACCTGACTATGTCTGAAATCCACTAAAACCCAAGCAATTGGGCACTACTGTGATCATTTGAAGTGGGAAGACTCTCCCTAAATCTGGATTATCTAAAGTCTGAAAACCCACTCTAAATCTGGCCACACCTTCTGGTGGCAGCATACATAAGAGAACATGGAAAAGGGGGATTTTTTTTTTTTTTTGCTCATCTATCATCTGTCTGTCCGTCTATCTATCTATCTATCTATCTATCTATCTATCTATCTATCTATATCTCTATCTTATTTCAGAGGCATTATTTCACTACTGTCAGAAATATTTTTCTTTGGGATTCCAATGTTGACTAAAAACTAGCAGCTGTCTAGGACTTCCCTAGGACTTCAGCACCAGACTGAGACTACTGAGACATGCAATCTCATGGACTGAATGACTACAGCTATTGTTGGACTACTCAGACCCAGCCTATAAGCAACCCTAATAAATATCACACACACACACACACACACACACACACACACACACACACTTGTATTCAGAACACCACCTGTGCATATTCACTGTTCTCTTTTACAAGGGCCTTACCCACCTCCCATTTCTCTCTCTGTCTCTCTCTCTGCCTCTCTGCATGACTTTCTCCTTCTGCTGTTTCTGTCCCCAGAAGCTGGTTTCTCTCCCCCTTTTCCACTTACTTTCCCCCAATTAAAGAAACAAAACAAAACAAAAACAAACCCTCCACCCAAGCCCTGTGGAATGGTGTCTTTCTTTTGTTCCCTGCTTTTAAAAATTACAGCTTTGGTTCCTTGACCAGGAAGGCTCCTGTTGTTTCCTCCTGCCCACAGGCAGTTTGAGGCATACAGGACCCTGGAACCCAGTTCACATAGACAGTCCTGCTTCTTGGGATCGCTGAGTCCTTCAATCCCAAACCAGCATGATTAATGAGCCCCTCCCCCTTCCCCACATCTAGCTATTCCCATAAGTGAAGACTCATCTTGTCTCTTTAGCATGGTTTCGTTCCTTTTGGACCCATTAAGTCCTGGTACCAGGCACCTCTCAGGCTCATCTGAGCCATTGGGAAGACCTGTGTCTATCTCAGACCTTTGGATCCTTCGGTCTTTGTCCTATGACCCCTGCTCCTTGAGTGACCAATCAACACAGGACAGGTGCCCAAGCCCAGAGGTGCACCAATCCTGAGACTGTTGCTATGCAACTAGTGGACCCCCCAATGACTCCCCTTGCTCTACCCCAATATATTCCCTGCCCCACCCCTGTGTTGGACTGAAGGAGGATCTGGGTTAAATCCAGCATTCCAGCTAACTCGTTAATTATAAAGACTCTGTTTCTCCCTTGTTCAGGAACCCCTGAACGTGGTTGTTAGTTAGGAGGCCTGGGCAGTCTACGGGGCCTCTGGCAGTGGATCAGTATTTATCCCCAATATACAAATGGATTTGGGAGCCCATTCCACATAGAGGGATAGATACTCCCTCAGCCTAGACACATGGGGAGGGCCTAGACTTCTCCAAAAGATATGGCAGACTTTGAAGATTCCCCCAGGGAAGGCCTCGCCTTCCCTGGGGAATAGAAGAGGGAGGAGATGGGGGTTTGGGGGGGCAGGGGAAGAGGGGAGGGAGAGGGAACTGGGATTTACATGTAAAACAAGCTTGTTTCAAATTGAAAAAAGAAGAAGACAAGGCTGTAGTGAGATGTCCATCTGCCCTCACCTGTTACACTGACCCTGCCTGTCTGGGCATGGCCACAGGTGCAGATGTGATACAGGAAGGGTAGGCCCGGGGTCCAGTCAGGTCACTGAGAGCAGCCTGGGTGCGGATCCTTGGCGGGAACTGCAGGTCATCGGTTTCTCATGTCAGTGACTTCTCCCCGAATAAAATATGATGACCCATATCATAACCTCAAAAGAAAAAAAACCTTATTGACCCAATAAATTGGTGGGCTCAAGATCTGATAAGCTATATTGGCCCTATGAACCTTTAATTTCCCAAAACTACTTTAAGAACTGTATATTAAGGTGCATTGGGTTTTTATTTACTATTGTCAGTTGTATGGCTGATTGTAACCTGTTTAATGTAACTGTAGTTGTGTCTTACCTCTATTTTTTTTTTTACTTTCTAATGACTACCTACTTCATATTTATTCGTATTCATCCCACTTCATATTTCTTTTTGCAATAAAGGTCCTATCATTTCAAAAAAATAACCAAAAAACAAAAAACAAAACAAAAAACCCACAAAACCAAAATGACTGTTTTTGTAGGGGATCTGGTCTCATGTTTTTCAGGGGTTCAGAATCTGGGCACAACAGGCATAACATGGACAGTGAAGTGAAACAGCCAGCTACTTCAGGACATGGTCAGCACCCCGGTTTTCCTAGGTCTCACAGGAAGTAGTCTTAATCCTCATTAGTATTTAGGCATCTGTACTGGCCTGTCCTTGGGGTTCTGACAGGATACACCTTCAGCTTCAATCACTAAGAGCACCTCCTGTGCACATTCACTATGTTCCCTTTTAAAAGGGCCCTTCCCACCTCCCATCTTTTTTTTTTCTCTGCTTCTCTGCCTGTCTTTATGTCTCTCCCTTCCTCTCCCTCCCCCTTTCCTCCTCTTCTTTCCTCTCCCGTCTCCTCCTCTCTGTCCCCCTTTCTCCCTCTTCTGCTACTCCTGCACCCAGAGGCTGGTCTCTTCTCCCTTCGTTTCCATTCACTTTCCCCAATTAAAAAACCCTCCACCTAAAGCTTTGTCACATGGTGTCTTTCTCTCAAGCTCCACTTTTTGTAAATTTTGAAAATTACAACAACTACAACACACACACACACACACACACACACACACACACACACACACACAATCATTCTATTAGTTCTATTCCTTTAGAGAACTACACCTAATACAAATTGTGGTAACCTGAATGAACACATGGTCTCCAGTTGTTGGGACTGTTTGGGAAGAGTGAAGTGTTGTGGCTTTGTTGGAGAAGCTGTGTCATGGGGGGGCAATCTTTGAGGTTTAGAAGCTCACAGCTTCTCCAGTCTCTCTCTGCCTCATACATTAGTTTTAAGATGTAAGCTCTCAGTTACTGTCATACTTTCCAGCCTGCCACCATGCTCCCACCATGAATGATGACAAGGACTCATTCTGAAACTGTAAGCCCTCAGTACACTCTTCCTTCTACTAATTGCCATGGTCATAGTATCTCTTCATAGCCATAGAAAATTAACCAAGAGAAGAAGTATTGGGGTATCTGTTACACCTTCACTATGATGCTGTGGTTATTCCTATTTGACAATTTGTCAAGGACAGTGATAATTCTCAAAATTGCCAGATTCTAAAGTGACATCAGCTACACTTTTTAATAACAATTTGTTTTGTGTGTGGGGGTGGAGGGAGTGGAGTGGGGAGGGGTTAGGTGTCCAGGGAGACTGCTTTTCCATATTCTCCAGATGACTTCAATAAGTAAAGAATCTGTTAAAGTTGTCAGATGACACTGACATGCCCCTACAGAGAAAAGAATTGTTAAATATATGCAGTAAACTTCCATGAACTACAAAAATATCTGCAATCTTCCCACTTAAATCCAAGAATCTAAGCAGCCCACACAGGTATTGGGAAAGCCATGGATAAAATGGTGACCTTTTGTTCCTTTCTATGGTTTCCAGAAAGACTCCAGGGACCAGGTCCTTTTCATGTTGACTTTATGTTTGTTCCTAGGAGCTGAATAATACTCTTCCTGGGAGCTGGGTGATTTAAATTTAAGTGCAATAATGTTTTCAATTAAGACACATGCAACTTATAAACTACATGGGAGGCCAGAGTGAACAAGGTTTTCCCTGTGTGAGTTGAGTGTTATTAAAATGAAATGGAGATACAGAGATGTTGGGTTCCCTTCTTGGCCAGGTAACAAACAATTCCAGATTATTGTTGTTAACATGAGCTGGACTGGGGTTATAGCCATCTGTGGTCCTGGCTTCAGAGTTACTCCTGACAGTTAAAGGGATGGGAGACTGGGAAGGCTTCTGAATCAGCTTCCTCTCACATATGGCCTTGGAGGAAACTATGAAATCCTAGGGCTTGCTTGCTATCGGGAAGGTGGGGGTTTTATGTCTGACTGTATCAAATCCTGAAGCTGTAGGAGGGAGAGCTAAAATTTTATGCTCTCATTTCCAACATCTGAAACCCTTTTCTGGGGCTGGGCACAGTGGTGAGTCAAGTATCCAATGGTCCTCATGTTAAGGAATGATGGCTCTTGTTCATACAAGCAGGTAACAAATCAGGATCAAGCACATAGTTTCTATCCCCCCTTTTATTTCTGGATAATTATCTAAACTGCATCTTCTTTTTATGTTTTTATTTGGTTTAAGTACTGTGGGACACAGAGAGGGAAACAAGACCAGAAAATAAACACAAAATATTTTCAAATGCCATGTATATTTGTACTTATTATATAGAACTTTATATATAAGTTTTATTAACTTTTTTTTGAGGGCCAAAAACTTCTGTTTTCTTTTCTTTCTTCTTTTTTTATTTAACTTTTTGTCTAGAGGCCAAATAGAGCAAAATATGTAGTGTCCAATGTTGAGGAAGAACTAGGAGTTGAGTATTTTCCCCTCTGCCTTATACTGTGTGAACAGTAAGCCTGTTACAGGGATTGGCAAACTTGGAGATTGTGGATACTTTGAACTTATCACCTGTTTCCCTAGTAATGGAAAAGTATAGCATCATATCTGCTCTTCCTTAAGCCTCTTGGTGAAAAGAATGGACTTAGGGGGAGACTGGACATTCTGATCTCCCAAAACCAGAACACAGCATATCTAGCTTGGTCTGTCAATAACCTGACCAGGAGTCTACACCTGTCCCAGGGAAACTAATTTATCTGAAGATGCTCTAATGATATGGGAGGAATAATTACCCGTAATGAGATAGTATAGTGCCCTTCCCAGAGACTGCTCCTTGGTGCATTGGTTGGAACAGCTGCCCTCCTGGCAACATTGTTAAGCCTGCCCTATTTTCTGAATTCAAAGTCCCCCCCCCTTTTTTTAAATTAACTGCTATATTTTTATTTAAGTCACTGGCCAAAATGAAGCAAACTTTTCCTGACACTTTGGGCTTTCTCCCTTTTTCTGAAGTTCCCTTCTCATCTTTCACACAACTGCTTATAGATTTCCGTTGCCAAGGAAGCCTGCTTTGGCCCAAACTGGAAAAGGCATGGCTTTCTTTTCTTCACTTTTCTCCTTTTGGCAGCTGCCAAGATTCCCAGCTTGCCTGCTTTGTTGTTTTTCTTTCAAACTCTAATAATATCTTGGAGCTTCCTTCTGAGTCCATTTTACAATTCTTTCAATAACAAGACTAAGAACCCAAAGAGGGAACTTCAATTTCCCCAGTAACAAGCCCACCCCTCTAAGCTGTAGACTGCTTACCTTTTAGACTTCCATACCCCATATAAAGAATCTCACTTCGGCAATTTTTTCAAATCCTGTTTGCTGTGATTGCTCCCATCTGTGTGCATTCAGACTGTGTGAGGCTATAGACTCCTGGAAGTTGGGGCCTTGTCTATTTAAATTCATTTTGTAAAGACCAAAGCCAGAGCCAAAGGCTCTGAAGATAATGAACAAGAGTGAGCAGAAACTCAAAGTGAAAGAACCCAGGCCCGTTCTGATGAAAGGAATTGATTTGTCCTTGTCCGATGCCCTCCTAAAATTATCACAGACTGAAAAATGTAATAAAATGGCCCAGCAGGAACTCAGACTTAAAGGTAAATTAGAAGAAAATATTTGAATATGAAAAGCATGTGATCACTGTGAGTAGAACTATGAAAAGAATAGAGGACATAAGAGTAAATGCAGGAAGAGGGCACAATGCTATGAGGATGGGGAATATGAATGCCTCAGTAATGTTAATATTCTGTGGGGATAAGGAAGTTCAAGGACAATTAGCATTTTCTTTAGGTCAGAAGATGATGAATCTTTTGCACACATGTTTTACCAGTTTCCCTTCATGCACAGAATAGAAACTAATATGACTGATACTACATAGCAGGCCCTGTACATATTAATCATTCCAATTACATTGTGAGGTCAGTACTGTAATTATTTTCATTCATTCCCTATTAATATAGCAAATATCTGGGGCCCAGTAGTATATGAAGAAAAGCTCAGTTTGGAAAGTTGAAAGTTGCATTGGTTCAGTCTCTGGTAGGGGCAGTTTTAGCTGCATTATGTCAAGAGGAAGGTCATCATGGAAGAAACCCATTTGAGATGGAATGAGCAATTGACAGGAAGCTGAAGAGTTATTCAGGGCTTAGGCTTGCTCTTTGTATAATGACTCACTCCCTTGAGAACTTACCAGGCAGGTCCCATGAAAACTGCTGTAACCTTAACACCTTCAGGAGCAATGCCCCAACTACCCAACCATGACAACCAGAGCCCACTTCCCAAAGTCTCACCTTTCTTACGACCTCAACGAAGACAAAATCTCAAATATAAGAACACCTAGAGAATAAATCACCTCCAAATGAATGATTGTCACAAACATTTCCTACTTTTAAAGAAAATCAGAAGTTAAGAAAATTGGGGCTACATTGTGGATAATGGAGTTAGAATTCAAATCAAAGCTATTAGCTCAAAGCTCTGCTCAATACTTCATCACATGGCAGAACTCTGGAACCGCAACAACAACAACAAAACAAAAACACCCAGGAAGACCTTCAACTTCCCAGTGAGGACTGTCCTTAAGTACCTATGTTGTGCTTCATTCTGAGACAATCCATGCCTCATCAAGAATGCACTATGCTGGATGGACAGTTTTGATGTCACATTTTCTTTATGGACACTCCCCAGTTGTGTCCTTTGACAGCTCATCCCTGGCAGTCAGTATGAAGGTATTTTAAGTGAAAAAAATTTTCCAAGTTCTTTTCTCTCTGGATGATGTTGTGTAGTGGTTTCCTCTGAATTAAAATATTATTTCCAGGAAGGAGGGAGAGGCTCAAGAGGCTCAGAAAATAAACAAAATGCCACTTATCTGGAAAAACAGAAAGTTGAAAGTTTCTTGAAGGCTGCTCCTAGCTTTGTAGAAGAAACAAAGGACTGCTGGAGGAGGCTGACCAGCAAAGCTGTGAGAGGAGATGCTCAGGCCTATTGGGCTGCCTGTGAGTGGCACAGAGAGCACCAGGGCTGGGGCTTCCATGAGCTGTCCCCCATGTTGGGGTGGGTCTTTTAGTGACCCAGCTGTGTTTGAGTTATCTCTGCTCCAGCAAATGACCTCTCAAAGAAACCTCAGCTAATAACCTTAATAAAAACTCACTGGCTCACTAAGTGGAATTTTGGAACAACTGGTACTTTGTTCTATTGTGAATTCTGCTCCTTGAGAATTCTGCTTCTGGATTGAGGGCTGTGTGTGCACGCACATATGTACATTCGTGTGTGTGTGTATGTGTGTGTAAGATTGTGTGTCTATGAGTTTATGTCTGTATCTGTGAGTGCGTGTATGTCTGCGTGTGAGTGTGTGTGTGTGTGTGTGTGTGTATGTGTGTGTGAAGTGTGTGTTGTGTCTGCCTGGTAAAAGCTTCTAACACAACAGATGACAGTGCTACATTGTTAAGTTGAGAGGCAGACCTCTTTTTGAGCCGAGGGGCCACCCATTCTGAGTAACTTCCTAATATGTCTTTTATGAGCTGATTACCATTTGAAAGTTATCAAAGAGTTTGGTTTCATGCTCAGCTAAAGCCTGAGGGGAGAATTTATAACATGGAAAACGGGCTCATCTTAACTAGAATTGGGCAATTTACCCTGGTGTTCAAACACACCTCATAAACCATACTAAACCATACATCTCCGTTGCTCTGAGAGGGAAAGTGTGTATACTTCCAAGCTACATGCTTAGATTTCATTTATTTGTTTATTTATTTATGTTCTTTTTTTTTTTTTTTTTTTTTTTTTTTTGAGACAGGGTCTCCCCACATAGCTCTGGCTGTTCTATAACTCACTCTGTAGACCAGGCTAGACTTGAATTCACAGCGATTTGCCTGCCTCTGCCTCCAGAGTGCTGAGATTAAAAGTGTTTACCAACACATGCATCTATGTGTAGAATCTTAATCTTGCAATCCAATTGTTACAGAACAAAGAATTTCGTATCGGTAATTGTGTTCCACTTTTGCCACGCTGCCCTGGTAGTTTGTCCTTATAGGATTGAGTAGGAAGAGACTTACAGAATTGAAAAGATTGTTAAATGATGTATGGAGTAGAAAGAAAGATTAGTTGATTACGCTAGGTTACAATTTTCACCTGTGGTAGGACTAGAAACAGCATAGTCTAGCATAATGGAGTAGGCTGTCAGCATTCTGGTCGTCTTCTGTCTTGGAGACAAAGAGTGAATGCTGAGGTTTCCTACCATCCTATGTGCTTCTGTAAAACACCCCCAACTGTGATAAGTGCAGCTACTAAAGTATGACATTTGCAAATGTCTTAATACTTCTACATTAAACAATATGCTTCGTCAGATCTAATTGGGTTATTTATAAATGAGTGTGACAAAGACACTAGATGAAAACACTTACAATTAATAACAGAGTTAGCTTTGGATGGACATGCAGTAATAGTGGTCTAAACAGAAGAATGAATACATATCCCCAATACTAAAATCTTCAAAATTAAACTTGATAAGACATAACCATTTGTATAAAATAAAAATAAAAAATACTATTATATTTTAACAATTTGTTTTTAATCACATATATTTACCTAATACATAATTGTGTTATTAATTATAAATGTGATCTTGGGCTAAGTTTAATTCTTTTGAGACAATGCAATGGCTTATCTGGCTTTAATATAAGTCACTATCACTTGTTTTTACTTCCCTCAGCATGGTGCCATAGTAGAGAATACCAGCATTCCTTACATGGGCAGGAAACTTGCTTTTACAGTGTCTGAGAAAGTCCTGAGAACTTGGATTCATCAGGCCTAAATGTGGCCTTTCTTTCTATTGTTAAGTTCTTGACAGATTTGCCAACAGAAGACTATAACATCAACATACTAGTACTAGTCAATATTGTGTATAGGAATGAAGTTCTAAATTGTGTTTCCCCCCCTAGGAGCCTATAGATAAACAATTAAATGCAATGGTATAGAGAGTGATTCTTTTCTATCTTTCAAATAATAACATACTAAGCAGCAAAACAACACACCTTGTTTCTGGTTATTAGCTCTGTGCTCTGCATCAGCCAAAAACCTTATAAGTATCAACTCCTCTCATAGTTCCATGAATGTTCCTACTAATGACACTAATGATGTTTCTGATCTTCAGAGGAGGACACTGAACTGTAGCAAAAGTTAGGGGTACACAATGACAAAGTATTGAAAACTGGACACTGTGTCTCCACCAATTATGCTCTTACATTCAATGCACCCTGATGGAAGGGCACTACACTGGGAGAGGAGAAATGGGACTTTGGATGCATTGTGATGACAGAAGGGACAAGATTTGCTATAGTTTGTATGTGTGTTGAGGTTCACACAACAGCACCTGAAGACTTGTACTTTCCTATTTGAAAAGTCTTAGAACACAATGAAGGCTCACTCTGATTCTCACTGGTATTATGATACAAATACAAGATTATTCTTCACAGGTTCACATGTTAAACACCTGCTCTTCAGTAGGTGCTGCCACCTGGAAAGCTCTGTAAACTGCACAAGAGGTGTCTTATCAAGAGAACATTGATCACTGAGGCTGTGTCCATGGATTGCTAGACCTTCAGCTTGGCCCCTTCTATTTTTTTTTTTCTTCTCTGCTTCCTTTCCTCAACGGTGGGACTCTGCTCTATTCTGCTACCCCCTTCCTGCTATGTGGGAGCTATATATCTGAAACAGTGAGCTGAGATGAACCCATCTTCCCCTGAAGTTGTTCCTCTCAGATATTTTGGTTCCAGGCTTCTGCAAAGTTCCCATGTTTACTGACAGGTTCCACCTACAGAGGGAAGTCAATAATTTTAGTCTCCTTGTTGGAGTTCATCGATGGGAAAACATTAAACTCATATCACATGAAGAAACTGGATCTGTCAGCATACCTGAACAATTTTTTTTTCTTTTTTTCACATACCCATTGCTCCCAGTCAATAATTCAAATATAAACCTTTATAAACATGTTGCTGCAGGACCATAGACCATATTTAATTATTTTAAAATCATTTGCTAGCTCCTGGTTTTTTCTGCATTCTCACTTTTCTCTCCTCACAAATACTGTATTTTAGCTTCAAATATTTACTTTACTTCTGTGTCACAAACTTTATGTGTGACTTCTGTGCTGTGATTTTCCTCACTAATAAATTTGTATCTTTAGCCCTCATTTGCCTATTATGCATTCCTTTTAATGAACATTTGTAATGAGCTAGGGTAAGTTTTCCACTTATCCCCTCATGAGGCAGGAGAAAAGCCAAGAAATATTCCAAAGTATCGTAAACTATCTGTCAATTCACATGGAGAAAAATTAAGAAAGGCTGAGTGAGGACGGAGGCTAGGAGTTTGGCGTATAACATATAAAATCTGAGATCCAAGTAGCAGAGACGGCAAATGTTAGATGGCATGCAAATCAGACCAGCACAAGATGGATAGATATAATGACACACATGCTTAGTTATAAAATTACGTTATTCTATGAATAATATAGTAACCTACTGTCTTTATTGAATGTTTTCTCACATGGTAAAATAAAGTTGTATGTTTTGAAAATTGTATATGAATCAAACATTTAAAGTTAAGGTTATTATCCTTTTTAAACCTCTCTCACACACCTTAGTATTTATCTTGATGGTGATCCACAGATAAGGAGAGGAAGGCTGCCTGCTCAGGGTCACCTCCATTCCATGGAGATCATATACAAGCTCAGATTTTCTAGGGTTTCTCCCACCTATCAGGGGCCTCTAATATAATATTCCCAGATCCAGTTTTCTGGAGCCACATAAATGTATAGGGATCTTACTGCAGATATATATCTGTGAAGTGTCTCAGGATGCTCTCCCAAAACAGACTGCACTGACACAGTCCACATTGCATATCATGACATGCAGCTTCTATCGAATCATTTACAGATGGCATGGATTCATAGTGTGCTCCCACCATGGTGATCACTTCCTCAGCATTACACAAGCAAACCATCCAGTGTGCTCCTCATGTCCATGATCACTTCTCCAGCCCATGAGTCCTGAGTAAAGTCACTGATCCCTCTGTTCTGGGGGCAAGTGTTCAGATGTCAAAGAGGGAGGAAAATCATTGTTTATTCACAAGGCTGCACCTTGAAACACCCTTTCAATAAATGATGGGAGTGGGTTATGCAAAGGATGGGCAAGGGCTGAGGTAGCTACAATTTCCTTAGAGCTAGTGAGGAGGTGAGAAACTAGCAAATATTAAGGGGAAAAGGCATGAACCCATTAGAAATGCAGATGAGCAGCCTCTGGCCACATTGATGTTTTTCTTTTGTGGGAGGATTGCATATATTTTTAATGCATGAACACAGAAAGACTCAAACAGTGTGAAAGGAGGTAGGTAGGAATGTAATATATGCTTCTTTTCATTGTGGAAATGGGAGGCTGTTTATCTAAAAATAATTTTGCCAAACCATACAAAGCATTTACTGTTTTGTGCTCTGTAGGAGGGACTGTTTTAAACACTCATCTTGCCTACAGTGTCTCCATGGATTTTTATTAATAGGCTTTATAAGGATCTAAAGCGATCACAGTAAGCTTTCCCAGTTCTTATCCATCAGAGCCCCTGGGAGGTGTTTCAAATACCAACTCATTTAATGCTTGATGAAACAGTATTTCATCTACCAGGACCTGAGATGTGTTTTCTCATACAGATGAAAGCAAAGGCTCTAAAAATCTGGCCCAGAGCCAGTTCAACCTCTCTTCTCAAACTAATGGGAAAAAAAAGAGCAACACAAAACAACGCCTACCCAAACCAAACCAAAAACAATATCAACAGTAGTAAAAACTATGCCTAGCAAAAGAGCCCCCCCACATAATCTGCAGACTTGTGTATAGCTTCTACTTTGCTGGGAAAAACCTCTAAATTTTTCTAGGAGTGCCCCACTGAAATCAAAGTTCTACAGATCTGTAACAGTGCAGCCTCTACCTCCTTGCTGTCCCTGTGCTCGGTCCCAATTTTGCTTCTCCGTTGTCCTTACTTCCAGGCTTCTCCATGCCCTGGCCTGAAACTAGAATCACCCTGGGCAACAGTTAGTTGATGGAGGAACATAAATGGTGACCAAATGTATGTCATGACTTTAGCTTTGTTGGCTGCGGTTTAAGCAGAGGGAAGATGTATGGAGGACAATTCTTAATCTTTGGCCCCAAATTCCAACCCCTTAAGATGGTCTATTCCTAAGGAGGTCTTTGGTGGTTCAAAAGATGACAAGGACTCTGTGGTGGTCTAAATCTGTGCTCTCTCATGAGGCAGCTGTCAGCTCTTGTGGTTGGTACTCACTTGGAGTGTGAACACTGCAACTGAGGATTCAACAGTATTATTGAATTTTAGTTCATTTATGCTAAGATAGACATCCAGGTCAGGGACATCTGAAAAAATTAGAAACATGGAGAGCCATTTCAACTCCAATATGAAATCTAAGAATAGATTATGCATTTCTGATGTGACTTAAGCATCTAAACTGAAGTTTTTGTTAAGTATAACATACCACATTAATTTACTAGAATTTGAAGGTTTAGTATAGAAAACTAATATCTGGAATAAAGTATCTCAGCAATTTTAATTCTTCATGTTGACATTATCTAGGTATCCTGTGGGACAGGATGACATACTAACATGATACACATACTGTAAGTTAAACAAAATATATTATTGTGATGGTTTACATAAGAATGGTCTCCATAGGTTCATATTTGAATATTTGGCCCCTAGTTGGCAGAACTATTTTGGGAAGGAGTGGAAGATGTGGCCTTGCTAGAGGATGTGTGTCACTGGGGATCATCTTTGAGGCTTTAAAAGATCCACAATAGGCCTAGGCTCTCTCTGCCTCCAACTTTTGGGTAAGATGTGAGTGCTCACTTACTGTTCCTGTGCCTGACTAGGGTAATGACTTCACCATGATGGTCATAGATTCATCCTCTGAAACTATAAGCTAACCCCCAAATAAATGCTTTATTTTATGTTGCCTACATTGTGGTATCTCTTCATAGCAATATAAAAGTAACTAAGACAATTATTAAACTTACTTTTACCTGTTGAATTTTTTTCCAAATACAGCTATTAGTAAGTTTTAGATTACATACATAGCTTCTGTATATTCTTTTGGTCAGTACTACTTTTTATTTCTTATGATTTATTATAAACTCTTACTAAAATTGAGACAATAATCCAAGAATTAAATTGACTTTGTTTTTTTTTTTAAGACAGGTTCTCTCTGTATTGCTTTGGAGCCTGTCCTAGAACTAGCTTTGTAGAGCAGGCTGGCCTCAAACTCACAGAGATCCACCTGCCTCTGCCTTCCTAGTGCTGGGATTAAAAGCATGTGCCACCAACGTCTAGCCAACTTTGGTGGTTTTTTCCACACGAATTTGCATAAAGAAAATAATAAACCTATTATGCTATATGCAACTTAGATTCACCATGTTTCTTAAATATTACATTGTTATATAAAAAGAAGCAAAATTCTTGAGTGTCTCAAAAGGGAAAAAATGTATTTCCCCCAGTTGAAAAATTATAACTGCTACTCTGCCCTAGCAAAAGGTCCTAGCTAAAGGCACCATGAGTCCACTCCACAACCAGCAAAGACATCACTGTGGGAATGTCAACATTAGTATTAAGATGCAGAAAACATCTATGTAAGCTTGATAAGTGAGCCCACAGCTTCAGAACAATGTTTTCTGTGGGTGGATAGAGGGTGGATGGTGTAACATTCTCACGTATGCATCCACATTTCATTATGTTTTGGCCATAGACTGTTTGTTTCCTTTACCACTTCACCACCTCAAACAAAACACCCACAACATCACAACACACCAGGGGCATCCTGCCAACTGAGGGGGAAGTTCAAGGAACTCCCTGTTGCTGTCAGCTGGAGAGAGAGCAGCCAAGACAGGGGATTCCTCCTGAGATCCACTCTGACTCCAGAGTTCTCCTCCTGTATGCTGTCTGCTGGCCCCATAGCTGTAGCATTTCAATCATTGTTGGAAGGTTGAAAGACAATTGCTTTTCCAGCCAGCTTCTGCTAACACGGAAAAGACCCTTCTCTATGTCACAGCCAGGACAGGGAAACTTCTGGAGGAAGCTGAAGTGTGCTTTGCGGGTGGTGGTCAAGTCCCAGGTTAACTGCAATCTCCACACATGCTGGATTCTGTCGTTATTTGCTCAGATAACCCAGAGAAAGGGAGCACTAAGAATTTCTAACTTCAAAAACTATGAGCTTCTTGGGGTTACAAAATTTAGTGTGCAAGAATCAGGAAGTTTGGTTTTAATTAGTACCTGAATGGTATGTCATCTGTCTCCTCTGTGTGACTCTATTGTTGCATCAACAAGCTGGGCAGATGATCCATAGACCTGTCACAACCAAAGGAGTAGTGCCTACCAACTTTCAAATGAGGTCTTGAATCTTATAGTTTTCTACAATGAAAATAGAAACAGGTTTTTTTTTTTTTTTTTTTTTTTTTTGGTCACTGTGTCACCTGATGTGTTCCTGTTGGAAACTGGCTGTACAGAGAAAAGGTTTTCCACTCTGAAGTGATGGACTAAGACAGATTCCCATCTCCTACTAAGTGAGCACTGATTGGAGCCATGGTTTCTCTAGTATGACATTTTAAGTGTTTGAGAGTAAATACTGATATGGCAGGGAAAGGCAAAATTTCAGAGTCTAAGGGTTAAAAATCCAGTTCCTCAAATAGGTTTGAATGTGAATATGGATGAAATGGACATTAAATTGAATACCAAATGCATTTTGATTAAGGGAGCTACTTATTATACTGATAACATTAGTCATGAAAATAATCATCTTTTGAGATTTAAATATGCTGTGATTTTGTTTAGCCTTTGTACCAATATTTGTTCAGTGTTTCAGTTAACCATGACGTTCTAGACAGGTGAGCACACAGGTTAATTGTCATGCAAGGGAGTGTGTGTAACAATGAAAGTGAAGAGGATGCTGCTGAGGCAGCATGGCTGTCCCTGCCTCCTGCTCTGTGACTGTCTCCTCAGGGCCTGAAGTGGCCACTGCCTTAATGATGCAAGACAAAGTTAGAATCTCAACTTGTGACTCCCATTTCCACATTCATAAACAAATTACCTAAGTAGAAAAATGGTGAACTATCTATGCTTTTTATAAAATATTCAGGTATTTCCAATCTTTTTCTTAAAAAAAAATAATACCCTGGTACAAGTGGTAATGCACTCTTAAAAATCTTAAACAATTGCCATCCAGAATCCATCTTTATGATACATTAGTAAATTTCTGACCGAAATGTGAGTTTCTACAAATCACTGATAGACACTGAATATCCGTCCATGACATTTCAAATGCATGGTCCCAATAGCCAGCTAGGGATGCCTTTGATCTCTCTCAAATGACACTGCAAACAAATATTAGCCGAGCATAGATGATTATTGAATAGATATCTTTCATTTGAATGTAGGTACACCTTCTAGTATGCTTAAAGTTACAAGTTTTATGGGTTAGAATGTTGAATATTAAACATACCCATTGTACATACACACTGTAGTGCTTTTTTTTTTCTAGAATCAAGGAGAGTATTGTGTCATCTTTTCATCCCTTCCTGGAACTCATATAGTTTTTGTTTGGGGTGTGGATATTCTTGGTTATATACTGAATTAATGGATTTATTTCAGTTTCCACAGTGAGAAAGATATAACATAACCCATAGACCCTGGCCTCCTAGAATTCATCCTTTGTGTTTTCTCCATTTGAAGGTGGTCTATACTCAGTGACTTGATATGAGCCAGTAGCATTGAGCAAAAGTGTTGTCATATAATATTGGGTCACAAAAGACTAGCTTCCTTCTTGTTGACTTTCTGCTTTTTTCTCTGATGGGACCAAATCTCCATGTTGTACACATCTCCAAAGAGAGGCTCACATGGCAGAAACTGAGGAAGGCCTGTGACTAAGAATCAGAGAGGAGCCAAGGCATTGCTATACCACAGGGAGTTCGGAAATAGGTTTTCCTTGGTTAAGGCTTGCGATGATGACAGCTCAGTTCAGTATTTTGATTGAAGCTTTATGACAATACCTGAGCTAGGATACCTAATCTGCAAAGATGGTACCACAACAAAAAAAAACACAAGCCACTACACTTGGAGTGACACAGCAATGCACAGTCAATACAGTCACCAACAGCAGTAATACCACATCTACTTTTCTACAAGTGTCATGAGGCAGAGATCTTGTTCTAATGCCCTCTTCTATGTCTAGCACTCAACATGCTGCCTGTAAATATAGGAACTCAAAAAGGGTTGGAGAAATGAAAGAAGGAAAAAGGCAAAAAGGAAAGAGGATAGTGAAAAGCTAGCACCAGTAAAGGAATGGAGACTTGAGTTGTAGTCTACCTAATGGAACTGAGAAGTAAGTCAACTGCCCAGACTTATATTCACTCGAATGTTTTTGATTCCTGTCTTAATTACTATGACAAACACGATGGCAAAAGGCTATACGGGGAATGAAGGGTTTTCTTCTTCTAACTCTCAGGTCACACTCTGTCACTGAGCAAGGTCAGAGCAAGAAGTCAAGGCAGGAACTGATAGAGAAGCCATGGAGGAATTCTGCTTGCTGTCTTGTTCCTCACAGATTTCACAGTTTGCTTTTTATACAGCTCTGGGATGGCAGCACCCACAGTGAGCCATCCCACATCAATCATTATTTAAGAAATTGCCCAACAGATTTACCAGCAGCATTGTCTTATGAAGGCATTTTCTCAATTAAGATTCCCCTTCGTAACTCTGGCTTATGTCAAGGTGACATGAAACTAAGAGACATACTTCAACTTCTGACACAATTTTATATTTAGTGAATTGCTTATCAATTTGCACATAGCAGAGGTCTCCTCTTGGATACGTGCAAGAACCTTCAAAGAGCTTTGTTGAAGGTAGAAGTGAAGAATGCCCATTCTGCTAGATGACTGAGCCAGCTGGCCATGTGTACTCCTATAATGAAGTGTCTACTCTTTGAATGTGAGCATCCTACACACGGGCTTGATGATGGAGCCAACTACCCACTGCTGAGGACACCTGAGGCAGAAGCAAGTCAGAGCACAGGATAGACAGCAGGGCTTTGTGAGTGTCTCTTGTTTCTGGGCAGGGCTACTCCCCAGAAAGGCTGTTCTCTCTGTGCAGAGCTTTCCTCCTGATGTTGGAGAATGTTTCCCTTTCCACCTGAGCAGCCAGGAGCATCAAGAGAACATGGAGTAGACACACAGATGCTCACCTTCAGACTTTGGGCGGAAATAATAACTTTTGAAGGGTAGATGATCTGATGTGAGGAGGATATGGACTTCAGAGAGACCTGAGGGAAGTGGGAGAGCTTGACATCGATATGAGTCCAAGATGAGCCACAGATGAGGGGTGACTGGCTCATGCTCTTCTACATCTGCGTGGGGATGGGAGGCTGACTCCCACATCATGGCCCGACATGACAGCTGTGTTTCCTTCATAGACACAATTACCTGTTCCTCACCATGGATTTGAGCCTGGTAGAGCCTCCTAGGGTTCTGTAAGGCCTTAATGTGGCACAGAGGAAAGAAGTAGGCACCCAGCTGTAAGAGGGCAGTAGAGAACCCAAGGCCACTCCACTGGTGGAACCGGGTGTCACAAGATTAACACTGAGGGAGACTCAAGCCTGAATGAGAACAATGTGGCTCAGACCAAATTTGCCTCTGCAGCAAGGGAATTCTCCAGATTCATTGTCCTAGAGGAAAGGTGGGGAGTCACCAAACTCCTGAGCTGAAGTTCATTGGCCCACAGAATGAGAGATATAAATGAGCTCAGACACACAGAGGCATAGAGCACATCACAGATCTCAGCTCTGCTGGTACAGTGAGACACTTAGCTACCTCAGGGCCTCTCATTTGTCTGGAGAGCAATTAGGGGAGGTGCAGGGCAGGAGAGCTTCTCCAATAACAGAAAACCCAGGGCTCTCCCATCTCCAAAGGGCTGGGGATATTCTGTGTGTGACTCAAAATTTTGTGTTACCAGCTAGGCCCCAAATGAGGCTTTAAACCTGAAGGGGACTCAGGCAGTGATGAGCAGTAGCATAGTGAGAACATGAGAAGTTGGAGCTAGACTAGAGCTTTAATTAACATCAGGTGGCTGCCAAGCACTGTGGCTCAGCCAGGCATGAGGCACTGACTGCAAGCCTGTATGTGTTCACAAGCTCTCAGGAAACCTGCCTGTGCCATGACGTTGTGCTTCCTTCTGCTGTCACAGAGCTGTCCTGTTGCTTTGCTGGCTTCTTTCTCTGACTGAAAGGATACAAGTCACACCAGTGTAGCAGGAAGCCGCAGAAACAGTGCTGGGTACTGGGTGGGATTTCTCAAAGGATATCGGAGGCTTTTCTGGTTCAGGCTTTGCTTTTCTTTCCCTCCTGAGTGATTACAAACAGAGTATTCCCTCACTCTACTATCTCATCGTTTGATTTCGGCTTACTTACGAACAATTTCCTGTGAATCCTGTGCATAGCTCTCAGAGATCAGTGCAGGGGCTTGAACTTGGGGCCTTGAGATTGTTATGTGAACACTCTACCCTTGAGCTACATCCCAAGCCCTTCAGAGAATTTTTTTAAAAAAAATTTGCAATTATTATTTAATTACAAATTTATACCTTCTTTTTTTCTCCATTTTAACCCTCCTACACACCTCTCCTCACTCTCCTTGAAATTTATGAGCTTTTTTCTCTAATTGTCATTGTATGCATACCTATATGTCTGTCTGTCCATCTATATGTATGTATGTATGATGTGTGTATTCCTAAATGTAACCTGTTCTGTATGTATAATGATAATTGTTTTCAGGGCTGACCATTTGAGGCTAGACATCCTGTAACTGTGCTTTTGCCTGGGGAATACCCCTTTTATCCCAAGCTCTCCTCAGTTCCATACAGTTCTTTGAGTAGGGTTGAGGCCTCACAGGATTCTCTCCATCCAGTTTGGCATGTTCATGGCTGTTATCTTTGTTCATCTCACATTTGGGCAGTCATGTTGCTGAGACTTTATGGTGTAGTTTCTGATATCACTGGGAGACTCAATCTCCCAGCAAACTCCCTGATAGTCTGACTCTAGTCTTTCTGCTCCATCTCTGGCAATGTTCCCTAGAGAACTTTGAACCCCTAAGCTGTTCCAAGCCCTGAGCTTCTGCTGTTCTCCTCACAAGCTGGTGAGGGCAGAGCCTGCTTCTGTGGATTCCCTCCCCTCTGGGAAGCCAGTGCCAGGGTCAGGGCGTGTAGTAGAGATGTGAAGGAGAAGCTGGGGGCACAAGACGTCCAGAGACGGCCTCAGAGCTGCTGCTTTATTAGAAGAACCTTGGGAAGCAAAAGGCGATTTGGCCAGGGACCTTTGGTCTGCTCTCCTGTGGAGTTGTCATTTTAATGGGACACTTTATGGGTGGCCTTTCTAGTGTGGCTCTGGCAAGAGACAGGAAGGTGGCTCTTGCACAGTTCCCATTGGCTTGAATAACACAGGCACCCAGTTTCCAGGTCTCTCTTTGTTTCTTCATCTTGCCTCCAAGTAACCTCAGACAAATGTGACTGTTCCTATTGATTGGCTGCCACCTGTGTTATTCA
Organism: Phodopus roborovskii; assembly: GCF_943737965.1. Lineage (NCBI taxonomy): Eukaryota > Metazoa > Chordata > Mammalia > Rodentia > Cricetidae > Phodopus > Phodopus roborovskii. The sequence continues at coordinate 781,699 of NW_026126540.1, read as the reverse complement.
GTGCAACATAATGCAGTTTAACAATTCAGCAGCCAAAAATTAAGCACATCACATAGGCTTTCTGAGTCCTAGTTTCCTTTGTAAAACAAGCACACAGTGGCCATGTGCCTGAAGGGACTAGTGGCCAGGGTTTCATCATGTGGCTTCTTGTGAGGTCCCTTGTAAGTTGACAGTACCAATAACTGACACCATTGCACCCTCAGAGGCCTCATGCAGAGGCAGGAGCCTGGCTGGTCTGGAGGGGGTGTTGGGTGGAAAGCATCCTTCCAAGTACTAAAGTTTTGAGTGAGATTTTGTTTTTTGAATGGACAGTCCCATCAGGAATGGGTGTGAAGGCAGGAAGCTCCTTTACTGTCACACAGAGGCCCAGTCCCAGCTCCAGGCTGCCTGGGGTCCATATGCATTCACAACATCAGCAACAATGCAATTTAGGATGAGGATGTCTCAGTGGTTTCATCAGACTAGACAACAGCCCCTCCTACCCTGGCCCTCATGAGCTTCAGACTCAGGTACTTCACAGACTGTCCCAAAGCTTCACTTGGAGGTCATGCAGGCACCCCACATCTCAGTGTAACACCCACATAGTTTGTCTCTCAACACCTATTCCTTTGACCCAGCCAGTAGCATCATTATCACTGTACCCCAAACACACAGACAGAAACTTGAGCAGAGACAGTTTCTCAATCTCTTGCACGCAGTGTCCTCCCAAGGTTAGCCAGCCCCATCTAATCTGGCCAATACCAGCTCTTGCCTGGATGGCGACAAAACCCCTGGTCTGGTCTCTTTCCTCTACATTAGTTCTCCCACTCACGGTCTCCGCAGTTTCTATCCATTGGTGGCATACTGTTCCCTACCCTTGACTAGCTGTTCAGTTTAGACCCAAGTTAAACAATCTCCCCTTATACACAAGCTCTTTTTGTGTCTTTCTCTCTCAGTATCATTTGTTGTTTTTCCCCCTCTGAGCTCTTAATCACAACCTCTTTCATTTGTTTTGTTAATATGCTTGTGTTTGTTGGTTTGTCCTTAGTACAAAGAGGTTCAGTATGTCCTTTTTTACTTTCCCCATTCTGGAATGCTGCTTAACCTTTGTTAGATTATCCAAATATAGTTGTTGAGTTAAAAACAATCAAACAAATCAAGAACCCTAATCATCGTCTCTGTATTTTAACTTCATTGATTCTTCTAGCCAGATGCATACCACAAGCATGTAAACAGTCTCTCTTCTAAATCTCACCAAAGTGCAGGCTAGTCGAAAGTGTGCAAAGCTAATGTGAGTGCTGACAAAAAATCACAACTTTGATGAGCTAGAAAATAATGCTTGAAAGAAATATGCTATGCAGAAATCTCTCAATTAGTTGTCATGGGAACCTGTGAAGCAACTTAAGGGATGGAAGTTTCTAGACTCTTTAAGTGTAGTTTTGACATGCCTTCTCACAGAGGCATTGCAATGCTATGATAAACACATTTCTGTATCCTGCTAACTGGAGTCTTAGGTGATATGATATTGTATAAGCCTGATCCTTCTGAGTGTGGCTGGACTCAGTTTCTCATCAATGATGAAACCATACAAGAGAGATAAAGACACCTTCAGAGTCTGAAGGGTCTGCAGAGGAGTTGGAACTTTCATTTTATCCAAGTCAGAAGTGACTATTACTTATCTTTCCAGGGCCCAGAATCTTAGGTACTTGAACACTTGGTCACCAGTTGATGGTACTGTTTGGGAAATTTAGGAGGTGTGGCCTTGTTGGAGGAAGTATGTCACTGGAGGTGTGCCTTGTGAGTTTAAAGACTCTGCCATTTAAACTCTTTGCTTCCTGCTTGTGAGATGTGACCATCAGCTTCCTGCTGCAGCTGCCACACCTCAGCTCTGCCATCAGGGACTTTTACCATTCTGGAACTGAAAGCCCAACAAACACATCTGTAAATTTCCTTGGTCACAGTGTTTTATTGTAGCCATAGAACAGTAACTAATGTAGTCTTTTTGACAAAGAGACTAAGATGACCATCTAAGGAACACAATCTGAAAAGAAAATAGAATTTAAATCCCCTCACCTCCCTTTTCCTTCCTTCCCTGCATTTCCCTCCTCTTCCCTTCATTCTCCTTGCCCCTCCTCTCTTCTGTCTTCTGTCCTCCTGTCTCTGTGTCTTTCTCTGGAAGAAGGCTGAGTCTATTTGCTTACAAATCAGTTTACTGGCATGGGTTAAGATAGTACTGTGCTGAAGTGGACAAGAACAGAATGGAATGAACAGGATGTCTGAAAAACAGCTGCTGAAAGTTCATCTGCTCAATTACTACAGGGCAGTCAGAGAAGAATGAGACAAGTTCCCACAACATCAATCAACTCAGAATTTCCCCTAGACTGTTTCACATTCAACCACTTAATTTTTGATGACGATTGAAGCTAGCTTCATTTGATCACCTATTATAAACATAATAATTTACATGCATTATTCAGTCCTCACAGCAGTGCTGAGATTCACAACAGCTGTTTTCAGGAAATTGTCACAGAGAGCTTATGAGCCATGCTCACAGTTTGGATGGAAACTGTGGCCAGTTATGGAGTCCCTGGCCTTTTCTTCCATATGCCAGCCTCCTCAGCCATGAACAACTTCTCATTGTAGGTCTAGAAACAGGATGGTCTTGTTAATTGATGTCACCTTAGCCTTAAATAGGACCATATTTGTCCATACTATATACACACACCAGGAAGTCATACATGCAAATGATATTGTTCCTTCTAAGACTTTCTCATATTTGTTAAATAAATAGTGACATATAGAGCTTAAGGTATCTGCTTGGTTGATATTTCCCTTCATACGTTCTGTACAAAACTTATTTAACAGATAACATAACTAGTTATGTTAACATGGATTATTAGACCATGATTGACAAGAATATGCTGCTAGCATTTCAAATAACATTTAATGATGTTCATCTAAGATAAAACCTTCCCATTTATCCTTCACAAGACAACTCAACAAATTAGATTCATTTCAGTTCTCCAAGTTCTATAGTGAGATGCCATTGCCTATCACAAGGTATCGCCTTTCCTTTTGTTGCGTCTTCTTTAGCTTTTCTCACATACATACTGGATTTTCTCATTTTCTGGCGCTAATTTCTAAATCCACTGGGAAAGCGTCCTTGTCTCAAATTTTTGCTAAAGGTCCCCAACCACCAAAGCTCCAGCTACTATTCGGTCTTTCTGCTTACCCTCGTTATTCAGTAGCCAAAAGCCACTGCTCTGCTTCATCACAGGGCTGGTGTTCCCTTCCCACACTCAGCAGTGTCCATAAAAGTGTAGTAATACAAGTAGCCTCTCACATTCCCACTGCCATGGTGCCAGGTTCTCAATGGAATATCCTCAAGACAATACCCTCTTGTTTAGAGCTCCTGCCACCCCAACCAAGAAATGTGAATCACCAAGACAGGCATCAAGCCACAAATCCATCAATTTACCTTAAATTCAAGTCTCATAATTTATGTTAGTTTTAAAGTTTCATAATCTAATATATGTTAGTTTTAATGCAAACTTGTATTAAGATTTTATAAACATGAGCAATTTCTTTGTTTCTAATTGTACAAATGATTTACAGAATTATGATTTCAATAAAAAGTAATTGAATTTGTGTAAAACCTTCTGAAGTTGCATCTTGTTCATAGGATAACAATACAAGCAACCACCGTTGAGTGGAGAGTAAAATTTTTCCCTTCGTCATTAGGAAAAGGAGCATTACAATGTTCTGGAATTTGACCCACTGAATACAGCATACAACTAGAATACAAATGAACAAAAACAGATCTTGCTATTTATGTTCATTCTTTTCATTAAAAAAATCAAAACCCAAAAATATTTAGTAGCGTATTGTTGCTATGGGGGACCACTTCTAGAGTCACCCTGATTTTTTTTTTTTCATGTTGAGAAGCTGAGCTCTGAGAGGAAGGGCCATTCCTCATATGGAGTAGCATACACCAGTGTGTGAGACCAGGAGGGACTTCCACCTGCCCACAGATGGACACAGCTGAGTCTTTTGAGTCTTTGGGCATAAGCTTAGCTGTATCTTGCTAGGTTGTATGCAATTTCCTCATTTTCTCTCTTCATTTCCACTTATTATTTTAGTTTGTATTTCTCAGGTACAATCCATGGATTCTCTTGCTCAGAATCTTTCAGAACCATCTCAGAATCGCTGAAGCAGATCTTTAACATCAGCGTTACAACTGTTTTGAAAGGCATTACTGTCCTCCTACATGTTCTTAGGTGTAGGAATTTAAGAAATGGTGCTGTGGTCCTTAGAAAAGAACTATATGAGTAGCCCCATCTTCCATCAGCTGCTGCTGAGCCAGCTGCAGTACACCTGTGGATGCATGCATAGCACTGAAGTTGAGAGGGTGGCAGCATGCATCTGAACCTGTTAATGCACAGGCATTAACAGAAGCTGTCAGATGAGGAAAACACTGTGCAGTGAAAGAGAATCAGGATGTGGATTCGTGCTTTGTCAAAGGACAAATTCCCCATTGTAATGCACACAAAAAAGATGGATACTGTGGTTCAATCTTCAAGCTGAAGATCAGAAAAGCAAAGCAGCTAGTATTAACTCTTACCTCTACTTCAGGTTGAAAGGGTTGTTCTATCTCTAGGAATCCTCAGAGACAAAAAGCTCTTAATTCCTGACTCCTCCTCCTAATATTTCTTTCTCCACCCAGCCATATTTTCTTGTCTCTACCCCCCTCGTGCTGGCATAAAAGGTGTGAGCTCTGATACTCTTCACTCTTGTGTAGGACAGGGTGGCCTTGAACTCAGAGAGATCCATCTACCTGTCTCCCGAGTCCTGGGATTAAACGTATGTGCCACTACTACCTATCTTCTATAGCTAACTAGTGTGGCTGGCTTTGCTTCCTGATACTTCAGGAAATCTTTATTAAATCATAAATAATATATCGCCACACCCAATCCTTTTCTTAGAAGGCCTTATGAGACCTAGTTTGGTTAATATAAGGGGAATGGCCTTTCTCTTTGCTCTCCCAACAGAGGATCTTTAGGCAGTTCACAGAAATTGCTGAGCATGAATGATAGCTCTATAGAGCTCCTTAATTAAAAAGGAAAACACTCCAAGAATCTTGGGTGGGCATCTCTGTGACCAGGACAATTCTGTTCATAGTTCAAAGAACAAAAAGGCCAAGGGATTGAATTTCAAACAGAATTTCTTTCAGCCACTTGAACAGAGGAGATGGACAGTTATCAAAGGTGAGCTGGGCTATGGTCTTCCCAATTAGGGAAATAATATAGTAGCCAAGGCTACTGTTATAAACTGTAATGTAAATATCCATGTTTTTCTATCTGTGAACCCAAGGGGGCTGCAACCCACAGTTTGAGAACTGCTGATTCTCCAAAGCTGCAGCAGCTGGAAGAGACACCAACTCTGTTCCATGAAGGGAGTTCTAAATTTGAAACCAGGCAGGTAAACTGAACAGGATGTTGGGGCAAGGTACTGACCTGATTCTTTGTGATAATGCAGAGGTCGGGGTTGACTGTGTTACACAGAAGACTGTATACAAACATCACTGAATCTAATGAGGCATCTTCAGGTCTGTACACTCCTACCTATATGATCAGGAGGGATGCTCTTTATGCCCTTTAGATTGATCTGTGTATCTTGAAGAGAGCTGAACTTTGAAACTGATACCCTCTGGATCTCCCCTGGAGTACCTCAGTCATGCTAGCCTAACCCAGTGGTCCCCTGTCTTGTTCATTAGAAACACTGGGAGTTTTACAACATTCTAATGCCCAGGCCCCACCTCAAGCCAGTTAAATGTGTAAACCTCTGAGTGCATAGGCATTCAAAAAAGGTCCTAGGGTCTGCTGCTTAGCCAAACAATGTGGAACTGGGAAACGAATGGGTACCACAGAGACTCTGGGGGCAGAATACACTGGCACGCAGAATGTTCAGAGATCATCACTAATCAATGTCAGTTTTAGTGCCATAATACTACAAAGTCAGCCACAATAGTTTTTTATCAAAGGTAGGTCCTTGGGGACAGTGGCATATGGCTCAACATCTTTGCATTAGACATCATGTGCTTTCTTTGGGCAAAGAAGAAGAAAAGTACAACGATAAATAAGCTTTCTGATTAGATATTTCACTTCCTTTAAGGTCTCTCCAGGCTGACCCTGACACCTGCCTGTGATAAAGGTACTGCAGAGAAAAAAAGATGTGGGAACAAGGAGGCTGGGGTTTTCCACTTGCACACTCCTTGCAGGGTGTGTTTGCTGGGGACAGGATATGACTGAGAGAACTGTGTCATGGTGAGGCATGGTGGTGTGCCCTGGAAAGCGGTTAGGATAGGTGAGGGGGTTACTTGGGAATCCTCCTCAGTGGATGAGGGGATCCAGGGAAGAAATGGCTATCACTGCTTTTTCTTGGTACCCATTCCAAACTTGAATGGCCATCTGAGAGGGTCTGTATGTCTCAACCCATCATCTAGATTTATGTGTTTCCTTTATCTGAGTCAGTGCGCAGCTGCTAGGTTTTACCCGTAAGGATTATCATGTAGGTTTGGTATTGTTGACTGCCTAATCTATATTTGTATCAGTCACTTTTCATGATTCTGAGAAAAATACAAGATAAAGTAACTCAGGGCAGGAAAGGTTATTTTGACTCATAGTTTAGGAAGGAATTCAGTTCACCTTTCTGGAAAAGCCTGGTGTCAGGGGCATGAGATAGATAAGCTCAAGATGTTTTCATACTTGTCTCCCCAGTTAAATTTGCCAAAACAGTTCCACAGACAGGCCCGGAAGTGTGTCTCCTAAGTGATTCTAAATCAAGTGAACAATGAAGATTAACCACCATAATACGCCACACATACAATCTATGCTAATAAATACTTAGCCTTACAAAAAGCAGTTGTTGTATGTCATGTACCAAAGTATACTTCAGATGATTAAACTGACCATATATATAAATGTGGTTTGTTTAGATATAAGAATAAACTTTAGATACTCTAGAATACAGCATTGTAAAAATGGAGGGGGTTATCTTTTCATCTTTTCTGTTTTAACTAATGAAGAAATCTCTATTTGTGTAACATGAGGGGTAGTAGGGGTGGGAGACCCAAGGGGAGCCTGATACCCTAAAAAAGAAATAGCAATTAGAGTAAACTATACTATTGTTGCACAATGGGAGGATGCAACTGTTACCTTGGCAACAAAGATGACCAGTACTGAATAGTAAAACAGGTCTTGGCAGGGACACAAATTATAAAATCCATTTCCTCTGCTCACATTTAAAGACTTGACTTATGAGTTGATATCATCACAGACCTAATGAAAATGCAAGTGGAAAGTCCACCTGTAAAATCTTTGCCTTGGTTGTTACTGAAGATCCCTTTGTGTGAAGCTTTTGGCTACATGTGGTGTGGTGCATTTGGTAGTCTCAAGGCCTGGCTTTGTCAGGGTATTTTATCAAAACAATGAGACAAGTAACAAATACAACAATGGACACAGGGGTACTATGAGCAAAATGGGTAAGGCTTCATTCAGTCTGAACCAAAATAGGCAGAGTTGTGGGGGAAGATGATAATAACATGAAAGAAAGTTTAAATTATTGCTTTGCCTACAGTTAACTTACCAATTAGGCTATGTGTAGACTGTTTTACCCATCTGTCCCTGGAGCCCCACAAGATCCCAAGAGAAAGACAGGTACACAGGGTTAGGGTTAAGTGATCAGTTGCTTAGTCTTTTCCCAGCGGGTAGTGTTCCAATAGTCACAGGAAAGGATCGAATTGGTCTGATTTTTTTCCCCCTTTAGTCCCCAATTAGAAATCCACACACCCTGAATGCTTAATGAAAAGAAAGGGAAAGGTGATGATGGAGTCCAAGGTCTTGGCTTCTCAAAGGTGAGTGGGCTCTTGTCTCTCCACCGAGAGAAAGGAGAGTGCTGCGCTCATGTGAAAACCTTTTGGACACAAAGCAACCTGAAGACCTGATCACCTGCCCTATGTCACTGGGAATTTATCAGCCAGAGATTTGTGACTCACTCCATGTGGCAGGAAGGAGGGACAGAGTATCAAGATGGATCGAGGTCTCTGAAGGTAGCAGCATTTGCCACTCAGTTGCTGGCACACATTATGTTGGTGGCTGTGCCTATCTTCTAGCAGACTACAAACCGCCTCAGTCACATCTGCTGTTGGTCCAAACTGCAGGATTAGGAACGGAGACACAGCGACTATTTGATGTGAAAGAAGGTAAAGGAATGAAGTATTTCTCAAACATCCTTCTGCTACAGTTCCAGGTACTTCAGTCTATGGATGCATTTAATTCTCATAGCTGGTATTGCCCTTCACACCCAAGGCCAAGCAATTAATGAAGTTAATAGTGACAAACACTAAGTGGAGGGGGCAGGGTTTAAAAAAAATATACACGGGTCTAACTCCACGAGTATTCTTACAATCATCATACTTTGCGGAAGGGTCCAGTATAGGGAGAAAAGTTGCAGTATGAGGGGTGTACAGTGGCTCAACAAAGGTCTTCACGGGTGTGGAGCAGTGTTCACACAGTATCTCTAAGCAAAGTGACCTCAGGTTCCCTGGGAAGTGTGGAAGGGTAGAAGAGGGAAAATGAAGATAGAAGGGGGAGGTGAAAGAACAAGAAAAAGAAGGAGTGATAAGAAAAGGATAACAAGAGAGAGGTGGGAAAGACAGAAAGTGAATCCAATTCAAATGCCCCAGGTCTTTCAGTCCTGTGAGAATGGTCCAGTCTTTCTTGGCAATAGATCTAAGCCACCACTGTCTACTCCTCAAAATGCCACCTTTTTCTCTCTATGTGCCCCAGTCCATGTCCCAAGAAAGCAACTTATTTCCAACTTAACTCACCTAAGTATAAGGAAGCTTTCTTGAGGAGTTCCTTATCTTTCAAAGTTGAAGTGGACAGTTTAAGTAATTTTCATGCATTTAAATTCCAGGTGTATTATTTTAAATTTTGTTAAGATTGGTAGCAAAGAAAAAATAAGGTTACAATAATAGAAGTGGTTTATGAAACCAGTTTTCACTTGCCTATCAATTCTGGGCCCGGCAGAGCTGTCATTATTCAACTCATCAAATTTCACAATTGCTTCATTTAACTGGACTGCCCAGGACCCTTCCCTCCTCCTTCCTTCCATGCTTCTCTTCTTCCCTTCCTTCCTTCTTCCCTCCTTCAATCATTGCTTCCTTTCCCCCTTCCTTTCTCCTTCACTCTTTCCTTCCTTCTCTTTCCCCTCCCTCCTTCCTTCTCCTCCCCTTTTTACTTTAATAATTTCTTCCCATTCCCTCAATCCTTTCTTAACTTCTTCCTCCAATCATTCTTCCCCTTCTCCTTATTTTCTTTCTCCTTCCCTCCTTCTTTCAACCATTCCTTTCCTTCTCGTCCTTTCTTCCTTTTTCCTCTCCTTCCTCCCTCCCCCTCTCCTTCTCTGCTCTTGGCTATCTTTCTCAGGATAAATCCCTTGTTTCAGAGAAGAGTACTTTTGAGAGAGGAAGAATGAATTGTAACCCTCTTAGAACTGAAAACAACATCTCTGAATCTATCACTGGAAATGTATCAGAACAGCATATACACAAATGAGTTAGTCTTCTTCATTCTGAATACCCACATCCAATTTTCTTACTCCATTCCTATTAGAAATGGAGGAATCCATGAGTCATCAGCATTAACCTCCAAGTACTTTTCAAGCTTTTGCTCATAGTCAGGCCTAATAGAGTTAGCTTAAAATAATTTGGGGCCTTTAGAGAAGGCTTAATGGTTAAGGGCACTGGACACTCTTTCAGAGCACCTGGGTTCAGTTTCTAGCACTCACATGACCACTCACAACAATCTATAACTCGAGCTCCAGGGGATCCAATACTCTCTTCGGGCCTCCACGGGGATAAGGCATAAGGCACACAGACATGCAAAACACTCATACACATAAACAAACAAATAAATTTGGTTGTTACTCCCCACCAAATAAAAAATAAAATCGATGTCAGCCACAACTTTAATAGTGTGGTTAGAAGTACTGTTACTTGTAAATAAACCCTAGATATCAAAAACTAGATAAAGAACTATACTAACTAAGACTGTGAACAATGTTTTTGATATTTTACTCTCAAGTAGGTAAACTCATAAACATGACATCTCAGTAAAATGTAGATGTACAGTATTGGCCAGAGGGTTATCAAGCTATCATTTTCACATCTGCATAATGCAGGAAACAGATTAGAACAGTGTCACAATACCATGGTTTGACAGACAGACTCTGTCTTTTTCAATGAAGATTTTTGTTAGTTTCTTACTCACTCAATTATGACTCAACTGTCCACTGCTGTACAACAGGTGTATGGCAACACCAGGTGAAATGCTGACAGTGAGCAGAAAGGTGAAAGTTCTTCTCTGAACTATCTCAATGCCAATTGTCAATTGACGAGTTCTGAATCTGAAAACTCTGAAAGGGTTATTTTTTGCAGTAGTTCCTTACGTAGGTGCCTGGAAAATGTCCCCACATTTGAGTGTTTTAGTATGTATGAGGCAAACATCAGGAGAACCTTAATACACAGTTTAGGGAAGCCCAGATACATGTATAAACACCATGTTAGATGTGGTGGTTGTGCAACATGGTAGGTGCTCTGTGTAAACCATTCTGTGGGTAGAGGCATAAAGCATATAACCTCAGAAGAGGGTCTTAGGAATGAGGCTGAGTTTTCTAGGCCATAGAAGACTCAACGAAGGTTGATTGGGTGGTAGATGAAAGTTTTAGGGGCATGGAAAGCTATATTGGTACTATAGTTTGGATTCAGGGTGTTCCATAAAGGCCTATGTGTTGAACCCTTGTCCTTGGCTTAGGTTGCTAGTGGGTGGTAGTAGCATCTCTAGGATATATAAATTGAAGGGAATTCAATTATTTTGTTGTGGTGGTTTGAATAAGAAATGTCTTCCATGATCATTTGAACACTTGGTCTTAGTTGGTGGCACTGTTTTGGGAAGCTTGATGCTATGCAGCCTTGCTTGAGGAAGAACATGATAGGGGTGGGTCAGCTTTAAGAGTAAAAACAAACCTCACCCGTTTGTCACTCTGGAAAGGGTGTGGCCTGAGAGTATGGAGCCTATAAATGAGGCAGACTAAAGTGACACGAAATAGCCAACTTTATTCAAATCACCAGACAATTTATACTCTGAGGGTTTGTTTTGAGGAGTTGCATAAGTAAAGTGTACAAGCCCAATGGGGCAGACAAGTTGAACATGGTAGACTCATGCTCACGCTGCACGAGGCAAAAGCATATTTTTCCAAAGAGGCATATAAACAAATAGCAATAGCCAGTTGTAATGAACAATCTGAAGTAAACATTTGCTACACCTGGGAAGGACATACCAGCATAATCTATGAACAATTCTATGGTTTTGAAGAAACTGAGGGCACAAGACTCTTGTGTTTTTTTCCTCACAAGCACTCAGAAATCTGGCTGGTCTTCCGTCAACTTGACCCAGAAATTAGAGTTATCTGAAGGGAAGGAAACATAACTGAGAAAATGTTGCCCTAATGTCTGACTGTAAGGCATTTTCTTAACTAGTTATTGATGGGAGAGGGCCCAGCCCTGATTGGTAGTTCTATCCCTGGGTTGGTGGTCCTTGGTTTTGAAAGAAAGCAGCTGAGAAAGCCATTGGAAGTAAGGCAATAAGTGGCACATTCCTCCAGGTTTTTTCCCTGTTTGAGTTTCCTGTCCTGACTTCCTTCAATGAGTGGTGAAATAGAAGTGTAAGCCAACTAAACCTTTCCTCCACAACTTGCTTTTTGGTCATAGTGTTTCGTCACAACAAGAAACCTTAACTAACACAGATTCTATCCTTGGATCCTGTTGTGACACTCATCTTCTTCCAGTTTACTTCTTGCTTATCGTTTATGACATGGGCTTTCAGCTTCCCACACCAGGCATCATGCCTACTGATGTCATGCCTCCCTGCCATGATGAATTCTTATCCAGAACCATAAGCCAAAATAAACTCCTCCTGACATGAGTTGCCTTGGTCATAGTGTTTTATCATAGTCATAGAGAAGTACCTCATACACTGACCATAGCCTTGAAGGGGGTATTGGAACAATTTTTTTTTCTCAGTTTTCCAATTGTCCTGAGTGGAACAACCTTCCTTGGCCATGCTTCTGCCATGATGCCTCCTGTCACCACTATTCTAAGCAGTGGAGCTGATATACTGTGGACCGAAACTATGAGCCAGCATAAAGCTTTCCTTTCTAGCTTGATTCTCTTAGGAATTGTCACAATGATGGAAATATAACTAACACACCAGGGGAAACTGTAGGAAACCACAGAATGGATGCTAGCATAAGTAAGGTCCTGGAATGTTCTGTCATCAAGGCCATTGGGACTTTATCCTTCAAACAAGGAAGTCAGTGCTCTGATTTCTTTCTGTGACCTGTTTGAGACTTACTTTGATCGACTAACTTGGTAGACTCTACCATTCATTCAGGGTACGGGTACAAGACTAGAATCGAAGAAACAATGAGGGGAAAAGCAATGGCTGACCACAGTACTGATGGGAGATGTCATTCTATATATGTTTCTCATACTGGTTAATAATAAAGCACCGTTGGCCAATAGGAAAGAAAGACAGGAGGGACTAGGAGACAAGGAGGAAATAGGAAGTAGGAAGGAGGAGTCAAGATGGAGAGTCTGGAGAAAGCAGTATGCCGCCGGCTCCCCGGTAAGAGAAATACATAGATCAGCAGAAATGGGTTAATAATTAAGGCAGAGCTAGCCGATAAGAAACAAGTAACCAGGCCAACAGCATAGTATCAAATGCAGAGTCTCTGTGTATTATTTGGGGCTGGCGCGGTGGCAGGACAAGACCAGGCGGCGGCAGGCGGAAAAACCGTATTCATTACACAGTACTGAAATGAGAAATTTAGACACAGGAAATTTAGTGGGATTCCAGGTTCAAGTCTACAGGTTTGCATTTAAGTGCATTTGATTTCACAGCAAGTTGTCCAAACACAAAAACAGGGTACATGGCTAAAATGTGAAGCTAGGAACCATGACTTTCTACTGCATAGTTGATGTCTAGTCATGTAAGGGAAAACAATGACATCCAAAGGAAAATTAAAGATTGAGCTCACATTTTCAGGGCAGATCTTAGATGCTGGGCACTGAGCCAGGCAACAGCATTTACTTTTCCTCACTTACCTGCACTACAGTCATGACGTATTCACACTGCTCTCTGTTTTCATAGATGCAGGAGCTGAGGCTCAGACTTGAGAATTCATCACTATCACCAGGGGAAACTGGGTTTTGCCCTAGGTTTGTGGGTTCTGAAGTTCATACTGCAAATAGAATCCAATTGGAAGAAAGCTGTTCCAAGGTGACCTCCTCATCCAGCAAGTTCTTGGTGACAAGAAGCCCACAGCATCATTACTTCAACTCTTTGTCAAGTTAGTGTATGTACATAAGAGCTCACATGGTACCTACAGAACAGTGGAGGAAAGTCCTATTTCAGCTCAGCCATGGACTCTGAGCTTGGGCCCCTTTGACCAGAGCAGGGAGAATTTACAAGTTGCTACTGGATACAACTGAGTATCTATCTTCTTCTCTTATGACCTCTTGGCCTCATCAAGATGGATTTTAGATCCCAAGACTACTTGAAGAATTTGAGTATTCTAAAATAATAATGGACTGGATTGTTAGGTTGCTCACTATTATTTTGCTAAAATTAGGCATTAACAAACACTCAAGCAAAATGCCCACTATCTCCTGTCATAATATTTCTTAAATAAAAAAAATCACAAAAACTAAGAAAACATTTTATTTTAAAAAATCATAAATGTTCTCAGTTACATAAAAATCATGTATGTGCCTACATATTAAAATATTTTAAAATTATATTAGGAAATGATGAAATTATTTTTTAAATGTTGGATGGGTAGCTTCAAAATGTGACTCCTGATCTGAGGGTGGTGCTTATGCCTACAACCCCAGAACTAGGTCAAAGCATGGGGGCTCTTGCGAACAGCCTGGCCTACAAGCCTCTGAGGTCAGCCTGGGCTGCAAGGTGATTTCAAGATGAGCTGAGGATTCATAGTGAACAGAACAAAAACAAACAAATTAAAAACAGAAACAAAAGATTAGCTGCTAAGTCATTTTTCTCCTTCTTCAGCCAGCACAGCACAGACCTCTGTCCAGAGACAGAACCACAGTTCTTCACAACCATCATCTTCATTTCTTTCCTTGTCTTAGCTCAACTCCTTTCTAAGTGCCACCAAGTTGCATCCCCAAACAGAATCAATCTCTACCACGAGAACATCTGAAGAATAAGTAATGTCATTTCGTATTTATAAAGTAGTGGTTAGTCGACATTTTTTTTGTCAAAACCAAGTCAGTCCCTTCAAGGGCTCTAGCAGCAGGTTTCCTATGGCTGAATATTGATGCAGGGATATAGCCTTTCTCCACCAGAGCCCAGTGCCAGGCCAACATGCCCTGCCTACAGTAACACCTTCCTGGGCAAGGTGAGGGCTACATCAGGAAGAGATGAAGACTCTGTCTCCTTGTCTTGAACAAAGTTGGCTTTATGTATCTCTTTTTTGTGTATATGTGTTGTTCTGTATATACTTGCTCATATGTTTGCATGTGTGTGGATGTGTGTGAGCAGGCCTGAGACTGATTTTGGTGTCTTTATTAATTATTCTCTTAGTTTTTGAGATGCAGTCCATCACTGAAGCTGGAGCTCATTTGTTTGGCTAGGCTCCAGGCTAATGAGCTTCAGGTGTGAGATGGTCAATACTGACTGGCAACTTGACAGGATCTGGAGTCACTAAGGAGGGAAGGCTTTGTGTGCACCTGTAAGAAGTTTAGATTAGGGACACTGAGGTTAGAAGACTCCCCTTAACTATGGGCAGCAGTACTCTATGGAATTGGGTCCTAGACTACAAAAACAGACGATCCTAGAAGAGTATGAGCACTCATAATTCTCTGTCCTGAGTATGGATGCTGATTTCAGCTCCCTGTGTGAATTTTCCTACTATGAGGGACTGTACTCATGGACTGTGAGTTAAAAATAAGTCCCTCATTAGGTTTCTTTGTCAGAATATTTCATCATAGCCAGGAAGGGCAATTAATACAGGAGACTAGAGTGAGAAATGAGGCTGTTGTGGTTAACTTGACCATGTGGTTCTCAGACCTTTGGAACTGTTTTATGGTTGGAGTGCAAAAGAGTTCGGTATTACAGGTTGAAAAAAGGCCCAGTGCGCTGAAAAAAAAAAAAAAAAAAAACCAACAGGTCTTTCTGGTAGGAGTTTGGAAGATACCAATGCTGAGAAAGAAGACAGTGCAAGTCCAGCTCATAAGGTTTCAGAGAACAGAGATGACATGGAGAACTGGAAAAGGCCATTTGTGTGATATTTTAGTCAAGAATCTGGCTTCATTGCACTGTGTCCTGAGAACTTGAAAGAAGTTTGCTGTTGGAAATTTTAAGAGAGCATCTGGGCTGGAGTGTGGCTAGTGTTTGTTGCACTCACCTAGGTACACAGTGAGACACAGCAAAACTTTGGGCAAAGATTATTTCCTGATGAGGAAAAGAGCTAGAATGTGTTAAACTTTGCAGTCAAGGCATGCACTGAAAATGCCCAGGGAAAAAGAAACATCTTGCTCTAAACTGAAACAATAGAGAACATGTCTTGAGGAAGGGGCCACACCCATCAAAGCTTCCAACTTGTGAAAGTGCAAACTTATTTAGAAGAATTGAGCTGGAACTGAGAGTGAAGCTGAAAGGGTGTCTTCAAAGCCCAGCTTCCTAGGCAATGTCTCCACAGGGTCAGTATAGAGGAGGCAACACAGCTGTGGCCCCAGATGGCCAGGCGGCTACAGCTCAAGCTTGCAGAAGTACTTAGTAGGACTGCTGTGGGATAATCTTTGTATATACTATGAATGTGTTTCTGTTTCACTTCATCTGCTAAGGCATCTTCTGTTTGGTTTAATAAATAGCTAAATGGTCTTATAGCTAGGCAGGAGAGGATAGGTAGGGCTTCCAGGCTGAGATAGGAACTATGGAGAGAACCTGAGAGGTAGGAAATTCACCATCTAGATGCAGAGGAAGTGGGATGTACACTGTATTGAGGAAAATTAATGTATCATGTGTGAGAACATAGATTAATATAAACAGGTCAACTTAAGTTATAAGAGATAGTTGGAAATAAGCCTAAACAAAGTTTTTGTGTCATTATTTGGAAGCTGTTAGTTCAAATAAAGTCTGACAGCATAGGACAATTACGTGGTACTGGTTTTTCAGACATGAAAGTTGAAGTGTTGAAGGGAATTGTGGAGTCTTTCCCCATCGGTATCTTTGTCAGGGTACAGCAACAGGAAAAGCAAACAAGACAAGAGATGTGCCTGTCTCTGCCCCATTCCTGTGTTGGGAATATACATCCACACTGCTGTGTGTGGCAGTATGTAGCTTTTTGCACAGGTGCTAGGGATCTGAATCTGGATCCTTGTGTTTATGTAGCATTTTATCTATTGGGCCATCTCTCTGGGCCCTGTTCTTATTTATTTATTTACTTATTTACTTATTTTAATTAGTTCTAATAAGTGGTAAGGGGTATACTATAAGAGGAGCATAGGAATATTAATAATAACCTAGAAACAGAAATGCACAGGGGCTTAGTTACAAAGCACAAAGGGCCTGGAGGCTTTGTTAAGTCCCTGGAAGGACTGAGACAAGCTGAGCCTTACCAAAAAGCAACTAAAAAGTGCCCTAATTTTCATCTGAGCCCTGTACATTTGACACCTGAGAGGGCTAATACTGATTCTGGGGTAGATATGTCTTTGGCAGAGAAAAGAGGTGGCAATTCAGAATTAGCCACTAGCATAGATTAACTAATAAGCCGCAAAGAGCTAGACCCATTTTCATATTTGCACCATTTCTCAATTTATTATGAAAGCAGATGGGATGCATTTTACATAGTGACGTTTATTTTAAGGCTTTTGAAATTTTCCTGTAGGATTCATTTTCAGAGAATTTAAACTAATTATATTTGAGAAAAAGTAGATGAAAATGCCATGATTTTAAACTCTGTTTTAATTAAATTCCAGTATCATTCAGGATTGCTTTCTTTTCCTTCAGAAGTGCTAAGGCTGGGACCCAAGGCCTGGGATGTGCTGGGTGTGTGCTGTGCATGCTCTACCACTTGGGCTGTATGCCAAGCCAAGTATCTTATTGCTTTTTCACAACCTCCTTCTGGACTTCATCATAAGCTCTAAGCTCTTGTTGAATGAGACTTCTACAGCTTAATCTAGTGTGATCTAGACTGCCTTGAAGTGAAGAACTGACTGGAGACAAAGGTGAGTCAGTGGAGAGTCCACATCTGTTGAGAATCTCTTGCCTGATCCTTCCAGGGTCTTCTGTGATGGCCAGGCCACTCTTCCTTGGTGTTCCCTCACCACAGTCAGATGGCTTCATCCCACAGCTTTCTCTTTTCTTGGCTAACTCTGAACTTTACTTTGGAGTCTAGGAGATCTTAGCTGCCCTCTCTTACTCCTCTATAACAAAACAATGGATCTTTATAGCTACTTGAGTCAAGGTTACTGAGAGATAACTTGAAACCATTGTACTACCCACCTCATTCTTACTTCATG
Organism: Phodopus roborovskii; assembly: GCF_943737965.1. Classification (NCBI taxonomy): domain Eukaryota; kingdom Metazoa; phylum Chordata; class Mammalia; order Rodentia; family Cricetidae; genus Phodopus; species Phodopus roborovskii. The sequence continues at coordinate 764,055 of NW_026126540.1, read as the reverse complement.
CCATTAGTACATAAAGTCCATCTTCTAGGCAGGCCTGTCTCTCTCTGAACTTGGCTAGGCAGCAGATCCCCAGATTTTATTTTAGATGTTTAAAGGCAAAGGGAATTCAATTATACCTACTGTCTTTTATTTGACTGTGGTTGTAGGCAAAGGACCCTCTATCTACCCCATTATTTAATGTTCATATTTCTTTTCCACTTTGCTTCCAGTTTGACTGCAGGGTCTATCATTATCTAATAACCACATAATGTGTTGTAAGTGGCAGGAAAGATGGGAATAACTCAGGCTGATCTCAAGGCATTTTAAATTGTTTCTCAACATGTTGACTTTCATCTTTTAGATTAACAATTTCATGCCACTCACCACTATCTTTGATTCTACTCACCCTTTAGTTATTAGAAACTTCAAGTTGATTGGCAGAAAATTAAGTAGTGGCTACAAAAAATAAGATACAGCTGAACAAAATTTGTTTAAACTTCACCAAAGATCCTACTTAGAAAACAAGCCACTGTCAATGTCCAGACACAGGGTGTTTCAACATATTATAGCAATGTTATATCAAATCCTTCCATTCCAAGAAGGCAAAAATTTCTCAGAGGGGCTTTGAAAACGAGTGAGCTTGCAGCTGACTAAATAACTTACTGATATGTTATTGAGTTGTAGATCAATTTCTCCTAGGAGATCTTTAGTTCTGCCATAGAACATGCTTTGTATTATTCTGAGTTATGTTTAACAAGGTTATTAATTAATCCTGCCACTAGGAGAAGTGATTATTAGAGTTCTTGATGGCCTACAGCTAGGACAGATGCTTGGTTGCAGCAATGAGGTGAGACTAGCATGACAAAAGTCAAGAGTAATTGGAAGTTGCTCTGTTTCATACATTAATGTCATAACTATATGATGAAATGACCCAATTAAAAAAAAGGTCACAATATTTACATTCTGAAAGACAACTATTATAGGATTCTGTGCCAAGAATATGATAGAAATATAGAGAGCAAGTGAAGTGCTGACTATATATGTATTATTTGACATAAACAGAGCCATATCAAGACTCAAATCCCTTAGATCCATAGAAAAACGGGAAAGCCCCACTCACTCCCAGAGTAAATCTCCAAGGAATGGCAAAGCCTCCCTTTGGTTCTTGTGTGTATGTTGATGATGTGTACAGAAAATGTCTACCATAGTTTTCTCCCTCTGGGTATTTATAGCCTGAAGACTGATATCCTATTGAAACTGCTCCTACTAAAATTAAGTAAACCTGGCTCCTTGTTTATCTGTATGTAACAGCCCTATCTCTTTGTTTATCTGTAACAACTCTGATTCCCTTTTCAACAATATATAATAAACATGCTGAGCTTCTGGGGTGCTGCAGTTTCTCCATTAGAGTATCCAATTTCAGCTTTTCTGTATGTTCATGTGTTTTATCTTTTCTTCTTGCCTCAGTCAAGTCAGTCCCTGGAGCCCTGCAGGATGTGCACACAGTAGTTGGTAAAGTCAGTAGATTTAGTCTTACTGATAGAAAACTAGTGTTCATCAGAGGCATTCATCTTAGTGTAGTATGTCCTAGAAAGTTTGATGACTTCAGCCCAGCCTCTGAGGTTGAGTAACTGTGCCCACAAAGTATTACACAGATTTCCCCTTTGATTTCAGAACAGAGCCCATGTTCTGTTGTATGGTGTTTCAAGCCATTCACAGTCTTCAATTCAAACAATTTAATCATCTTCTTCAACAATGAAAGCTCTTTGGAGAAATATAATAGCATTTAAGGTCTTTATGGGACAATATTTAGTGTTCATAATCTAAAATGATTCAAGGTACAAAAAAGCAAGAGTATGCAACCCATTCTTAGGCAAAACAAAACCTAATAAAACAAGAACAAAATAACACCAGTAGAGCATAACTCTGACTTGCCTAATATGTTAGAACTAGATGACAACAATTTCTATTTTGGGGGAGAAGGATGAAGTTGGTACTCTGTTATTATGGTTAGCCTGGTATTTACTATGCATCCCACTCTAGTGTCAGATTGAAAGTGCCCTTCTGCTTTAGCCTCCCAGGTGCTGGGAACACAGGGAACACACTTATCTTAGAAGACAAAGACTTTTAGGCAGCAATTATAGTTCTACTTTAAGATGGAAAAGAAAACACATACACAATGAAGGTAAATATTGGACATTTCAGAGGAAAACAGAAACTATTGTTTTCCATACTTCAAAGTCATACTCTCATTCATACTCTACTTCCTCTTTCCCCCTTTCCCATTCTCATATCTTTATTTCTTAGTTATTATTACTAATAACTCTAAACTATGATTTTTTTGAAAATATCTTGGTGCCTCTTTCTGAGACCTATTGGAAAATAAGATTTTTGATTGCATAGTAGCATCCAGATCGCTGTGAAAGCATTGTTTTTGTTATTGCAGTTTTCTTTCCTGTATACACTAGTTGAGAACATAAACTCAAGTGAGGACAATTCACCAAGAAGATTCACATAAAACAAATAATTGGAAAGAGTGAGGAAAAGGAAAAATAAAAATGAAAAGACACATTTATTTTAACAGACATATAAAATACAACAAAGACACACACAAAAAAAAGTGAATTAAACAAGCAATTGTGACACCTCTACAAGATCACAACTCCAGAAACCACTGGAAATGAGATAACCGAAATCCCAGAAAAAGAATTCAGGGCCTTCCTTTAAAAAAGTGATCAATTGCCACACAGAGAAAGAAAATAGATATAAGTAAGTAATGAAGTAAGAAAATTGATTCAGTATCTAGATTGTGTTAGCAAAATAGATGTAAAGACAAAAAATTAAAAAGCATGACAGAAATATTCATTTAGGAATTTAAGATTCTCTAAAAGAATCACACAAAAATGATGAAAATAAAGTCAACTACAATGCAATTGAGATCATAGTCAATAGACAACATCAATCAAAAGGAAGAATATCAGAGTCAACACAAGGCAATACATTCACACACATGTAAAGAAATATTGAGCATGACAAAACTTAGACGAATTCTGGGATATGACAGGAGAGGAAACCTGGGAGTCCATTAGGCAGAAGGATAAGAGATAAACTTTAAGGGCATAGTGAATCCACGCAGTAAAGTTATAGCAGAAATTTTCAAAAATCTATACCAAGAAATAATACACAGCTGTCCTCTTCCAAAACATCACCCAACCTGGAAATCAACAAAAAATTTTCAGAGGTAAACTACACCATAGATCTACACTTACCAGAAATATATAGAACATTGTATGCAACAGCTCTAGAATGTATATTAATTAACTCTCAGAAGCCCATGGAAATTTCCCTAAAATAAATCATATTATAGTTTCAGTAAATATAAAATAATTGAGATAATTTTTACATAGTATCAAATTATAGTAAAATATAAGTGGACTCAGCCACAAGAGAATCACATGAATATTTGGAGAATATACAATGCACTATTATTGAGTGAATGGTGGGTCACTGAAGAAACAAGGGAGAAACTTTAAAAATTCTTAGGATCAAATAAAACACAGCAAAAAATATTAGAAATTCTGAAATAAAATTTTGTAAGTGCTAACATTAAAACAAATCAGAGAGATTATAAATAAATAATCTAATGATATACATCAAAGGCTTAGAAAAACAAGGATAAGTCAAACTCCAAAGATGTTGGTGGCCAAAAATTATAAAAACCATTTTTATAATAAGGAGTAGAAATAATAAGATTTGGTAATGAATCAATATTTATCCCTGATATAGGAATGGACTTTGGGAGCCCATCCCACATACAGGGATACTTCCTCAGCCTAGACACATGGGGGAGGTTCTAGGCCCTGCTCCAAATGATATGATAGACTTTAAAGACTCCCCATGGAGGGCCTCACCCTCCCTGGGGAGCAGAAAGGGAATAGGATGGGGTTGGTGGGGGAAATGGGGAGGACAGGAGGGTGCAGGAATAGGGATTGACATGTAAAGCAAGCAAGCTTGTTTCAAATTTAAATGAAAAATTATCAATAAAAAACCCCCCACACACAACAAAATAACCCAAAACAAAACAAAAAAGAAACAAAAAGATCAATGCATAGACTCAATCAACAAGTTAATACTTAGAAAAGATAATGATGACCAACAAACTCCTAGACAAATTAATCACACAAAAGGCAGAGAAGACCAAAATTCATTACATTAGAGATGAAAAGAGAGTTGTTGCAACAAATTCTAATGAATCTAGAGGGTCATTAAGAAACACTTAGAAAACCTTTACCCCAGAAACTTGGAAAATCTATATGAAATGGAATCCGTAGGCACATATGACTTACCCTAATTGAATCAAGAAGATAAAACAGCTCAAGTAGTTCCATAAAAACTGATGAAAGTAAAGCAGCAATAACAAATCTTTACTCAAAAACCCAAGACTGGACAGATTCATTCATTACTGAATCTCCCCAAACCTTTAGGGGAAAGCAACATCAATACTTCTCAGACTGTTCAACAAAATAGAAAGGGAAGAAGAAGACCAAACTTGTTCTGTAAAACCATTATTAACATAATGCTAAAACAAAACAAGAATCACCACCAACAACAAACAAACAAAAAACTAGAGACAAAAAGTAGATGTAAAGATTCTCAACAAAATATTTGAAAACCAAACTCAAGAAGCTGATCCATCATGAGTAAGTTAGTTTCATTCCAGGGACTCAGGGTTAGCGTAACATACATAAATTAATCAATTTAATATGTCTACCCAAAAGACTTAAGGACTGGACATACATGATCATTTTAATAGATATAAAAGGGGACTTTGAAAATTCTTGTTTTATCTATTCTTAGTTTTATCATCCCAGAATGTTAAATTTGTCAAAGAATAGAAAAAGTTATCTCAATAAAATAAAGGCTATATATGACAAAACTCAAAACCAAAAGCATTTCCTCTAAAGTCTTGATGAGAAAATGGGACATACTCCTTCTACTATTATTAGTCTTATAGTACTCAAAGTCTTGGCTAGAACAACAAGACAAGAGAAAGAAATGTAAAGAAACAGGACAGGAAGAAGTGAAAGCATCTCTATTTACATATGACATGATCCTATACTTAAAGACCCTAGAAACTCCACCAGAAGGCTTTTAACATATGATCAACATTTTTAACAAGGTAGTGAGAAGCAAAATCAACATACAAAAAAAAAAATCAGCAGACTTTCTATATATTGATAATGAAATTGCTGAGAAAGTAATCAGGAAAATAATATCACTCATAATAGCCTCAAAGTAATCAGGAAAATAATACCACTCATAATAGCCTCAAAAAGTAAAATAAAATACCTAGAAATAAACCTAATGAAACAGAGAAAAGATTCTCATAACAAAAATGTCAAACACCAAATGAGGAGTTAAAGAAGACATTATAAGGAAAGACCTTCCATACTCGTGGATTGGCAGAGTTAGCATCGTATAAATGGTTGTATTGTAAAAGCAATCATAACCCAAATTCAATGCAACACCCATAACATTGGATATTCACTTGGAGATGAATGAAACTAGATCTACATATCTCTGTATGAAAATTAGTTAAAAATGTACCTAAGATATTAACTTAAGAATTGAACTGCTATAGGAGATATAGGTAAACACATGAAGATATAGACATAGACAAAACTTTCAGGAAATGATTCCAAGAGCACAGGCAATAATGTGAAAAGTTTCTGTACAGCCAAGGAATTGATCACCAGAGGGAACAGACTTCATAATAACAAAATATCTTTGCTACCTATGTATCAAAAGGGAATATTATCTAGACTAGTTAAAGAACTACAAAATTAACTCAGCCATTAAGTGGACTAATAAAAGGGATAGAGAATTTTCTAAGTAAGAACTACAAGTATCTATTTGAAATAAAATTTAACATCCTTAGAGCTGGTAGGGGCTGGGGGGGGGGGGTGGATACAATGCAACTGTTTTGACATTCCATCTCAACTGAATAGTGGCTAACAAGAAAACAAGTGATAGTAAATGCTGGTGATGATATGGGGAAAGAATGACTTTTATTTTATCATTTCTCTCTCTCTCTCTCTCTCTCTCTCTCTCTCTCTCTCTCTGTGTGTGTGTGTGTGTGTGTGTGTGTGTGTGTAAGAGAGGGAGAGAGTGAGTGAATTCAGGGGTTCTTTGAGGGAGGCCAGAGCTATTGTATTACTCTAGATTTGGAATTACAGATGAGTCACTTGACATAGGTTCTGGGAACAAAACTTGGGGTCATTTGGAAAAGCAGTACATACTCTTAACTGCTGAGTCAGCCATCTTTTCAGGTCTCAAAGAAAGAAGAATTCTTTATACTACTGGCATTAGTATCAGTTGGTCTAGCTGCATGTAAATCAGTATTTAGGTTTTTTTTTTTTTTTTTGAAAACTAAAAATAGTATAAAATATACTACTTCGGGTATATACTCAAAGCACCATAAGTTCACATGTCATAGAGGGTTTACACATCCATGTTTATTTTACTAGTCACAATAGAGCCAGCCTGGATTGTTGGTATAGTTAGCTTTAGCTGTCAACTTGACACAAACCTTACCAAAAAAGACAAACTTCAGGTGAGGATGCTCAACTGAAAATTTATTCAGATCATAGTTGCCTGAAGCCTTGTCTGTAAGGTATCTTCTTAATGGATAATTGATGTGGGAGAACCCAGCTCATGACAAGTAGAGTCGTGGCCTTGCAGATAGGCCTGGATTGTGTAAGAAAGATAGCCAAGCAAGCTAGGAGGAAGCAAGTCAGAATACAGATTACCTCCATGGTTCCTGCCTCTGCTGCTGCTTCAGTTTCTCCCATGACTTCCTTTGATGATGGATCTACAAGATGAAATAAAGCCTTTCCTCTGTGTCACAATGTTTATCATAACAATATAAAACAAACTAGAGAAACCAACAAATGAATGGATGAAAAAATGTTGGACCCATACAGGAGAATTTTATTTGAAACAGAGAAAAATGGTAGGAACTGTAGGAACATGGATAGAAATGGAAATCACTAAACTCAGAAAATAAGAGGTACAAAAGGACAAATATTGGATGCTTTCTTCCATGCACCAAAGGATATAGAGGCAGAGAGAGAGAGGAAAGAGACAGAGACAGACACAGAGAGAGTTAAATAGGGAACCATGAGAGGGAGAAATAATTATTAAGGAAGGGCTGAGAGTAGAAAAAGAGGTAAAAGAAGTGTATGTGATAAAGTAAAGGGGGAACTACTAGAGGCAAGAAGGGGACCAGGAAGATGAGAACAAGGAGAATAGGGGAAGGTTGTAGAAGAGCGGGAAAAATAAAAACAAAGCATAATGAGAAATACATGAAAAATACCATAATAGACCCAATAATTTACCTGCTATTTTAAAAATTAATAAAAAGAATATATTTGTAATATTTGAATTTTCATAAAGATCAATGTCTCATTATATAATTAAAAATATAATTTATTGGGGTTGGAGATGTGTTCAGGGGTTAAGAGCTCTTACTTTTACGGAGGACCTGGGTTCAGTTTCCAGTCCATATATGCTGGCTTTCAACTTCTATTCCAGGGGATTTTAATGCCCTCTTCTGGTCTCTGCAAACACCAGCCATTCATGTGGCACAAATGGCGCCCACATGGCTAGTAAGAACTTCCACTTAAATTTAACAAAAGCTTAAAAAATGGTTGTAAAGACAAAACAACAGAGACAATCAAGGTTTCTTGGTAGCATCATTTTTCTCGGTTGGACTCTACTTTGCGAGAGACAAGCAGATATTCGCGTGTCTCCTTTAAGAAAAGTTTCCTGACTCAGCATAAGGAGCAAAAAACCACACAGCTTTTAAAAAATCTCTGCTAAAAATTTATTGGTGTGCATGAGAGATGACGATGGCAGTGACCACATCTCCAAGCCGGCAGCATGCTTGGAGATGGCAGCGCAGACCAATGCGGTGAGCACAGCTTTCAGTGCTGGCGGTAAAAGTACCCGCAGCTGCCATCTTTGATAAACAGTGGCTGACATAGCTATGACTTTCATTTTAGCAATGTTGTTGTTTAACAGATAAAGACTTGTGGCTACAAAAAGATAAAGATTTACAGTAAAGACAGATTCATATTAAGAAAAACCTCTAAAGGTTTACAGTGTGTTTTAAAATATACGTAGACATGGAAAAAAATAAAATGATTTTAAAAAGACAAAGAGGAACTGGGTGTTGTGGCACACGCCTTTAATCCCAGCACTCAGGAGACAGAGGCAAACAGATCTCTGTGATTTCAAAGTTAACCTGGTATGCAGAGTAAATTCCAGGATAGATAAGAGTTATACAGAGAAACCCTGTCTCAAAAAAAAAAAAAAAAAAAAAAAAAAAAAATAGAAGTAGAAAAAATAGAGTAGTAAAAAGGCCACATAAAGATGGGAAGCACAAAAAGAATGTGGATACTATATGCTGTTCTGTTATCTTTATATCATTTGACTGCTGAGGAAACAACTGTTAAAGGAAATACTGCTGGATTAATTCAATTTATATATTTTAAAAATGCTTTGACTCAAAAATTTAAGTTCAAGGACAAGTTACTGGGGAAAAGGATTTCTAGTTTTGTTTCCACAGAAAATAAAAAGCTATGGATTCCTTCCAGACTAATGTGGTTTGATCAAGCCAGACCCCCTGAAACAGCATTCCTGGTGATCCAACATTCAAAACAGCTTGAACAAGCCAGCCTTGCAGACTACAGCCGGGATTTCTGCATCTTCTTAGGATCCCCTATGACAGCGCCCCCTATCAGCAGGAAATAGTTTGGAAAGAACGACGCCCAAATTCCCAGATATTGTTTATGTTTTCATTTAAATGATGTTGGTCATAAATGGTTAATGACCACAACCAATCTCTTTTTAAAGGTAAAAAGGGGATTATGATATAGATATGAATACTTTGTTTTGGAATGTATTTTCATTTAGTGATACAATTTGAGGTCAATTTTGTGATATGTATATTTCTCCTATTGTTTAGGTATTGTGTTTATATAGCTCATTTAGAAATGTAATGTATAATTTAGTACAGATTATAGATAGTTACCTATAGTAGTCAAAATTTATAGTGTTAGTTTGGTTTTCTAGATATATAAAGATGTATTTTAGATAGATAGGAATTCTTCAAACCTTTCAAAGACCTACAGAATATGGCATTTAAAATGGTTTAGGGTTTTTCTTGACAATGAGGCACAAATGCTTCTGGCAACACCACCTGCGTCAGAAAGGAAGATGGACATTGAAGAAACTCGTTATAGAGTTTGCTTCCAATATGGCAAGACTAGCCATTTGGACAAGATACTGCTCTTGTCTGGACTGTTTGACTTTATGCTGTATAAACTGGACATGCAGGACTCACAGAAATGTGACTGCTGATTCAAGATGGACATTGCTACAGAGTTCCTGCTTTATGGAAGAGTCTGCCAGACAGTCTGCAGGACACAGAGGAAAGTGACTGACAGACTGCCAATACAAGAAGACAGTTTAAAGTTTTCTGTTTTGCTGAAGAGTCTGCCAGACACACTATGGCCTATGGGCTGAAGATGGAAGATTACAAAATAACTTCGGGTGACCAAGCAGTGAGTTGTCTCTGTCATTTCTAGAGTTTATATACTGTCCTTCTGTGGTCTTTGAAGGAGTTGAAGACAGATAGTTATGGTTATAGTTTTCCTTAGTTAGGATTCAATGATAAGGTACATATAGGACTTTAGACTCACAAGATAAAATAGATGATGGAATATTTTCTTCAAATCTTACTAAATGTTAATGGACTAAATATTGTTAACTGTGATTCTTACTTGATAACTGTTGTGTTATATATTTTGCTATGTTAAGCTTAAAACCCTTTTTTTTTTATTTAGACAGAAAAGAGGAGATGATGCGAGATGTGATTCTGTATATGTTTCTCATACTGGTTAATGAAAAAAGCACTGTTGGCCAATAGGAAAGCTAGATAGGAGGGACTAAGAGACAAGGAGGAAATAGGAAGTAGTAAAAAGAGTCAGGATGGAGAGCCCGGAGAGAACAGAACCTCCATTCCCCCGCTCTCGGTAAGACCACGTGGAAATACATAGAAATGGGTTAATAATTAAGACAGAGCTAGCCGATAAGAAACTAGTGTGTTAATTGGGAGAAACTAGCACCTGGCCAATAGCATTGTATCAAATACAGAGTCTCTGTGTGTTATTTGGGGCTGTCGCGGCGGCAGGACAAGACTAGGTAGCAGGCGAGAATTCTACCACTGAACCACCCAGTTGTTCTCTGTCTTTTTAAAACCATTTTATTATTCTCTCCAAAGCCTACGTATTTTTTAAAATACACTGTAAACTTTTAGCGCCTTTTCTTAATGTGAAGAACCATACTCGTTACAAGGTCCTAGTCCCTACTTCAAATGACTTTACAGATTTAGATGACCTCTCCTGGATGGCATCTCCTTACATGTATGGAGTGGGGGGGGTAGGGGTGGGAGGGGTGCATGTAAGGGGGGAGAGAGAAGAAAAGAGGGAGGGAGGGAGAGAGGGAGAGGGAACTGGGATTGATATGTAAAATAAAAATTAAAGAAACTTGAAAAAAAAAAAAGAGTATTATAGTCAGTCTTTGAAAATGGCCAGTTAAAATGTCCAAGTGTCCAAGTGGCCCAACTGTTCATGCTAGTGTTCTAGGGCAACTTTGGAATTTCTCACATGGAAATAAATGTTAAGCCAAATTAAATGTATTTGTCATGGTGCCAACCACTCTTCTAGCTCTCTGTTTTGGAAAACATCTCACTGAGAAGTTTATTAAGGGAGATCTGAGATGATGTTTTTCTACAATGAAGATTTTCTTCCCCACTGTTACTACCTTAAAGCACCAAGGCTGCATGGGTGCCCTACTATAGGCCTGAAATAGCTCCAGATTTGCCAGTGTCTTATGGCACATAATTAAGATTCTGCCTAGCAGAGGAAATGGTCAAAAGCTGTCTATGTGATACTGTCTCCCAGAACTTTTGGCCAGGATGTAAGCAGAAAAGGAAGCTGTTAGAGAGGTTGGAGCTGAAAAGATGTGTGGAGATTACATGGCAAAGAGAGTCTTGAGTTATGAATAAATAAAGCCAGTGTGGCAGGGGAAACACAGGGAAGGGGAGAGAGAGGAAGAAGGGATTGAAAGGATGCAGAAGCAGGCAGACACTTAGAACACAGGATTGGAGGCGCACCAGAGAGATGAAGCCCAGTTCCCGTTTCTGACTGCAGCAGACAATTGGCTGTTCTGTGGTTGTTTGCTCTGAACCTTCCAGAGATCCTCATTTAAGAGGTGAACACCATCTTACATGATTTGAGTGTGAGGGGGCTTTTGTGCCGTTAATCGGCTCAATTAGGTCAAACTTATTGATAAAATATATTAAGTGTTTAGTAATTACCAACCTTCATGTTTGATATAATTTAAGCTTGGCAGTACCCTTTTTAGTCTTCCATATTTTGCTGAAATTTTATAATCTTTAATGCCAACACTGCTACTTTAAAAAAATAAAACACTAGTTAACTTATGAAATTTGTTTTTAAAAATGTGAAACAAGTATCAAAGGAAAGATTAAAGAAAACTTTAAATTTAATTTTACTCAAATCTTATTGAGTCTTTAAATCATATTTTCTTTGAAATGCATCTTTCCATATATTTCATCCAGGGAATGCAGTTGTTTATAGGGATATAGTTTTAAATGCAAATGGACACCGCAGACTGACTCACTATGCAGAAGTTATGGCTGTTATAAAATTTTTTAAGAGTTTGGGTAGCAGCATCAGACTAACAGAAACCAAGTTTGGATCTCAGCTTTCCCCTTACATGCATTTGAGGTTTGGTGTTTACTAGGAACCTCACTTTTCTAGCTCTCCTGTGAGAGTTAAGTGAGAAGGCTTGCAAAGTGTTTCTCATTGTAACAAATGCACTCACCCTCCATGGCCGCTGAGTTCCTTTTGCCTGTGGTTTTATTGGGCAAGAGGCCTCATGATTTTAGGAGTCACACTCTAATACAGTTTTGCTCAGAGGAGGAAAGAATGAGTGGCATTAAGGTGACAAAAGAATTTAAAGGAAAAAACCTTAGCCTCTTAAAGAGCAGGGGTCCTTTTAACGTACCCAGAAAGGCAGAGATTCTGCCACAACAAATGCCATGGATGAATGGATGGAATTGTGATAAAGTGTCGCACCAAGATGAACACGGCTGAGGATGCAGCTGAGTTAAATGGTAAAACCTCAGAAAACAGAGTGGGCTCTGACCTCCAGGACCTATTCCGGACCAGTTCTGAATTTAAGGAAGTAAGGAAAAGAGGGAGCAAGGACAGAGGGGGGTGACACTACATTTTCATCCTTACCACAAAGTAGGTAGCTAAGAGTCTCCATTGAGTGAATGAATGTATGAATAAACAAACACCCAATCTTCAAAACACCCAATCACCATGACCACTAAAGTCCCACTGATTCATGGGAACCAATCCACTGGCAATAGTTTCTGGGTGCTGGTTAGAAACTAGACAGCAAGGCCTTAAAGAAATTACTTAGATATCTATTATGCTTCCTAATTCAAGTGTACTGCAATATAGACTAATTTAGAAAGTGCAGCTTGGCTTACCACAGGTTTGAGAGAGCCAAATGATTGCCAAGGACAGAGTGAACTTGAAATATTTGAATAAAAGCACATGTCTATCCATTCAGCCTGAAAAGAAGCTGATGCAGCAACAAGCAGCAAGCAGATTTTTTTTCTATTAATTTTGATTCATATTTACAGAAGTACAGCTCACTATAGAGTTTCAGAAAGCATTTGGTTGTTCCAAGGAAATGTGAAAAATAAGAAATAAATTGCTCCAGTTTTGACCATTGTCCCATGTGACCCTTGGAATTCTGAATTAGTACAATTCATAAAAGAAGGTGGATTTTTTTAAAAAACAGAACAACAAAAATAACCCAAATCATTCTACATGTTTCAATATCAGAACTTTGCCTCTATGATACTTGTCTCCAGAGTGGCCCTGTCCAGATGTTCTAAAAGCTTCACGGGGGTGGAGCAGCCTCAGCTATATATGCAAATTCCTATTATAATGGTCATGCAGAATGATTGTCCTGGACCAGGAGAAGTCAAGTGCTGTCCAACCTGCAATAACAGGAGCCCAATATGGAAGCTCATGTATTAGGCTCCTAATGCATTTCTCTCAATATTACACAATAAAGCTGTTACCATGGCAACTGGACCTTTAACCATACAAAAGAAACACCTCCAATTCTTTCTTAAGAATTCCACAGATTGCACATGCACAAGGGGTTAGTTTAAAAAATACTTTCCTAATGCTATTTTTAATGTCTGACAGATTTGGGATCCTAAATCAGAGTCAATGTACAAACAAATGAAGATGAAGTGAGTACATAAACAGGTGAGTTATATGCTTGCAGTGTGTTTGTTGCATGAGTATAGGTGTATGTGCATGTTTGCATATGTGTGAGTGCATGCATGTGCAGGGAGGTACATCCATGTGCAGGTGAAGGTCCAAAGTTCAGCTTGGGCCAGGATCCCTTGTCTGTGCTTACCAAATATGGGGTTACAGTTAGCTACTACCACATCCCCTGTGCTTTTATGTGAGTTTTGGGGAACAGAAGAGAGTCATCTCATCAGCCCCCTCTACAGTGTTAAATGGCTTGAAGTTTTAGTGTAATGAAGTAAAGAAATACAAGTACATGTAAGTGGAGTAGAGATAGTTAACAAATGTGTTATTTCCCTCCCAGACTAACACAACAGAGCAGAAGTTTTTCAATATAATGTGAAGGACACCTGCAACCCACTCTTGTCTTGGGTCCTTAGTATCTGGCTTCTATACAACAGATGACTTGCATGACTTAGACTTGATTGAGGAAAAAGATTTCACCACACAAATGAGCCCAAGTCACTTTTAAAAATTAAAATTCAGGAACAAAATAATGGAGGGTGAGTCTGAAGTTAATTCAAGGAATCTGTCAATTATAGTCTCAAGCACAGGCCCTAGGAAAGATTTACCATCTTGAAAAACTAATATATATAAGGGCTCCTCTTGGCACACACACAGCATCATTTTTAATGAGAGAAGAATGCTGTCTGACACTCTGAGTAGCATCCTTTATCAGCCAAGCTCAGATGGATGCCCGTAGGTACACCTGTGCTTGCTTGCGAAGCAGCTAATTTGTAATCTTAGCATTCAGGAAACTGAGGTACAAACTACATAGACATCTTTGTTTCTTTTCCTGTTGCTGACATAAAACTCTTTGGCAAGAGCAACTTCAGGGAGAAGGGGTTTGTTTAGCTCACTGTTCCAGGTTATGGTCCTTCATGGCAGGGAAGTAACAGGCAGGCTTGAGGGAGCTGGTCACACTGTCCCATTGTCAAGAAGCAGAAGTCCAGGGATGCATGGTTACTGCTCTGCTCCCTTTCTCCTTTCTTCAAGTCAGAGTCTAAGTCAGGGAACATTTTGCCAGCGTACAAAGAAGATGGGTCTCCCACATCATCAACAAGATAACATCCTATGCATGATACAGGCCCACCCATCTCCCAGTTGGTTCTAGCTTCTGTCAAATTGACAACCCTATCAAAGACAAACTGATAAGAAAAAAACCCTTCAGATCTTACCATCAGCTAAGGAAATAGGCTCACTGAGAGGGTGTCACTGAAACTCTGTAAGCATGGGAATAGTCAGTAATCGGGCCTGTCTGTCCCTTGATAGCACATTTCCAGAGGGAATTCTCTCAGGAACCAGGGGTTCAGTTCAGTACTAAGGCTTTGCAAGCTATAAAGGTGAGAGAAGATGCAAGAATTTGAATGCTTTTGTGATGAGTGTAAAGAATCCTTCTCAGATCCAAGGTTTTCATTGTCCTACCTAATAACACCAGCAGGCTTCAGACGCACACATTTAGCTAGCTTTAAATAGATAATATTCAAAGTTGAACCAAAAAAACAAAAATCAACACCTGCATCTGTCTCAAACACTCACCAGTGTTTTATCTTGTCACCATTTCCTAGGCAATACAGTAAAGAAGCTATTTACATAGCACTGCTTTGTATTAGGCAGTGCTGTGGATGACAGGGAACAGTATACAGGAGGCTGTGCACAGGCCCTGTGTAAATGCTGTGTATGCCATTTCATACAGAGGTTAAACATTCTGTAGGTGGAGAGGATCCTCAGAACAACCCATCACAGACACCGAGGGCAACTGTGTACATTTTGAGTTCAGCTGTATCCTTAATTTTGCATACTTCATTTCAACAAAAGGCAATTAGAAAAAATAAAAGAAGTCATGGTAAATAAAGTCATTTATTTTTGGATTTCCCTCATCTAAGGAGTTTTGGGGGAGGACATGAACTAGGAGAGGCTGCTGTCCTGCAGCTAGACCCCATATGCCTGGGACTGTCAGTGTACAAGGGTCTGGCTACCTGAAGCTAGGGACATGTTCAAGCCCTCAATATAGCCACTTGCTCCTCTACAGAAGAAACCTTATGTGTAGTAGAAGTAGCCTGGAGTAGGAAGCCTGCTTGATGGATTTCTGAGGGTAGTTTTGGCTACATCCGATTTTCTTCTTGCATTAACTTTGGAGCATGTCCCTTCTGTAAGACAGATCCCCACTATTTTAAATTCTAGCACATGTTAGAGGATTATGACTTTCTGCTTCTTAAAATACCATCTTAAGAGACTGGAATTTCAAATGAAACCAAAGGGGGTGTTGAAAGTCTACCTTGTAAATATAATGAGACCCCAAAGTTGACATATATATTGGGTGTTTGGAACTTGGAGTGTATTTGATATTAAAACAATATTATAGATGTTCTAAATGGTATATGGAATCCCAGAAAAGCATGCATAAATATGGATTGTGGAATGTTTACTTCTGCAAAGATGAATTAGAAGACAAAAAGGGAAAGGCTACAGAGCGGGAAACCTAGTTCTGTGGTTAGGAGTCTGAGGGTCAGCCTGACTGTACACGGAATAGTGGTAATCACGGACATTTGTTCAAGACACACCAGTCTGTTTCTGCCTGAGTTTGCTCCTCTGTAAAATGTGAATATAGGGCTTTCCTTCAGAAGTTTGCAAGAAGATATGATTGGCCAGTATTGCACGCTGACCTGTTCAGCTCCCTTGCTGACTTCTCATCTGAGGGTGTCTGTGTGGAGAGGTCACGTGGCTGTGAGGCACTAAGGATGGAAGACCTTGTTTCAGGGTTTGAAAATAGCACCGAGCAGACCTCCTCTCTATGAGGTAAAGGCAGATGCAAGCGTGAGATCCTTCATCTAGATTCTTGAAGTCTCCCCTCTGCCCCAGGTCCTGTGGTCCTTCAGCTACATTATTGGAGTCTCACCTCTGCCATAGGTCCTGTGTTCTGAGCAGTTTTTCTGGGCTTACCTTCACTTTCTAGATTTCCTCCAGGATCTCACAAGTGTTCTTCCAAGGAAACTGGAAGCTTGCTTCTATATGTGGTGGTATAATCTTATTGTGGTGCTATGGAGGAGGTAGCACTTTATCAGTGAGACCTGGAGCAAGGTAGTTGGGCCATTGAATCATTGCCCTAACCCTAGAAATGGGTTAATGTTTTCTGATGAAGTTATTTAGTTCTTCAGAGACCAGTGGATCTTTTTATTTTTCTATTTTTATTTAAACTGTGTGTGTGTGTGTGTGTGTGTGTTAAGCAAACATGTATGTGTATAATGTGTGTGACTGGTACCCATGAAAGTCAGAAGAGAGCAACATATCTAGAAGATGTAGAGATGGTTGCGAGACACTGTGTGTATGGGGTGGGGGACTGAAACCAGGGTCTCTTCAAGAGCAGCAAGTGTTCTTAACAGCTGAACAATCCCCGCAGTAGTTTATGTGAACTCCCATGATTGCCTCATCTGCACTCAGCCATTTCTGTCTTGTTCTGGCTCTGCCAAGAATAATGTGGAGTTTCTGGATCTCCAAATGATAGCCTCCAAAACTGTGCACTAAATAAGGTGTTTGTTCACTTCCAAAGAAGATATAACTAAATACAGTATGCTTGAGGGAAGGAGAACACAGTTTCTGACCTTTTCTAATACACTCAGCACATAGTAAGTGCTTGTACCCTTCATGTATTCATTCATTTTTTTCAAGATGGTATTAGATTCTGAGAAATGAGAAATATATAAATATCATTGTTCTTATGGGGTTCACAGGTCAGAACAGGGAGCACACATAGCTTCAATTAAGTACAGACTTAATTACTTCAATTATGAAACCAACAAGTCTTTGCATGTCCCTGTAGCTGGGACCCGTTCCTATACCTGAAGTCCACAGAAGGAACTCAGGAGAAATCTGAAGAAGGAAATGTTATACATAGGAAATTTCAAGTTAGAGGGTATTAACCAGATTTATTGGCTCCACCAATAACTATTTGTGTGGCCCTTGAATAAATCATTAATATCTTGGGATTTGGTTTTCTTGGCAACAAAGTGGCAGACAGCTCCTAGCTGAGAGAGGTTTTGGGATTTACAGATGTGGGGTCCCCTTTGTACTTTTATGTAAACTATGACAAAGCTAAGGTCTATTAAAATCTAAGAATATTCACATAAAACTTCAGCTTGCTTATTCATTAGCTCAACAGATAATGTTGTATGTTACTGTGTGCCATACCTCATTTAGTCTCTGGGGTCACATGTTTTAAAAAAAGATTACATACAAATGCCATTATGAATTGATTAACATTTTTGTAGGTTCCTAGATTTATCTTGGAAAATCAGAAGCTCTGACAGCATGGGGTCAACATTTCAACAAAGTGGCTGAAAAGCTCCTTGCTTGAGGCAGGCAGTTGAAGCCTTCTCTCTAGGTCATCAAGTCCATGACTGACATTCATGTTATCTGCAGGGGCCCTGTGAATATCTGGATGTGTGAGGTGTCTTGACAGTCATCTACTCTCTTTCAGACCTGAGTTCCTCAGATCTAGGATTCTAAAAGTATATGCAAGCCTGGGGATTTGGTGCTAGTTGGGGCTTGCCTTGAGTTCGCAGGCTTTGTTCAGGGTCTTTTGCAATAGATCTGTGAATAAATCAATGAATGAAATAATCAGTGCCTGAAAGAAGCTGCAACATAAGATGAATGCTGACTATTCTCATCGGTATCACAGAACCACCGCTATGGTAGCTCTGAAAGGGAAGAGCTTCTGCCCTCTGTCTCTTTCAGACTCACCATCTTTCACTGGACTGAATTTTTCCAGAAACATTTAGCACAACATGTTTCCTGGGCTTCTTTTTCTACTCTCTATAATTGTTCTCCCAGAAGGCTCTTCATTCTGGAGAAGCAGATTAGCTTTGTAAATAACCAGGGCTACCTATGTTTTAGGTATCTTAAATATTTAACTTCCTGAGTAAAATATCAGTTGTGCTATTAAAAGGAATTCATATATGGCTTTAAGGAGATTTAAGAAGTTTCCTGTCTTTTTGCTATAATCTATTTGCTAACTCTATCACTGTACTACTTCTCAGAGAATCCCAGAAGGCCTGTGGGTGCATTGATGGTTGATGGTATCAGGTCTGATGGGAAGTGGCTTTGTGAAAAATACGGAACTAATAAACACTAAAGTGTTTGTGTGTTTGTGTGTGTGTGGTGGGGGGGCGCATGGTTGTGGCAAGTCACTTGTCTTGAAGACATTTCTTTCCTGTCTTTCTCTCTTTCTGCCTCTTCCCATACATGATCCTGCAAGTGACTCAACTTCTTGAGTCATTTCCTTTAAAAGTGTCAAGGTTAATGGCACTGAGATAGTAAAGAAAGGAGACAGAACAGAGAACTATAGCCATGTGTTTTAATGGATAGATGCACACACACTTACACTCACAGTGCACACACAGCATTCTGCTGCTTTATGTGAAAGACAATTAAAGGATGTTTTTCTCTTAAATCTTTTTTAATCTAAAAAGCTGAGACATAGTAGCCAAGTTTCTGCTGGAGCAAAACTTCATAACCGAATTATAAATGCTTGAAAATAGCAAGCTACAATGGAAACTCTGTCACAATCTTAATTATGCTGTCCGCAGATGCAATGTTAAAATATACACATAAATGTTCCTTTTACAATCCTATGATTAGTCATGTAGATAGAATTAACTTCTAACATCTGACCTACCTTTTGCAACCCTGAAAGGAATAATTATTCTAGGTTTCAGATCAAAATAGGTTCTTTTGTGTCAGAGTCTAGAAATATTAATATCTCTCTGCAGATGAAGCCACACCAAATGTTGGGAGAGCAGTAAAAATAATCGCATTGACAGCTGACCTGTGAAGAGGCATGCTATGCTCTGGGCTGTGATCCAGTTGTTTTCCACCGTAGCCCATGGAATCATCAAAACTTGACCCTGTGAGGTGGACTGTCCTGCACTCTTCCCTGCGTCTCTCCCCTCCATCTTCACCCTGCTCTGTGCCCGGCTCTCAAAGCTCTCTGGTCTTCTTAGGATTCCTGGGTTGTGTATCTTTTCACAGTTCTATGTCCTGGCCTGCTCTGATAGTCACTGCGCTTTCTTCAGCTTCTGGACCTTGCTGCCCCTCCTCATTGCTGTGGATATGGAACTTCCTTGTTATCTTCAGGGAGTTTATCAACCTTCCTGGAGTGCCTTTAGATTTGTGTGTACTCTGCCCATTGATACCATGTAAATAAAACTCCTCCTATTACAGGAAATCAATAAAACGCCTCCTATTTCTGGATCCTGAATAATTTAGTACAATCATTTCCATCTTATGCATTGAAATATATTGAAGGCCGAGCACACTCTGTGACTTGTACAAGATCACAAGTTAATAAATGGCATATGAACTAAGGCTTTACTCCAGTTTAGGTCTTAACTAACATGGCACACAGCCTTTCATTGTGTTGTTTACTAGGGATATCTGAAACAGACCTAGGCATCCAGCCCAGGAGAGGTAGAGCACCAGACTTTTACCACTGGTGGCTGGATGATGCTGGTTTTCCACAGCCACTTGGTTCTCTAGGCTTTGGTTTCATCATCTATAGATTGGAGGGGAAAAAAGCCTTGTTCTATTCACTGCAGAAGATTCTTTTAAAAATAAAACTGAGGTAATAAAATTGACATGAATACTATGTAACTAAGTTATTTAGGGTGGCTATACTCTTTCTAAAGGTATTAATATGCACATCTCTGTGTATGTTACCTATATGAGGCAAAGAAGCATCAGCCAGTCTTTAGGTCAAAATACCATTAGTCTAAGATAAAAACCTTTGCCAGGGTATCTACTATTGATCTAAACAGTGAGACCCTAATTGCCTATTCAATTATTTAACAACTTTTCTGCCTTCATCTTCATTCACTATTGACATTTTTCTATGTAATAAGACATGTTTACAGCATTAGAGGCTAAGGTAATGGGCAATGCACACATAAGTTATATTCTGTAAAATGATTTTTATCCTACCTGAAAGTAACAAGGAACTTTTTTTTTAATCTTACATTGACCCATTTATGCTACACTGAGATAAAAATAAGATGAAAAACAAACTAAAGCGTTTGTTGGTTGCTGAGAAGTTAGACCCTGCTCCTTGCCATCAGTTTGGAGGTGAGTATTTGGTAATACTCTGGAGTCTGATTTCAGAATAAGAAGCAGCGCTTGATATACAAAGCTTCAGACTTTGATGAATTCCAGAGAGCCTTCAGAGAGCAAGGCATTCTCAGTTGTGGGGTGATACCAGGTGGGCTCTCAGGAAGCTGCAGGGATTTGGAGAGTATTACTTTACCAAATAGAGGCAACAGGGAGCCTAGTAGTGTCCTGCTTGCAGCCCACGTGTTCCCAAATCTTCTGACAGACTCCTCCTCCATTGACAAGGCCCCCCAGAAGGGAAAAGCAGGCATTCTCATGCACCCCAGATAAAGTCTTCATTTTCTTCTGCCTATAGTTCTGACTCATTGTCTGGTGTTGGAAATATCATTTAATTATGTAGAGACTCAGATTTCCTATTGATAAAGCATGTTCCTGCCTTGTGCTCACATGATTCTAGATTGTCAGAGAAAGTATCTCCAAATGTAGCTACAGAACAGTGAAGGGAAATTAATCCTTTGTACCTTCACCTAGAATTAAGGATATACTTGTCATATGTACTTACATTGAGCTTTTAATCGAGCAGACATTAGATGTCTTTCACATTTTAGATTCTGGCTAAGGGCAGAATCTTTGGTCTTCCTGCATGTGAGTCAGGTGTATGGTATGGAGGCAATGAAGTGTTTGGCTCTATGGCTGGCCTCTATAGTCAGGAAGGTTGGATGGTATTGGATGTGTTATCTCCATGATCATTGGAAGTTTTAAACGAGGATAAATAAAAACACTTAGCCATGTCTTACACATATCATATACACAGTTCTCTTTGCATTTTGTATGTATGACTTTCCATAGTCCATACATTGACTTACATTTCCCTTTTTATATAGCCGCTTCCAGCTCTTCTCCTAAGTGCCTACTATGTGTGTGACAGGTATTCAGTAATTATTGATCAAGAGAAAGAAAATGGATCCTTGCCCTCCAGAAAGTGACTTTTGGGCCAACATGTAAGACACACCAGGTAGCTAGTAGTGTCTCTGGCTGATGAGTGACATACACAAGAGATGGTGATACTTCTAATCATATGGGAAAGGGAGGCTGCATTGGAAAGTGGTGCTTCCAGGTGAAATCATTATAGCCTCCAGAGAGCAGGGTTCAATTACAAATGCCACTACAGCTCTGGTCACTGCATTAGGTTCTTCTTGCTGCTGCAACAAACCAACATGTATTTGGTGGCTTACAATAACTTCAGTTTACTTTGTGCCACCATGGAAGCCAGAATGGCTGACTCAGTTTCATCAGGTGAAAGTGAGGGCTATGGTCAGGGCAGGTTCTCAAGGAGACATTAGCAGATAACCACTTCCTGGTCTTTTCATTTGTACCACTGCATTCTTCCATATTCAGCCCTCCCTCCTCTTCAGACCCAGCTGTGAACATCTTCCCATCTCTCTGCTGTCAGTGAATCACTTCCTGTCCTCAGAGTCCCTGCCTTTACCTTGTTAGGATGTTTGTAGCTACACTAATCCAGTATTATCTCTTCACTTAAAGATCTCTATGTGAACCCCGACTACACATCTTGTGCCCACATACAGTGCAAGGGTTAGGACCTGGATGTTGTGGGGAATCAGTATTCAGCTTGACAGAGCAGCCAATTAAAAGGGAGGAGGTCATGTCTTACAAACCTGTTTTTCATTTTTACCCAGTCCCTTTTAATATTGAATTCAGCAAATATGTTAGGAAATGAATAAGATGAAAAGAGACACAGATGTTTCTCACACTTCATGTGCAAATTATAATTTGCTTACATCCCGCCTCCCCGTGCTTCTGCTTTGTGTGTGTGTTTGAGTTAATGTGTGTTAGTAGTACTGTGGAAGAATAAGGTCTACAGTATTTCCTAAGAAATAGAAAAGTGGATCAAAAAGATCCAGGACAAAGTGCAGCAGACAAGAGGCAGGGAAGGAACTTAATAAACAGGAGCTTTGGGGCTAGCTCTGCCAGGGCCAGGCTTGTGGCCATTTCTAAGAAATGGGGAAGAAGGTTGCATGAAGCGGGAGGCTTGGAGCTGAAACGGGGAGATGCTAACATGATCTTTGGATGAGAAATTTTCACATACCTCAGGGAAATAGTGAACTCACGACAATCTATTTTCTTCTAAATATTATGACCTATTAAAATTTTTATTTTTAATTAAACTATGTGTATGTGCATATTCTGTGTGTGGGAATGTCACATATGAGGGGACTCCTTATGGGCCACAAGATGGAGTTGGATCCCCTAGAACTGAAGTTAAAAGTAGTTGTGTGCCACCCAATGTGGGTGCTGATAACTAAACTTGGATCCCTTGGAGTAGCAGTAACCATTCTTAACTGCTGAGTCATCTCTTTGGGCCCCAGAGTCTATTTCTTCATGGTAGAATTTGGCTATTCAAATGAGCACAGAATTAACTTCATCAGGAGACATTTGCCATGTCCATGATTGGCTTTTGTACATACCCTTTTGAGAAATTTTATTGATTTTAGCCTGTTAAATTCTCCTTCTTGGTGTTCAAAAAGAAAAACAAGTTTTCTTTTTGTCCTGTTTGATACCTCTGAGAACTTGCCTCCTCAAGGCAAAGACAGGTTTATTTTTAATCTTAAGTTTGATATGCATATTTCATATATAGATATGCTATATAAACATGGTTTCAGTACTTGTCATCCACTTGCTTAAGGAATGGCACCCATGCTACCAGCTTTCACATGAAATCAATACAGCACTTCACTTATGCATATAGCACTAAGCTCTACCCCTTCCAGTAACATTCTGTTACCATAGTTTCTGATTCATTTCCAGGGGTGGGGAAGAGTCATCTGATATCACAGACAACAGCAGAAATATTAGTAGCACAAATAAGATGTGCATGAATATACTGTTCCAGCTCTGTGTGAAAACACAGACTCTTGTCTTCTAAGTCAAAAGCTGTCAGTAGGCTGCAAACCTTCAGGCCCCACCACTATGGCCAGTGAGCACTTTAAACACATGAAATATAGCCAACAAATGTGGCTATAGAAAGATGTAGGAGTAACAAGTCACAGTCCCTTATCCCTAACCGTGGGGCATAGAATATTATCCTAAGGGACACCTTTGCTGCCTGTGGTAGTTTAAATAGAAATGGCCACCAGAGGCTCAAATATTTGAAATTTGGTCATTAGGGAGTGGCACTACTGGAGAGGGATTAGGAGGTGTGCCTGTGTTGGAGTAGGTGTGGCTTTGGTGGAGGAAGTTGTCACAGGGTGGGGGGGGGTTGGGGGGTGTAAGAGGGGGTGGGCTTTGGGTTTTCAGAAGCCCAAGCCAGGCTTTCTCTTCTGGCTGCCTGGGGATCTGTGTATAGAACTCTCAACTCCTCCAAAACATTGATGTCTACTTGAGTGCTATCATATTTCTCGCCATGCTGGCCTAGTACTGGCTCACATGACTCGTATTAACCCCATTCTCACTCATATACTACCTATATTTAATAGTAAGACTCAAACCCCAACCTTGTTCCAAAGCCTTCTTTATAATTGGGCCAGAGCTGATCTCTCTCTTCCCTATGCCTCCCTTCACATACTCTTGCCTTAACTCATTAGGATATAAACTTCAGTTGGTTTTTATTTTCTATTTACTGCTTTCAACTCCTTTGAACCAGTCCTATCCATTTTCCCCTGAGTGAGAGCTTCCACTAAGATTCAGCTATGCTCTTTAAAACATAAACCTCATATTAAATTCCCAGCTCTCTTCTCCGTCTGTAGTAGGCTCTACTAGCCCTACCTATTAGCATGGAAGAACAAGGGAAGAGGAACACCTGTACCTGAGACTCAGCCTTCCTTTTCTTTGCACATTTTTGTTCTAGTGTTTGTCCAATTAAAAGAAGGAAAACAGAAAAAAAAATCCTTTACTGCTCTGCTGATAGAAAGGTCCAGTTTTTGTTTTGGTTTTTGTTTTGTTTGTTTGTTTTGTTTGTTTTTTCTTTCTCATGTCCAGGCCCTAACTGCTGATTTGGCATTATTTGTTAGAGCTGATCAGGTAGATAATGAGGTAGATAATGGTAAACATTTCTCAGGGGAAGAATACTTCATGAGTCAAATCTATGGACTTGCAGATAACATGTCACATCATACCTACTCCTGGTAATATTTATTTCCCTGAATTGGTCAGAAGTCTGCATGGTGTACTTTTTCTTTGTGTTCAGTATGTAGGGTCTTGTTAAGCCAAATAGGTTTGCCTTCCTACATCTGGATACTTCATATCCTTGTCTCAAGTCACACCAGCCATCTTTCTTCTGACACTCTTCTGACACTGCTGGCATTTGTCATGGGCATCAAAACTGTCAAAATATCATTGTTACTATCTGCATTTGAACACGGTGGAGCATTACAGTAAGTTTATAGTGATTGCTCTGGTCTCTCATGGGGACAGAAATACTCTCTTCATTTAGGGAGATTATTAGAAGAGAAAGACCATTGCACTCCACAGAAAACACACTCTCTCCACTAAGCCCTCTATATTAACTTGGGTAGGGTGATTTATGGGCATGGTAATTTAGGCTGGTTTGGCTCTGACCCTCTCTGGAATGTTAGGTACTTAGCAGCTTTCAGAACAATGGGAAACACTACATTAAAGCCCATTTTTCTCTCTTGTTCCTAAAATTGTGAAGCCTCAGACTTCTGCTTTCATTGACTGGTGACTCTTGTCGATAGGTTTGCTCAAAAAGATGTTGATAACAGTGGGAAATCCTTTAGTAAGCCTAGAAAATCTAGCTTGTATTTCACTAATGCTAGTTACAGGATTGGGTGAGCTGGCCTCAATAATCAGTAATGTTTAAGTATGTACTTCAAAACTATCAAGATGACATTTTATCACCATCTCTGACCTTGAAGATGAGCATTACAGCAAGTTTATAAGTCATTCTCTTAGAGGTTCTCTCTCATTTAAGTTAGCAAGAGAGAAATCTATTTTGTAATATCAAACTGCCTCCAACTGGCAACCGTATCATGATGATGTGCACACAACAGATAAAAACTAGATATTTTTTACTTATATGGAACACAAGGTGGGTACATGAACCTCTTTGTTCTGGCAACCTGTGATAGCTACTGCTGCTATATAACAACTGGGGAGTAATGAGTATCTATGGTTAGGAGATCAGCATCCTTACTCTACTGCACAGGGCTGCGTCTGAAAATAGTTGTCATTTCAAATGATCCTAAGTTGAAATTCCAATTTCTTTAGTAAGGGAAATAAATATCTGTACAATTGGATGTCAAGCTCTTTTTATGTTAAAAAGCAGATTCTGGAGCTGAGGAAATGATTCAGTCAGTAAAAAAGTATGAAGACTGAAGTTTTGATCCCCAGGTTAGTGTGATAGGCTATCTGCAATCCTAGTAGTTAGCAGTTGGAGACATGGGACTTCTGAGGCAATCTGGCTATCTAGAGTTGTGACCTCTGAGTGCAAAAGTGCTGATTCAGTAAGTTAAGTGGAGGGAAACTGAGGAAAACACCTTACCTCAATTTCTGGCTTCATTGCACATGTGCACACACTTGTACATGTACCTACATACATTCACATGCATGTATGTACACACTTATATACATGCTGCATAACATACCACACACACACACACACACACACACACACAGAGAGAGAGAGAGAGAGAGAGAGAGAGAGAGAGAGCTGATGTACTGTTTACGGGCAGAACCAGAAAGAATTAGATAAGGCAAAAATAAAATGCCAATTCCTAATAAATGTTTTGATTAAAAATTTTGGTAGTTTTGAAATTAATAAGAATTGCTGTTGTCTTTACAAAAGAAAAATAATAAACTCCTAGGTAAAAGAAAAAAATGACTAAGTGAAAGTGAATGCCAATGTTAATAAGTTCTCAGTATATATGTGTGTCATTTTTAAAAAATTTGATAACCTGTTGAAAACTTCGCCTTTCACTTAACACAAAAATCCTAGGAATTGAACACAACATGATTTTTACTTCCATGTTTCACATGCATGTGTATATGTGGTACATATGTGTATTGTGTTTTTGCATGCATATGGGTGCACATGTGTGTAGGTGCAGGGTCTCCCAGTCAAACCCAGAGCAAGCAGATATGATTGGTCTTGCTCTCCAGCTTATTCTGGGAATCTCCATCTCTGTCTTCTGATGCTGGAGTTCCAGATGGGTAGTCATGCAGAGCTGGCATTTATGTGTGTTTCTGAGCAATCTCCCTATCATAGCCATCAGATACTTTCTGATTTTATATTGATAAATTAAAAATGTCAAAATAACTGCTTTCCTCTTAACAACCCATAAAAGAGACATTAACATCACCTACATTTTACTGGTGAAAGGCTTGCTCAGCATTAATGAATATAAGTGGCACTCAAGCAGTCTGAGTAGCCTATTAGATCACACTGCTATTCAGCCCTAGACAGTACAATGGCTCTGTCTCATCCATATTGAAATCCAATGTTCTCATGATGGATACAGGGGCCATGCTGTGACTTTTGGCTTCTCTCCCCACTCCTGGCCCATTTCAATGTCAGTTTATGTGTAACTATTCTTTGGACATAGAGAACTCACTGGAGGCATTTGCACTCTGTTTCTTCTGCCTGGATTTATCTTCTTCCAAATGTTTAAAGGTTCAGTAACTCAATTTCTCCTAATCTGTGCCCAAATATTATTCAAAAAATGTTCCCAATATTTGTCAGCTGTACACCTGACAAAAGACCAGTGTCTGGTATGTATAAAGAATTTTATAAAACAATCAAATTAAAAACAGACTCTGGAATATAAAAGAAAGTTTCCATGTAAAGAAATACAAATGGCCAATAAACACTTTAAAAGGTGTTCAACATCCTTAGCCATCAGGCAGAGGCCGTTTCACCCCAGTCAAACTGGCCTCAATCAGGAACTAAAATGATAAGAAATGCTGGCAAGTATGTAGCAAAGAGAACCCTTTCACATTATTGGTGGAAATCAGTCCAGACAAATCTCAGAAAATCAGAAATACAGCTACTATAGGATCCAGCTATGCCATTCCTGGGAATATACACAAAGGACTTTATACATTCCTACAGAGATACTTATACATCCATGGCTATTGTAGACCTTTCACAACATATGGGAAATGCAATCATCATAGATGTCTATTAACTGATGAATTAATAATGAAAATGTGGCACATATCCACCCTGGGTTATTACTTTGCTGCAAAGAAAAATAAAATCATGATATGTGCAAGGATGGACATGGAAAAACATCTTATGCCTAGTGAGGTCATACAAGCCTGAAAAACAAACAGCACATGTTCTTTCTCATATGTAGATTCTGGCTTTGAATCCTCTGTGTGTTTTTACCTGGAGTACAAGTGGAAGCCAACAAAGGACAGCAGGGCCTTTGGTGGTGAATGCATTAAGGGAAGAGGGATAGTAGGATATAAGTAAAAGGAAGGTATAGGGAAACAATATTGGGGACAGGAAGGTCTGTCTGGTTGAATGATGAGACTGGAGAAAGAAGGAAACGGGAAGGGTTAGCCAAAATTGTTATGGAAAAAAAAAACTATGGAAATACATGATCCTATTGTACAAGTGAAAATTACAATGAGAGCATAATAGAACACAATGTTATGAGAGAACAGGGGATATCATGGAGCTAAAGTGGGGGTGGGGTGGAGGTGCAGAGAGATAGGGAAAAGGAGGGGATGGAGGGAAAGGTACCCCAAATCAAGGATGTATGAAGAAGCTTCATAGAAATCCAATAGCTTGTAAGCTAGTAAAAATATAATTTAAAAGGAGGTGCAATCGAGATACAGGAATACATGTGTGGAATTGCAAAGAGTCAATAAAAATGTTGTTTAAAATGTTTCTGTATGTCCTCTTGAACTTGCTTCTATGATCTTTATCTTCTGTACCAGTTATCTCACAAAACAAGTGATGCCTCCCGATATGCTAAGCACTTATTTGCTTGATTTTCTTTCTCCCTATTTTAATTTCTAAGCCTTCAAAGGCAAAGCTCTGTTTTGTTCTCTGCCTTATCATCAGTACCCAGAACAGGATCTGGCACAGAGCTGGTGCCCGGGGAGTATTTGTTAATGAATCAGCTCTTTTGAACCCACTGGCCTTAGTAGTTAGGAACTTGTATCTATACACAAAATGCTCTGTTGAGTGTCTTTCTAGTCTGTAAATTTCCCACACTATTTGGAAAAAGAGTAGAACAAGAGTTCTAACAGCAAGGCCATAGCCTGTCCTCTGTTTCCTGATACACTATGGTTAGAACAAAGCCTGGGATTCTGGATTAGTGTTGTCCATCAGTGACATCCCACTTACACAATTATTCTTTCTTTGGCCTAGAGATGAACAGAACTACCTTGGTTTCTTTTTTTCAGAGCTGACATAGGGGCACCAGAACAAATACTGAGACTTAATTTCTTATTTAGGCTCTATACTCATCCAATTTTAATAGAATTCTCCCGTGTTCTAAGTGAAGACACCATTTCATCTTCTGAGGGGAAAAATGTACTGCTTAGGGGAGATTTGTTACAGAGAAAATAGCTTCAAATCCTGAGGCAGTGGAAGAACAAAAATGAAATGACAAAACTCCAAATTAGAGAAGCTCCCTATTTTCATAAAAATAACTTCTGTTCTGAAACCAAGTCAGTAGTCTCTGCATGGCCAAGCATGGAGACTCATCTCTGTACTATGAAGCATATGTTGTTGTGCTGCTTGGCTGGTTTCCCATCTTGAAATGACGCCTGGATTCTCAGTCTAGTCCTCCTTCCCCATCTTGTAAAGTGCATGCTAAAATCCCAGGTATTGAAAGCAGTACAGCTGCTAGCACTTTTTGTGTGTGTGTGAATTATGCTACTTTGAATCTAAGGGACCCCCTCCCCATTCTTCCACATTTAAAGAAAAATTAACTTTCAGACAACAATGGTTCACTTGATGTTCCTTCCTTCACAAAGCTGCTAGGGTTGGGCCAAAGTCCTTGGTCATACACCCTCAAACACTAAGGACCAAAGAGGAGCTCTTTCTTAACTCTGGTGATTTCAAAAGCTGCAGAGGGGGTGTTCATAGATGTTGGGAGAGACTGAGAATTCATGGCTTGGGATCCAGTCTTTCTCTGAGCCCAGTGCCACTCTCTCTGGGACTGTACAGAGGGTTGAGGGCTTCTGGAAGCAAGGCTTACAGGACCCACAGGCTCTTCACTAGACACCTGACTGGCAGAATCTTAGTATGATTTGTGTAAAATGGCCCCCAAATCTCACTCCACACTGAGCTTAGGTGTTTGGAATCAAAAGCCATACTTCCTTCAGTTAAGGAATACTACTACTTGCTTGAGATGTCTCACACTGGTGACGTTGAATGGTGTCACCTCAGCAGACCCAGAGTAGCTCAACAAGATCCTTCTTTGTAGATGATTTGTCTTAGGAAATAATCCAGATCACTGAGGGCTGGAGCTAGTGAACCTGGAACTGAGGTCTCAAGTGGCATCAGTGACTGGGACTCAGTCTCCCAGGCAGCTGAAGTTATTGAGAGAAGAACAAAGTGACTAGATATGCCCCACAGAAGTTCCAGTCAGTTCCATTGCATATACGGTTCTGGTCAACACTAAAAATGCTTTCGTCGCAAAGGCGAGTTTTAGAATTTTTGTACCATATTTGAGAATTACAAACATATAACTATTGTCTGTTAAAATAACCAATGCCCCCAAAGTATAGTTTGTCAGCTGATATTCTCTGTGACTTGATGTGGCATTGCTCGGGGAATACAATTTTACAAACCACTTTGCTTTTACTGCCTTGATTTGTAAAGGATCAAGTGATAACTCTATTTTATAAATGTCTATTCTTAGCAGAAGACCAACAAAAACAATGGCCCAAGCAATTTGTGCACAGTCATTCCCCCAGGACCCTTCACTTTGCTGTACTTTCTCTTTCAGAAGAGGAATGAATGGAGAACATTATTTTTAAAGTACATTTTCATTCTTTATTGTCAGCACAGGACATGGTTCAAGCATCCTTAACTTCTCTTTCTGCTCAGTGCCTTTTTGTCTTCTTTTCCCTTGTAACATATGTAATCTTGAGAGCCACCTTAGATTCTTTTCTGGAATAAGCTGTATATAAATTAATATAACAGAAACTAGGTGCAACTCTTAGGGTCTGTCAATATTGCAGAATAATTTGGTAGCTAGGAAGGACAGGGCATGCTATTGAGCAGTCATGGTCAATAGCAAAGAGGATTTCTATCTTTGAAAGGAAGAACGACAATCATGAAGAGGGAAGATCTGATAAATAATTAAGTCTGTGTTGGAAGCCTGGAGGGTTCTATCTACTCTACACACAGAAACCTTTGACATGTAGGCAACTGAATCATTCCACTAGCCTGTGAACCTTTTCTGATCACTTAAAATATACCAGGTGGTTATGTGTAGACTGGGAATCATTAAAACTGGCACATTCTGAAGAAATAAATGCTAAAATTTAGACCTGTTGAAAAGATGCCATATGCACAAGGACCTTCTTTTCTTCCTGCTCTCTTGCACCATTTTATGTAAATATAATACCAATGACAATTATAGTGGATAGTTATTGTTACTTTCCTCATATTGTTTCATGCAACCTTCAGAACAATCCAAAGCCCCGGAAAGGTGCCGCCAGATCCACTTTAAGGCCCTGTTAGCAATAACAAAACTGATTAAAGAGGTACAATGGGAACCTTCTGTAACATGCTCTCATCAAACCATTACCCTTTTCTACCACACAGAAATGTGTTAAATTCATGTGTACACATACATATACTTGACCTTAATAGTGAACTAAATATACACAATGAAAAATTATCAAAACCAACTGAAAATATTATCTTCATGAGTGAGGTATAAATGCTAAAATTTGAATATGAACATATTTCTTTCTTGAGAATAATAGCCTGAATTGACAAATAAGAACAAAGGAAATTCTCACACAGTGGCTGATCTTTCTATCATTCTGTGGCTTCTGGAATTAGCTCTGAAATCCTTATCACATGTTCTTTGTACCACTGTGACCTCTAGTCCTGCCTCCATCCTATTTTCTGGGTATTATAGAGATGGAAACATTGAGCACCTGGATATTCCACTGTCTCACACCAATATGTGAAAACAAAACCCTATTTGGAAATGCCATGTGCATGGTTAGATATACAAAGTCATGTACATAAGCATTTTTGCTGGTCAGTCTGAGAGACAGTAAACCATAAGGAACCTGAACTGAGCATCAAAACCCAAAGCCAATACTGCAGACTATACAGTGGATCACTTAGTTCAAGATTTTGCCATGGTTCCCATGATTAATGATGGACATAATTCTACTGATGACACCTTTCAGATTCTTCTTAAGCCAGACAATAATGATAATTAAATTTTTTTCAAATATTTGACTTAAATGTTTATATGATGAGGCAAATGGCATAAAGTAAACTATATTTGCTGAGTGTTATTTGATAAGAAAATCCTGTCACTAAGATATTTCTATCTCAAAACAAAGGTAGACCTGACTGAGAGGCTGAGCAGGAATAATCAACAAGCAAAATTACAGACAACTATTTTTGAATGTTTATACTTCTAAAGCTAATTGTTAAAATAAGACCAACTACTGTGATTAGTAATATCACCACGGGACAGTACTGCTTCCCTGCTAAGAAATGAGACTGAAGGATGCTTATGGAATTCACCACATTTGCTTCCCTAGTGGCCACCAGTGATTAGAATCCTTGGGCTGATTCCTTAGTGGGGTGAGCAGTATTTTCAGTTCCTTTGTTTTTCTTTTCTGCTGTCAACAGTAATCAGCATCACTGTAATCCTATTAAGCATAGGTAATGTATTTTTGGTTAGAAAACAGATTTTGTTGATAATAATTTAGAATACATCAAGAATAGGACTTGTTATTCCCTCATCTATCCTCAGAGTATTACCTGAGTGACCCCAGGTATCTTTTTTACTTTAAATATATTGCCATTCTGCCAGTATAGAAAAACTGATAACAGGTTAAAAATGGGTTACTATCTAGCCACAAGAAGGGCTCTTTCATTAATTTTTATTTTACCATGATTTCTGCCATGATTAATTATAATCCATGCTTTGCCTCTTAGGGTGGCTTACAGGGTGGCAGCACAATTGATCAACATCAGGACCCTAAGGAGTTGTTTGCTCATTGCTCTCTTACTCTTATAGCCATCAGGGAAAAATATTTGGCTCCAAGGGACTAACTCCTAAAACAAGCTTCAATTTTAGCTCTCAATTCCTCTAATTTTTAAGTTTGCCTCTTAACTCAGTTTGATTTATGGCCACTAATATATCTCTCTAAGCAATATGCAACCTGGCACTTTTGCCAAGAGAATAGACAGAGACTTAAATGGTTTAACATCAAGAGTCTTATCTTCAAACACAAATATTCCAGATAATGATGGGCTTTGTCTCTGGGAGGTGATGGGAAGAAAGTCTGTGTACAAGTGTTCTAGTTTCATTCTATTGCTATGACACAACATCCTGACCAACAGCAGCTTGTGAAGTAAAGAGTTTAACTTCCAGGTCACAGTTCACCAATGAAGGAACTGAAGGCCAAATTCCAAGCAAGAACCTCAAGCAGAATCCATACAGGAATGTTTCTTGCTGCCTTTGTCTCTGACTTGTTCCCAGGTGGGTGTTAGCTAGTGTACACAGAGCTAGTAAACGGAGCAGGATCACTCACCCAGGTGAAACCCATAGTGGGGTGCCCCCTGAACCTTCATCAATTAAGAACCAAGACAGTCTCTCACAGACATTCCCATAGGCTAACCTGATGTGGGCAATTCTTCATCTCAGATAATTGACAATCAAAGTTAACTAGGAGAGTCTGTAAGACAGAACTTCACAGAGGAAACTACATCAGGTTTAAGACATTTGAAAATTTCTGTCAGAATATGTCAGGATTTGATTAATAAGAAGAAAAGCTGCTTTGTGATGAAAATAAAATAGCCTCGTGCCTTCAAATGAATAATATAAAGGCTCAGAAGATTTTCACATCCTGGCAAGAAACTCTGTCTTCCCTCCTCCACAGCATGGCTCTGGCAGCGCTAATGAAGCATGAGCAGCATGGGTGTTATGGAAGGGTGAGGAGCTCTGTTGTATGAAGTGCACAGAGCTCCATCGATTCATGCACTGGTTGAGTCAACTGCTGTTATGCATTTCCAGGACCCCCAAGTGCACAGAGCTTCACAGAGGCATGACAGCAGGAGAAAGACCGGCTGCTGTTATCCATCCCCAGGACCCCAACTGACAGAGCCCAAAGATTCATCGCAGCAGGAGAAAGTCACCACTGTTTTGCACTCCCAGGACCCCAGTGGCATAGAATCCCATGGGTGCATGTCATCAGGAAAAGAGTGACTGCTGTTATGTACTCTCAGGGTCCAAAGTGCTAGGAATGAGTTAGAAAACATACATTATTGATTACAGTCAGGAGATGTGCAGGCAGATACATTTCCTGGGCTCAGAACATTTTAATGATGGTTTGATTCAGCTTGATCTTTATGGCCATCATATTGTGTTTCTGTTAATATTGCCTAGATTATGGTGAGGGAATAAAAGAGGCATACCAAATACAGATGCCACAATGGTAATTATCAAGGTCCAAACTGTTTAAACTTTATCATACCAGGTTTGCACAATATAAAATGGAGTTTTAGTTTCTGACTCAGGCTGAATTTCCCCTTCACTCTGGAATCTAATATGATCTCACTGCTCATTTGCTGTCTTTCCCCCTTTAACAAGTCTTACACTCTAGAGACTGGGGTTGGGGAATAGTGCTTGTTCACACTAGTTCCTTTAGCTCTGCTCTCTTACACACATGTTCACATGGAATGAGTCAGGCTATATGATGATGGGCTGTGAAGAACATCTCTGCCTAGTCTCTGAGCCTGTGAATCTACTTCCTTCTCTGATAAAGGGACTTTGTAGGCATAATGAACTGAGGAATCTTGAGATGGGAAGTTATCCTGGACTGCTGAGAATGGCCTGCTGGTACCAGAGAAATTCTTGTAAGAGTGAAGAGGGTCAGGAAAAAATATAAAGACAGAAGATGGAAGTAGGATTCACAGGCCAAGGGATGAAGGTGACCTCTACACGGTAGAGGGGGGAAAGGAATGGTTTCTACACTGAAGCTTGCAGAAGAAACATAGCCCTGATGACTTTTGTGTTTGGAATTCTAACTTCTATTGAAAGAGAAGAGATCAAACACAGGTCACCAGGCATGATGACAAGCACATTTACCCTCTGTGCCATCTCAGTGATCCTCCTAGTTTTAATTAATGGCCCTTGTATCTCTCTTTAGTTCACCTCTTGTTCTAAAATACTACCGGAGAAGATTACCCAGAAGATTCAGGAAATATCTCACACAAACCAAATTTTTAGACAATGTTCATTTGCTTCTTTAATTCAGAAGTTATCCTGAGAGTTTATGAAAAGCTGGGCCTCTTGATTTTCAGGGGACTAAAAGAAAAACATAATAATCCATGTAAGTTTTGAATGAATAGTTGTGGTTGACTATACATTCCTCAACTCCCTTATTGCATTTGGATCTCATAATAACAGTTTATTCTTTCCTTTAAAAAATGGAACAAATATGTTTTGCATCACAATGAAGGCCTGTAGGAGTAAGACCACTAAGATTTCTCCTGAGTACTTCCAGTTTTATAAGTACATGCAGACAATAGTTACCAAGAATGCTTGTGTGTACATGGATAGGAAAAAGAGTATTTGTGAGTCAGAAGGTCTGGTTGCATTAAATGCCCAAGAGGAACACTGCTCTGGTTCCTGTGATAAGGGAAAAACAGCATTCATTAAAGCCACATTACTTCTGCAGTTGATTTTTATAATGAGCTTGTTGTGGCCTCAGTCCACAGATATCAAATAAAAAGAAATCTGGTAACATGAAAATGCAGTTTAAAATGGAAATTAAGTTCAAAGAAAGTGAAAGCTGGGTTCTACTACAATGTGCTCCTCAGGAGCTTTTCTTACAACAGAGCTCTGAGAAACCTCATGGGCCTTCCAGTAGAATGCTGATTATGCTAATTACCAATACAGTCAACTTTTCTTGATGATTAAAACTATTCATATGTGGTTGCTAGTTGGCTAAAATATGTTCTCCACAGAGTACCCAAGAAGATAAAATTAGCATATTGCAAATGACTAGTTTTTCAATCTAAACACTCAACTGTCACTGAAATTTCTGTATGAAACTTTTACCTATTACCCTTTTCTAAGGAACTTCAATGGTCACCATAACCTTTAGACTTGATGGTCTCACAAAGGCTTCAGTTTGTCATAGCATAAGTAGATCCCATTACTCTAGAAAGTTAGAATACTTTTGAGTGTTCCATACTACATTTCCAAATATTATCTAAAATACCCTTTTCTCATCTTTCAAATAATAGCCCTGATCAAGAAAGGAAGACAGAGGTCCCAGGAAGTTTCTGGATTGGGTAATCTTGTTACTCTCTGCTGTAATGTCCAGATGAATCCAACACTGAAGGACTTAAAGAGAAGGTAGTCATCTTGTGAAGAGTTTAAATGAGAGACACAGTCACAGTTGGGAATTATAAAATGAAATCTAGGAGGAATGAGAAAGGCTAGAACCATTCCGGAAATTAGGAAGCTGAGTTGTGGTAATGGTTTTCAAGTGCCGGAAACCTCATGAGGCAGGAAATTACAGCTAGCTCATTTTCCTTTCAGTGGTGAACAGACACAGAAGACTCCAACACGGCATAAAGAGCTGAGTACATTGTCAGCATGGCTGTGTATAACCCTGAAGTGTACTGCCTCCTGGATGGTCCAGCAGCAGAAGAGTCAGCACACCTAGCAGGTGCAAGGACCAAAAGGAAAAGTCCATCCCTCCAGGTGTCTACTGGAGGTTGTTTCTCTGTGAAGCCCTGTGTGCCTCCCTTGTTTCCTTACCCCTCAGCATTTAAGTCTTTGTTTTTCTAGACAACAGACAAGAGTTCTAAAAATGTTCCTCCCACCCCACCCCCCCAGGACTTAAAAGCTTAATGAATGATCCTGGTTCTGACAAGCCAAACTTTTCATGGCTGCTATGAAAGGAGATTACACGAGATTTCTTCAGATGCCTTATAAGTAGTTGCTGAACGGAGCAAATTGGAAAAGCAGGGCAGATTTCTCATGAGGACTGGACCAGATGGGCCATGCCAGTCCTCTCTGGCTATTGATTCCAACAAATAAAAATTGCTACTGGGCTTCTGGTTTGCTTTCTAATCTGGGTACTAGAAGATTAACCTGTAAAGATGTTTAAATGTGTTTTGAGTTTCATTTTCAGAGTCAAAGATTTTAAAGTAGTCTCTAGTAGCACAGGAAGTCAGTCCCAAGTGGCCAGATGAGTATTTCTGCCTAGCACTGATGTGTGGCTTTGTCTGTTCACCTGCCCATGAGTGGACGAATCTCATTCAGAGGCACTGGTACTTTAGATACTGTAACAGTATCCACACTATATCTGGAGGTTAGTCTATGTCTGGCTTTAGGACATGCAGCAGTATAGAATTTCTGTGGAGACAGTTTATGGTACTTTACTTCTTTTCCATCTCGAAAAATGGGACAAGACCCAGAAGCTGCAAAATGGAAACATCAAGGACCCTGTTCTTGGAGTCAGGAGGCTTGAGTTCGGGTTTGATCATCCCCTTGATTTCCTGGGTAACTCTGAGTGAGAGTTCTGTATAAAGCAATGTTAATCCTCAAGTTTGTATCTGAGGCACACTAAGCAATGCCCCTTACAAATCAATCACTTATACTATAAGGTCATACTATAATTATAGCTCTCAATATGAAATTATCAGGTGTATACTCACATTTACCATAAATTGACCTCAAGTCTCCATTTTCTAATTTTGGAGAGTGGAAATTCATAACAAAAGGATTTCTTAAGCAAGGAACATTATAGCCTCTGATTTGAAATAATTTCTTTATCACATATAATAATGTTTTTGAAAGTCTAAAGTATTTATTTATAAATGCGAGGACATGAAAGAACATATTTCCAAGAATCAGTTCTTTCCCTCTACTGTGGGTTCTGGGTGAACTCGGTTGTCAGGCTTGCATTAAACTGTCTTGCTGACCCAGCTTTGAAATTCTTAATGGACACCCATGAACCAGTGTTTATGAGTTCCATTATTCTCATATATGTATTTTTCTTGCCTAACAGTAGTTTCAAGACACATTCAATGAAGCCAAGATTTCTCTACTTTGATTAAATTTCCTTGTCCAAATCTCATGCTACTCACTTCCCAATCTACCAAAGAGGGATGGTGAATTAGATGAAATGTGTTTAATGAAGTGAGTTGGAAAAATCCAAGTGAAACCTGGCAGTTCAACTTTTCTTTTGGATCTGATAGGAACCTTTTCTCCTCTCAGAACATTTACCCAATTACCGTAAGTTGAAAAGTCCTCAGAAATGAAAAGCAGAAGAATTTCTCTAACATGATGGCACTTCCAAGGAAGAGTCATTGCATGAACTAGGTATTAAAGACTCAGTGTGGAGCTACCAAATCCAAGACTACAGCAAGGAAATGAGATGTCTCTGGAAACACTGCAGATAAATTCCTGCACATACACATGTGCTCCGACCTGGGCAGCAGCACACATATATACATAGTCCCCATGCTCACCCCCACACTTAGAGCCATGGAACTGGGACAACATTTGCCTGACAACATCCTGCAGTCCCCCTCCCCTCCCACCACCTTCTCACCATCCCATGGATGCCAGACTTCTGACTGCTGCCTTGCAGAGGTGGAATAAACTCCGGGAGACTGACTCAGCAGCTACTTTTTAGGAAGGTTCCTCCACCTCTCCATTCTCACTCACCATTTGGCTTCCAGGCAGAGAGGAAAGCCCACACCCATGGGTGTCAGTGCAAATCATAATGACATTCACCAATTTTTTTGTAATTAAAATTTTGGCATTTTAAATAACCAGGCTATTCCCTTCTCTGGACTAAAATCAAGTATTTGCCTATGAAACATAACTACAGATCTGGCTTTTTCCTTATATCTTTTCAGCTCACCCTTTCCTCCCACTTTCCCCACATGAATACACACACACACACACACACACACACACACACACACACTGTGCCTTTTATGTAATCAGTTGATAAGATTGATCTTTTCTTTGAATTTCTCTGATGTAAAATCCACCCACTATTTGTGGGAGGTACAGAGTGATGGATGTAATGTGTGCTTTAAAGATACAGGAGGTACAGGACCACAGATGCAATGTGTGCTTTAAAGACACAACTCTGAGGAGTGGCACAGAGGGGCATCTGGGATAGGGTCTGTGTCTTTTCTGTGCAGCTTTGATTTTGGTAAGAGTGCTATGAAATTCAACACATATTGTTTTATTTCGGACCTAAACTCTTAGATCTTATAGGAACAACTGCTTGAGTCACTGTTACCCAATAGAATGTGAGCTTACACTGCTCAAAACTCCTTGGTGGAGCCTCCATTACTGATGTTCACCCTACGTCTTGATGTCTCCCTCTACATTGCTGTGATGCTGCAATCTGATCTCCTTTGTGGCTATAAAATTCTGTCCCAACTTCTCTGGAAAAAAATCTCTGAGGGGAGAAAAAGCCATTTCTAAAAGATAACATTTTGTATGTTTCCAATTACATAATATTCTTATAAGAATGAAATTACAGATATTTCACAGATTGCTGACAACTGAGAGTGTAACTGGAGAGGAACTAATAGATGTGGCTTTAAAGGAACAGTGCAAGGAGGCCTTGTGACTGGGGAAACATTCTGATTCTTCACTGTGGTGGAACTGCATAGACACATCCAAATGAACACACTCGTGACTGGTGAAACCTAAATCAATTCTCTTTTCCAAATCAGTTTTCAAGTTGTGAAACCATGCCTGGTATCATTATGCTGCACTGGAAAATTAATAGGTCATGGAAATTATCTGGACACTTAAAAAAATCCTGTACATCTATAATTATTTTAAAAAGTTTAATGGTAAAATGCAGCTGACTAAGAACAGGAAATTTTGAAGTTTTTAAAATTGGAATCTAAAGATTATTTCTCAGGTATGTAGTGTTCTTTTTGCAAAGAAAACTTTATAATACTGTAAAGCCTGTACCCAGCTCTTCACTCACTAACTGCAAAGCATGTTTTATGTAAC
Source organism: Phodopus roborovskii (assembly GCF_943737965.1). Lineage (NCBI taxonomy): Eukaryota > Metazoa > Chordata > Mammalia > Rodentia > Cricetidae > Phodopus > Phodopus roborovskii. Next base: position 724,280 of record NW_026126540.1, on the reverse strand, counting down.
CACACAGCACAAGGTCGTATTGTCACGGCTCAAATAAATTGTTCTTAATAAAATTGAAGTTATCAGTATTCAAATTGTAGAACTAAAACAATAATTTCAGAACAGGAAGAGGGAGTTGATAAATACAAATATGTTGTGTTATACAAAGACAAAAGCTCCAAAACATGTCAAACATTAGTAGCTATAATATTCTAAAAAGTTCTCTTAACACCTCCCCCAAACAAACAGGAAAAAGAAGGCAGTAATGACACTTGATTTAACCTCTGACTGATTAGCTTGGGAGGGGTGGTGGTGATGAAAGGTGTGTGTGTGTGTTTGTTTGTTTGCGCACGCGTGCCTGCCACTTGGAGACCTATCATATGTCATATATCATATATCATATATCATATATTATATATGCTTGCAGAGTTTCCATCAAGCTATCATGCAGTGGTGAATGCAGACTAAAAACAGAAAAAATTAAAACAAAGTAACTACCATGCATTACCAAAGTGCAGAGCAGTCTTAGATACAGACAGCTCCAGAGTGAACATTAGGATGAATCTTGTTCTTCTGGTAACTAGTTGATTATTTTTTCCACAATAAGCCCTGAAAAAACATTCAGTTTGATAAGAGATTCTTACACAGCTGTGCTGATAATCTAATTGCAAAATAAATTTAGCAGATTTGTACAAATATATTGTTTCTAAGTTCCTGGTTTCATGAGCTCTTGATCTATAGTTAATATTCTTAGGCTTAAGAACTGAGACTAGAAAGTCACAATCATTATAGAAGCAGAAAGAAACCCACTTATTTTTCAAGATTATGAGCAGGTCCTAAACTGCCAAGGGGCACTGGGCACCTTACAGCAAGGCTGAACCTAAAGGGTGGAGCTGCAGAATGAGTGGGAGATTGGGGCAGTTATGTGCCCCAAGATGAAATCACTTGCTATAGAATGAAAGCATACTTGGCAGCCCCAAAATAGAGAGGAATAGAGTGTGTAACCCTACAAGAGTATGTCACAACAGAAAATTCCAATGTCTACTTCCTGGTTGCCTCTAATGGTGCCATTTCCCTATTTGAAGCTAGTTCCTAAGCCTTGCCTGGCTTTTGCGTTTAAGTACTAGGTCTTGTCTAGAGTGTGTGTGTGCAATACATTGTTACTGGCTAAATGAATGCTTCTTTGCTACACAAAATTTCTGATGAAAAGTATGAACAGGCTTCTTGGATTGTTTACCCCCAAAGAGTTGGTAGCTATTCCTCAAAGCTCTAATATGGAAACCATCTTCAAGAATAAGAATGACATTCTGATCATAATTAATCACTAATGTACAGTCCTTGTTTACCGGTGAACTCTCCAGACAAGCCAGTCTCCTTCCCTTTTGTTCAAAATCATTTACTGTTTATTCTTAACAACTACTCCATATCCTCACATTATATTCTAGATGAAACAATGTAAAAAAACATAATTCAGACAATAAAAATATTCCCATTATTTGGGGGAAACTAATTGCCCTACTCTCAAACCCTAAGGAAGCTTGACCTGCATATGACATTATCTCTTAATCTTTCTCATAAATGTCACTCTGAATAGGATTTGAAGGAGGGAGTCATATTCACACACATACAAACTACCTGTCATAGATGAAGTGGTTCTGAATGAAAAGAGGAGTAGACAAGAGGCATTTTGTTTAGATACTACAAACTCAATCGTGCTGAAGAACCCAGATGATAGTTAGTGAAGAGCATGCTTAGCTGCAAGTGACGGAAGACATTCACAGGAGTGCCGCCCACATTGAGCTTCTGGGGCAGTGAGACAGCTACAGACCAATCTGAGTTCAACTGTGTTGATAGGAAAACCTTAATGGAGAGGTCCTGACTTCAAAAGCCTGAAAAACAAAACTGCTCTATGACAAACACCTGCAGCACAACACACAACTTCCTGTGGCCTCACAGTAGGGGTGTGGCTTTTTTACTTGTTGCCTTACAGGAAAACTGTTTCTTGTTCTGCCAAATGTGACAGATCACCATTAGAGTCACCTGCAGCCTCAGCAGCACCCACTGTGCACAGGACTAAGGCTCTCTCTCTCTCTCTCTCTCTCTCTCTCTCTCTCTGTGTGTGTGTGTGTGTGTGTGTGTGTGTGACTGTGTGTGTGATAGCACGTGCACTGAATTTGCCACATCCTGAGATTTCATTTGGAGAAGTCACTGTGGGGTACCCTGTCCATTAGGGAAGCAAGTGAAAGCAGAGGTCTTGTGATACTGATAGTTCCAAGGAATGGACTGCAGTCAGGTGGTTTATATGGTGGCTTGGGAGTCACCCTGCAGTTGTGGCTCAGCACTTCAGTTATGGTGGCTCCCTCCCCTCCCCATTCAGAGGTTTTTCTTCTTTTTTTTTTTTCTCGGTGTCATGAAAACATCAGAACAAGATTTACTCGTGCCATGGGAGCTTTCCCTTAACTAGGCAGATAAACTTTCACCAAGGACAACTTTTATAGAGAAGTTTAAATGCTTACTTCACACAGAAAGCACAGCCTTAAATATGCAGTACTTTAATTGTGCAGAGTTTACCTTATCCTAAAATCTGGTCTCTAGCAAATGAAAGAGAGATACGTAAACAATGAACAGTCTCATCTGCAAGTGAGAGTAGCCAAGGACTTGCAGGATATGTCACAGCTTCTCTCCTCTGTATCCTCAAACAGCAAGGAACTAGAAGCACAGCAGTATACCCAGGGCTGGTGCAAAGCACACACCATGAGGCTGCAGGGATCACATCACGGGATGGTGAATTGCTTTTACTACAGTAATATTTCTATCTATGAAAACAATGCATTAAAAAAATTGACCCTCCACATTTCACAACATCCAGGCTTCATTCATTTCAGACAGTAGATTTAAATACAGCAATGCTCACACTCAGATTTACCATTATAGGTGTTTCTTACTACCACGAACCTTCCTTAAAAGCTGTACGTGGCATATCATCTTGGTCTCTGAAGGTAAGGAGACAGCATGGGATGGAAAACTGTTCTGACAGGATAGCTCAGAATCTACTGTCTGTGCATCAAGCAGGACACACACTTCTGCTCCTGACAAACTCCTAACAGAAGAGTTTCCAGCTCGTGTGTCTTTACTGTCTGGAATTCATTTAGGTCCTAAGTGTTCATAACACTTAGAATAAACAAAATGGGCCACATCTTAAAAATCTCACACACGCAAGCTTGGGCTTTTCACCCCTCCCCCAAAAGGCTAATTTAAAAGCAAACACCTGAGAATTCTAAATTAAGCAAAACAGCACTGAGTTAAGTCACTTCCAAACCAAAAAAATCTGCCTGACTGCCCTGCATAGACCATGGAAACCCCTGCAGAGGGACCTCTCATCCATACCTATATTTCATTCCAGTCTGCTTTGCGGTGGACTCTTTGAGAGAAATGTGATGCTGAGGAGTGAAGGTCCCCAGGCTGCGAGCGATGATAGCGACAGTGCGGAATTTGGCCCGGGCTGCGTTCACCACATTGGGGGCGGTGGAGCTCTGCTTGCTCAGAAGTCTGTCCTCACCATTTCGACTCTTCAAATTGTGCTCTGTGCAGGCTATAGAGACTTGCATTGCTTCCCAGGACAGCGCAAGGTCCTCTCAGAACCCCACAGCACAGGCGGTAGGCAGAGGGTGAGCAGTTGGGGTATTTCTGCTGCCTTTTAACCCCTCTTGCCCCCTCCCTTCCTGGATGCCTTCAGAGGAGTCCCGACAGCTGACTTCAGAGTCCACAGTGTCAGGATATGCTGAGGTGCTGGACAGAGTCCCTGGGACTCAAAGAAGTAAACAGCCAAGCTGAAGTTGTCTCAGCAGCTGGAGCGCAGATCAGCTTCCCCAGTCTTCCCAGGCTCAGATCTCCGCTGATTAAACAGCCAGATCCATGTGGTCAGGAGGTTGGTGCAGAAGCCTAGAGCTGAGCGTTCATGGTGACTGCACACAGCCCTGCCTGGAGCCAGTCCGAGGTGCCTGAATGCAGAGGGCAGGCTTCTGGGCGCTGGCTCAAAGCAACGCAGGCATACCGCAAGATGTGCCTCTAGCACCGTCTGGATCACAGGCAGGAGGCTCAACTGGAGAGGAGCATCCCAAGAGGCAGCTAACAGCAAGCGGGGCCCCGCGGACCCGTGGTCTCCATCCACTTTGCCAGTCAGCTGCCTCCCTCCTCTTGTTTTTGGAGGATGCGGAGGTGGAGGTGTCTCAAGACCCCTTCCCACTCATCCTTAGGCGAAAGCTGGGGCTTCTGAGCCGGCACTTACTCGGGTTGGTGATTGTATGGAGGAGCTGGAAGGTCCCTTTAAGGAGTGCCTTGCCTTTGTGTTCAGTGGGAAGGAAAGATCACTGTGACCACTCCTTACTGGAACAGGACTGGGAGGGCTGCTCCGTCAGGGGATTCTGCCTAGATGCCACCAAATTTTGCTGCAGCACAAGAGTTGGAACTGAAGAAGGCTGAGTGGGATGCTCCTCAGCAGCTTGGCATGCCAGTGATTAACACGTGAATAGTGTCTGGCTTGCTGGAACACAGCTTGGAATTCTGCTATAGCCTTGTAAGGGCTCATTTCTCCTCTGCATGTTATTTCTTATGCAGATAAGTTCAAAGTTTCCTGGAAAGCCTCAGTGCAGTATATGTGGAGTCAAATCTGCTAACTTACTGCAAATCTATTTAGAATACCAGAGTAGGGAATTTTGGATGCTGCAGGAAGCAATGAGTTCTCCGCACTGGAGAGGAGTCTGGACAGGTGGGGTTGGGTGCAATGGGGGAGAAACAGGTCAGTATCACTGCCCAGAAGGTTCAGGAGGGTTACTGGAGCCATACACACTGCCCTGGCTACAGTGACAGGCAGCAAGAAGTCCTATGAGCTGAGCCTGAACTTCCATGAGATGCGGATCTTGTCTGTCTGTCCCATTCAGAGCAACTAACTTCCCAAGGAATGTGCTCAGACCAAATTATCAGTCGCTTGATAATTTATCTCTCCATATGAAGTATGTAAGAAGTAACCCCTCCTGTGGATTTGTTTAAATGATGGCTTCAACAAAAGCATGTTTCTGAATATGATTCCTAATTGACCTTACTGTCTTGAAAGGGGACACAGCAAACACTCTTTGTGAACAGCATCTCTGTACTTGGCAATAAAGATCCATATGGAGGGAAAATTATGAAGCCCTGTCTCTGTTGTCAAGGATTAAGCAATCTGGGTGGAAAGAACAAAACATTCAGTCTTCAGAGACTAATAATGCCAGAAATTGCATTCTACATGTCCACAGGAGTGATGCCTATGCTAAGCACACCAGAGTGAAGCAGGGATGGATTTCTGGAGCCTGGAGAACATTCTTTATTTGCTCCATTACCTACACCTCAGTGGAGTCCCTATTGGTATCTGACTCTGCTATTGAGACACAAACATGACAATGTCTAGGGTTTCAGGAAGCATGTGGAGAGACTCAGGCAGTCTTCCTAGAGGTGTGAGACTCCCATGCAGCAAGAACAATGGATCTGATTTGATTGACAGGAGTGGAGGGAAGCAGTCACCCATGGACTGGCATGTTCAGGGATGATACACACTCTGCTTGTGTTGACTGAAATAGATAAAACAGTTGGTCTGATCACTTCTATCCAATCACGTGAAATTGTAGAAATACAATTTTCAAGGAGACTCTCTCTATGCCTGCATTGGGATCAAGTTAATACATTAATCTTAACATTTTTGAACCTGAAGATAAATTTAAAACCACATTATGGAATTTCATCCTTGATCCTAAACACTGTTTGTTACTCTTTCCCTTAGAACATAAATATGTTGCATAAGGGGAAGATTATTTAGGTTGAGTAAGGGTAGAAGAGTTAAATGGGAGCCTCTTCCTTGCACCCTTGTATGCCAGGCAGGGGGCATGTATTTATTCTTTGGGATAAACATCAGGCAGAAAGGAAGCAGATCATAGGAGCCTTTATTTTTGTACACTAAGCCAGCTCATCGGAGCTGATCAACGTGAATCAGGAAAGCAATCAAAATGAAAAGAGGAAGAAGTGGGAGGAATCAAAAGGAACAGCTTTTAGAAAAAAAAGGGAGGTGGGAACCAACAGCAAAGCAGCCTCTCAGAGCAATTGAGTGAGGTGAATACCACCAGGCTGGAAAGGTCAGGAATCTGGGCATCAACTGAGCCACTGGCTGTGAGGGGGTGGGGTGGGGAGTTGGCAGGGGCTCTTAGAGTGCTGCCAGTTTCACAGGAAGGATTGGGAACTTTGAAGGGAAAAGAGACCTGGACATGTTAATTAATGTGGTGCTCAGCTTTGTCACATAACTAGCAGAGAAAGGCCAGAAAGTGCAGGCTAGCCCAGAACATGGAAGAGGTTATCTGAATAAGACATAAAAGGCAGAACACCTCTCTCTCCACAGATAGTGAAGAGGAGACAAAGAAATAAAGAAGAGGGAGAGAGGAAGGTAGGTGGATGGGAGCTGCCATTTCCTGTTTTCTGAGAAGGAATGAATGATAGTTCCACCTTCCCTTCTGCTCCTCTCTTGTGTAGTCCAGTGTCCCAGCCTTTGGGACATGCGGCACAGAGAATCAAAGACCCAAGGCCAGAGGATGCTCACAGTGCAAGCCTCTTTCTTGCTGTTCACAGTGAGCCTTTCATCTGTGGCACCACAGGGACATTCTGACAGGCAACCAGCAGCCCTGCAGCCTCCCTGGACATCCTCACTCTTCCCAGCATTAATGGAGCAGTCAGTTTCAAGAGTCTGGAAATTAGATAACAGTTGGCTATAGAGTGCCCATTCCTATTAAGTTTGCTAACAGGTCACATACTAATGAAGCTGGGGGAACTAGAATTGGAATATGTGTTCTTCACTGTCACACAATGGCATTTAGAGGAATCCTCACTCTGAGAAGATCAGGCTTAAATAGACATGCAAACCTGCACATAGATACAGGTATAGATAGAGTTATGGGCTGGATCTTCTTATCCCAAACTTCATGTATTGAAGCCCTGGCCTCTCCCTAGTATACAACAATGTGACTGTATTTGGAGACAGCCTTTAAAGACATACCTGAAGTATAATGAGACCATAAAGGTGAGCACTAACCTGACATGACACATGCCCTTATAATAAGGACCAGGGTCAGAAGGGAAGACATATAGCAGAAGATCATTGATCTACAAGCCCAGGGCAAAGTCCTCAGAGTAGCCAAGCTTGCTGTCACTTTGATCTCAGACTTACAGTCTGCAGAACTGAGAGAAAATGAACTTTTCCTGTTGTAGCTACTCAGCTTATGGTACTTTGTTGTGCCATGCTGAATTAATACAGGCAGAAATATGATTTATATCTATAATGCCATTCATAAGAAACTATTGGAAATTACTAACGTACAAGCTTCTAAGTGATCATAGTCACGATGAATGTCCTTACATATACTACCCACACCCCAAGCTGCTATTGCTAATGTTCTCCAGGAAGACAGTGTGTTCCCGCTCAGCCTGGGCAATACAGCAAGACTCTGTCACAAAACCCAAAGATAGACAACCATCTACAGATCTGTTCTCTAGGAAGGCTGCCCAAATGTGCTCTGAAGAAAAGCCTCCAAATGAAATGCTTTTATTCCTCTACATAAAGTCATACAGGGTTCTTTGTGGTTGCTCTTTGCTCTTTATTTTTTTGCTAGCATACATTAATTATAAGTGCATGTGACATAGTTTGATAACAGTCACCTCCAAATACCATCTTATCAACACTTTCCCATTCTCATCCTTTCCACCTTCGTGTTGCCTGGTGAGCCTCCATGGGAGAAGTAGTAGCTTTTAGTCACGTTTAGCCATTTCCTTTGTGCAGTCCCCTCAACATACCTATTTTCCTTCCCTAAGGAGTGAGCACCCGCAGAGACACCTTGAAGGAGACAAGTGCAGTCATGACATCTCACATGTAACTTATGAGCAACCTGAAGCTTTCTCACTTCTTTCCTTGAGCTGAAACATGGGGTAGATTGGGCATCTTTATTTCAAAGACCTCTTTGTGTTTGTGTTCTGCAGATGCCATGACTTACATTTCTAGAGGTTGCCATAGCCTAGGATTAATTTATCACTTAATTTTCAGTTTTGCCATGATGGACTCCTATTTATCAACTAATAGTGGAGTTTTAGCATCAGTGTCAGCCATATTGGTTCTTGGCTATTTAAGACAGATAACAGGATGTAAAATTTGCATCCAAGAGCTTTTGTTTTTGTTGTCATCTTAGTGTTCCTGGGGATGCTGGGAACTTGACAACAGGGATATGAGAGTTGCAGTTAAGCCTGAAGCATAGTCTTCCTCTGCCTCCTCCCTTTCCTATGCTCATGAACAGGCTGCTCACACTCTGGGAACCTTGGTTTCCTCATGGAGACATAGTTATGTGAGACTGTGGCTCGCTGGAGCAGTTTCCCATCATGAGCTGTCTTCTCTGGTTGAGGAAACAGAAGGTAAACACATCCAAGATGATGACATTGGCAGAGTTAAGATATAACTGAGTAAGCCTTCCTCTGAATTTTGGTTCTTACCCCCATGCATATTGCTCCTCACCATTAGAGTCCCTTCTCATCAGAAGGACTTCACACACACCCTCTTATGAACGAACACAGTTTAAAAAGAAACACTATTACCATTACGAGTACTCGAAATAAATTTAATTTAGAAAACCTAAATATTAACATTTTATTGAAAATATTTTGTAACTGTTTATTCTTATCCTATTTCTGTAAAAGTTCCCCCCCCAATCACCCAGAGAAATTTTGGTTTATTCAATTTCTTCCCAGTGAAGACAAGACCAAATATTTTTCACTGGTTCCACTTAGAACTTATGGTTTATAGTCCATCGGAAAGCAAAGCCAGCAGGAGCCAGGAAATATTCAGTCATGCAGCCAGACAAAACTGGAGTTATCCAACACAGAAAAGAATCTGCTAATATCAGAAGAATTTTAAACATGAACATGTACAGATGGCAAGCTACTTCCTGTGCTTCACTTATGAGCAAAAGAATTATGCCATTTATCAGAAACTATTAAAATCTGGTTGGAGCATTATTTATTATATTCTCACAATTTTAAAAGCCAGGGAAATGATCATAGTCCTACATGTACAGGGACACGGCCTTTACAATGGCAAATAAAAATGAGGTTGAACATACATAAACATGGCTTTTGTGATGAGTAGAAACTTCTAGATAGCTACCCTTAGGCTTTTCTAGGATAACATATTTATAGGCTTTTCTAGTAGAACAGAAGAGCAGGACACCCAGAGGGCAAGCCCAGTCTCACACACCAGACTCTATTCTAGAAACAAAGGTCCATGAACCAAAGAATGCATAAGCTTTACTCCTGAAAAGTAAAGCCAGGGCTTCAATGTGAGAAGCAATTTTTCTGTTACTGTACTACTTTCTTGAAGTTTTCTTCAAGTGGTAGTTGACATTTAAACTACATTCATGGCCACTGACGATTATTTCCTGAATCCAGAATATTCTGAAATAGAGTCACAAATTCTACCTTTTTAACTTTTTTTAATATATTTTTATTTATTTATTTATTTATTTATTTATTTATTTATTTTTACAAATGCTCACACTAAAAGCCTGGTGAAATGGGAAATTTATCATTCAGTTTATTTTGTTCTGCCGTCTTCATTTTAGGTAATTTCACCTTTTTTTTTTTTTTTTTTAGGAAAACAGAAATGAAAGAAAATTGCCTTGTATTCTGCATATTTTATTAACGTTAATTTCTTCCAAATTATTATTCATTACCATGATTTCTACCATTGCATTTTACTAGCCTCAGACAATCAGAAATGTGGGCTGTGTCTTTGGTTAAAAGATATTCTTGAGAAGTTTAACTTACAGAGAAATTGTTTTCAAAGCTAGAACTATTATAGATCACCAATCCACAATAAAATTAACTAAATGGCACATTGCTATTTCATGCACTACAAAGTAATTAATTAATTATGCCATAATGCATATGATTAATTTTCGACTAACTAAAAATTTTTTTAGTGTTAGACTCCCTTGCCACAATAATCACCACTTTATAAACTTAAAATGAAAATACAAAGGAAGTAAATTATTTAGAACAGAATTCTCAAATGTGTTCAAACTTTTGTTCTAAAGCTTTGAGTCATCAGTATCCACATCTTCCTTATATCTGTGTTTTTGAAGCAATACTGTTTAAAAGCATGCCCAGCATTTGTCTCTGCTGCCTGCTGTTGGTAAGAGCTCTCAATGTCCAGATGTTAGTCTATGAGCAAAGGTGTTCCCAGCATCCTAACAGCCTGGCCAGCATCAAGTAAAGTCATTAAACAATTTCAAGAAAAAAATACTTCAGAGAATTGATGAACTATCATTGTTGAGAGTATACTATAAATCTTTATCTTATGACAATTATATCTGAAAAAAAAAGCAGAGTGAAGGAGAGAAGGGAAGAAGAAAATTTTGAGTTCCTTTTATTTTCTAGGCATTGTGGTAAAAGCTTCCACACTTATTACCTTAGTCCAAAGGCAAGAGAAAATGGGGGGCTACATGAGCATTTATAGTCGCTCTTGCAAAGCTGTAATAATGGAGGCAGATTATTTGCCAGCATGTGCTTGCCTCTAGATTTGATCCACAGGTACACATAAAAGGATAAATATCTGAAGTATGGTATGCAGTTATATCTTTTAAAACCTACATTGAGTCGAGTTCCCGAAGAGCCTCCCACAGAAAGCCAGTTCAAGTTTGTTCATCTGCTTAGAGAAAGAAAAGCTAATATTATACCCATCTTTCTATCTCATAATAGTAATATGTTTTGAAAAGGGCCTACTGATTTGTTTTTATTTATTAATTCTTTAAACTAGAATTCTTATAAAGCAAGCAGATCCAAGAATTTATGGGATCCTTTTTCATTTAATTCTGTCCCTTTAGCAGGCTGAGGAAGGTTAGTGCAGGGATCCCTTTAGTCTCTTATATTTAAAATGAAAATAATTTTGAGTACACTGTTTTCTCTCACCTCAGAGGGATTACTATTAAAAGAAAAAAGAAATAAAGAAAAGATAGGCAAAATGTCAATGACAAAACCTAGAGAAACAATTAGCTTTCTGTCGTCTTTCCAGACTTGTGTCCATTGCTGGATCTGTCTTTCTTCTGCTCCTGGTTTCTTTTCTTTCTTGCTTTCATTCTTTCCCTTTACTTCTTCCTCTCTTCCCTTCATTCTTTTCCTTTTATCTTTCTTTCTACCTAATATTTCCCTCCCTTTCATGTGTGGGTATGCTTTGGATAAGTTCATAAAAAAACTGATATTACTGATATTAAAGTGCAATATAAACATTAAATCCAAAATAAAATGAAATAAAGTGAGATCCAAGTATAAAATCTAATTGAAGCTCCACAGATTCACAATGGCTATTATGTGTAGAAGTTCATTGAAATGTAAAGACTTTAGGTCTGGCTAATCTCTCTGTGCAATGCCTTTTATTTGAAAGTTCTTTGCAATAAAGCTTTTATTAAAATAAAAGACAGGAAATATTGGAAGACTTGTTAGTAGGAATTCAAACTAATAACCATTATGAAAAATGAAGGAAGTTCCTTAATAAATCACAATCTGAAAAATATACCAGTCATCCCTTGTTGCTAAATTAATAGCCAAATAATTAAATCAGTATTTTGAAGAGGTATATGCATGCTCATAGTCATTATAGCATTATTGAGAAAAGCTAAGATGTATAAGCAACATTAACTGCCCATGGATGAATTAACAAAACCCCTATGAAATATATGCAATGGGATATCATCAAGCCTAAAATACTGCTATTGGCAAGAACATGGATAGAACCAAGGGGCTTTATGCTTGACTAAATAAGTAAGTCCAGAAAGACAAATACTGACAGTTCTCACTTTCATATGGAATGTAAAATCAGCCAATCTCCCAAAACTGTGATAAGAGTAGAGTTTATGTGCCCCTACAACCAATCAGAAGAAATTGAGGGACTGGAGGAAAAAAAGAAAAAGGCAAAGAAAGGGGGAAAGGAAGGAAGGAAGAAAGGAAGATCAATTTATATGAGATGGTAGCTGTGCTAATTTGTATGGCCACAGAGATGACATGTATATGTATTAAGTCATCAAGTTATATACCTTAAATACACCAATTTTCCATTTGTCAATTGTACTGCACTAAAACTGAAGAGAAGGAGCAACTTGCTTAACATTATGAAACTCATTTCCTACTCAGGCTGTCCCACCCAGATACCCTAACTTGTGCTCAATGCCCTAATACACAATTTACATAGTTACGTTTTTAAAAAGAACTTCACTTATGTCATTCTATAAGAACATTCCTACTTTGAAGAAGAAGAAGAAAAAAAACCTCTCACCTATGTTCAATCATGTATTGTATTTACTGAGGTTCTTACAATGCATATATACTATACTACTTTTGAAAACAAATAAAGTAAAAATTTGAAGTTATTATTCTATTGTAGAATTATGCCAAGTTTTTAACAAGAAATTTTAGAATTCATAGATAAATTCTCTTAGGTTTACATAAATCCTAGGCACAGAGCTGAGATGAAACAGATATAGGAACAAAGGGGGAATGCCATTCATTCAGTAGACTTCAAATCATCCTGGCTAATATTTCTTGTTTGGTATTTCCTATTTCACACACAGATTTGTGGTTATTATTAATGTTTCTGTTACTGTTGGACCATGCTGAGACTCTTTCTATGTTTATATCAGTTACCCCATGCTATCAGCTTTATTTTTTAATTTTTCATGTATTATCTTTTCTCAAGACAACTATTTATCATCGCCATCACCAATTAAATTATTTGCTACTCAGCTGACAAGTTCTAAGTGCTGGTGAGAGAAGGTGGAAGATTTGGCCTTCCTATATGAGGCTTCCTAGCTGGGAATAATATGCATGGCCAACTGACTATTGTGTATAGATCAAGTGCAGCTGATCTATTCTTTAAAGGAAAAGGAAAAGGTCCATGTGGCTGGAAGGATTTAGAGAAACCATGGTGGCAAGCAAGGCAATTCCAGAGGGGAAATGGCTTCCATGAGGAGGTTAAGAATCTTTTTACAGAATGTGCAATGCACTTTGTATGAAGTTTCATTGAAAAGAGGATTTCGATAATACACAGTGTAAAACAAAGTCTGTACATCAACTGACAACAGAGGTAGCTAGATTACAGGGAAGACTAGGGTTCTTTCCTCAGAGCAGTCATATGATCATGGAGAGACGATCATTTCTGGAGGGGTTGGAAGTGCAAGCTCTGTTTTAGGCAAACAAGGCTGGAAACAATGTGTAGGTGGTTTGAGGCAGAAAGGCAGTAGGGGCTGACAGGAGTCAGTCGGCTGTAGGTACAATGATGCCTCTCCTAATAGAAGCAGAGTGGAGAAATGCTCACCAGATATGGTGATCTGATAAGCTTTTGGATAATATGTACAGTAGGAGCTTATTTGACAGAACCACAAATGTTACCAGTAGTTACCTGTAGGTGGTAGGATTATGGGTAATTTTTGTTTCCTTCATTTTGCTCATATATGATTTCCTACAGTGAGCACATATTACTTTTGTATTTTGGAACACAAAATGTGGTGCCCAGAAATCAAGAAATGATGTTAGAAATAATTGTGAACCAGTGGGCATACATATCCTGTAGGGAAACACAGTGATTTCATTTGATTCATAGCTTTTGGGATAAACAGCACTAATCAGACTCAGTTTCCTTTTTTAACAAACAAGATTCCAGGTATAGATTATCCAGAATATAACCACTGGACTTTGTTAACTAACATGAAAGTGAGATTCAGCAGTATTTTTCTTTCTGTGTATTGCTTATTTAAGCCCTCTGGTTTGACTCATGTTCTTGCAAATAGTATTTCAGACTTGATGATATTCTGTGGCATATATTCCATAGCTTCTTAATTTGTTAATCCATTCATGGGAATTTATGTATCTTGGCTTTTGTCAATAATTCTGTAATGACTATAGGTATTCATAGAGCTCTTAAAAATACTGGTTTAATTCTTTGGGATTAAATGACCCTTTCACAGGGTTGATTATCAGATAACTTGCATATCAGATATTTATATTACAATTTATAACAGTAGCATAAATTACAGTTATGAAGTAGCAATGAAATAATTTTATGTTTGGAGGTCACCACAACTTGAAGAGCTGTATTAAAGGGTCACAGCATTAGGAAGGTTTTGAGAACAACTTCTCTAAAGGCTCTTTTAGCTTCTAGTCACAGCATTCCCTGTGACTGCCATGTGTTTTCCATGTATCATGGACCCTTGTCATTGAGTTTATTTATGGCTTACTTGAGTAACTTTATCTCAAGATCATAATCTTAATTACATCTTCAAAAAAATGTTTCTTCAAATAAAATTTACTTCATAGACTTGAAACACCAAGATGCAGTTATATCTTTTGAGGGCCTTAGATGTAGCTGTTAGTTTACAGAAAACAAAGAGGAAAGGATAAGAGGAAGACAACGTGGAAAGAACGCAAGGAGCTAGATCTGGTCTAACTTAAGAAAAGTGGAAGATACAACCATGTAGCTCACAATAATCCCAAGAGAGATAAGGCTTGGTCTGGAGCATGATAGGAGCTGCTCATAGGCAAGAAACTAGCAGAATATGAAAAAAGAAGAAAAAAAACAAAAACAAAAGTAATTTCTCCCAGCTCAAACATATGGCTAGCACTGTAATGGCACATGCAGAGGGTCTTTGCATAGACAGAAATACAGGGCCTGGAGAGTCATAGGAAAGTATATATATACCAGTGAAGATGAATCAGGGCCTCTTTAGAAGCAGCATTTTATTCTAGGGGCAGTGAGAAGACAGCATTGGGCTATTTGGGAAATAATATTTGTACTAAGACTAATAAGATGGCTACACACCAAATACGAGGACTGCTGTGAGACATGAAAGTGGTGGAGGAAACAGCAGTTGCTGATAAAATGCCCAGGAAATGGGGTGATTTGCCATTGTTTTACTCCTGGCACGATCAAGAGCAACTGTATTTTTACATGAATGCCCTTCTTATTAGTAATTGCTTGGATCGTCCTGTCCACAGAGGTAAATACTGGGTTGACACTCTAGTACTAGAGTGACTCAGGTGTGGGTACAGAGGAGTTCAGTTATGGAACAGAAAAGGACACTACATCATTTGAAAGGAGGCATTCCATACATTTAAGGTTGTAGTCAGAAGGCCAACTCATCAGAGTGGTTCCTGTGGTCAAAGTGGTTCAGCCTCTAAAATGAAATGGTAGTTCTGGAAATACTGATGCAGATGATCCAATACAAGGTTTATAGGGAATGTCATTTCTCCAGCTTATTTTTAAAGGCAACAAAGCCATGTGAGATAGCATCCATTATAATTTTAGTACTCAGAAGACAGAGGCAGGAGGACTGGGAATTATAGACCAATCTGAGATACACAGTCTCAAAACAAAATAACATAATGAAACCAATGATCTTAATATCATGTTGCAATTTTAAAATACATATTTGTATAGGTGACATGACATAAAAGATGGGAAGTAAATAGCACTGAGGCCATGTTTCTACATTTTATCATAGTTTAGTTTCAATTTGAGATAGCTTGTGTTAAATTAAACAATATTCTAATCATGGAGCAATCTCTAATAATTCACAGAAATAATTTTAAAAGTCAACAAAGTAATAAAATACCTATCACAAAATAAGATAAAAAGGAATAGAACAGAAAAGTTTAAGCAAACAAATAGCAACATAGTAATTGAAAATCAAACCATACCAATAACTACATTAAATATGGTCTAAGTGAAAAAGCAAAATTGCAAGGC
Organism: Phodopus roborovskii; assembly: GCF_943737965.1. Taxonomy (NCBI): domain Eukaryota; kingdom Metazoa; phylum Chordata; class Mammalia; order Rodentia; family Cricetidae; genus Phodopus; species Phodopus roborovskii. Next base: position 708,448 of record NW_026126540.1, on the reverse strand, counting down.
TGAAATAATGGATGACCCTGCAACAAGATGTAGTAAGAGACATAATTTAGATGGAAAGAAAAAGTAAATTGAAAACAAAATGATTGAAAAGCTATCCAATGAAATAGCCAAAAAGGAGCTATGATATTCCATTAGTATTGAAGAAAATACACTTCAAGAATTACTAAAGTTAGAGAACATTTATAAAAACAGAACAATCAGTACCTTAGGAAAGCACTATTGTACATTAACTGTAATCGCTAACTGCCCTTGAATCCGTTTCAGGTCTTCCAATGAGGCAGAGCATCATGTCTGAGGGAGGTGGGAGAGCAAAGTCATATCTTACAGTAGCCAGAAGTGAGAAAGACATACAGTAGGAGTCAGGGATAACCCCTCCCTCTTCCACCCTGACCTTACCCCCTGATTGCCTATGCAGTGTGAACTCAATTGAATCCATTGGTAAAGTTATCAGACCCATGTGCCAATCATCTGCTACTCAACTGTACCACCAGATGGTGACAAAGCCTTCACACGAGCTTTTAGAGGGAACACTGCTAAGTGTTCTGTTCCTATCTAAACCTATCTAAGAGTACCTATCCAAACCACTAGATGCTGTTAAACATAAATGTAAAAACCCTTTACAGGGCTGGGGAGTTGGTTCCTTGACAAAAGCACTTTCTGTGCGAGTCTGACACCTGAGTTTGGATCTCCAGAAGCCAAATAAAAGCCAGGCACAGTAGTACACACATTTGTAATGGCTGCACCTTCTTATGGAGTATGGGGACTAAAAAGAGAGTAATCTTCAGTTTGCATAAATAATTCAATAGATGCACAAATCACATTTATTAAAATCCAGTATCCATTAATGATAAAAATCTCCCAAACAAAATCTAAAGAAGAACTTTCCTAAACTAATGAGTATGTGAGTTGTTTGCTATGGAAAGTGTTCTATAGGCTCACATATTTAAACACTGGGCCTTCAGCTAGTAGCACTGTTTGGGAAGGATATGCAATCTTAGAAGCGTTATTAGAGGAAGTTGGTCAAAGCAGGTGGGTCTTCAGATTTTATAGCCTGACTTCATTTCCTGTTCAATACCGTAATCCTGACTTCTGATGCCCTGTGACCAGCCAGCTTCTCTTCTGCTGTTGTACCCTTCCTGCCAGCTGTCATTCCTCTGTACCACCGTGAATAGTCACCTCAAACTGTAATACATAATAAATTCCTCCTGTCTCAAACTGGTCCCAGCAAAGAGAACAGCAACCACTACAGAAAGCTGCTTCTGAGAAGTGGGGCCACTGTGTGATTTGTGAGAGGAGTGTGGAAAGCTTAGCACTGGGCACCAGAAAAGCCCCACCATGCTCTAATCAGAACTCAGTGGGTCACCGTGTATATTTTAAGACCAGATTTTCAAGGGAAAGCCTGAGCCATGGGGCCTTAGGAAAAACAAAGCCTTTACCAGGAACTAGGCTGAAAGCCATTCATGTGGTATTTTGGTAAAAATATCTAGCTTTATTCTGCTCATGTCCTGAAAACGTGATGATGAACTCAGAAGTGATGAACTAATGTCTTTGGTGGAGAAAACTTCAAAATAGCTTAGCAGTTTGAGCATGGTTACTTCCCATTGCTCTTACTCAGATTTATAATGTGAGGGAGTATCACACAAGGCAAAACAATTTTTAACAATGCAAAATCTGATGTGGAAAGATGTGTGAGGAAGTTTAAAGTTGTGTGCAAGGATCATGCAGAAGGCAGAACACTAGTGGTAATTGCTAAAGAGAAACCTTGCTGTTTTCACTGGTACAATAGAAAAGATTCCCTGAAGGCAAGACCACACCCATCAAAGACTCCAGCTTGTGGAAACAAAAACTTTTTTTGGGAGAAGAAAGCCTCAGCTGAGATTGCCACAGAAGGGAACATCTACTTCTCGAAAGTAATTACCTTGGAAAGGAATTCAGATTCAGCCACTGAAGCATGGAACTCTGTAGACTTAAAGGGGACAAACCCCATCTTAAGCTAGTAGCAGCACTTGGCAGCAACATCATTTGGTACTGGTTTTGAAGGCATGAAAGATTTAACATTGAGGGGGTAATGGAGTCTTACTCTAGAGCTCCAGGGAACATTGGAGGACAACCACTGTGTAGAAGTGTTAGTGTCCTAGAAAGGTTCAATGAGAAGTCACTGCATGAAGCCATGGAGGGAAAGTCTGTAAAACAGTTCAATGGAAACTGTTTTAATTAGTGTCCCCTAGAGAAGTAGACCCTAAGCTGCACAAGGAGTTTCAGGCCAGCCTGAGCTACATAGCAATGTCTGTCTGAAAACAAAGTAAAACAAAGCAAAAAAAAAAAAAATACTAAAGCTAATAAACAACTTTTAAAAGGTTCCAGAATATGAAATTAACATACAAAATCATTTTTCCATATACTAACCATGAGTGACCCAGAAAGAAAATTAAGCAAACAGTGTTTTTTGTAACAATATTAAAAAGGACAAAATTTTGGATAAAAGTTAACCAATTTAGGTCTTGAGTAATTAAAGAAATATAAAGTGTTTGTGTCCGTGGGTTAGGAGGAGAGTTAATATTGTCAAGATGGTAAGTCTCTTTAACCTGGTCCAGGAGTGCAGCGCAGTATCTATGAAGTTCCAGAAGACTTCTTTGTAAAAATTGACAAGATGATTCTAAAATTTATATGGAAATAACAACAAGAACACTTAAATGGACAAAGAACTTTGAAATGAATAGTTACTATTAAGAAAACTTACCACAAATTCATAGTAATATAGAAAGTATGGTTTTTGCAAATGAAAAGGATATGCATAAAAGAAAAGAATGGGGGTTTGAAAGTGTGTCTTTTGCTTACCTACCAACTGACTTTGACAGTGGTGCTCAGACAGTTCAACTGAGGATGGAGTCATTTTTGAAAGAAAAAAAAAAGGAGTGTGTGAAAACATCACAATGAAAGTTATTATATTTTACATAATCTAGACTAATACTAAAAATAGAAAATTGGTACTGGGACACCTAGATATACACATGAAACAGAAATAAAAAAACAAATATTAGTCAGGTTTCTCAGGTTCTCACCTCAATACCACATGGAAATAACTTACAAATTCATAGTCATAGGATGACATTTAACACCCCAAAACATTTAGAAGACATCTGTGTAGAGCTACAATATCAAATACACAATCTATAATCAAGACAAAAAGATAAATTGATTTCCTAAAAGTGTTTTAGCTCAAAACATATCACTATATAAATTAAAAGAGAAACAAACTGGGTGAAAAAGTTTGAAATGATTTCTGTGATGAGGGTCTGCATACACAACACTTAAAGAATACCAATAAACTTAAAAAAAAACCACACACACACACACTCAATAGTGCTGAAAAGTGGATGAAAGGTTAAGATACTTTATAATAGAGAGTTTACTGAAGAAAATAAATGGCTAATAAGTTCTGAAAAGAGGCTAACATTTGATAGTTCCAAGGACATACAAATTAAATCTGTCATGGGAGAGCTCTCCACACTCAAAGGACAGCTATCACTGAAAAATTTCATCATGCATTAGGCTTTAAAAAGCTTAGAAGTCTTAGGAATACAGAATGATACAGTCACTCTAGAAAATTGATTGGCAGCCTACTTTACTCTGTAACAAAAAAATGTCATATGTTCAAGAAATTTTATTTGTATGTGTGAGAAACACATACATGGCTGTTCCTAACACTATTAATTAAAACAAACCCAAATAAATCATCAAAACAGCCATCATACTATGTCAGTAAAAATGCCTATTTATGAAATTCTTCTCAACTATAAAAATGAATGAGCCATTGATACATTTCATATGGATAATCACCAAAAACTCATACTAAAGCAGTTGGATAAAACACTACACATTACATTAGCCATGCATAGTGAAATGACATTTCAGTGATAGACTGCATGTGTAACAGTGGTTCCCTAACATTATAATGGAGATGAAGATTTCATATTACCTAGTGACTTTATAGCTATGAAATTTTGCATCAGGGAATGATGTGTTTGTGGTGATGTTGGTGTAAACAACTTTCTGTGATGTCAGTATTGGCCAGGGGAGATAGCTCTATGGTACATGTTTGCCTAGCATTCCTGAGATCCTGGGTCTGATCTCCAGCAAAGTAAGAATGAATAGTAACAGTTAAGTATAACATAATGTCTTGTAGTATGGGATTATAGTAAACAACTGTTAGTGATGTAGATGTGTATTATACTGTATTTTTATCGTTGTTCAGTGTATTCCTTCTACTTACAACAATTGACTTATAAGAATATGTGTATTATGCTAAAGCAGCCTGATACTTTGATGCTACCCTGTCTACTGATTATAAGGGGTCATGCCCAGAGACTGAATGAACAGTGCCATTTATATTTGTGTTCATACACTCTACAATGACCACACAGAAACTAAATCTCCTAGTCACATCTCTCAGAACATATCTCAGTGTCAACTGTCATGGCTATAATTTTATTCTTATGACACATATAAAGAAGGAACATTCAGCAAGACAAAAGACATTAGTGGTTGCCTAGAGCTGGGGATAGGAATAGGGATTAATGGAAAGATGAGCACAGTAGAGGTTAGGGGAGTGCTATAAAATTAAAATGGTATTTATTTGTGGCTGTACAATTCCATAAATTACTAACATCGATTTGTACATTCATTTTAGAAGGATTTTATGACATATAAATTATGCTTCCATAAACACTCTACAGGAAAACAAAGTCTGACTTTGTTAAGAAAAGGTTTGCTTTAAGGATTTATTGCCATAGCAGACAAAGGCAAGGAGTATGGGAAGTCCATGAAAGGAGTTTCACAGCTCATGGATTGAAAGTTTGGTCCCCAACTAATAGCACTGTTCTGGGCAGTGCTGGAAAGTTTATGAGGTAGGATGGAGCTGGGGCAAGTAGATCATTGAGGGCATGTCTTTGGGGGCTGTTTCTTGTCCCTCACAGACCTACTTCCTGTCCAATATGTTCCCACCACCATGATACTCTGCCTTGGCACAGGTATAAAATGAGAACACAAATGGGAACTAGATATCATCACTTGGGTTTCCTCTGAAATGAGTCAAAATAAATCCTCCTTTAAGTTGTGCCAAGTAATTTTCACAGAGAAAAAAGTCTGACTAACACCCATAGCTCCTGCTTAGCTAATGGGTGAGTTACTTTTTTTAAACAGCAAAATTGGGGCTATTTGCTTCTTCAGGTCTGTAGCCCAAAGCAAGATGAGGTTCGTTAAAAAATAAAACACAACAAAAGCAAAACAACAAATCTCCATTTTGCTACCAATTATTTCGTGGCTTGGGTGAAGCTTGGGGCACTGTGATCTTTGACCTCAGACTGTGCAGGCTGCCCAGTCAGGAAGAACATTCCATGTCCCCTAGTAGACCACTTTTCTGGGTCTCTGGGGGCTCAAACGTATCAGATCAGGGTCTCTTGGACAGGGTGCCAATCATAACAACTACCTCCTTGCCACTGGAATCTAGTCTCATGGTTTCCACCCTCACCCAACCCCCAGTCACTACATTCCAATGATGCTCTGTCTGGGTTAAACACTAGGTGTCTCATTTGTAACTGTGTAAGTGACATTTTAAAATGGGATATCATTAACCAACAAAAAAAGTTGGAGGCACAGTCCTTCACCTCCCTGGTGGTCTCTTGGGCTGTCTATTATGGTCCACATGGACAGGGGCTGTGCCATTCCTCAACTGATATCCCCACCTGAGCCTAGTGTTCCTCACACAGAAGCGCAACATACCACTTACAGCAACAGGGCTGCACTAGACGCCTCCATGTGAAGGAAAGAGAGAGTGAGTATTTGGATTCCCAATGTTTCTAGCTTGGAGCCTTTCTTTTTAACTGTGTGGGAGTAAGTTATTAAATGCTACTTTTAGGTAAATGAGAAAATATGTTCCTTCCAGCAAGTGACTGGCTGATTTTAATTTCCCTGTAATCATTTTTAATTGCTAACTATCTTCTGAAATGCAAAAGGTTGTCTTGTGGAGGAGGAAGGACATTCAGGGGTATTGTTACACAGGATAGAAGAGGACCAAAGCGAACTGGCAGCTGTCAGGATGACTGCATGGTAAGGACTTGGTGGTAATGTGGGCTGCTCAACAGTACATCAGGCTGCCTACCTGCAGAATTAGTGAGTTTGCTGTCACTGGACATTCAAATGACTGCCACAGAACTAGAAGTTAAAATCAAACATGGAATTATCCAGAATCTGCTTGAGTGGTAGCTGGACTTTTGCAGGTAACAGGAGACAACAGATTCCTCAGATGCCATGGATCTGTTCTCTTGGGCTCTCCAGGACTCTGTCTTCTGAAAACAGCATCTTGTAGTTCGAGTTAGAGAGATCTTGTTCCTAAATCCCTGCCATATGCACATGTCCTAGTCTAGCCAATAAGAGTAATTCATTTTCCAGATTACAGCAAGTGGTTCAGACATGGACGTGTGACTAGTAGTTCAATAATACTGAATCCTGCAACTTTTATTGGAAAAAAAGAAATGCTTGCTCTAGTGGACTTGAAACTAGCCTAAAGTCTTCTAGGACTATGGTCAGGAAAGGAGTTGCTTGAGTATGAATGGAAGTCATATTCTAGGACACACATATGACCACATATTCTAGGACACAGTATTTATTATCCCTCAGTGGAGAGGGGCTGCTGTGAACTTGCTATTCAGGCTCCATGTCCACTGATTTCAGGGTTATAGACCTGGACTTGTCTCCTTAATTAAAAAAAATATATATTTCTTACTCAAATTCCTTGGAGAATGCTGAGTGTGGTGGTGTTCATATGTATCATAAGCCACTGGCCAGAATGAGGCAGGGAAATCACATATTCAAGGCTACCTAGACTATTTAACAAAGTCTAGGCTACATAGTATATGACTTGTCATCTAAATGATAAAAAATTTCCCCTACAGGAAGACTCTGACCATGCTATTTGAGTAATATGTGGCCCTTATGCTTGACAATGGAAGGACTATCTTTGAGTCCGGTACCAGTCATGGATCTAATGTCCTGCTAATGTGACAGTGTAAGAGCGATTGAACTCTCTTTAGTGAGGCATCACCAGCAAAGTTTGCCTATTGCAAACTTCTTGATGCTGTCCTCAGAATGGGGTTCTGGACATGAAACAAGCAAACAGACGTCCCCTTTACAGATGTCCAAGACCTGTTTCAGTTTTAGGGTTTGTTTAAAAGTTTATTTTTCACAAAATTGTCAGTTTAACTATAAAATCTCATGTAGACTCATGCACTTGAACACAAGATTGCCCGATAATGGCTCTACTTCGAGAGACCATGGAATCGTTCAGGAGATAGTCTAATTGTCAGACACAGGCTTCTCACTGTAATCCTAGTAGGGTCATAATCCTCCTCTGGTACCAGGATAGAACTTTCTGCTTTCTGACCAAATGGGGCAAGCAAGTTCCCACAGCCACAGGTGGAGTTTCAGTGTCTGTCTTTCCCTCTGTAATGGAGTGCAGCCCCTTAAACCATGAGCTAAAATAGACTTTGTCTCCTTTCAGTTGTTTCTACCAGGTTCATTGTATAATAAAATTAAGAAAATACTACTAGAAAAGGTGATGCTTTGAGTTGTGTCATTTCTGTAAGAAACCTGAACTTGTGCTTTATAGACTTTTGGAACTGGCTTATGAAAGGGAGGTAGAAGAGTTTGGAGCTGTGGGTTATAAAAGCCCTAGAAGGCTATAGGAGAAATGAATGAGCCATTTGGATGGGAGTTTGAAAGAGCAGAATGATGACAGGAAAAACTTTTTTTTTTTTCTGGAGACATGCCTCATATAGCCTACGCTAAACTTGAACTTGCTATATAGCTGAGAGTTCCCTTGCACTCATAATCCTCCTGCCTCTACCTCCAAACTGCTGGGATTACAGGTGTGCACCACCAAGACAAATTAGAAATCCAGACGTTAGTGCTCTGCATAAATATTACAATTGTGTGGCTTGGTCCTCTGAGGGTCCCTTAAACAAGGACTGCCTCCAACTCTTTTACTGGCTTCTGGGACCCTACTCCTCATACTGGGTGGTCTTGCCCAGTCTTATACATGGGGAAGTGCTTGGTCTTACTGTAATTTGATATGCCATGTTTTGTTAATACTCACAGGACACCTGCCCTTTCCTGAATGGAGACAGAAGAGAAGGGGTTTGGGGTTGGGAAGAGGAATGGGAGGGGAGGATGGGGTGAGGAGGATGAGGCCAGGATATAAAATAAATAGATGAAAAAAATGAAGAAAAAGAAATTCAGACTTTAGTAAAGACTATGCTTATGAGGTTTTAGAGCAGAGTAGGAACTATTAGGATTGGGCTAGAGGCCATCATTTTACATCCAATAATGAATCTTACTATATTCTGCTAGTTTGGAGTTGAGATACAAAGAATGACTACCTTTTCCTGAGGAGGAGGTGAAGGAGGAAAATTCAAGGTAATATAGTATTTAAGCTGTGGCATGATTGTTGCTGGCTGCCTTTATGCAGGTTGACAATGGGAATTCTGGGTGATAAGCAGAGAGGAAAATGTCCATTTTGACGGGAAAAAAGAGCATGGGCATGTTAAACATTTGAGAACAGGTGAATGGTATAAACTCCAAAGAGTGAACATCATTTAAGAGACATCATGAACTAACTTTGCAGGGGGATATGCCAGAAAGGTGCCAAACACCCAAAGCTCCAGGAATTGAAACCAAAACTGAAAACACATTAAAGGCTCTCATTTTAAAAAAGTGAGTGCCTGAGGCCAGGTGACACATGCCTTTAACCCCAAAACTCGGGAGGCAAGGAGAGGTGGAACTTTATAAATATAGTTTGAGATCAGCCTTGGCATGATAGTGAATTCCACGTCATCCAAGGTGATGTGGTGGTGGTGGTGGTGGTCTAGGCATGTTGTTAGAACTCACTTAGGAAATGTTTTCTAAGCTGGGAGGCTACAGTAGCTGAGACAAGGAGCTGGGGAGTGGCAAACATCTGAAGATCAGTCATGTATGCTGCAAGATTCAAGGTAGCTGAAGTGGAGCTACCCAAGCCCATTAGAGCACACTGTTGTCAGCCATATGCCATGGATGGATGGGGAGCCATGGCTTTAATATTTTCCCTGCACTGAGTTAGACTCTCTGGTCCACTCATTCCTTTCTATTCTCTTGTCCCTCCTTTTGTGGGATGGAAATTTTCCTCTGTATGTGACCTATGTTTTGATTTCACAGGCATTCATAGCTAAGTGTTTGAGTCCCAGAAGTGATTTTGGACTTGTCTCTTTTGAACAGTATGGGGACTGTTAAAACTTCAGGAACTCCTGAGAGTGAATTGAATATCTTTTGTATTAGAAGATGGTCATAAGCTTACAGAGTCAAAGGCAAAACATTATGCTTTAAAATTATAATGGACCCCACTTGATGGGAGATGTCATTATGTATATATGTTTCTCATACTGGTTAATGAATAAAGCACTGTTGGCCAATAGGAAAGGAAGATAGGAGGGACTAGGAGACAAGGGGGAAAGAGGAAGTAGTAAGGAGGAGTCAAGATGGAGAGTCTGGAGAAAACAGTATGCTGGCCGGCTCCCCGGTAAGAGAAATACATAGATCAGCAGAAATGGGTTAATACTTAAGACAGAGCTAGCTGATAAGCAACTAGTACCTGGCCAACAGATTATATCAAATACAGAGTCTCTGTGCATTATTTGGGGCTGGCGCGGTGGCGGGACAAGACCCGGTGGCGGGTGGAAAAAACCGTACTCCTTACACCCACTCCTGACTTTGATTCATGCATTTGAACATTTGTGTTCCCCAGCTGATGGTGCTGTTTGGGGAGCCTGTGGAATCCTACCTTTAGTAGGTAAATCTTAGTATTAGTAACTATTAGAGATGACCTTTTGAGGGGTTTAGCTCACTTATTTCCAGTTTCACTGTCTCTGCTCACAAAGACCATGTCCCCTTAAACCAAGAATCAAAATAAACCTTTTCTTTCCATTGTTTGTTTGGTATTTGGTTACAGCAAAGGTGGCAAACACAAATACAGACACCAAACCTATCCACTGGGTGTGTCTGACAATGACAACAAGGATTCAATCCAGGGCCAATGACAGAAAGATGGGCAATTTAATGCAGAAATTATTGGTGTGGTGTCCAGGAACATCCCTGAAAGACGATGGAAGTGCTTTAAGTCACAAAGGGTGACTCTGTTCCTGAGCAGACATCTAGGTACTCCACAGTTAGGGCGACATGGCAGAATGTGTACTCTTCAATAGAGGAGCACTCCTGTCCTGCAGGGAAAGGGAAGGCTCTTATAGAATCAATATCTTTATTCCCACGACCCTCCGATTTCCTGCCAACTGGCTCAACCCACTGGAAGGCCAAACCTCACACACACAGGGCAGACACACCTAGAAACAAAGAACAGCTTAGAAATGGGAAGGCCTTGGATGGAAAACATCCAGTGAAAGGATTTGTGTGGGAACACGAGAAGGGAGAGCAGGCCCAAGTGACTGATTAAGAAGGAACAAGTGAAAAATCCTGGGCAACTAATTCCTTCCATTATCTCTAAGAGCTACTTAGGTGTGATACTCATTCTTTCAGTGAGTGCACAGCTTTCTATTTAATCAAAATATGAAGAGAAACTTCATTGAGAAGCAAGACTGGAAAAGTATCAGAAATGAATTCCGGGAACTTCTGAAAGCATTTCCTTTATTTCTTACTCAAACATGAAAGTAAGTGGTGCTGGAATCACAAAATTTTGCTGTTTGCCAACTCGAAGTCATTTTAATAAAACTTAAAGGCACCCAAATTTCCTGAAATTACTCCATCCCAGCAGTGTAAGTGATGCTTCTTTTTCTAGAGAGAACATACTAAGGGAGAGAAATCACATTAATCTTCCATTTAAGCAAATTTGTACCAACAGTTTCTATACTTTGAGGTATGGGAATAGCAACAAAGTAAATACTAAAAAAGAAAACTACCCTTTCCCTTGAAAATCTTAAAGACAGAAAGTACAAAAGCAGTCACTTACAGTACAAGGCAAAAAGAGATACACCCTGCAGAGAATTGGGGAGTCTGAGCGAGGGAATCCCTGGGAGAGTTTTCAATATGACTGATGTGGAAGTAGAGAAATCTACATGGAACAGAGATGTCTTCATGTACCTTGAAACATGAGCATCATTAAAACAAAGGTAATCTAACTCAGGATACAGCACAATAGAGATGCAGAGGTGGAGGATGTTGGGCAAAAGCAGAACACCTGGCAGGCAGTGAGAACAGCTTATTGGGCTAGTGAGAGCTTAAGATTGAAATACATCAGGAAAGAAACTTTGGGGTAAGACATGGGGAACCTCAATTCAATTCAGGAGGCAAAAGGACTCTGGTGGGTGCCATGTCTGGGTAGGATGAATGTCACATTTTTTTTTTTTAAATTTTGATCATCATTGGTTCATAGCAATTCTACTTCATGCCTCGGGTCTATGCCCAGTTTGTTTCCATGACAGTGATGTGTATAGTATATTTGTCCCTAATGTGCCACATTAAATCACTTCAACCTAATGATATTAATAGCCTCAAACTGTAAATAAGATCTGGCTCATACAACCCGTGTGGATAATGGAAAGTTCAAAACCAACAATTTCAGATGGAGCAGCTAGAATGAAAGGGTTTGTTGGAACAAAGTAGCCTATAAATAGTCATGCAGGACAGATAGGCCACACTGCTGAAAGGCCTTCAACTAATGGGCTGAATGCTCCATCAATCAGCCCGAGCACAGAGAGGGGGCTGTGTCACCCACACAGTCAGTTCAGCAGTGAAAAGGGAGAAAACCTGCTAATTAATCCTCACATCCAGATGCAGTAACGAAGCCCACTGCAGTTTCTGTTTTATCTGGGCAATTGGTGTTAAAAATGACAGGAAAAAAAATCTGTCTGCTTGTATTTCAGGTTACATTACCTTACCCCAGAGGCCCAAGTCAGAAAATGTTATTGGGTTCTGCTGTTGGCTGAGGGATGGAAAATAGTAGAACCAGACTACCCCTTCCCATCTAATGGAGATGGGAAAGAAGGCTGAGTCCCTGCCCCCTCTCAGCAGCCAACACTTCCTCTACTGTAGGATTCATTTGGGGAAACAGCCTGTGAAGGTCACAGTTTTACCAGTGAGCTTCATGACTAAGCATCACATAGTGTTCCTCTCTTCTGTGGGATCCACAATGACTTCGTGTACACTGGGTAAGAACTCCAAATAAACCAAGAGGAAAAGAACTTGGACTCCATCAACACATGTATGATTGAGTCACCAACACTGATGCTGCTAAGAGAACTCTGGGGACTCTGTCTTGTAATGGGTAGCCCAGCAAAATCCAAACAAAGCCAGCAACCCCCCCCACCATCCTGGGAGAATAGGAAGAGCTGTCAGCAAGACATCTGCTTGAAGTGGATGATCCCCCCCCTCCTCAGTGCCTGACCTTGAGGGACTTCCCAAGGGTTCAGTTCCCGCTGCTGGATGTATACTCTGCTCAGAGTGTTCAGTATGAGAGGTCTCAGTTGCCTCGAATATCCCAAATAAATTATTTATATGAATTACATCAGCCCCTTGTTGCTGTTTATTTATTTAATATTTTATGTTTCTCAAAGAAACTATGATACCATGATGGCTATTTTCAAAAATTTATGAAACATCTCTTAGTAAATAAAAATCTGCAGTTCTTTGATGTACAGGACAATGATCTTTGTACAGCAACCTCTAGAGGTGCCTAGCGGCAAGGGACACGTCTGCTTTTCTTTCTTTTTGTTGCTTGTAAAGCTAGTCAATAAAATCTTCCTCTAATCATATCTCTGCTCTCCCAACATACTGAGGACATTTAGCTTTTTAAGAGATTGATTTCCCCCAAACATCCTATTGATACATTACACACTTCCCCAAAAGGCAATCCTGTGGCTGGGGACATGAACCTTTATGATCAAGAAAGACCAATGGTACCATGATCACCCAGACAGCATATGAGACAGATGATTGGTCTCTGTCCCTAGAGTTTGTGACTCAGTTTGTGACTGCATATTTCTGAAAGATCTACACATAAGCAATGTGGCTTAGACATGTCAAAGGTCATCCTTCAGTACAAAGAAGCCAAGACAGCTCTCAAACACATGATTGCCTGGAAGAAATGGAACAAAATCAGGACCCTGTCAGTTAGCAAAAGGGTAAGAGTGGCTGATGAATGACAACCGAGTCATCTGGATTGGAAACTAACACTTGACTTCACAGAGAGCTGATCTGTGATCTACACCAATGCTGGCTTCACACTCGTCCGGATAATATCACTCAAGCTCCTGCCATTCCTGACTTACCCAGGAATGGAATTTGGCAGAGAAGATTCTGGGACAAAGATCACTAACCACTGAACCCAGAGCACCCTGTGAGGAGGATGCAGTTGCCCTGGAACACACTGAGGGAAGGCATCTGTGGTCAGCAAGGCTTTTTACTTCAGTTCAGTATCATGAAAAAATACCCCCATTCCTTGCAATGGCATGGTAAAGCAAAGTGAGAAAATAATGTTGGCCAAGGATAGAGAACCATTAGCTCTAAGGCAGTCTGAATGAGACAGCAAAATTGTTTCCAGAAACAAATCAGGAAAATGAACTGCCCATTTTGGACTGCTACCTTAACTGAAATAAGATAGACTATAATATAGGTCTGACACAACTACTTTCCATTTATATGTCTTATAAGTAGTTAATAAAAAAATGCCGTACATTAGGCCAAATACTAACACTATGGCAGCATCAAACCACTCCATAATCTGTTAACGTGGACTTTGCTTGGAGAATCCTCACAAAATGTGGATTTCACCCAGAATATTTTTTAAAGCATTAATTTTATTTTTTAATTGTGTGTGCATCTGTATACAAGTGTGTAATGAGTGCAAGTATCCACAAAGGCCAGATATTCCTGCAGCTGGAGGTAGATATTTTTGGGTCATCTGATATGTGTGCTAGAAGATAAACTCAGGTCCCCTATGAGCAGTATGTTCTTTTTACCACTGAGTTCTCTTTCCATTCTTTTGTGTACCATTTTGACTTTCATTAGTGAGTGATCTAATCACTGGCTGTGATAGGAAGAATGTCCATCATCATTTAACTGAACTTGGAGGTAAAATCACTGATGGATGAGCTGTCTTGTTCCAGTAGCCCAATAAGCCCAGCATAGAAACTTAGCAAACGATGTGAACTGACAGCTGCCATTTCTGGCCTACCTCAACTCTCTCATCCTAGCTTCTGCATTAAAACTGAAGTTTTCCTTGACATTTGGGGATTAGGCAGGTGAGATTTATATCCTGTAGCCATGACTGTCCCCACTGCCGGAATATTTGAAGTAAGCTAAGTCATTTTTAGTATGTGTGCCAGTTCTGAGGTGCAGTTACTTTGAAGGCAGGTCAGCAACTTCATATATTGATATAAGAGAAATATCACATATCATCTTAATGCTGCCTTTCAACCAAAGTGTATGATCTGCTTAAACAGAGGGCTAGCAAAGACAGATCCATTCTCTATGCCTGTCTCCTACAGAATTAGGCAGAATTTAAAACTCCAAAGGAATAGACAATAAAAAAAGCAAAACTGCTGGTTTATAAAATGTACACAGTGCTACTCTTCTTTCCACCCAACAGGCAAACAAAGCCTGTTGGGAGAGAAAGCACTGATAACAAGTGCAAGAAAAGGCATCACTTTCCACGGAGTGATTTAGCTCGTGTGAATGACATTTAGGCCTGTGTCAGAAAAGAAAAAGAACTACACGTGTAACACTCAGTGCCTGCCCTTTTTTCCAGCATGGAAGATGCTGAGGCCATGTCCGAGGCTCTGTGCCTCTGGATACTTGGCATGACAAGGCCCTCTGTTGGGTACGTTTCTCATCTTTGATATGCCAGACCTCTTCATATCCTGATCATCATCATGCCCAGCAAAAATGCCCTACACCAGAAATTTACCAGCTAAGGTCATGAGAGAGACACAGGAGAGATCAAGAAAGGGTAGCAGGGTGTTCTTCCTATGCACTGCCTGAAAATGCAAGCTTTGTCTGGAGGGGGCACATAGGGAAATTCCAGGCTTCTCTTGGCTTTTGGCTGCATCTTGGTATCTTCAAGCACATGGATCGATTTTTAGTATAAAACCACTCACTGAGCAAACTGGAATCCTTTTCTTATTTCTCCCCCGAGGTCACTCTTTCACTGAAAGGACTCTTTCCATGCCAAGACTAGATATGAAAGAATGGATGAATACAACCAGCTTTCCTCTCCCAGGATAGCCACAAATATCAGGATTCCTTAATCTTCCATGCATTGTCTCCATACTGATCCTTTCATTATGCATTGCATTGCTCTGTGCCAGCATTGCTCTGTACTAACTGAACTGAAGCTTGAGTATAACACTGTCCTGCTGGTATTATACTTTCCCTCACCCTGACCAATCAGATTTCATTTAATTATCCTTGTTTTAGCAATGATACAACATTGGCTTAAGAAGACTCTTTAGACCTCAGAGCATATTTCCTAAAGGAATTGCTTAGAGAATCCTTGCACAAACCCTTTGAACTTTCACTTGTAAACACATTTAGTTATTC
This sequence comes from Phodopus roborovskii, assembly GCF_943737965.1. Taxonomy (NCBI): domain Eukaryota; kingdom Metazoa; phylum Chordata; class Mammalia; order Rodentia; family Cricetidae; genus Phodopus; species Phodopus roborovskii. Next base: position 692,815 of record NW_026126540.1, on the reverse strand, counting down.
CTTTGGGGGGATAGATAGGCATGTGTGAGCAACAGTCTCATCGTGTAGCACAGACTAGTCTTGATTTCACAACAACCCTGTCTCATCCTCCTAAGTGCTGGTATTACAGAAGTAAGCCATTGTCATACCTGCTTTTAAGTATTGTTTTGCTGGCCATGTCTTCTAATATAGGTTTTAATGTAGTAAGGAGTATGTTATTGATCAGTGATCTAAACTTTTCCACAAGCTGGATATCCAGTTTGAGTTCCTATGTTTCTTCCTTTCTCCTTTCTATTGTTTTTTCTTTTATTTTTTCCTTCCTTCTTTTCTTTTTTTTCAAGACAGGGTTTTTCAAGACTGTTTTGGAACTCACTTTGTAGAACAGGTTGGCCTTAAACTCACAGATCCACATGCCTCTGCCACCCAAGTGCTAGGATTAAGGCATCTGCACCATCGCCCAGAATATATTTTTCATAAAGATGTTCTTTTTGGTAATTTTTAGTTTCTTAGCTATTTATCAAAGTATGACATGAAATAAGAAAAGAAAAATCTGTGCCAGTAGACAAAATGTTAAAAATCAACAAAACTCTCTTGTATATTTGAAAAAAAAAAACCTCAATTTCTAGAAAGATAACCAGTCCTTAAGGAAATTATTCCCATTGAATGCTATGAAAACATTAGCTATTGTAGCTTGCATGTGTCAAAAGAGATTTTATTGACAATGTCGCCATTCATCTTTGGGGTGTTTTGGCTCATCTGGCCAACTAGGCAGCAATTCCCTTCCCACATCATCTCCTGAGCTTACCCACTCATGACTTAGGACACTCCTTAAGAATAAAACATATGACTATAGACAGAGTCAAAGCTATCAGCTCTCCTCTGGGACTGATATCTGTGCATTCTGGGATAAATGGCAGAATTGTTTCTCAGTGATAGTAACAACCCCATATCCACATGCTACACCGTACACTTGGCGGCACCACATTTTGCAGAGTAGGTGCATAAAAAGAATGTTGGCTAAAAAAGTATTATTTGAAGGAACTATTGGTTCTGGGACAAAGGACCATATGGTGAATAATAGGAGGAAGAGGAAAGGAAGGGGAGAAATAAAATAATAGATTTTATTTTTCTTGAATAAAAGCTGATGTGAGGAAAAAACTATAAAATAGGCTTTGAGATGGAATGGATTCTGACCAATTCCAATATTTGCATGTTCTTTGAACTTACCTTTCACCCACCCCTTGTTTGAAAGTTCCCTGTGGCAGTCAATTTAGAGCATCCCTTTGCCTGTTGCACTGGACTTCATTCTTCTTTCTCAAAGTTTTCTGCTTGCTTATCATCAACTTTGTCATCTTCTCCCTCAGAACATGATCAATTCTAATAGCATTCAAATGTGCTATAGAAATTCTAGTTGTAGACAAAAGATCTCTGATCCAGCATCCTTGTAGACACCACACCACTCACTCACAGATAGTAAGAGTCCCATGAAGATGGCTAAACACTTCAAACACACAGCTTTTGTCAAGACAATCAGTGCCCTTTATATTGACAAATCTATGGCCAGTGTTCTGCTCATCTTATCAAAGCAGATCCTCCCAAAGGCTCTTCCCCTTTTATGTGATTCTTATGTGATGGCTGTTGAGCTTGGGACCCTCATTAACCATGAATATTTGTCAGTGGACAGGGACTAGCCATTGTATCCAGTCTTTTATAACATTGTTGGGAACAGGGATTGTTTAAAGTATGACAGACAACTGGATGGTCTTCCTCTCCTTTGAAACTTCAATGCTTGCTCCTGGGCAGGCATTGTACATCTATTCATATGCCTCTTTAATAGGTCTTTGCATGCCCTATGGTCTAAACCTCTCTATTAACTAATCCATTAAAATAGTATCTTTATTTTCATTTATTATTATTATTATTATTATTATTATTATTATTATTATTTTATAAGGAGTTATAAACAACTGCCCATAAGTAATAGTGTGGCAAATGTTAAGAATATGGATTTAAACTACACCAAAAAATGACATAGGCTAAAAAGAAGACACCAGAAGAGAAAAATGTAAAGCTTAAAGCTTAACTATCCCAAACAATCAGGTTTTATAAGATCTTTAACAGTGCTATTGATCCATTGATGACAACCTGACAAATAGTGTGACTCCTTTAAAAAAATATTCAGCAGAAAAATTGATGCTGAGAAGGGAGTCTTCTCAAAACAATACAAAGACAACTTGAAGGAGGCAGATAAAGTTTCAGGGAAAAGAGCCATCATCTCTTTTATTCAAGAATTTCTTAGACCCATTACTCTGTTAGGAATTGGAGACAAAATTGGTTGAAAACATCACTTGTTCTCACAGATCACGGATCAGGAACCATTAGCAGACAATAGTTTTGCCATTAGTTAGCTGTAACATAAAGGCTACTGTGCTCCAGTATGCTGAGACAAAAGCCAAAGCAGGGTTCCAGAGGACATGGTTATTGAACTAGGATGGAAAGGTTGAGCAAGAGTGCCAGCCACTCAAAAGCAAATGCATCTTCCACCATAGAGAACTGCACATGAACGTGTGGCTATGCTGTTTGGTAACAATGTTTGACTTGTCAAGATCAGTCATGAATGTGGCTTGGCTTTCTGACTTCCGTTAGCCAACAGTATGGCATTGGAAGAACTGATGTCCTTCTTCTTAGCCTAGTCATCACAGGGCTTTCCATACTTCCATGGCTTTTGCAGCCCACTAAGCTGCTGTGTGAACAAGTCCAGAATAGCCTTTTGGATTGTGGATAATCACAGAGAGCACAGCCTTTCTGACAGCCAGTCCCCCAGACAGGCTGCCAGCCGACTGCAGCTGCAGATCCTAATGCAGCCAAGATCAGCCTGACCTGGGCAAGTTTCTCCCAATCAGCCATAGACACAGTTGTGAGCAATCACAACTGCCTGCTGTTTTTAACCCCTACATTTTGGAAAGGCTTGTCCTGCATCAGTAGACAACTGCAGAAGCACATTCCCTTTTGAATTTATATCAGGGAGACTCTCATGCCCTAAATCAGCTCTGCAGATGGGCTCAAACAAAACACTGTAGAGATAAAAAAAAAAAAAAACCCAAAAACAAACACCTCTCTAGTCATTGCTTATTTGTAAATGCCCTACTGTCATCTCCCCTCTTGTGTCTGCCTGATCAAACACAGCAAATGAAACTCAATTATCTGACAAGAATAACCTTCCAGAAGGACCTGCTACAATAAGCGAGAATAGATTTTTGGATAGCATTCCTTTTACTCACCTGAACACTATCTACAATAGAGCACAGTCCACATGAATGAACAAACATGAAATATTGAGCCCACTTTTAGTTTAGGTGCTGCTCTTTGGTTGTCCCACAAGTCTCCTCTCTTACTTCCCAACTTGAGTGCACATACACAAAGGGTATTTCCTACGACTGCATTAGAAAAAAAAATTTTTTTTTATTGAGACTATTTAAGCAGCCAACTACTTGGCGCAGGTTTAAAGGATTAAGGTACAATTTGTATCTGAAGGATGGAATTCTCATTTCTTTATGTATGCATCTTATTGGCTCATTAGTCTTTCATTCCTGTAGAAATCAGAAAATACAACATTCCCCAAGAAGAGAATGTAATGATCTTTGTAATACTCTAAGCCTATTTTGACCAGTGTCAAGTGAAATAACCCATCACTTATGTTTCCATGTGAATGAAGATCACAGAGCATTTAATTCTTTGGATGATGACTTTCAACTACGTGAAACTCTGAAATCAAAAGAGTAAAATTAGTTTAATAATACAAGTCCATAAATTCCAGAAGGGAAGGGGTAACCTTAGTAAAATTTGAAAGTGTTTAAATAGATGAATAGATGATACCAAATACATAGTTTTGTAGATTTCAGAAGCCACATTTGAAGGCAATGATAAGGAATGTCTAGAAGCAACCTCTTGAGCCACAGCACCATCAAAGCACTGGGGATTAATAGCAACCTGTGTCCCTGAACATAAAGGAGGAACAAAGACTACCGAAAAGGGACCCAGATAATAGCTACTTCAGGGGCACTTAGTGTTCAGAGCCTCCCTGTACACATCTCTCATACTCTGCTACTCCATCCACAAACTTACTGCTAGTGGCTGGGTGAGGTTGTCTGGGAAGAATTAAGCAAAGGACCTCTGTAGGGTCTCCTACAGCAGACAAATGATGACCTAAGCAAAACTATGTCAACAAGTTGATTGGTGTGAACCAAGATGAGCCTGCTACATTTGTACCCTCTGAACTTCCAGATATTCAGCAGTCAATTCTGTACCATCAGGCTGGAAATCAGAACATGGGACGAATGCATAGGAATATGCTGACATTGGGAGGAAATACATACATTAGGCTCCTTCAGGAAATCAGGGGCTCACTTTAGGAGTCTGAGTTCACATGAATGTGGGAGGAATGACAGCTAAGCACACAGAAACAGGCTTCTGGGAAAGGGACTTCTCAGCCTCATGCAGGAACAATGATGACAAGGAGAGAAAACCAAACACAGGCCTGAATTTCCTTGAAAAGGCTCTGGACGGTTCATCCTGCAACAAAGATGAAAGCTCAAAAATCCCATGCTCATATTTCAAGCTTCTAAGCAAAATACTAGTTTACTGCTAAAAACCATGCAGATATTAAGCATCCAGGCAAGGCCTTGAATATGCAAAAATAAATATCAAATCACAGAAATGGGTGTCATATCCAGAAACAGCCTCAAGATTCAAAGTGCATAGATGCTGTGCACCAGGAGAATCATGCAGCATATTAACATCTGAAACCATCTGTTCACTTAGAAGGTTAAGGGAAAAAAGGTGCATTTATAAAATGTCATTTGCAGTATGCTTTAGGTACAAGAACATCCTGGCTTTTAAAAGGAACTCTAAAAAATCTGGACATGCCACTTGTAAAAGACAATGCTGAGGATCTTTAGAAAGAATTAAAACAAAAACAAAACAAAATGAAACAAAACAGGAGGAAGAAAGCAAGAGAGGAAATACAGAATAAAAGATCTCTGGAAGCAAAAGGGACACCAGACAGGAGAGAGAAGATGTAGCAAAGAAATGTAAACAAAATAATTTAAGAACATTTTTCATAACTGAGGATTTGAATTTTCAATTTAAACGAATGCAGTCCAGGCAGCACAATGGGTAATCAGCTACATCATGTGACCTCAGCACTGAGGTTCAGAGAGTGCCAGAGGAGACTTTATAGGCTTCTGGGGATTTAAAAACATCACCAATAAGCCAAATGCAATATTGTAAATACAAATACCAATATATTTGGCATATATCAGAATTTCTTCATAATTTGTCATGGCAGCCTTGGGAAATAGAAAATAAAGAAAAATTTCTTCAAATTCTGAAGGTAAACAGTTTCCAATATGTAACTGTCAAGCTAGTCCAACAGTTAAGGGAAAAATAATCACAAGGTTTAACACATTTACATTTCAAACAGCATTTGTAAGAAAATGAGGGAATGGACCAAAAAGGAAAAAGATATTTTTGTTTGTTTTCTTTTTTGTTTTTGTAAATGAGAAAGACAAAGAGACAAAGACAGAGACAGAGACAGAGACAGAGAAAGTTCAATAAGGAGGGTACTGAAGCTTTCTCCCTGGGGTAGAAAGGGGGATATGCTTGAGGTCACAGCCTTGGCAGGATCCACCCAACCCAAAACTCAAGAGTGACCACCTTCAGCAGTATGTTTTCCAAAGGATAAAAGAATTAAGGAAAACACTCAGGCCCGAAAGCAAGGTAACCTGCTGTGGTTTGAAATAAAATGGCTGCCAAAAGGAGGTGTGGCTTTATTGGAGTCGGTGTGGCCTTGTTGGAGGAAGTTGTTACTGTGGGGTGGGTGGGCTTTGAGGTTTCCTTTGCTCCAGCTGTGATCAGTGTGGAACTCAGTTTACATCCTGCTGCCTGTGGATCCAGATGTAGAACTCTCAGCTCCTCTCCAGCACCCTGTCTGCCAGCATGCTGCCATGAAGAAAACAGACTGAAAACTTCTGAAACTGTAAGCAGCTGAATTAAATGCTTTCCTTTATAAAAGCTACTTTGGTCATGCTGTCTCTTCTTCACAGCAATAGAAACCCCAACTAAGAACCCAACTCAGAAGTCTCTGAGTCACTGCATGCCATCTGCATAGATGACCTTGTGAGCTGTAAGCCCACTGGGGATTAACAGAAGCCGTCATGGCAGTCTCTGAAGACAAAAATGGAGCTGACAAATTTCTTAATGTATTTCATCTACTCAAATTTGGGAAGAATTTGCAATGAGTGTCAAGAATGCTTACTAAAGTTTAAAAGGCAAGTTTAGGATAAGAGGAATGGGCACACAATCATGGTGCACATGTAGTTGATGATGACTGACATCAATTTCCCACTGCCACCATCTGTTTCTCTTTGCAGAAGACATTGACTACATCTTCAGAAGGCCATGCTGTCTGAAAAGCAGGCTGGAAATGCTCAGCTACCAGTGCCCCTCAGATTATTCAATGAATGACTGGCAGAAGCTGACTTAGAGATATCTAGTTCCTTCAGTCATCATAGGCTATAATGCCAAGTGTCCCACACCATTATTCAAGTTTCCCTCATTTGATTAAGCAACAGTTATCCATCATGGTAACCACTTGATAGCATAACCATTGTTACTGTTTTTTTTTTTTTCATTATCTTTTCCTTATTCTTATATGGGGGTTGCTTGCTTCCCACATATAAACCCTTCTAGCTGAAATATTGTTCTGATCTACTCCTGGGAAACAATTTTCAGCTATAAATCAAATTTGCCTAAATACAATGTCAGCACTGAATATATACTGAACAAAATTTCAATCATATTATACAAGGAGGAAGGGAGGGGGACTGGGGGACATGATAGGATAGAGTTCACATGGTTACTTTCGAAGGTAGTGAATCCACATGTCATTTAAAAACAGAGATATAGACAAAGCAGAAGGAAAGCTTAGTGAATCGAAAGTGTTTGCCTCTAGAAAGAGTAAGAAAAAGCGAAGGCTATGCAGGAACCATGTATTTTGATATAGAAAGCCTCCAATGTTACACTAAGTACTCTTACTTTTAATAGGATGACTAGACAGATTACTTCTAATTTCATGCAAAGAAAGATAAAAGGGCATAAGCAGGAAAGAATAAAGGGAAGCAAAAGAAAAGTTAAAAATAAATAATACCACGAGAAATGTCAAAAAGTGCTATTATGGGTACTGTTTTTCTTTAACTTGACTAGAACTCCATAACTCAAGGCTGGATTAAATACTAAACCAGGAAAATGTAGTTTAGTCAGCCTTGGAGACTTCTAACATGCCTGTTGTAGGAAATATTTTTAGACAATGAAATGCTTCCACGGTTACTCACTAAAGGTGTAAATGACTTAATTAGTGTTTCATATTTCCCCCTCTGCCTCAACATGACAGAACTTAATGTCTCCACAATATCACAACATGACATTTTTCCCTCTGTAATTATGTTTCATGAGGTTGTATTTTCCCATCACCCCCTTCAAAGTCACTCTTGTCCCCATTCTGAGTATTTTTTGTACCCTTGGGCACAAACAACACTAAAGATGAACAGGGCAGATGATCTGCCTTCATGAACACACTTCCTGAGGAGGGGCTAATGTTGAACAAACTAATCAACATCAGAAAACACCCCCATCCCTGTGATAATATGAGAAGGAGATACTTGGTGGCACATGACTGAGAGCAAGCACCTAAAGACTCAGACAGGGAGCACAAACAACAAAGGGAGCACAAACAATAGTCTGTCTCTGGAGTAACTTTCCCAGTTGCTCAGCACTGGGATCCAGGGACAGGAAGCATTTCTGTCTCCTCAGAAGGAGTATGGCTGCAAAGGAGCAGACTGAGGTAAAGGCACTAGAGATACTGGAAGGCTGGCCTACTCAACAATGTCACTAAGGGCAGACTCCACCAGCCACTTGCTAGTATAAGAGTACAAAACATGATCTTTGAGTCCATCTTTACCTCCACAACAACCACAAATCCTCAAGAAAGAGCAGAAAGATCACACAGCTGCATAAAATGTGATGTGTTCCACTTAATGCAGTACCTCTATCAGAAAAATGTCACAGTCTCCACAAGGCGTATTTCTATTTAAAATGCCCATTTCTCAATTATCATATATCTGAATGAGTAATAATCCATATTTTTTCCTAAAGCTGTTAAACTCTTTTTTTCTCCTTCTCTTGCCTCCTCTCCTTCTCTCCCCCCCCCCACCCTTCACCACCCTCCTCAACGTCTTTGACAGGGTTTCTCTAGTAGCTTTGGCTGTCTTAGAACTTGTTTTTTAAACCAGGCTGGCCTTGAACTCAGGCATCCATCTGTCTCTGTTTCCCAAGCACTTGGTTTAAAGGCATGGGCCACCATCACCTGGCAAATTCTTCTAATAAAATAATTTAGATGCTTCAAATCCCACTCATAAGTGATGTGAAATCACGGTCCTACTGTAGATATATTTCACAGCCTTGTTGCCTGGTAGCAGGCTTATGGCTTGAGCATTCATGCATAATTTCCTAGCTCAGGATATTGCTAATTTCTCACATTTCTGATCACAGGCAAGAATGTGCCATGAACTGAATCAATGGCACAGAAAGCAGTATCGTTTAGGAAAATTGTTCATGTTTTCCCCCAGTAAACTGCTGTAAACTGATGAGTAACCACAAAAGTTGAGTGTAAGCAATAGAACCCAAGTGGGTAAACTGGAGCAGAACTGTATTATGAATCTTAAAGGTCCAAGTTTTCATTTTACCACCATCCTCATTCAGGACTGAGACCAAAGGATCTTTTCTTCACAAGGTTTGGACATTTGTCATGTGAGGGGCCAAGGAACACTTTGAAGATCCTTTTAGAACTATGGAAAATGACCGTCTATGACCTTCTTGGTTTTGCCTGTTAGCCCCATCCCAGGCCTCCTCACCTTCTCATAACTCTGTGGCATCCATTCTCCAAGATTCTCTTTCATTCACTCAGTAGTCAGTCATTTCCTTAAGTTATGAATCACCTCCTCTGAGCCAGTTGTTCTAGGAAATGGGGACACAGTTGACCCCAGTCTTTTAGATACTTGTAACAGAAGAAAAAGCAATAACCAGGAAACATATGAATAAGCTATGCAAAAAAAAATCACCTCCAAAGTAAAGAGACTGGAGAAGGAGGTAAAGAATAGATACTTTGGGTAGTCAGGGATGGGCTAAGAACGTCACATGTGGTCTCCAGCATGAGTGATGAGAAGAAAAGCTTGTATGAACCAGGAGGGTAAGAGCTCCTGGCTAGGTTATGGTTGCACATGTGCAAAGGCTACAAGGGGTAATAAAATATGGACAGTAGAGCTACATGCAGTGTGTTTCCTAAATCACTATTTTCACAAGTTATAAAACAAAAACGTGTGTGTGTGTGTGTGTGTGTGTGTGTGTGTGTGTGTGTGCATGCAAGTATGTATTAAGTATGTAAAGCTGTTCCTCTAATGTCAATAGTTATTTTCTAGTTGGCAAAAAATAGGACAAATTTTAGTCTCTATTAACATTTTGGTAATTTCTAGTTGTTCTGCTTTAACCATTTATTACTTATGTCATTAGAAAAAGTAAATAGTCTGAAAAGTTTCATTTACCTTAAGGATAGTAAAATGCAAATTCATAGAGAAAAGGTCGGTTTCCTCAATTTTGTGCATTGAGTCAATCTCATTTAGACATTCACATTTTAAAAATCTAAGGCAATTTCAGAGGCAGTGAAGATAGTTATGCTGTGATCTATGAAAATAAATATTCTTATCCTCACCAGCCCCCAGTCCATTCACAAAATCCCTTCTATTTCCCTTTTTGATCAGGTGCAGGGAGAGAGTACTGAAAGAGACAACTAAAGGGGGTGGCATTAGGGAGTGGAATAGAAACCGAGTACAAGGGAATATCCCAGGAATCTACAAAAATGATCCCAGCTAAGACTTGCAGCAATAGCAGATATGTAGCCTGAACTCACCATCTCCTATGACCAGACAAGACTTAAAGTAATGGGATTGGGATGCTAAACCAACCACATAACCTTCCACCTACAGTCTGTCTTGCCTATGGGGATATGCTAGAGATTGAGGGAGTGGCCAACCAATCAGCCAAGCCCCAGACCAATACCATTAGAATAAACCCACACCTGTCATGCCTGAAGCACCAGGACCTACAAGTTGGAGACCTAGGATAGTACTAAACACAATTGGAGGATAAAATGTCAGTGTAATGATGCCTAGCGATATTTTGCCATACTCATAGATCAATGCCTATTCCAACTGTCATCAGAGAGGCTTCATCCAGCAACTGATGGAACTGATGGATGCAGATGTTAAACATTAGGTGGAGCTGGGGGAATCCTGTAGAAGAAGATGAATAAAGGGTTTAGGTACCAGAGAGGTCAAGAACACCAAAAGAAAACCCACAGAAGCAACTAACCTGAGTTCATAGGGGCTCACAGAAACTGAACCAAGGAGTCTGCATGCGACTGATCTAGGCAATTTGCATATATGTTACAGCTGTATAGTTTGGTATTCTTGTGGGACTACTAACAGGGGGAGCAGGAGCTGTCTCTGACTCTTTTACTGACTTTTAGGACCCTACTCCTCATACTGGGTTACCTTGCCCAGTCTTAATTCATGGAGAGGTACACAGTCTTACATCAAATTGATAATGTCATATATCCATGGGAGGCCTTCTGCTTCCTGAACAGAAACAGAGGAAGAGTGGATTGGGGATAAAAACAGAAAAAGCATGGTGGTAGAGGGGACACTGGGAAGAGAGGAAAAAGGGAAAACTGTGGCTAGTATACAAAATAAATAAAAAAGAAAATGATTGTATAATAATTCAAACAAAGTGAATGATCCATCACAAAATATAACAAGCAAGCTGTTTCCATGCAATCTGATTTCTCTGACTATAAGGAGCACAGTCTACATGACTCCCCTACAGGTAGCCTAGCCCCAGGGCCTTAACGCCATTCCAAGAACAGTACTGCTATGATATAAATTATTTCTCCTCAGCCTTTGGCCAGACCCTACTTCAGGCTTTGCAGTAGTTAGGGAATTCTCAGGGTTGTGCTGTGCCTATTAAAATTCAATGTGTTGAAAACCACGGAGGAACCAAGCATGTCTCACCACAAAAGTGTGAAGTGTACAATCTTGGAATAGGCATGTAATTCTGGAAAGTGAACATTTATAGTTTCAGTGAAGATTGTGCCAGCAACAAGACACTATAATTATGTTTAAATAGTTAATGCACTCCAAAAACTCATGTGTCGAAGTCTTGGCCTATCAATTCAAAACCTATACTGGGAGTGGTGGAAATTTCAGAAGTTGGATATTTTGAAACTGGAGAAATTAAGTCATTGAAGGCATGCCTATGAAGGATGGATACATCTTGTCCCTGCCCTCCCTTGCTTCCTGGCTACTGATGTGAAAAGATTTATGCCACCATATCCTCTTACCATGATGCTATTGTCAACACAGATACAGCAATAATGGAATCAATTGGCCATGGATTCCAAACTACTCCCTTTAAGGGATTCATCTCAAATATGTATTTGCAGAGCCACAGTGCTGATAAATACAACAGAGTGCTGGAAGTAGCCACATCAGAGGACAGTCGGAGGCATGGTGGACAATCAGGATCTGTTTGGAGGCTGAGTAAGGAAATGGAGGGGCTGAGGAACAGGCTCATGAATAAGTTTTGGGTGAGGGCATGGCTCAGGCATGATGCCACCAGCAGTTGGAGGGCATGTTTTCTTTTCATCAGCTTCCCAGGTCTGTAGCACTGCTCTCGAACATGCCAGACCCCCACAGTCATCTGAGCTGCTTCTGGAAAGAGATTCCTGGGCTCTGCTCCCAGAGACCACAAATGCACAGGTCTGTGATGGAGCTTCAGAATCTGATTTTTGCAGACCCCCAGGTGATGTTGGAGGAGCCAAGAGGAGGGACTTGCAGGCCTGCATTGTTGTGATGCAACCCAGAGGTACCACAGAGCTACCTACCACTTGATCTTTTACCAAGTAACAGGTATTTCCCCCCCAGCAGTAGGAGACTTTACTAAAGCATCCAAAAAGACTTGATGTAAGGGACAGTTTCCATATCTGTCCTAATTGATCATGAGTATCAGAGTTGCTATTGTTTCTATTGTTATGTTAAATACAGATCTCAGGTCTTACTCAGATTCAGCATGTCAGGTTATCTGGGATGGAAGCATCAAACCTACACATCAATCATCCACAAATTATTTTCTGAGAACTGCAAGGTTTGAAGATTGTTAGACAACAACCCTGAAACTTAACACATGTGTATACTGATTTGTAACTAAGGAATGGTGTCTTGCCCTTCTCCCAAGTTCCCACTTGCCAAGACTTTATTCTAGTCTAGGGAAGTAGTCAGAAATTTCTATTTTGACAAGCAGCTTACATGCCTATCTTGCAGAGAACTCCAAGTCTGCCTATTGGCAGACATAGATCAAGAACACCAGCATACTCCACCTTGGTAGTAGGTAACACCAAAATGACAGTATGTGATCTGCACCCATTACAACCTTTCAAAGTAAGGAAATGAAAGATCTTATGTTAATTTTAATGTCTTCCATAGTAGGTAAGTGTTTATTCGTTTTTACAGGCTCTAAGCAAATTCATCAAAAATGGCAAATACACAAATCTTCAACCTCAGGGCCTGAATTGCCCTGGGTAAGGCTGTCACTCTGTGAAGTTGAGTGTGGATAGACTCAGAAGGGAAGAGCAATTCATAACTGAAAAGGATCCACGTGGCATGGTTAGGGGACCTTGTCTGTCACTGTTTAGTAGCACAGCATGAGACATATAAGAAGTAAACATTGAGACCATGATTTGAACAGAAGAGACAGGTCATAAAGCATGAAGTGGGAGGGGGAGCTATGTGTGGATATTGTGAACGAAGCAAAGCTGCTGGGTGTTTAGGCTTTCGACCGCGTAGGCCAAGCAACTGGATTGTAGGTGAATGACAAACACAAAGCAGTACAGGCTCTGTTGGCGATTATGAATTCAGCAGCTGCCCTTCTCTGCAGCAAATAGTATTTCATGGAGTGATTTGGATGTTATAATCAAGGCTGCTGTGTCAGAATGAAGCACTTAGCCCCTGAGTGAGCCCTGTTACCTACAGGCAGACACACGGCAATCAAGTGCACTGTTCTTGCCCGCTGCTTTCCTGGTGTAAAATCAAAAGGGAAGCTGCTGTTTGGGGCTAAGATGGTATATGAGATTCTAAAAGATAAGTCTAAAATTACAACAGAGTCTGTCAAACCAATGTTCCACACCACTAAGCTGTAACTAAACTAAGCAGTTTATCTGTCTTGAAGACTCAGGATGAGGAAGACAGCAGCCAAGTTTAGTTTTGCCAAGGTTAGCTCCACTTGGTAAGACAAGGAGTTCCTTCTGCAGTTGTTCTTAGGGGTTAAAAAAGCAACTTTATACTAAACAGTCAGTGAAAATCCTGGTGTCCCCTCTCTATCTTACAAGAAAAGAAAGGACACAGTAGACAGAAGCAGTTTGAGGTCACAGTTGTAGCCAGATAAAGAAAACCTTTTCTCAGGAACCAAACACAAAAAGTAACTATATAATGACCAATCTTCCTTTCCTTCTGTTTCTGCTTTTTCCAACCCAATTGTTTACAAAATTTAGGCCCACCCTCTGCTCAGTAATGAGAACATGTTCACATTTTATGAAATGAAATTTGTGTTTAGAGTTAAGACAGGTCTAGCAAAGACCCTTGAGCTAAATTATAATTTTATTAGCATGAAAAGTGGAAAAAACTCCAAAGTCTTGGAGCTGTGTGATATTGGTGAAGGAAAAGACTAAAGGCAGCAGTGGTTGATGGGGGATATTCTTCTGCATATATGTTTCTCTTATTGGCTAATGAATAAAATACTATTTGGCTAGTGGCCAGACAGGAAGGATAGGCTGGGCTGGGCTACCAGAAGAAGAGAATTCTGGGAAGTGTAGGCAGACAGGAATCATCATAGAGCCTGGGAAGAGAGAAGGTGCCAGGCATTCTCTGGTAAGCCAAGAGTAATTGGAAATACATAGATTAACAGAAATGGGTTAATAATTAAGACAGGTAGCCAATAAGAAGCCCAAGCCACTGGCTAACAATTTTATAATCAATACAGCGTCTATGTGTTTATTTGGGGCTTAAGGGCCGCAGGACCAGTTGGGACAAAGAACCTCTCATTACAAGGGGTTCCATCTCTGGTGTGTGCTCCAAACTCTGGTCAACTGGACATCTCAAGAGCAGTCTGTTCTTTGAGAAAATAACTCTGCCTGAATCAAACTGCAGCAGCTCTGTCTGTACTTACACCAGTACAGATAAGGTGACAGGAACAAACCACACAGCCAGTGTGGACAGTGTCACTTGAATTTCATGATTCCACTCAAGGACTCATCTCTGTGTAGAATCTATGCTCTATTTCCTCCCACTCATACCTGTCCTCTGTCTTCAAACTTCAGACTTACTCCTCCAGCCCCATTGAGTTCCTCTAGTTAAAACGTTCTGCTTATAATTCGCTGTGACCCCTCCACTTATGTTCAGCATCCCTCTGGGGAAATTGACCCAGCAGTTCCCTTCCCCTCTCCTGTCTTGGCAGTCCCTCCTAAGTACAGGGTCTTTCCCATGGGTACTGTACACATGCATATTCCCCGCCTCAAGCACATTCTTCCACACCCCGAAAGATGTCTGATCTGATTTGCTTTCCACTTTTCTGGCTGTTGCTTCTCACTCTTTTTGGCTGGTGTTACCCCTGATGAGCCACAGATTCATGCTCAGGGCATTTCTTTTCTGCATTCACCCAGTCACAGGTTGGTGGTAGCAGTATGTGCTAACACAGCCCTAGCTTCCATCACTGGTCTGAGTTTCTCCCTCAAACCCACAATAATACACAGTGGCCTGGATTCATCCAAGTAGTGGGAGGAAGGGAGTGGAGTGGGTCTCATTTCCATGTAGGGAGAAAAACTGCCTCTCAAGATGACTTCAGTTTCTCACTGAAATAGGAATTGGTCAAATGCTGAGTGTGGGGGTGAGGAGTAGTCTTGGCATCTACATTTGTGTGGCTAATGGCTATTTCTGATTTTATAAGTCTGACTTGAAATACCACTCTTCCTCAGACTCATTTTTTTCCAGTGTCTTCTAGTGACCTCTTGTTTGAATGTATGTTACTTCCTTCCTCCCCCTTCCTCTTCCTTTAGCAACTGGCCTTTTCTTTCACATATTTTATATTACACCCCAGGAACACTTTAGAACCTATAATGGTTGCTGTGGCCACAGCATCCCAGACCTCAGCGATTTATTCTCAGTGTCTTCAGAACAGAATCTTAAATACATAATTTGTAAGTACATACATTTAATGAACCATCCCAAAACATCTCTATGAAATCTGAATAGTGTATCAAGTGATTTGCTGAACTGAACTCTGAGTCCTAAGAGTTCACTAAGATTGACAAAATAGTAAGAACAATAAGTGAGGAAAACAGGTTTTTGTGTGTGTGTGACAAAATTTATGTTGCAGTTTTTATTTGTGATACATTGTTGTATGTAACTATAGCCATAAAATAACTGAGCTCATAGAATACAGAATTTTTACTAAGTTACCTACTGTGAATACCAAAGGAATAAACCAACTTCAACTAACTTTTTTTTTCCACATCAGAGGTTATTTGTTGTATTAAAACAACAAATTCTTCTCTTATGCAAACAAAACAAAACAAAGTGAAATCAAATGATACAGAAAGCAACTGTAAGAGTGAGAAACACATTTATGAGTCCAAAGTTTTTTAAGGTTGCTTCTTACACCCAGGAAGAAAGTTCTTAGTTTCTGTGGCTTCTTGGATCAGGTGTCACTGTGAAACCTTTTGCCTATTGTAACATGCTACCAGGGAAAAGACAATAAACAAGGAAATTGCTTAGAACAGCTTTTGGCAGCATCCCAGCACCATACTGGAGGCTTTCACTCTTCTCCCACTTAAGTCCTTGTAAGCTAATGAGATAAAAGGAGCCAGGCAATAAAACCCTATCAAAACTGTTTTCCAATTTTACAATAGTCTTTGAATTCCAAGTCTACAAAAGTCCCTGGGCATTAGTAAAATGACAAAACAATTGAAATGGTTGAAAATTTAAAAATATGATCTTTTTCTGTTAGTTTGTATGACTTATAAAGGACACCAGTATGCACCCCTTTACTCCAGTAAGAATTGCTGGTTCTCATCCAAACCATCACAATCCTACCCCTGTACTATGAGAAGTGTCTTGCAGCCTGTGTCCTGTACCTGACCCCATCCTATTCTCTCTGGCAGTAGCCCTATACTTTCTCATTCCCCTCCAGTCCATCCCCCACAAAGCTGATAAATGATCATTTTAAAACATTAGGCAGATAGAAGGCTAAGGGGATGGCTCAGAAGATAAGGCTACTCTTTTACAGAACTCGGGGTCAATTCTCTGCACCCACATGGCAGCTCACAACCATCTGTAACTGCAATTTTAAGCGAGGTCTGTTGGCCTCTTTTGACCACTGCAGCCACTGCATGAAGGTAAAATACCCATAAACATGAAATTTTTAAAAAGTCAACTTCAAAAATAAAAACACAAGGTACTTCATGTCACACCCATACCTTGAAGGTGGCTATTAGATTGGAGACATATACTGAATTCCATTCCCTCCTCAAGTCTCACTGATTCTCAGGGAAAGAAATTATAAAGTAAAACAGAAACCCTCAAGGACAGAGAAAAGAATAAAGTAAAGAACAATCATTAAATTCTGGAGTCTGGGAAGCAGTAAAAATGTGACAACTGGCTGGTCCGGAGCTGACCACAAGAGAGCCAAGAAACACTCTGATTTATGCTCTGTATCCTAAAAGACTAATAAATGCTGGCGGGAGGTACCAAGGAAGAAGATAAATAGGAGTATAAAACAAGAACACAGTGCAAACTGTTGAAGAGGTCCCTCTCCTACACCGTGAGACCAAGAGGGCATTCTGAATCTGAAGACTCCATACTCCATACCTCGAAAATATAGCTTTAGTCTTTAGAAGAGTTTGACTTTGGGTTCCTGGTGCTGGGAAGGGCAGAGTCCCTATTAGTTAATGGAAAGGACTTGAAGACTATAGAATGAATGCTTTGATTTTCCAGTCCTCTGTGCCAGGTCTTCATCCTCCAGATACAGAGTGGTCAAACTTCCTCTGAATGTGGTTGTCCAGGAAGACAGACCCACAGCACTCTCATTAGATTCTCCCATAGAAATGCTTAATGAAATCACTTTGGAACAGCCTTCAAGTTAACAGGCTCCACATTCTCAACTGGCCTTTTGCTCATTGTGTTCACCCATCATAAAGACTAGAGATTAATTCCTTACAGTTCTGGAGGCTTGAAGTCCAAGTCCAAGTCCAAGGGGCTCTTCATCTTGCTAGATCCTTCCTAATTCTTCATAGTAGAAAGTGGAACCACAGAGAGTATGCCCAATAGTGAGACAAGAAAGGCCACACTCATCCTTCCTCAGGAGCCCACTCTTGTGACAACTAGCACCCACTCCCATGGTAACCATCCATTTATGAGGTCAGGGCCTTGTGACATAATCACCTCTTAAAGGTCCCTCTCTTCTCAATACTGTTACAATGCATGAACTTTGGGGATGCATTCAAACCATAATAGTCAGTTACCCATTGTTCATTATGAGCACACAACGATTACTGGATTCTAAAAAGAAAAACTGCAAAAAGAAAGATAGGGGAAAGAATAAAATATAACTATATAGAGAAAAGAGAATTTAAAAGGGGTCTTTGTAATAGCCTTATAGAGAGAGGAAATGGGAAAAAGTCCGAGGAAAAGAGTACTGTGAAAATTAAAACAGTAACTACAGCCAGGATTTCTGCATCTTCTTAGAATCCCCCATGACAGCACCCCTTACCAGCAGGAAATAGTTTGGAAAGAACGACACCCAAATTCCCAAATATTGTCTATAAATGTTTGTTTTCATTTAAATGGACTTGGTTATATAAAATAAATAAATAAAAAGAAAAGAAAATTAAAATAGTAAGATAAGTGAAAATCTCAATAGAAAACCAAGAAGATAAAATGGAGTGTGACTCATAAAAAAATTGAACAAATAAATAGGGGCAAAGAAAGAGATGAACAAAAACCAAAGTAACATGGCATATCGGTTATTCCATTTTTAAAACGAGGAGACAAAACAAGGTTGAAGAGGACAGAACCAGGCTGGAGTAATTCAGGGAAACAAGCAGGAGGGGAGATTGCGAGCTCCCTTGATGAGAAGCTCCAGTACAAGATTCACACTGCAGTGCATTCAGTTCAGTTTACTAAAGCTATGGAGTAATCTTTAAAAAACAATGCTATTGGTTGAAACCCCATAATTCCTGTAATGGATTTTAGTCATTTTTACCTCCTATTCTCATCCCATCCTTTTCTGCTGGGACCTTCTCAATAGGTACCTGTCCACTTTCACATTGCGTGTGGCCCACTGAGTAGAACTAGAGTATCTTGCCTGGAAAGGGGGAAGGGTAGGAGGCTCTTTACTGGAGCAATGGTGGCTTACCAGCAACTATATCTTTATAAAGAATGATTCCCCTGCCTCAACAACATTTACCTGCCAGTAGTCCCTCAAGAAAAGGTCTTTGACTGGCTTAAGCTTGTACAGGCCTTGGGCAGATAGCTGCAGTAAGTCTGTGAGTGAAAAGCTTCAGCCATGTCTAGAAGACATCATTTTTGCTGTAATCTCCCCGTCTGATAGCCCTTATAGCCTCTTTGCTTCCTTTTTCTGGAAATAACCTTGAAGAGCCTTCAGAGGGACAATCAAAGCCAAATTTCAGACACAGAACAAAGAGTTGCAACATCTCTGGACATGTCAACAGCAGCACGGGAAGGTATAGGAGAGTAGGACCCAGCTTCAAAAATCCTGAAGACAAATTATTTCTAGCATTTCAAAAGGTTTACTTCATGAACACCTCCCTGTTTTTTTCCCCCCTCCTGGAAGCCACTAGAAGATATGATATAAAGAAAAAAAGATTGGACCAACAAAAATAAAGATAGAAAAGAAGCAACCACCTTCCAAGGGGTGATGAGATACAGGCAGAGGCTGCCCATTCAGACCAGAGCAGACCAGCAAAGGCCAGGAGGACATTTCTAAGGATATGCAATTGGTGGCATGCCTGATCTCAACAGGTGTTTTCAGGGAGTATTTAGACAACTAAGGAGTCTTTGAAGTGAGTAAGTGAAAATACATTTCAATTTGGGTAAGGTATTTATTAATTCCAGGAAAACAAAAAGTTGTACAGGAAAAGGAAAAAAAAATCACATGTAATTACAAGTCCTTCTAGCTCCACTGTGGTCACAAGTATATATGTGTTGGCTACTACTCTAACCAAACTGCAAAGAAAGCAGAATCAGACATGTGAAAGGGACACACCTGTGAGCTAGGGTAGGAGGAAAGAAGGATCCCAAGCCAGAGCTCAAGAAAGCACCTGCAAATCCAAGAGTGGAGACAGTTTTCTCCAGAGCATAGTTCTTCCCTCTCTTGGAAATGTTTGGTAACTAGTACCTCCAACAGAACTTCAGGATAGAAAATTGCTGACTGAAGTATCTGTGGATGTATATTCAGGTTTTTGTTTAGTTTCTGTTTTTTTTTTTTTTTTTTCCGGTTTGGTTTTTTTTTTGTTTGTTTGTGACAGGGCTTTGCTTGGTAGCAAAGGGTGTCCTAGAACTCATGAACATCTTGCCTCTGCTTCTCAAATTGTAGAATTATAGGTACTGATGGCTGTGACTGTATCCACTCATACATCTGTTTTAACCCACTTTGTTTGCTCTGCTACCATAAATTGTTTATTAGCTGATACTATGTACAGAGAAGATTGCACAGTCAACCATAATGCTCCCAATCAAGAATCTTCTGTGTCTGTACCAAGCTAAAAACCTAACTTCCTTTTCTGAAGACCCTTCACTACAGTCTTATTCTTTATTTTGTTTTCCTTCTTATTTACCCGATAACATAAAGATGGGTGTGTGTGTGTGTGTTTGGCTCTTCACCTGTCTGTTGTCTACTATGTCTTCCTCTTAACTGTGTTTTCCACAGGTTAGGTTCTCTGCCTCTACAAGTTGCTCTACACACAATGCCACTGTGTTTTGTACAATCTATGCTGATATCAATGAATTAATGACAGATTAAGTGAGCATAGCCTAAATATGATGAAAATAGAAATGACATTAAGTCTTAAAACCAGACATAACTTTATCCCTAGAACTTAACTTCACATTTTGTCATTGAGGATCCTAAGAGTCAAAAGGATGAAGATTATCCATGAATCAGCCCAGAAGAGACTCCTGGGGAGTAAAGGAGTGCAAAGCAGAACTAAGCTCTCTGATTGGCCAGAACTCATTGTGCTGAAGGCCTGTTCTCAAGCTGTCTTCTCTTAGATAGTTTATCTTGTGTTTATAAAGCATTCCAATTAAGTCTGAGTTAGGAGAAATCCCAGTACTGAGAGAAAGAAATTGCAGTGTATTGCTGTGCAGAATGGTGACTATAGGCAAAAATATGTTACATTTCACAAAGGCAGTACTCATTTGGAAAGCTTTATCACAAAGGAATTATAAATATTTAAGCTGATAAATATATTTTCCCTGATTTAAACATTGTACAATATATTCACATCAAATCACAAAACTATTCAATTTTTAATACCTACAATCTTGGTGCTTATGTTTTCATGTGTCAGTTAATATTAATTTAAAGCAGACTCATCCCTTCCCCCATTATGGTCACTGTGACCATGGATATAGCATGAGGTTTGTTATGAATCCTATGTTAACATGCATGGCAGTGCTTCCCAGGATCTGCCTTTGTAGTTTTGGGATGTCAGGTTCACATTACGGAAAAAGCAGGCCTGTGATCTTATCATTTCAGAATGAACAGCCAACATGGTGTCTTAAACATGATTAATTCATCCTCTACGATGTTGCAAATACTGACTATAACATTTTATCAGATTACACCAATGATTACAGTTTTGAATGTAACAAGGTTCCTATATAATAAAGTGATATTTGTGGATTAAATAAAAAACAAAACAAAACAAAAAAAAGTAACAAGCAACGTTCTTAATTTACAAATTGCAGGCTGAAATCAAAGCTGCCTACTACAGCTTGCCTTACTAACAATCGACCATGTAAAATTAAAGAATCATCACAGCCCGACCAGAAGGCCTTCAGTACATTTCTGTTTTGATCAATTGTCTCTTTTCTACTTCTCTCAACCTCAATTCAAGCCCACAATGCCCTCCTGATTCCCATCCCTCAGCCCGATTTACTGTCACATTAGGAACAATCTCACACCATTTTGCTCTTCCACTGATTATGTTCCAAAAAGAAAACAGTGTGATTACACCCAATTAGTATAAGATAATCTTGACCTGTTGTTTCGTTTTTTTCTTTGTCTTTGTTTAACAGAGGTCAAACTGTTCTCTTATACTATATCCAGGACTGAGGCCCCTTAAAATCTACCATAAATCCCAGAAGAGAGGAGCTTGAGGTTCATTCAATAGAAAGCCCTTAGACTCGATGATGTCTGAGTGCTTTTCCTCTGGCTGGGCCCTAGCCTTTACCAGGATTCATTCGCATATGTGTAGACTCATAGGTGGGCTTCTATGGATAGCTGGCAAGAGTGAATGAGCATTCTTCAAAGGGAAATGTGAACAGACACTAGTGTTAGTGGAAGGAATACAAGATCAGAAAAATACCACACAGTAGCTATCAGAGAGGTTTACCTCTGATTCATTCATTGTTAGCCCCAGCCCAGAACAAAGGAATTGGACCTGGAAAATAGACTAGATGAATTGTTTTGCTAAGACCATTTGAGCAATTACATCCCCTCAAACTAGGGGCAGTGGAAAAGCAGAAACAGGTTCCCTTGATTCCTCCATCTGTCTCCAGCACATCATTGGTGGAGTAAGGCCAAAGCCCTAAAAAGCAAGCTGGGGAGCAGCTAGAGTCAGCAGGTGCTAGTGAAGGGTCACTCTGCTTGTTTATGACCACATAGGAATACAGTCTAGGGATTTCCAGAAATGCTGGAGAAAACATTACAGGCGTGAAGTTGTGGTAGTCAGATAGAAGAGACACCATCAAAAGTCAATTATGTTCACAGCATATGTTGGGGTAAGAGAAGTGTAACTGTCTGTGAATCCCAGCACTCAGGTCTAAAGGTGCAGCCTCCTCCTGAAAAAAAAATGGTTGTGCAAATCTGTAAAATAGAGGACAGTTCTGATGTTCACTTTCAACTTCTGCAACAAGAAAATAGGGCTTCGGGTTCTGCCTTGTCTGGTGTGTTCCTATGACTCTAGCTGAACACCCAGATGTTTCCAGTGCCCCCTGCAGAGATAGTATCTCCTTCAGACAATATGGGGGTTCAAGAGCAAAACCCAGGGTGGCAGACAAACTGGGTGTAAGGAGCCTTCATAAATATGTCTTGCCAGAAAAGCTCTGAACAGGTCTTGCTGGTGCCCTGGATGAATGCTGCTGAGCTGGGGTAGGTATTGACCTCTATGAGTGTTAATGAGGACCCTGTGTATGTGTTAGAGAAAGGAGATTTATCTGGAATCACAATGGCCCACATTGATGCTCAAACACTTCTGTTTACTGACTTCAGGGCCCCAAGGATGTCACCTAACTTCTTCGAGTCTTACTGACTTTTCATAGTATTGAACAAAGGAACCATTTTACCTTTGTCACTTGATGTTCAAACAATGCTACATTATTACATATAAAAGCAAGGCAACTATAATGATAATATATGCATATGAATACACATGTATATGTGAAATATATGCATGTGTCTTCGGCATATATTCCTATATAAGGTTCAAGGTACTGTGAGAAAAGACAATTTTCCCTGAAATCAAAAATAAAAATCTTTCCTGGCTTCTCAGAGTTCACTTTGCTGTGGCCTTTGTATTGATATATTCCAAATACCATTTTTTTCCTTTCTCTAAGGCAAACTTTTAGAATTTATTAAATGCCTCCAAGAAAAATATCCTTTTGTCAGGTTTCTTGAAGTTAGAGATATTCTTATAAATGACCAGTCTTTTCAGCACTAAGCCAAAATAGACCCATACAAAGAACAAAAGTTTTGTTTTCTTCTAATTCATTACTCATCCTTAGAATAATGGCCTACACTTATTCTCATGAAGACTTAGTGGATAACTTTTTTTTTTAAGCAGTAGCTCCACAAAGCCATACTCAGAGTTTAGAAGCTGTTATCATTGAATAGAAAAACTCGAAAGTACTTGGCAGTCCCTAACACTTTCTATTGTGTTTGGAATTCACTCTTTACTTGCTTTTATTTCTCTGCAGTCTTTCCAAGCTCTGAGCGCTATCATTTATTCTTTAATAAATAAGTGTTCATTCCTTATATCTCTACTGCATAGTCATCCATGATTTGATTTGCCCCAAAGCCAAAATGCTTGAGATCACTGTAGTCAGAACTAATCAAGACTGACAGAACTATAATGGAGCTTACAAAATACAGAGGAAGAGGAGCATGCAGGTGGAGCTTGACTATGAGGTATTTTCTGAATCTAGGATAAGAAGAGCCCTTTAAACATGGACGATGCCTCACAAGCTTTGGAAATAAATTTTATTGTGTCTGGAGTCCATGTTCCAGGTAACTGCAGGTTCATAACCTCAAAGGCAAATGCATTTCTGATAGAATATTGTAACCAGACTGTTCCAGAATCTCCACCCTGGAAGAAGGAACAGGCAGGTTAAATGATGAGCTCCCTTTGACACCATTGAACAGCATACAGGCAGCTTGGGGCTGGTGCATTTCCAAGATGAGGATGATCCCCCCCACTCCTGTCTGTATGCCTGTGGCACTAAAGCAGATGAAAAGTTGCTACTGTTTTTGTTTCATAGCAAGCAGAAAACCTTCCATATTAGGACAAGATCTTTTTTCTCAGACATTCAGGAAATAAGTTTTGAAATGGGAAGTAAAAATGTGTGTATATGTTACTCCACTATCCCAATTGTATGTCTCAAAGCCTGATTGGCACACAGGTTTAAATCATATGAACATTATTTTTTGTTGTTTGTTGTTAACGTATGTGGGATAGAGAAGGCAAAGTGATGATAAGCATGTCACCAAATTAATCACATGATGACTGGGAGCAAGTGCAGACCCTGTTGATGTCTGTTTCCCATGACTGTTGGGCTCACAAGGATGCTGCAGCGTCATTATCGTGGGTTTGAAAAGCTGCTCTCATGCCCCAGCAAATATCAGTCTCCTGACCTTGACACTAATTCTGTCTCTCTAGCTTGTGTTGCAATGTCAACAAATGGTGATGATTATCCTCTTTTATTTCCATCCAGGTTGAAAGGAAATGAGGCCCTGGCCAAGTAAGCATTTGAGCTGCATTCTTTTTCTGTAAAACCAAAAATTGCTTTGTGTTGGGGTTGCTAACAGGAGGAGCTCAGGCTTGGGGACTGGCCTCATACTGTGCCACCACCTTCCTTCCTGCTTACCAGCAGTGATTTTCTCAATGTCTGTGACATCAAACTTCTTCATTTATTTGGCAAAGATAACACTGTCTAATTTGTACAATAATTGAAATTCTAAAGACAAGAAGTCAATACTTATGGCTGTCTCCAAGTATTTGCTACCAAATATTACTGCCTTCCCTATCTACTTTGTCTTGATCTTGTACAGTGTTAGTACTAAATGACACTTCTGAACAAAAATTTTATCTCATATACATCTACTTTTCACCGAAAACCCAAGATCCATGTACACAAACATATCTGTCATATTTATAAACATTACCTTAGTGCCGAGAAATGTTCATGTTTAGACTCTCAGAAAATATTTGATGAATGAAGATATGTAAGCAACTCCAGGGTACCAAGGATACTGGGAATCATCGAATGTCTGTCCTTCAGGTTATCAATAGCAGCCTTCAAAGGCAGTAGTTCTTTTATCAAGAATTTTCTGTAATCTTCATTGGCTATCTGCTATCCTTCCAATAGACATTAGAAAATCTAATACATTATCTACTACTACGCAAAGTCTCAAGTAACCATGAAGTAGTCAAGTTTGCAATTTTGAGTAAATCAAGTATTAGACTAAAAACAAAAGCAAAAATTGTTTCAGGGACTTGACTAAATTAAGAACTTCAAAGTAACTAGAAGCATTTGTGAAGTTCACCAAGAGCAAGGAGACCTCAAATATATAGACAGTGCCACATGCCATACAAGATTTTGCCATGATCACAAGCAAAATCTCAAAATGTATCTAGTTTGACCCTATGAAATTGTTGTCCAATGGTACTCAAATGGTCATATGTGATCATCTTATAGTTCAATTGCAGAACTGCTAACAAACCCATGGTCCTTTGCTCTTCCACAGAGAAGTGTCACCTTGTTACCTCTTTTGGACAGATCTCTCATGACCATCCGTTCTGTCTGAATTCTGAGACCAGCACTAAAGCTATTTTCTCTCAGCCCACCCTCTTGCCTGATCCCCCTCTTCTTCCTTCCATGTTACCCCATATTATCTTTCTTAATCACTATTCTATTGCTGTGAAGAGATATGATGACCATGGTAACTCTTATAAAGGAAAGCATCTCCTTGGGGCTTGCTTACAGTTTCAGAGTGTTCTTCCATTATCGTGGGGATCTGGTGGCATGCAAATAAGTGTGGTGCTAGAGAAGTAACTGAGAGCTTTACATCCTCATTCACAGGCAGCAGGCTGTGTGAATCTCAGAGCCCTCTCCCTGTGACACATCTTCAACAGGGCCATGCCTCATGATCTTTCCCAAAAATTCATCAACTGGGAATGCAAATATCTGAGCTTTTAGGGTCCATTTTCATTCAAATCACCACATTTTTAGAGCATGGTAGACATCCCCTTAGCAAGCCATGCATTTCCTTACCTTTCAGCCTTTGATTAAACTGTTGTGTCTACAAGAAATTCTTTTTCTAGTTCCACTATCTACCAAATGTCTGATTTTTTGTTTTGTTTTGTTTTGCTTTGTTTTTTTTTCAAGATGAAACTTCCAGATAACACTTCTCCTAAGCTTTACCCTCCCTTCCATTTTTCCTGGGTCTTCATCAGGAATCACCTCTGCCACCTCAGGGCTCTAATAAGCTCTGCTTCAACTATGCTTATCACTCAACGTGATACATCTGTTATACCATGTGACAGGAAATAAATATTCTCAATCATTTGACATATCTTCAAACTGAAAATTTCCATCTGGTCATGGTTGTACTGAGGACATTTCCAGGTACATGGTGGTTGGTCATTGTATCACTTACATTTCTTATTACTGCAATGAAATAAATGTTCAACACAAAGAAAGTTGATGGAGGAAGGGTCTGGTTTGCTTTACAATTGAAGAGGGAATATAGAACATAATGGTGGAGCAATCATGGTGGCAGGCATGTGAGGTGGGTGGTGACTTCTCTTTCATAGTCAGGAACTGAGAGAGTCTGAGAATAGAGCTAGACTGTTGGTTAACCTCAAGATTTACCATCATAGACTCTCACTTCTTCCAGAAGTCTCTATCTCCTAGAGGTTCCCCAATCTTACAAAATAATGTCACCAGCTGGGGATCAGATATTCTAATGCATTAGCCTATAGGGAGTATTTCTCATTCAAACCACATTCCATATTTGATCTTCTCACACTCAGGCCATTTTATTATGCAAAGTAAATTTATTCCAATTTCAAAAGTCCACATAGATTTTTTTTTTTTTTTTTTTTTTTTTTTTTTTTTAGATATTCCTAACACCACTCAAAACTCCAAAGTCTTCTGAAGTTCTAGGTAATCTTTAATTGTGAGTTTTGGTACAATGAAGCCAATAAATGCAAAAAAAAAGAAAGGAAAAAGTCAAGTTAAATGTTTTCAGCATACATTGGCCCAATGTCAATATTCTTATTCCAGAAGGGAAGGATAGGGAATA
This sequence comes from Phodopus roborovskii, assembly GCF_943737965.1. Lineage (NCBI taxonomy): Eukaryota > Metazoa > Chordata > Mammalia > Rodentia > Cricetidae > Phodopus > Phodopus roborovskii. The sequence continues at coordinate 665,797 of NW_026126540.1, read as the reverse complement.
AAGGCAAGACACCAAGTATTTTCAGCTCCATGTCTAACATCTTGGTCCCTTGATGGTATTATCTTTATTGCACCTCTAACTTGTTGGGCAGAACTCCTGACTATAGCACATGTAGACTTTCTCTTGGGCTAGTCCCACTTTGTGTCTACAGCTAATCTCTGAAGATGTTCTATGGTCCTGGCCTCTTTAACATCTCTGGCCTTACTGAAACTTAGGCACCACCTTGAAAATGTTATATAATAGCCATAATAGCCTCTTGGAACCTCTGCACTAGTAATCTATCCTTACCACATGTTGACTGACGGTCCTCAGTGGTTTTCAGGAATTTTGGTACGTGCCTCCATGACCTGCTGACTCTATCACCTTTCTTGCCTGCCTAACCAGTACCATGTAGACAATACTGGCAGCTTGTGGGGTAGCCTGGTGTTCTTGGACTGCAGTTGTAGTAGTCTGTGTGCTGACCTTGAGTGCACACATCTCTAAAGGTTTATTTTCAAGCAGAGAACTCCTTCAGAGGCCTTCTCAGATTAGGCTCTCTCTTTTTTCAATGAACCTGTATTTTCACAAGATGGAATCTTTCATGTGGGTTCAGGGATTCTGCCTTCAGGGAGTCTTGCCTATTGTATCAGTGCAGAACACTAGGTTTCTCTTTGTGTTAACCTCTTTCATAACCATTTAGTCTGACTCTTAACCCAAACATGCTTCTTTCCTCAACAAATAGCAAACTTTCCCCCTCTTTCTCCTTTGCTTCTCTCTCTCTCTCTCTTACACACACACACACACACACACACACACACACACACGCACACACACACGCACACACACACATCCTTGTTCCCTGTAGAGATCCTGTTCCTCTTCAAAGCCTCTTTGACTGTGCCTCCACAATCAATGCCTTTTTTGTTTTTGTTTTGTTTTGTCACCTGCATCCCAGAGCTCCCACCACAATGTCCTATGAAGCTCTGCTTTCAGCATCTAGTGTTTCTCTTCTCCAGAGCTCCCAACTCTCCCACATTCCTTTCACAAACCAGTTCCAAAGGCAAAGTAAACCAGAACTTAAGCTTTGCTTAGTATGAAGGTCAAGAGAACAGTTTTTTTGGGTTTTATTTGTTTTTTATTAAGTCCCACTTTTGCCATTTGTATGACTGATTCACAACCCCCTAGTAACCCAAATTCTATATCCTCCCTTTGATTTTCAATAAAAAAATGGGTTAGTCATTGCTACTCCTAAGATTTGTTCTAAAGATTCAAGACATATGAAGCTATATTTCATAGAGGGGGGGAAAAGTGAATAATTATAATGCTAACACAAATACATCATTATTTTGCCTGTGTAACTAATAAGTCTAATAATAAGCCTAACTAATAAGTCTAAAGAAAGAGCAAAGCAGAAGTCTGGAAACCCCCAAACAGGTTCTACTCTGTGGGAAACTGAGTTCTAAAATTCTGGGTACGGTGAGCAATAACCCCCTATGTTTGATGCTAATACAGTAATCCCAAGTTGTGCATGTGAGAAGAATACACTTTTCAATCTTTACTTCTGATGTCCATCAGGAGATATAACTGGATTTGAGCCCTGGAGAAGTTAGAGTTTGGCACTGGTGGATATGTGAGAGCTCCTTAGATCAGTCTGCTGCAGTTTAAGATTATGGCAGGGTGAGCTGTGTCTAGACAGATGCAACGACACAGTCTGTTAGACACTGTCTTGCCCTAAAACCAGAGGAGGCAGCTAACTTCCTGCTCTGAGCTGAAAAGCCTTTGCATCTCTCCAAAATGGGAGCAAGGACAGAAATCCTAGGAAATTTTTATTAAAAAGAACAACAATAGCAGCAGCAGCAACAATAACAAATACTAGAGCTGTAATATGTAGCCCTGGTTGGCCTAGGGTACTTTCATTTTTAAGGAGTTTTCCTTTTTTTTTTTTTTTCTTGAATAGTAAAATATAACACTTGCTTTTCTCTGATATTTAGAACACAGGATGTGTGCATTTCTACACCAAGAGATACTCCTACTCCCTGAGGACGATAGTAGTGTGTTAGAGTTGATAAGACGTTAAGGCTCAATTTTACAAGACCCCCACGAATCAAGATGCCAATGGAAACACTGGTTCCTCTGGTCTGTATTGTTCGACTGCTGAGGAAATAGAAACAACTTTTAAAAGAAATGCTGCTGGATTAATCCAATATATATATATTTTAAATGCTTTGACTTCAAATTTTAAGTCTAAGGACAGGTTACTGGGAAAAAGAATTTCTATTTTTGTTTCCACAAAAAGTGAAAATCTATGAATTCCTTCCAGACTAACATGGTTTGGTCAAGCAAGACCCTGAAACAGTGTACCAGGTGATCCAACATTCAAAACAGCTGGGACAATGCAGGCTTGCAGACCAGTATAGCCAGGATTTCTGCTGCTTCTTAGGAACCCCAAGACAGTGCCCCTTACCAACAGGAAGCAGTTTGGAAAAAACGATGCCCAAATTCCCAAATATTGTATATAAATGTTTGTTTTCATTTAAATTGGGTTGATTATAAATGGTAATAATCACAGTTAATCTCTTTTTAAAGGTAAAACGGGGATTATGGTATAGAAATGAATATTTTTGGAATGAATTTTCATTTATTGATACAATTTAAGGTCAATTTTGTGATATGTATATTTCTCTTGTTTGCATATTTGTTTATATAGCTCATTTAAAAAGTAATGTATAATTTAGTACAGATTATAGTTACCTATAATAGTCAAAACTTATAGCTATATTAGTTAGGATTTTTAGATATACAGAGATATATTTGAGATGGATAAATATTCTTCAAACCTTTCAAAGACCTACAGAATATGGCATTTAAAATGGTTTTGGATTTTTCTTGACAGTGAGATATAACTGCTCCTGGGGTCAGAAAGGAAGATGGACATGGAAGAAACACGTTATGGACTTTGCTTCCTATTTGGCAAGATTAGGCATTTGAGCAAGATACTATTCTTGTCTGGACTGTTTAACTATGTGCTTTATAAAGTATACATGCAGAACACACAGAAAAGTGACTGCTGATACACGATGGACATTACTACAGGGTTCCTGCTTCATGGAAGAGTCTGCCAGACATTCTATAGGACACAGAGAAAAGTGACCAACAAACTGCCAATACAGGTGGACAGTTTAAAATTTTCTGATTTGCTGAGAAGACACAATTGTCTATAGGCTGAAGATGAACATTGCAGAAGAACTTTGGGTGACTGACCACGTGAGTTGTCATTTCTAGAGTTTATATACTAACCTTCTGTTGTCTTTAAGGGAATTGAAAACAGATAGCTATGGTTACAGTTTTTCTTAGTTAGGATTAAAGAAAAGTTACATATAAGACTTTAGACTCACAAAGATAGGATAGATGATGAAATATTTTCTTGAAATCTTGCTAAATGTTAATGGACTAAATATTGTTAACAATAGTTCTTATTTTATAACTGTTTTGTTGTATATTTTACTGTGTTAAAGTTGAAACCCTTTTTGTTTTAGACAGAAAGGAGGAAATGTCATTCTGTAAATATGTTTCTCTTATTGGTTAATGAATAAAGACCTGTTGACCAATAGGAAAGCAAGATAGGCGGGACTAGGAGACAAGGAAGATTCTGGGAGATGTAGTAGAGGAGGGTCAAAATGTAGGGACTTGAGAGGAAACTGGACTCTATACAGTAAGATAAGGCCATGTGAAAACACTTATATTAGAAGATAGGTTAATATTTAAGACAAAGCTAGCCAATAAGACATGCTAGTAACTGGCCAACAGCTTTATATCTAATATAGCTGGCATGAAAACTGCTTGTAATATTCTTATCCACAAAGACATGGTTGCTTTTTCCAACTTCAAGCCTCCTTTTCCTTCCTGGAGGATAGAAAATAGGGGTGAATGACTCCTAACTTTAATCATTGCCAGGATATGATCATTCTATAAGGAAGCTATTGGAGAGCTCTGAAGAACAGCTCCATTTTAGCCGAAGATGCTTCCTCTGTTCAGGAATTTGCAACACTTAATGAGCTATGTGCCAAGAACTGTGACTGTGAACTAAGTCTTTCCCTTTCTTTATGTCAGAAGAGGGAGTCCTGCTTCTTATGATTACCCAAGTCTGAAGATGGTCAATAACATGTGTGGTCAAGTTTCCCAACATTCCCCACTTGTAGTAGGAAGCGGAACAATGCCCACTCGTCTGAAGTCTTGTTCATGGCTATGGGCCTATAGACATCTGGGTAGAATCTAGCAGTTGGTGACATATGTGGTTTAAGAAAGGGAAGGAGACTAACAAGCCACCAGCTTCTCTTGCTTGGACAATTAAGAGAATAGTGATGCTTCTAACAGGTACAAGGATGAAGGATTCCCTCTCTCTCCCCCCTTGTTCAGCCACTCTTGAACTCTCTTTGAACTTTCTTGGGAAGTGAGCTTTTCAACATAGTGCTGTCCACCCAGCTTCCTTATCCATAACATAGGAAACACATTCTTCACATGGCCATCAGCATGTCTTTGTGTTGAAATACCACACCCTGTGTCTTTACAGTTGTTTATGTTTCCCCTGCTTTAACAATGTAGTTATAACTCCCCATTTTCTACAGGGTTCTATGGACAAGTTCTACTGTACCATTTCTCTCCTCCCACTTACTTTGCTTTCCATGTGACTCATACTTTCAGATCCCCCCTTCCCCAATGTCCTATCATCTTTGACCTGGGTCCACATAGTTCCCTCTGCATTGACTACTGCCTTCTTTGCCCTATCTCTTAGACCTCAGCCCAATCATTGTATCTTAAGAGACCTTCCTTCACAATAAATTCTGAGAGTCACAGTGTGTCCTTTTCTGCCCAGTGGTAGATGCAACAATATACTCATTGTTATCACATGTCCAGGTGTAGATAGTAAGCTCTGTTGGCTTCTGCTTCTTTGTAGCCATCTCTAAATCCTAGCCTGGTGCTCCTGGAGCTTTATAGTCAACTATTGAATGTGAGATGACTATGAAAGAGTATTTCACATCATCTTTCATGGTGCCTGAGCCCAGGACTGAGACTTTATTGAAGCAAAGGTGAAAGGTTTTTAGGTCTTCTGCAGAGATTAGTAAGTGGAAACAATCCCTGATAAGGGGGTAATATGTTCATATTTGAGTGTGAAAAATGTATCAGCTATTCCAGGGATCCCCAACAGTCTCTGTTTTCACACCATCTTCTTTCCTATACCTGTATCTAGGAGACTAACTATCATTAGCATTCAGAACTAGTAAGATACTTGCTTCTCTGAATTAACATGGCTCAGAGCCATAATGTTTCCTTACAAGGTTTCCTCCCATCTCAGTAGAGGGTCCTATTAGCATGGCTGGATGCCTAAAATCAGGCAGACAAAGCTTCCTGTGCAGCCATGGTAACCAGTGACATTTTTTGGCCCATTTTTCTCATCCTCTTTTGATCTGAGATCAAGCCTAAACTCTCCTTAGAGCATCTTCCTGTGAACAGCTCTCACTAGACCTGCTACGTCTCAGGTGAGAGACTGGAAATTGTGCACCTACCATATGTTCACATCCAGAAACATCTCCAAGTTTCCTGGAGACATTCACTTCCTCTGAGCAATCACTGCACAATTCTGAGATGTGTAGAAGTAGGCAAATCTCTGCGCTACAAGTAGGGAAAACTGGTACTTTTCTACTCTTACATCTTGTAGCTTTGATTTTGACAGAACATGATACAACAATAAGGATCAAATTGCCACTTGAATTGTCTTTTGCAAGTGGCACTTAATTAACCATTCTATATGTGGGCACTAGTACAGGATTGAAAATTGCTGAGCTGAGGGAATAGTTTTAGAATTGAGTCAATTACTTTTGAGCTGAAAGGCATCAATACCTTCTGTCAAGATCTGTGAGAGGCAATAGTTGATTTCCCATTGCACTGACTATGTATCTAAAAATAAAACAGATCTGCACATTACAAATATTAGTCATTGTAGATTATTACTGCAAAAAAATATTTTTTAAGAACCCAACCCAGAAAAAAATGATTTACTGTACAACATCAGGTGCCAAGCAAACTGTGAAGACAGTTTCTAATCAGTAATTTGTTTGGTGACTCTTTGTTGCACTCTTCTCTGATTTAGCATCCTCAGAATAAGATATTAAGAAGTACAATTTGAGAGCCGATAAAAATCTCAGAGGGTGAAAGTGGTGTTTACCACACAAGCTTGACAGCCTGATTTTGATCTTTAGATTCTCAGTGAAAAGAAGGAACTGGCACCCACACATGTGTCACGGCATGTACAAGGCTCTTTTGCTCTGATCTCTCTTTCTCCCTCCCCCTATGCATACGCTAATAACAAACAAACAAACAAATAAATAAATAAATAAAATTTTCAAGTATAGTTTTGTTGGTAGTTTAGTTTTTACTTCTGGTTAGTCAACCCCATTTTTACAGTGCCATGGAGAGATACTCCTCCTTATACCCCTCATCGCCATCCATGCTTCCTGGGGACCATCTCAGTTACTGCCCTTTTGATCAGAAATGAACTAACAACAGAGAGTTTAATTAGCATTCACAAAGACTCCACTTTACAGTTCAACCCTGTTTCTTGGATCTAAACTTGTGGACAAATCATAAGTTGAGGTATCCACCACTCAGTTTTTCCATTCCATATTTCCTTTAAATAGGTAAAGAATAAGAGCGGGAAAGTAGACACACACACACACACACACACACACACACACACACACACACACACACTAAAATAAGAGCAACACTAAATGGGCTCAGTATGACATGCCTCTCTCTCTCTCTCTCTCTCTCTCTCTCTCTCACTCACTCTCTGTGGAACAATGATTATAGAAAACTTCATGAACTTGAGATGGAGTTGGAAGGGTATTAGGCAAGTTGCAATGATGAGAGGGCTGTATAAATATATATTCATGTATGTAATTCTCAAAAAATAAATTAAACAATATACTCTGTTGACATTACTTCTGGTGCTTTCCATAAAAAGAAGGTAAGATTCTATTGCTGAAGATAACACACATTTCAGACATAGGACCTGGACAAATCAATTTGCATCTAACCTGGAAGCCTCCTCCCTGAGGACTAGCTCCCATGGTATTAGAAAGTGACAAGCAAATTGCCAAGGGAAAAACAAAACAATTACTAGTCCTATGTAGCTGTAATATCTACAAACCACAACAATGACCAGTATGACAATATATTCCAAAGGGTACAAGAATGATATTTTTATGCTGGGGGTGGACCAACAGCCTAATTGAACTTAAGGCCTATATAATAGAAGGAAGTTCATGCTTGGCACTATAAACTTAGCCAACTACCCAGGGCTGGTAAGCCCATGGAACCTAGAGGAAAACCTCTTTCCTAAAGCAGTAGAAAATTTAGCAACATCCTAAATACTTATCTTTGTATTACAGACAAGTCTAATTCTCACCCATCATCAAAGGAGCATCTTTTTGTAGCAGATGGCAATTATTTCATCAAAGTATAGAAATCAACTGACCATAGTGTGCTTCACTTAAAGTTCTGGAAACATTGTGGAAGAGGGGCATGGAAGACTGTAAGAGCCAGAGGACCAAGGTATCTGCTGGGAGAGTGTCTTTTAAGAAGAAAAGTTCAAAAAGCTGGATCTAGGTGGAGCTGGGGTGTTATTTTTCAATGAAAATAGAAGAGTGCAACATGTATCCAAAAGTGACTTAAGAGCAGGCAGCCACAGGGCATTAGAAAGTGTGTGCCACACCAGAAACAATACCTTCTGTTCTCAGACGACTACTTCATTCAAGACTATCTCTGGTCTTGTTTTGGTGATGGGTGCCATGCCAATTGAGTGAAAGACAATGATTTCAGCATGGTTCCTGGCACATAGCATGTTTGATGATTGGCTTTTTGAGAAACTAGGGATAAAACCTAGGGCCTTGTCATTCTAGGCAGGAGCTTCACCACTGAGTTGCCAACTCATGATGAACACATTTTGTAAGTATTTGGCTTTATAGCTGCCTATGGAAACATCTCCTCTCTAGCTGTATAATATCTAAAAATGCAAGCAGAACCTCAGGAAATTATCCACACTTTCCATACCAGGAAGACAATGTGAAAAATAAGGATAAAACCCATGCCTATTCAGCTTTAGCCTGCATTTCATACCCAAAGTAAAATGGAGGAAAGAGTGACTTCACAGAGTAGAAACAAAATTTAAAATAAAACTAGGGAAAGCCAAAGTATTCCTGGTTAACAAAACACCCACCCAATCTGTTTACCAACAGTAGCTCAGCATAGGACTTGGTTTATTTCAACTCAATAACCCAACACACAATGCATCTTGATGGTTTCCTACCAAACTTAAACAATACACACAGAAAATGAAAGCAGCAATGAAATAACCATGAGTCTATGGTTTTAAGATCTTCAAGAGTTTTTGTCTACTGTAAAGTAACAAAGTCCACTAGTAAGAACTTAGCTTCTCTTGATTCACACCAATGCCCTAAGTGTTTACCTTTTGGACATTCCTTAATAGGGTTACTAGGCAACAGATGGCATGAACAAGATGTGGAAGATGTTTGACCTGGATAAGTGAGTAACCTCTGTGATGTGTATAGCAGCCTCAGAGACACAGTGAGGCTGTGCTGAGCATATTGGCCATCATCCACAAATGTTTCCATATGCTACTCTGCTGTATGAATCTCCAGACAGTTTGTGTTTAGTTTACATTTGTGATGCTGTATACTATGTTTACATACCCACATCACAGAAAGTGAACCGATATGCAAGTGGTCTACATTTTGTGTGAAGCATCAAAACCATAATGTTTGCTACTGTTTAGGAAATACTTGGAAAGTCCTTTGTCCTCAGAAGGTTCTGTTCTTATATTGAGATTTATTGACACGAATGTAGACTTATTAATTATTATAGATATTTTACATAAAAAGAGCCATTTGAGAATCCTTTCTCCATTTTGAATGACTTTGTTTGCCTGCTATGGTATGTTTTAATATATTATTTTTATTATTTCTTTGAGAATTTCATACATGCATATACAACATTTTGATTATATTCAACCCTATTCCTCCCCTAAATCCTTTAAGATCCACCCTCACCAGCTTTCTTCCCTACCATCCTCATGTCCTCTACTTTTTAAATAAACCACCAAGTCAGATTTGTGCTGTCTAGATACTCAAAGGTATGTGCCCATATACTAGACCATGGGAAACTGACAAGTGACCACATCTTTAAAGAAAACTGACTAAGAGTTCCTGCAGGCAAGATCCTTGACCCCCAAATCCCGGCCTCTGCCAAAGAAAGAGGCCTCAGCTGGAGAGTTCCAGTTTCCAGTGAGATCCGATTATCCTGCAAAACCTTCCCAAGTTCCAGCTCAGCCCTTGTCCTCTTCCGCCAGCTAATGGCCAGAAGTGAGTCTGGGCCCAATAGGGGCTGCGTGTCCCCTACAACCTCTTCCCCCCCCCCGCCCGAATTCCCTGGGTTGGCCCCTGATCCTGCTGCTCCTATCTCCTGTCCCCATCGAGAGCACCCTTGGAGCTCTGATACACCCCCACCCATCCCCACCGCGAGCCTACCCCCCTACCCTGTGCCCTACCCTACCCACGGTCCTGCCTCTCTGGTTGAGCACTGGAACAGAGGGTGGAGCCAACAGTCCACCCTACTTCGGAGACTTCTCCAAGCAACTCTGAACAAAGGAGACCTGACTATCCATGTGGGACCACCCAAAATTTCTACCTGCTTGGTCTCTGACCCCACCTCCAGTCCTCTGCTGGAGTCCCGGGCCCCTCCCAGAGATCCGCCTATCTCTGCAGGACCACGGTGAGTACCTGCTGGCATCTTCTACTGGATCCTCATCCTTGACCCCATCCCTGGGTCCCTGTCTGCTGAGAAACCTCCTAGAGAGCTTGGATCACACAGAGCTACAGATATTGAATCTCAGACCCACATAAGCCCACTGGGGAAGTACCATAGAGAGAGGGGTAGAGCCAAACAACACCTACTGGAAGAAGCTATGGGAAGAAGGCAATATAAGAAAACACCTAACAACAGAAAGACAAGCATGACACCACCAGAATCTAGGGAATCTACACCAACTAGAATGGAACACAACAACAAAGCAGAGGAAGCAGAAGGGAATGACTTAAAAATTACCATCATAAAAATGATAGAGGCCCTCAAAGAAGATGTGAGAAAATCCCTTAAAGAAATGGAGGAAAAGACAAACAAAAAAGTGGAAGAAATGAAAAAATTCCTTAAGGGAAGTACAGAAAGCCAAGAAAAAACAATTAAGCAGGTGAAGGAAACAGTTCAAGACTTGAAAACTGAAATAGAGAAAATAAAGGCAACACAAACTGAAGGAATGCTGGAAATAGAAAAACTAGGCAAAAAATCAGCAACTACAGACACAAGCATAACCAACAGAATTCAAGAGATGGAAGAGAGAATCTCAGGCGCAGAAGATAAACTAGAAGAAATAGGTTCATTGACCAAAGAAAATCATAAATCCAACAAATCCTTAACACAAAACATCCAGGAAATGTGGGACACCATGAAAAGGCTAAACCTAAGAATAATAGACATAGAGGAAGGTGAGGAAGCCCAGCTCAAAGGTGCCAAAAACATATTCAACAAAATCATTGAGGAAAACTTTCCAAATCTGAAGAAGGACATCCCCATGAAAGTACAAGAAGCATACCGAACCCCAAATAGTTTGGACCAAAGAAAAAAGACCCCTTGACATATAATAATCAAAACACATAGCATACGGAATAAAGAAAGAATATTAAGAGCAGCAAAGGAAAAGGACAGGTAACATATAAAGGCAGACCTATCAAAATTACACCTGACTTCTCCATGGAAACCCTCAAGGCCAGAAGGTCCTGGATAGATGTTCTAAAAGTATTAAGAAAACATGGATGCCAGCCTAGGCTACTATATCCAGCAAAACTCTCAATCACTATAGATGGAGAAAACAAGATATTTAATGACAAAACCAGATTTTCCCAATACGTATCTACAAATCCAGCCCTACAGAAAGTATTGGAAGGAAAACTCCAACACAAGGAAGGTAACTTCGCCCACAAAAATGTAGGCAACAGATAATCCAACTACACCAGAAACCAAGGGTAAAGCAGAACTAATATATTCACAATACCACTGCCAACAACAAACCTAAATCAAGCAAGCATCAACAATCAATGGTCCTTACTCACCCTCAACATTAATGGTATTAACTCACCTATAAAAAGACACAGGCTAACAGAATGGATACGAAGACAGAATCCATCCTTCTGCTGCATAAAAGAAACACATCTAAGCTTCAAAGATAGACATTACCTCAGAGTAAAGGGTTGGTAAAAGATTTTCCAAACAAATGGAAATAAGAAGCAAGCAGGCATAGCTATCCTAATATCTAACAAGTTAGACTTCAAACCAAAATTAATCAAAAGAGATGAAGACAGTCATTTCATATTCATCGCAGGAGAAATCCATCAACACAAAGTCTCAGTTCTGAACATCTATGCCCCTAATACAAAGTCACCCACATTCGTAAAAGAAACACTACTAAAACTCAAAGCTCATATAAAACCTCACCCACTTATAGTGGGAGACTGCAATACACCACTCTCAACACTAGACAGGACCACAAATCAGAAACTCAACAAAGAAACAAAAGAACTAACAGAAGTTACGTCTCAACTGGGGTTAACAGACATCTATAGAACATTCCATCCAAAGACAAAAGAATATACCTTCTTCTCTGCTCCACATGGAACCTTCTCTAAAATCGACCACATACTAGGTGACATAACAAACCTCAACAGATACAAGAGAATAGGAATAGTCCCCTATATCTTATTGGGCCACCATGCTTTAAAATTGGAATTCAACAACAGCACAAATAGCAGAAAACCTGCAAACTCATGGAAACTGAACAATGTGCAATTGTACCACTCCTGGGTCAAAGAAGAAATAAAGAAAGAAATTAAGGACTTTCTAATATTCAACAAGAATGAGGATACAACATACCCGAACTTACGGGACACCTTGAAAGCAGTGCTACGAGGGAAGTTCATTGCACTAAGTGCCCATATGAAGAAAATAGAAGATAGTCACATAAGAGAATTAACAGCACAACTGAAAGCCTTAGAACAGAGAGAAGCGAATTCACCCCGTAGGAGTAGACGCCAGGAAATAATCAACTTGAGGGCTGAAATCAACAAAATAGAAACCAGGAAAACAATACAAAAAAATCCATGCAATGAAGAGTTGGTTTTTTGAGAAAATCAACAAGATAGACAAACCTTTATCCAAATTAACAAAAAAGTACAGAGAGAACATGCAAATTAACAAAATCAGAAATGAAAAGGGGAACATAACAACAGACACAGAGGAAATCCAGACAATTTTCAGGCCATACTTTGAAAATCTGTATTCCACAAAAATTGAAATTTCAAAGGAAATGGACACATTTCTGGATAACTATCACTTACCAAAATTAAATCAAGAACAGACAAACAACTTAAATAGACCTATAACCTGCAATGAAATAGAAGAAGTCATTGAAAGCCTTCCAACCAAAAAAAGTCCAGGGCCATATGGAAACAATGCAGAATTCTACCAGACATTCAAGGAAGAACTAATACCACTATTCCTGAAACTGTTCCACAAGATAGAAACAGAAGGTGCATTGCCAAACTCTTTTTATGAGGGAACAATAACCCTGGTACCCAAGCCTCACAAAGACACAACTAAGAAAGAAAACTACAGACCAATATCCCTGATGAACATCGATGCAAAAATACTCAATAAAATACTGGCAAACCGAATTCAAGAATACATCAGAGAAATCATCCACCATGACCAAGTAGGCTTCATCCCTGGAATGCAGGGACCGTTTAACATATGATAATCTATCAACGTGATCCACCATATAAGCAAACAGAAAAAGAAAAACCATATGAGTATCTCCTTAGATGCGGAAAAAGCCTTCAACAAAATTCAACACCCTTTCATGATAAAGGTCTTGGAGAGGTCAGGAATAACAGGAATATACATAAACATAATAAGAGCAATATACAGCAAACCAACTGCCAACATCAAACTGAATGAAGAGAAACTTAAGCCAATTCCTCGAAAATCAGGAACAAGACAAGGCTGCCCTCTCTCTCCATATCTCTTCAATATCGTACTAGAAGTTCTAGCTAATGCTATAAGACAACAAAAGGCGATCAAGGGGATCCAAATTGGAAAGGAAGAAGTCAAACTGTCTCTATTTGCAGATGATATGATAGTTTACATAAGCAACCCAATAAACTCTACCAGGGAACTCCTACAGCTGAAAAACACCTTCAGCAAACTAGCCGGATACAAGATAAACTCAAAAAAATCACTAGCCCTACTTTTTTCAGATGACAAAGAGCCAGAGAAAGAAATCAGAGAAACATCACCCTTTACAATAGCCACAAGCAACATAAAGTATCTTGGTGTAATGCTTACCAAACAAGTAACAGACCTATATAATAAGAACTTTGTGGCTCTAATGAAGAAATTGAAGAAGATACCAGAAAATGGAAAGATCTCCCATGCTCCTATGCTATAAACATAGTAAAAATGGCAATCTTGCCAAAAGCAATCTACAGATTCAATGCAATCCCCATTAAAATCCCACCACAATTCTTCATCGACCTTGAAAGGATAATAATCAACTTTAAATGGAAAAACAAAAGACCCAAGATAGCCAAAACAACCCTATACAATAAAAGAACTTCAGGAGGCATCACCATTCCTGACTTCAAGCTCTACTACAGAGCTATAGTTCTGAAAACAGCCTGGTATTGGCATAAAAATAGACAGGTAGACCAATGGAATCAAATTGAAAATCCTGATATTAATCCACACACCTATGAACACCTGATTTTTGACAAAACAGCTAAAATTATACAATGGGGCAAAGACAGCATCTTCAACAAATGGTGCTGGCACAATTGGATGAGGGTGTGTAGAAGATTGCAGATAGACCCATGTGTGTTGCCATGCACAAAACTCAAGTCCAAATGGATCAAAGACCTCAACATCAATCCAGCCACATTGAACCTCTTAGAAGAGAAAGTAGGAGGTACCCTTGAACAAATTGGTTTAGGAGACCGATTCCTGAACATAACTCCAAGGGTCACAGACACTGAGAGAAACAATTAATAAATGGGAGCTCTTCAAACTTAGAAGCTTCTGTAAGGCAAAGGACACAGTGGACAAGACCAAATGGCAGCCCACAGACTGGGAAAAGATTTTCACCAATCCTATATCCGACAAAGGGCTGATCTCCAAAATATACAAAGAACTCAAGAAACTAGTCAACAAAACACCAAATAACCCTATAAAAAATGGGGTACACAACTGAAGAAAGAATTCTCAATAGAGGAAATCAAAAAGGCTGAAAGACACTTAAGAAAATGCTCCACATCCTTAGCTATCAGGGAAATGCAAATCAAAACAACCTTGAGATACCATCTTACCCCTGCCAGAATGGCTAAAATTAGAAACACCAATGATGACTCATGTAGGAGAGGATGTGGAGAAAGAGGAACACTTCTCCACTGCTGATGGGAGTGCAAACTCATACAGCCATTTTGGAGATCAGTATGGCGGTTCCTCAGGAAAATGGGAATTAGTTTACCACAGGACCCGGCAATCCCCCTCTTAGGCATATACCCAAAGGATTCACATCCATGCAACAAAGACATATGTTCAACTATGTTCATAGCAGCACTATATGTAATAGCAAGAACCTGGAAGCAACCTAGATGCCCCTCAATTGAAGAATGGTTAATGAAGACTTGGTACATCTACATAATGGAATACTACTCTGCAGAAAAAACTAATGGTATCTTGAAATTTGAAGGCAAATGAATGACACTTGGGGGGGGGGAAAAACAAACAACCCCCCCAAAAAAAAACCCCCCACCAAAAAAAACACACACACAACCCCCCCCCCATTATATAAATACAAACCAACCACAACCCAACCCCCCCCCCCCACCCACCCCCCCACCAAAAGAACAAAAAAAAAAATACAAAAAAAAAAAAACACAACACCCCCCCCCCAAACAAAGGAACCCCCCCCCCCCCCCCCGCGGGGGGGGGGGGCAGCGAAGCGAAAGACACCAAGAAAAAGAGGGGGGGGGGAAGAAAAACACCCCCCCCCGGAAAAAAAAACCCAGCCAAGAAAAAAAAACAGGAAAGAGAGAGAGAGAGAGACAGAGACAGAGAGAGACAGAGAGAGAGAGAGACAGAGAAAACATAAAAGAGGGAGCCAATATTGGTTTGAAGATAAAATTGAAAACAAAGAAAGGTCTAGAGAACTACAAGACTGCTCCCAACTAACAATTTGAGCTTCCGTGGAAAGGCTATCATAAATGCCCTTCCTGGAGAATGAGATCAACAACTAACTTCTCCATGGAGTCCTCAACTAATGCCTGTTGGAAACAGGATCAAACACCCATATATAAACACTGAGTCGAACTAGAACTCAGATGCTGATGGAGAGGAAAAGACCAGGCAGCAGAAACACATACAGCTTACCTGAACAAGGAGGAGCTAATGGCCACTAGACTGATAGCTGGGAAGCCAGCATGGGGCTAACTCAGGTCCCCCTGAACATGGGTCTCAGCCAGAAGGACTGAGCAGTCTAAGGAACCTCAGACAGAGGAGCCAGGATGTATCCCTGGTGCGCAAAAGGACTTTGCGAACACATCCCCCATGGAGGGATAACTGCCTTAATGTAGAGACAGGAGAGAAGCCCTAGTCCCTACTTCACATGACCTGTCAGATCTACATGACCCCAACTGGATGGCATTCCCCTACATATGGAATTGTGGTGGGGGGATGGGAGGGGAGGGTGGTTAGAGTGCATGTGAGAGGGCAGAGAGGGTAAAAGGGAGGAAAGGAGGGAGGGAGGCAGAGAGAGAGGGAGGGAGGGAATAGGAACTGGAATCGACATGTAAAATAATAAATTAAATTAAAAAAAATGCTTTGACTCCAAAATTTAAGTTGAAGGATATGTTACTGGGGAAAAGGATTTCTATTTTTGTTTCCACAGAAAATGAAAAGATGTGAATTTCTTCCAGACTAATGTGGTTTGATCAAGCCAGACAGGGTACGAGGTGATCCTACATTCAAAACAGCTGGACAAAGCAGCCTTACACACTGCCGCCAGGATTTCTGAATCTTCTTCGAATCCCCCATGACAGCACCCCTTACCAGCAGGAAGTAGTTTGGAAAGAACAACACCCAAATTCCTAAATATTGTCTATAAATGTTTGTTTTCATTTAAATGGACTTTGTTATATAAAATAAATTTTATAAAAAGGAAACCCAGGGAAATTGTTAAGTCTAGACACATGACTGTCCATATTTGATAAAATATTCTGTTTATCTAAAAAAAAAGAAAAGAAAAGAAAAAGAAAACTGACTAAAACTGACTCTCTCTCTCTCTCTCTCTCTCTCTCTGTCTCTCTCTCTCTCTCTCTCTCTCAACATCCCTAAATTAATAATAGCATCTAATCTAATGGACAGACTCCTGACTTCCTATCTACTGTTCTGGAATGTTGGCTAGTGTGGATCGTTTTTTTGTTTGTTTGATTGCTTCTTTGTGTTTTGTTTTGTTTTTGTTTTTAACTTATTCTATGCATCTTTTACAACATGTATCTTGATGCATTTCATTTCCCCACCTCTTTGCATCTACCTTCTGCACCTGTACACATAAGCCAAATAAAACAAAACTTAAGAGAATAATAGGAAAAACTGCAGTGTAACACGGTGAGTCATGCCATGAACCCCTTTGTCCATATGTCTTTACTTGCAAGTGTTCATTGCAAACAGTCACTGGTCTGATTGGAATTCTCTGATTTCTACTACCCTAATGATGCTGGGCACTCACTTGGGCTCTTCCTGGATATCCTATTGTTGTCCTGTGTTGTGGAAATCCTGCAGCTTTGGGTTCCTATGTCAAGTCCCTTCATGTGCTACAGCAGATCATAGGTGAGGTGGATGTTGGGGGAGGCCAAGTCATAGACTTGGGTCTGGGTGTAGGACTGGTCTGCCAGATGTGAAATGGGGACAGTTCTCCTGTGTCTACAACTTCAGGGCTGGCTCACCCACCTTCACTAACAAGGTTGTCTCTCCCACTCTTAAGATCACAGGGCTAGCTAGCTCTCCCACCTGTCCCAGATGTTGATAGTTGGGGAGGGTGTAACTTTCCCCCATCCATATGGCCACAAGACAGATGAGAAATAGGGACAGCTTTCCCATGCTCACAATTTCTTGTCTGGTTCATCCTAGCACTAATGTGGTTGGCTCTATTGTGCTTCCCTTGCAAGACATAGGGCCTGCTCTCCTGAGTGCTCCATTTATGACTCATCAACCCTCAGGTATTTATTTCCTGCACTTTGATAGTTGTGCGTTTCTACATTAACTACAGCCCTTTGCACAAAGAAATGTCTCTAATGATGTCTGAGAGCTACTAATCTATGGATATAGAGATACAAATTTAGAAGGCAGCTTAATGTCCATTTATCAAAATAATAGTCAAAGCTTCACTCCTGGAGCTTATGAGCTCCCCAGCCATAGATTGTTAACCAGATTTATAGTAGCACACACGTAAACATCTCCTCAAACCCAATCAGGAAGCTGTTAATTACCACCCCCATAATATTTGTGTCACTGTTGTGGCCATAGGTATATCTTGCCTAGCTGCTCATTATTGTAATTCACAGCATTCCTGGCTGGGTAGGCCTACTGATGGCTTTTCTCCCCAGAAGCCAGCATAGCACGTTCAGTACTATAAAAGCTGGCTAGCAAAGAGGAAGCTTCCCAATTATTACCAGCTTGACTTCTCCATGTACAACCAAAATGTGTGCTTTCTTCATCAATAGGGTCCTGCCATCAAGTTCTGGTGGGAAACCAAGAGCAATGGCAATATCCTATATTGTTTGAGGTATCTCTAGGACAACCTTGATTAACAGCTTGAGGAAAAGGATACCATACCTGCCATTTGACTTTTTATTTCTGATATGATATTTTTGCATGTGTTATTGCTCTGTCTGGAATGCCTATCTCACTCAAACACTAATTTAGCTCCCACTATTCCTTCACTGGCGCTTGCTTATCTTCCCATTAATTCGGTGGCAGTGACTTCTCTGCACATGCTGTATACGGATCATGACATTTGTCATCTGCACTGCCTTACTCGATCATTTATCTAAAGTTTTTTTTTTAAGTTTAAAAGCATGCTGTTGTTCTTCTTTTAGCATTGAAGAAATAAGTTACAGTGGGTTATTCCATTAAAGCAAGGCTAGAAGAATATCTGCCTTCTGTGCACTTCTATCATACTATACACCTGAAATGAATACCCCTTAACTGATATTTCTCAATAAATCAACTTCCAATGTTCGTCATTTCTAATGGAATTTATGAGCTTATAGAAACTATGCTGTGTCTTATGTAAACAACGAGTTTCTACAAGGTAAGAGTTCGGGCTAATTAGTGAACATTGTCATCCTCAGGTGGGTGGCCTGGACAAGGGCTTCTCTCACAACAGGCTTACATAGGCATTGCCACTTTGTTCTCTTTGCTCACAGCATGACATTCAACTCATTGTCAGCATGAGAATTTTTCCATCCGTATTAGCATATAACCTCATAATACATCCAAAGTAAAACAAGGGAACAACCCACCCCCTGCTCCAAATTGCCAGAGACTGTCTTAGCCAAGACAGTTAATGACTCAGACAGGGCATTCGAAAATTGGAAAGCTCATAACAAACATGCTTTCTGCTCCCTTTCTTTCCTCCCAGTCTCACAAGACATTGTTATTTTTAACTCCACATTGCTTCAGCTGCACTTCAGAGAAGGCCAAGCTGAGACAGAGGTACAGCTCTGTTCACAGGGAGGGAGGCATGGCAGAGATAAAGAAAAGTTGTGACCAAAAAGTGGAGACATTGGAGGTAAGGTTAGAAGCACTTCTCTGAAAAGCAGGATCAGCCCTCAGCAATGGGAGGTTATGGTGGGCATCCATTTCCAAACCTAGGGTGTGGTGGTTTGAACAAGAATGGTCCCCATAGGCTCACAGATTTGTATACATAGTCACCAGGGAGTGGCATTATTTGAAAGGATCAGGAGGTATGACTTTGTTAGAGCAACTGTATCAGTGGGAGTTGGGCTTTGAGGTCTCAAAAATCCCATTCCCAGCCCAAAGTCTCTCTCTTCTTTCTGCTTGCAGATGGGGATGTAGAATTCTCAACTCCTTCTTCCATGTCTGCCTGCCTGCCTCCATTCTTCTGGTCATGATGATAATGGGTTAAGCTTCTGAAACGGTTAGTAAGCCCCAAATAATGCTTTCTTTTACAAGAGTTACCTTGGTCATGGTGTCTTCTCATATTAAGATAGCATCAACTAAGACATGAGGGGCACACACACTACTACCCCAGCCCACAGAACTAGACAAGAATGTGGTAGAACCAGTATAAGGAAATAAGATTTTACCAGTTGAAATTAAACACGGTCCTTGAGTCCAATGTGTGTTTTGATCTAAACATACCTCCAAAGTTTTATCCTCATTTTCTTACACTAATGAACAACTCTTGGTCTGTATTATTTTAGGACATTAACCCTAAAATGTTTGATGATCCAAAGTAACTAAGTTGATTAAGGATCTCATTCCTTTTTTTCTTTTTCTTTTACCTTTATTTTTTTGGGTGGTGGTGGTGGTGGTGGTGGTGTTGGTAATGAGTTCAGCTTCATGTCACACAAGTAAATTACCTCTCATTCTTTTCCTGCTTAGTAGAGTTGATTCTAGAGCTCAAATTTGCCTAAACCTGAATTATACTACAAATGTCACCCTGAGGGTATACAATGTGAGCAATGAAGCCTAGAAATTCATCTAGTCATTTCTTTCCTTGGTTTTACTGTGTAGTCATTTCCTGTGGTCATAGCTAACAGCAAATCATGTTCCAGAATCAAACTACACTATATTCACTGATTTGTGTTTAATTCTTCTATTTCTGATGTGTGTCACTTGGGTTCCCAACATAAAACAAATGTTACACTCAAGTTAGGCAGTGCAAACAGTTTTATTTGCAAGATATAGAGAAATTACAAGACTAGATGTTGCAGCATCCCAGGGCAAGGTGCAGCAGTGAGTAGGGAGTGGCTGTCAGAACCATGGTAAGTAAGGTGCCGGCTCAAGTGAAAAGTGGCAGAAGTCTACTGTCAATGACAGTGACGTTTGTCGGGAGAGTGGGTAGCCCGATGAGGTTCCCTGAAAGGATAGAATCACAACACCCCAACCTCATTATCAAGGCCTACTTCTGGAGTCTCTACTTGTCAAAATAGGGACAAAGTGATAGGACAGGATAGGAGAGGTCAGCCTCCTGAGGACAGACAGCAGGGCAGAGAAGAAAGGGCAGATCTGGGGCAACACACAGAAGATAGCTGCCATAAAATAGAGTTTTCCTCCCAAAATTTTAACACTTTATTTCTCCTAAACCAAAATCAAGTATTTTCTACTTTTGTGTGTGTGTGTCTTCCGAATGTAGACAGCTCAGGTTCTGCAAATCCCTATATGCTGCTTGGAAAAAAATTAAATTAAATTAATGAGAAACAGACATTCTTATTTTCCTTTCTAGTTAAGTCCTTTGTGTTTACAAATGCATTTTACATACCTTTTCCAAGAAATAAAATATAAGATTAAAATAAAAAATTATTAGAGCACAACCATTTTATTCACACACACACACACACACACACACACACACACACACACACCATTTAATTCTATTTTCTTTTCATCTTTTCACAAATATTTATGGAATCACTACTATGTCCCCAGTACCCTGAAAAGCATGGAGATGCAAGTATAAACCCAAACAAACACATCTTCCTTATGTCATGTTCATCAAACACAATTGCACTTCATTAATTTTGGTTTGGTTCAGAAAGATGTCCATATAAAAAGTAAAAACAACTACAGTCCTGTCTGATAGGAGGTTCACAAATATTTCTATGCTCTTCTCCCCATAGTTTGGGTCCTTGTGAAGGTTCACTTGGTGGGAGAGGATCGTTGGTAGCATCCAAGTATCACCCCATTGCACAAATACACCCACAGGAAAAACTATACCCAAGTGAGGTGACCATGGTTAAGTTCTGCATTCATTCCAATTGAGCAGCCTTACATCACCATAGAGCCAAGGCCTGGTGTCAAGAAAATGGAGTACACTGAATGACTTGAGTCAAGGAGAGCTCATCCTATGGACTAAATGTGTCCCCTTTTCATCCTAACAGCCTGGCAATGGAGATTGGAAAAGTTCCCAAGGGACAATGTGAGGGCTATTGATAAAGGAAAGGAGGCAGTAAATGCCAGGAAGGAAACCATTTTTAAAATAAGTTTATGTGTAAATTACTTAGAAACAAAAAGACACAGCAATACATGGCCCCAAGTAGGCCAGGTCATGTTCTAGCCAATTCTCAAGGGAGGAACAGAATGAGATGCCTGGTATTGCACTGACCTGGAAAGGAACACACAGACAGTGAGAGAGATCAGAAAGGTTTGTGAGCACCAGGCTGTTCAGTGCAGCACTGGACTAGGAGAGCTCCATATTGCAAAGATGGAAGGAAGCGCTTTATACATTATACATTATATGCCTTACCCTTAATGGTGTTAAAGAATTTAGCCAGCAGTGACAAGGTAGAACCCACTTTATAAACTATAAACTCATAAGCACAGAAGTAAGAGAGTAGGAGCTAAACAGATGCCCTGACAGGAAGGCAGTCAGGGAGAAGGGTCATAGCTGGTAACAGAAGTGGTGAATTTGCAAGATGGCCAGATTCTTCCTCACCCTCTCACCTGAGACAAAAGCCTGACCAATTAAAACAAAGGGTTTGTGGGCTTTTTCTTCTGCCAGCAGGCCCCCTGCTGACAGACTGGATCAGCAAGTTCAAGGTCAGGTAGGATCAAGACATGCTTACCTAACAATTTCAGAACAATTTCTTCAAACTGACCAACCCTAACTTAGGGGAGGAAGACCCTTCAGAGACTTTAAAAACCTCAGTGCCTGAGAAGAGACTGGATATTCGGATCCCTGAGTGCCCCTCTGTTTTGTGGGGTTTTTTTCTCTGTGTCTGCTACCTGTGTTTCCTTGACCCCAATAAAAACAGCCTTTCTTCAACTGCTGATTCCATCTGCTTCTGACTATGCTCCAGATTTCTCAGTTACTAACTGTTACTATTTGTTACCATTTCATTATTTAACTGGCAGAGAGAACTAACCAGATCAAGACTCCTAGACTACAACAGCAGGACAATCTAGGTAGGATGGGCAATGTACAGAAAAAGGCTGAATCTGAAAGCTACTATGCCTCCAAGAGGAGAAGAGAGCTATGTAACTGGGGAGAAGTTAGGTATTGGAATCACTGGAATTTGAACATCACTTAGACTTGACTGTGAAAGACAAGAGTGGAGACTGACCCTGTGTTTACCAGGGTACTAAAAAGGGTGTTCTGTCAATTCTAGGTTTTTCCATTATCTGTTTGCCTCTTTTATATGCACCTTAATATTTAATTTTTTTACTACATAATCAAATTATCTTATAGTTGAAACTTTTACTTTCTTAATTTACATATACAAAGAAAAGAGAAGTAGAAATACAGTAGAAAGCAGGTAAAATATTTCAGCATGCATGAAAATAATAAATTCATGCCAGGTAGATTTAAAAATACTTATTATTATTAGAGTGATGAATACAGACGTAAGATCAATATGAGTCAATCACACACACAAACACAAATACACTTAAGCAGCAAGCTTGGAACATTGCCTTCTCTTTGTACACAGTCCTATATTTACATTTTGTTGACAAATGTAAGAAGAATAAAGAGCTTGGACCACCCAGAGCTATAGACATCAAAATTCTGACCCACCTAAGCCCACCAGGATATATATATATATATATATATATATATATATATATATATAAAGAGAGAGAGAGAGAGCCCACCTATACCCACTGGAAGAAACGATGGGAAGAATGCAATACAAGAAAATACCTAACAATAGAAAGACAAGCATAACACCACCAGAATCTAGGGACTCTACACCAACTAGAGCTGAACACCCCAAAGCAGGTGAAGCAGAAGAGAACAACTTAAAAAGTAACTTCATAAAAATGAGTCCGTCGAAGACAATATGAGAAAATCCCTTAAAGAAATGGATGAAAAAACAAACAAGAAATGAGAAGAAATGAACAAATCTCTTAAAGAAAGTACAGAAAGCCCAGAAAAAAAATTAAACAGGTGAAGGAAACATTTCAAGACTTGAAAACTGAAATAGAGACAATAAACACTAATTGAAGGAATGCTGGAAACAGAAAAACTGGGCAAACGATGAGGAACTACAGACAGCATAACCAATAGAATACAAGAGATGGAAGACAGAATCTCAGGCACTGAAGATAAACTAGAAGAAATAGATTAATTGACCAAAGAAAATCTTAAATCCAAAAAATCCTTAACACAAAATATCCAGGAAATATGGGACACAGCGAAAAGGACAAACCTAAGGATAATAGGCATAGAGGAAGGTGAAAGAAGCCCAGCTCAAAGGTGCAGAAAATGTATTCAACAAAATCATCGAAGGAAACTTCCCCAATCTGAAGAAGGACATGCCCATGAAAGTACAAGAAGCATACTGACCAAGTAGACTGGACCAAAGAAAAAAGAACCCTAGACACATAATAATCAAAACATCTAACATATAATAAAGAAAGAATATTAAGAGCAGCAAAGAAAAAAAGGCCAGGTTACATATAAAGACAGACCTATCAAAATTACACCTGATTTCTCCATGGAAATCCTCAAGGCCAGAGGTCCTGGATAGATGTTCTACAAGTATTAAGAGTCCACAGATGCCAGCCCAGGCTACTATACCTAGCAAAACACTCAATCACTATAGATGGAGAAAACAAGATATTTAATGACAAAGCCCAATTTTCCCAATAGGTATCTATAAATCCAGCCTTACAGAAAGTTTTGGAAGGAAAACTCCAACCCAAGGAAGTTAACTATGCCCACAAAGATGTAGGCAACAGATAATCTTACTACACCAGAAACCAAGCATAAAGCAGAACAAATATATTCACAATACCACTGCCAACAACAAATCTAAAACAAACAAACATCAACAATCAATGGTCCTTACTCACCCTCAACATTAATAGTCTTAACTCACCAATAGAAGAAAAACATCTAAGCTTTACCTCAGGGTAAAGGGGTGGGAAAAGATCTTCCAATCAAATGGACCCCAGGGGCAAGCCGGTGTGGCTATCCTAGTATTTAACAAGTTAGACTTCAAACCAAAATTAATCAAAAGAGATGAAGATGGTCATTTTGTATTCATCACAGGAGAAATCCATCAGCACAAAGTCTCAATTCTGAACATCTCTGCCCCAAATACAAAGGCACCCACATTTGTAAAAGAAACACTACTAAAACTCAAAGCTCACATAAAACCTCACACACTTATAGTAGGAGGTTTCACCACCCCACTCTCACCACTAGACAGGACCACCAATCAGAAACTTAACAAAGAAACAAAAGAGCTAAAAGAAGTTATGTCTCAACTTTAACAGACATCTATAGAACATTCCATCCAAACAGAAAAGAATATAACTTCTCTGCTCCACATGGAACCTTCTCTAAAATAGACCACATACTACAAACCTCGACAGATACAAAAAAAAAAAAAAAAAAAAAAAATTGAAATAGTCCCTGTATCTTATCAGACCACCATGCTTTAAAGTTGGAATTCAACAACAACACAAATCACAGAAACCTACAAACTCAAGGAAACTGAACAATGTGCAATTGCACCATACCTGGGTCAAAGAAGAAATAATGAAAGAAGTTAAGGAGTTCCTAAAATTCAATGAGAATGAGGACACAACATACCCGAACTTATGGGACACCTTGAAAGCAGTGCTACGAGGGAAGTTCATTGCACTAAGTGCCCATATGAAGCAAACGGAGGATAGTCACATTAGAAAATTAACAGCACAACTGAAAGCCTCAGAACAAAGAGAAGCAAACTCACTCTGTAGGAGTAGATGCCAGGAAATAATCAACTTGAGGTCTGAAATCAACAAAATAGAAACCAGGAAAACAATACAAAAATCAATGCAACAAAGAGTTTGTTTTTTTGTTTTTTTTTTTTTTGAGAAAATCAACAAGATAGACAAACCTTTATCCAAACTAACGAAAAAGCAGAGAGAGAACATGCAAATTAACAAAATCAGAAATGAAAAGGGGAACACAACAATGAACACAGAGGAAATCCCGACAATTTTCAGGTCATACTTTGAAAACCTGTATTCCACAAAAATTGAAAAATCAAAGGAAATGGACAAATTTCTGGATATCACTTACCAAAATTAAATCAAGAACAAACAACTTAAATAGACCTAAAACCCACAATGAAATAGAAGCAGTCATCAAAAGCCTTCCAAAAAAAAAAAAAAAAAAAAAAAAAAAAGCCCAAGGCCAGATGGCTTCAGTACAGAATTCTATCAGAAATTCAAGGAAGAGCTAATACCAATACTCCTCAAATTGTTCCACACAACAGAAACAGAAGGTTCATTACCAAACTTTTTATGAGGTCACAATCACCTTGGTACCAAAGCTACACAAAGACACAACTAAAAAAGAAAACTACAGACCAATATCCCTGATGAACATTATGCAAAAATACTCAATAAAACACTGTCAAACAGAATCCAAGAATACATCAGAGGAATCATCCACAATGACCAAGTAGGCTTCATCCCTGGGTTGCAGGGATGGTTTAACATGCGAAAACCTATAAATGTGATCCACCATTTAAAAAAACAAACACACTCCCTAGATGCTGAAAAAGGCTTTGACAAAATTCAATACCCTTTC
Source organism: Phodopus roborovskii (assembly GCF_943737965.1). Taxonomy (NCBI): domain Eukaryota; kingdom Metazoa; phylum Chordata; class Mammalia; order Rodentia; family Cricetidae; genus Phodopus; species Phodopus roborovskii. The sequence goes on along the minus strand of NW_026126540.1, from coordinate 639,804 downwards.
ATGATAAAGGTCTTGGAGAGATCAGGGATAACAGGAATACACCTAAACATAATAAAAACAATATACAGTAAACTAACAGCCAACATCAAACTGAATGGAGAGAAGCTTAAGGTGATTCCTCTAAAGTCAGGAACAAGATAAGGCTGCCCTCTCTCTCCATATCTCTTCAATGTTGTACTTGAAGTCCTAGATAAAGCAATAAGGCAACAAAAGGAGATCAAGGAGATACAAATAAGTAAGAAGTCACACTTTCACTGTTTGCAGATGTTATGGTGGTTTACATAAGAAACCCAAAAAGCTCTACCTGGGAACTTCTACAGCTGGTAATACCTTCAGCAAAGTAGCAGGATACAAGATCAACTAAAAAAAAAAAAAAAAAAAAAACAGTAGCCCCACTTTATTCAGAGGACAAAGAGGCTGAGAAAGAAATCAGAGAAACATCACCCTTTACAATAGCTGCAAGCAACAGAAAGTATCTTGGAGTAAGGCTTACTAAGCTAGTGAAAGACCTATGTAATGTGAACTTTGTGTCTTTAAAGAAAGAAATTAAAGAAGATACCAGAAAATGGAAAGATCCCCCATGCTCTTGGATATGTAGGATAAATATAGTAAAAATGGCAATCTTGCCAAAAGTAATCAACAGATTCGATGCAATTATGACTAAAATCCCAGCACAATTCTTCACTGACCTTGAAAAGATAATAATCAATTTTATATGGAAAAACAAAAGACCCAGGATAGCCAAAACAACCCTGTACACTAAAGGAACTTCAGGACACATCAACATCCCCAACTTTAAGATTTACTACAGAGCCATGGTCCTGAAAACAGCCTGGTATTGTCACAAAATAGACAAGTAAACCAATGGAATCTAATCGAAAATCCTGATATTAACCCACACACCTACCAACAACTGATTTTTGACAAAACAGCTAAAAGTATACAATGGGAGGAGGAAACCATCTTTAACAAATGGTGCTGGTACAACTGGATGATGGTGTGTAGAAGTGATGGAAGATGTCATTCTGTAAATATGTGTCTCATACTGGTTATTGAATAAAGCACTGTTTGCCAATAGGAAAGCAAGATAGGTGGGACTAGGAGACGAGGAGGAAAGAGGAAGTAGTAGGGAGGAGTCAAGATGGAGAGACCTGGGAGAGCATAACGCCTGCTGATTCCATGGTAAGATAAAAACATGTGGAAATACATAGATTAACAGAAATGGGTTAATACTTAACATAGAGCTAGCCCATAAGAAACAAGTAACTGGCCAACAACATTATATCAAATACAGAGTCTCAGTTTGTTACTTGGGGCTGGCATGGTGGTGGGACAAGACGAGCTGCGGGCTGAAAAACCTTACTCCTTACACATAGCGCCCACGTGGCTAATAAGAACTTCCACTTAAAATTTAACAAAAGCTTAAAAAAGGGTTTTACAAACAAAATAACAGAGACAAGCAATGTTTCTTGGTAGCAGCATTCTTCTTGGTTGGACTCTGCTTTGCAAGAGACAAGCAGATATTTGTGTGGCTTCTTTAACGGAGGTTTCCTGACTCAGCATAAGTGGCAAAAAAACGCATGGCATTTAAGAAATTCTACTAACAATTTATTGGTGTGTATCAGAGCTGGCAATGGCAATGACCACATCTCCAAGCCGGCAACAGGCTGCTGGATGGCAGCATAGACCAAGGCTGTGAGCACATCCCTCAGTGCTGGCGGTAAAAGTACCTGCTGCCATCTTGGATAGACGGTGGCTGCGGCTAACACAACTATGACTTTAATTTTAGCAATTTTGTTGTTTATCAGATAAAAGACTCGTGCCTGGATGTGGTGGCACATGCTTTTAATCCCAGCACTTGGGAGACAAAGGCAAGCAGATCTCTGTGATTTTAAAGTAAACCTGGTATGCAGAGTAAATTACAGGACAGATAAGAGTTACACAGAGAAACCCTGTCTCAAAGAATGAAAAAATAAAAAATAAAATAAACAGAGTAAAAAAAAAAAGCCACATAAAGATGAAGAGAATCTGGATACTGTATGGTATTATATTGTCTTTTGACTGCTAAGAAAATAACAACAACTGTTAAAAAAAATGCTGCTGAATTAATCTAATTTATATATTTTAAAAATGCTTTGACTTCAAAATTTAAGTCTAAGGACAAGTTACTGGGGAAGAGGATTTTTATTTTTGTTTCCACAGAAAATGAAAAGCAGTGGATTCCTTCCAGACTAATGTGGTTTGATCAAGCCAGACCCCCTGAAACAGAGTTCCTGGTGATCCAACATTCAAAACAGCTTGAACAAGGCAGCCTTGCAGACTACGGCCAGGATTTGTTCATCTTCTTAAGGTCCCCATAACAGTGCCCCCTTCCAGCAGGAAGTAGTTTGGAAAGAACTATGCCCAAATACCCAAATATTGTTTATAAATGTTTGTTTTCATTTAATGGGGTTGGTTATAAATGGTTAATGACCACAACCAATATCTTTTTAAAGATAAAAAGGGGATTATTGTATAGATATGAATACTTGGCTTTGGAATGGATTTTCATTTATTGATACAATTTAAGGTCAATTTTGTGATATGTATATTTCTCCTTTTGTTTAGGTATTGTGTTTACATATCTCATTTAGAAATGTAATGTATAATTCAATACAGATTATAGATAGTACCTATGATAGTCAAATCTTATAGTTGTTAGGTAGGATTTCTAGATATACAGAGATGTGTTTGAGATAGGTATTCTTCTAACCTTTCAAAAACCTACAGAATATGGCATTTAAAATGGTTTAGGGTTTTCTTGGCAGTGAGACATAAATGCTCCTGGCAACACCACCTGCATCAAAAAGGAAACTGAACATCGAAAAAACATGTTATAAAGTTTACTTTCAATATGGCAAGAGTAGCCATTTGAACAAGATATTGCTCTTGTATGAACTGTTTGACTTTATGCTGTATAAACTGGACATGCAGGACCCACAGAAAAGTGACTGATGATTCAAGATGGACTAAATATTTTTAACTCTTGTTCTTATTTGATAACTGTCTTGTTACATATTTTGCTATGTTAAAGTTAAAACCCTTCCTTTTATTTTAGACAGAAAAGAGATGTCATTCTGTAAATATGTTTCTCACACTAGTTAATGAGTAAAGCACTGTTGGCCAATAGGAAAGCAAGACAGGTGGGACTAGGAGATGAGGAGGAAAGAGGAAGTAGTAGGAAGGAGTCAAGATGGAGAGACCAGGGAGGGCATAATGCCAGCCAATTCCCCAGTAAGATGAAAACATCTGGAAATACATAGATTAACAGAAATGGTTAATACTTAAGACTCAGCTAGCCCATAAGAAACAAGTAACTGGCCAACAGCACTATATCAAATACAGAGTGTTATTTGGGGCTGGCATGGTGGCAGGGAACACTTCTCCACTGCTGGTGGGAGAGCAAACTTGTACAGCCATTTTGGATGTCAGTATGGTGGTTCCTCAGGAAAATGGGAATCAGTCTACCACAGGACCTGGCAATCCCCTTCTTGGGCATATACCCAAATGATCCACAGCAGTGGGAGGAAAACCTACTGCTTACATAGAAGACTACAGATAGACCCATGTCTATTTCCATGCATAAAACTCAAGTCCAAATGGATCAAAGATCTCAACATAAATCCAACCACATAAAACCTCTTTGAAGAGAAAATGTGAGGTACCCTTGAACAAATTGGTACAGGAGACCATTTCCTGAACATAACTCCAGTAGCACAAATACTGAGATCAACAATTAATAAATGGGATCTCCTCAAACTGAGGAGCTTCTGTAAGGCAAAGGACAGTTGACAAGACCAAGCAGCAGCCCATAGACTGGGAAAAGATCTTCACCAATCCTACATCTGACAGAGGGCTGATCTCCAAAATATAAAAATAACTCAAGAAACTAGTCAACAAAACACCAAATAACCCTATTAAAAATGGGGTAGAGAACTGAATAGAGAACTCTCAATAGAGGAAATCAAAAAGTCTGAATGACACTTAAGAAAGTGCTCAAAATCCTTGGGTATCAGGGAAATGCAAATCAAAACAACTTTAATATACCATCTTACTCCTGCCAGGATGGCTAAAATTAGAAACACCAATGACAACTTATGCTGGAGAGGATGTGGAAAAGGGGGAACACTTCTCCACTACTGAAGGGAGTGCAAACTCATACAGCCATTTTGGATATCAGTATGGCAGTTCCTCAGGAAAATGGGAATCAGTCTACCACAGGACCCGACAATCCCCTCTTGGGCATATACCCAAATGATCCACAGCCATGCAATAAAGACATGTGCTATACTATGTTCATAGCAGCATTATTTGTAATAGCAAGAACCTGGAAGCAACCTAGATGCCACTCAACTGAAGAATGGATAAAGAAGATGTGACACATTTACACAATGGAATACTGCTCTGTGAAAAAAAAAAAAAAAAACAATGGAAACTTGAAATTCACAGGCAAATGGATGGAACTTGAAAAACCATCCTAAATAGTCACAAAAAGAGGAACATGGTATGTACTCACTTATATATGGATTTTGGACATAGAGCAAAAGATCACCAGCATATAATTTACACTGCCAGAGAAACTAGGATACAAGGAGGATTCTAAGAGATTCATATAAGGTCCCTCACAGAAGGGAAAAGGGACAAGATCTCCAGATCACATGGGGAGTGGAGGTGGCAGTGAGTGGAGAGGGAACTAGGAGAAAGTGAAGAAGAGTAGACGAAAGCACATGGGACTAGGAAGATTGAGCCAGGGGAGGAATAGATGAGAGGAGAGAGAGAGAGAGAGAGACAGAGACAGAGACAGAGAGAGATACAGGGAGAGAGAGAGCATAAAAGAGGGAAACATTATAGGTTTGAAGAGAAAACTGAACCTAGAGAGATGTCTAGAGACCTACAAGACTGTCCCCAACTAACAATTTGAGCAACAGTGGAAAGGCTACCATCAGTGCTCTTCCCTGATAATGAGATCGATGACCAACTTATCCACCAACATGGAGCCCTAATCTAGTAGCTGATGAAAACAGAAGCAAACACTCACAAGTAAACACTGAGCTGAACTGGAATCCAGATGCAGAGAGGGAGGACAAGACAAGGTTACAGAAACACATGGAGACAGCTGACCTGAACAAGGAGGAGCTAATGGGCCCCCAGACTGATAGCTGGGAAACCAGAATGGGACTGAGTCAGACCCCCTGAACATGTGTCTCAGCTGTAAGGCCTGAGCAGTCTAAGGCACCTCAGAGAGTGGAACCAGGATGTATTCCTGGTGCACAAAAGGAGTTTGAGGGCACATCCCCCATGGAGAGATACTCCCTTAACCTAGACACAGGACAGAAGTACTAATACGTACTTCAAATGATTTGATAGATTTAGATGACCCCTCCTGGAAGGCACCACCCTACATGTGGAGTGGGGGTGATGGGAGGAGAGGGTGCTGGGGGGGGCATGAGAGGGTGGGAGAGAGGGAAAAATGGAGGGAGGAAGAGAGGAAGTAAGAGGGAATATGAAAAATAATAAAAAAAAGAGATGTTTAATTTTGGTGTTTCAATTTAATGACTTCTCTTTTGATTGAGTGCCAGATTTTAAAGACCAAGAAACCAATTGACACAGCTTCAGTATGTTCAGTGTAGACACCTCACCTAGCTTCGTCTTCCTTTCTAGCTAAATAGACAGGATTCATGTCATCTCTAGACAAGAGAAGAGTGTCATTATGCCTCAACTCAGAGAATATAAAATACATGCATTATTTAAAAACAAACAACAACAACAACTTACTAAACCCTGAGGATTGGCTCGAAAATAGATTGTCTATAAGTAGATGTTACCCTGAATGAAACCCTACAAACGAGTGGAGGTGAGGACGAAGGAAGGCCATACAGTAATCAGGGAGAGAATAAGCCCTTCTTACCCCACCAAGGAATAGTTAGTGCCTGAAATAATACAGAAAACCAGATGCTTTGGAAGCATCAAGATGTATGAAATAATAACCACATGGGGGAATCCTGGAACGGACAGATCAGAGACTTGAGTCTCACTGCTTCATTAACTACGTGCTCACTAACTACTTCAAAGGATATTTTGTGTCCACTCTAAACTCTTCTCTTCATTCTTTGTTCATGTTTAAAATGTTCAACTAAAATACAGTCTGGCTCTACCTGAAATCCCAGTTATGAGTGGAAAAAGGGCTCCCAAAGGTGTGGAAAGTGTGAGCAGATACTGACCACTGCTTTCCCAGAAACATAGGATAAGAGGATCCAAAACTCCAAAGTGAATGTTTCCTGAAACATCTGAAAAGATGGAGATGAGGCCTCAGAATGTCTCTAGCTTAGCATTTTTGTAATTTGAAAAAGAGATGCTGTATCAAGTAAGAGGAATCTGAATAGAAAAAAAAAATGTTTTCAGATAAAAATTAAAATTTCTGAATTTAAGATGGCATAATTGGTAGCAAATAGTATTTTGTTTTTAAAAAAATAAACCATGATTTGAAAGAGGCATTAATAACTCTTCCACGAATAAAGTAGGAGTGTTTGTATAGGCTTACATCCTCAAAGCATGCTGCTGAGAACACCGAAGTCAATGTGTTACGGTTATAATAATAAGCATTACTGCCATCACAATTTGTAAAGAAGAAAGTCCATGAGGAGGCTGAGCATGTTGTCAGCTGAGCTTCATACCCATTTCTTTTTTTTTACTCTAGATCTCATTTCAGAAGGAAATTCTCTTGGTCAAGAGAAGCTTATAGCGTTTCTACGCTGTATAAATAAGTATCTAGAGCAGAGTATTCTAGAGCAGAGCCAGTGGATGTTTTTATTCACGTTCAGAGAGTATTTTCAGACTCTGCCAAAACTTTCCAACTCAGACACTGCAGTGGAAAGGCAGGAACAGATAGTACAGCCACGAATATCTAATTACAACAGTACCTGGGATATCAGATTTACTCTGTCAGACATAATTTGCCATCTCAGATTACAGGATGTATAAAAATTTGTGTGTGGAGTTGTCAGAGCATTGATATCAAGATGTGTAAGGAATATTAAAATTTCAATTTATTTAACCATAAATATAAAAGACTAAAAATAAAATTTTTGCAATTTGAAATTAGTAACATGAAAAGGACCATTACTCATTGATTAAGAAATTTAAGGTCTAATTATTAAAAGTTTACTATTACAATAATGTAAACTAAGTAAAATGTACACTAGTAGATCTTCAGAAGGTTTATCAGAATTTAACATTCTGATCTCTACAGAAACATACTCCCTTAGTACCTTGAAAGTAATCTACCTCTTAAAACATATTTTTATTAATTCTTTGAGAACCTCATACAATCTTCACTCTCATTGACTCGCCCCTTTATACCCTCTCAGCTCTTCCATCCTTTCCCACACAACTTTGAGATTATTCCCCCTTTTCCTTTCCCATTGAGTCCAGTTGTGGTGGTCTCTGTGTTAACTGCCATCTACTAAAAATAGAAGGTTCTCTGATGAAGGTTGAAAGATGCTCTGAACAATGGGTATAGCAATAAATGATTATAAATCATTTTAATAATATGCCTATTTATCAAAACAATAATATCAGGTTCCTCACTAGGGCCAATGACATACCAACAACAGGTTGTAGACTTCTTTATAGTGCCAAGTATGTGTTCCATCTCATGAAATGGGCCTTTGATCCTACTAGAAAGTGTTTCACCCTAATAACATCCATGCCACTATTGCCCTAGCAGTCTTACCTTGTCAGTCCAGTCATTGTTGTAGGCTGCAAGTTCACAGCTTGGTGAAATTGAGGCTTACTCTTCTACTCTGGCAATGTGCCCTGTACCTTAGTGCCATGAATGCTAGTCAGTAGAGAAGAAGCTTGCAGGTAAGTACCAGCTTGAAGTCTCCACATTTTGTGATTCAAGTATGAGTTGTCTTGAGCAAAAGAGACTTACCATCAACATCTGGAGCACAGCTAAGGGTACCCACAATAGTTATGTGACCCATTGGCCAACAACTCAAAAAGACATATGTGTTCTTGGCACTGATGGTTTTGTTTGTTGGCATGGAGTATGGGGTACAGTAATTTGGGGCTATGATTTCTGCGTACCCATTGTAAGGCAACTACATTAATATATGTAATGAAACTACCATAGTAATAGGTTTTCATACAGCTTTTCAAAAAGGCTTTTAGTGTTAGTTATCTGTCCACACATTCCATTCTCTAACCTATCCCCTTCAGCCCATTCCCCCACACCCAACGTAACTGTTTGTATTCAAAATTTCATGTTTTAAAATGTCCTTAAGAAAAAAGGGGAGGTGAAGAGGAAAGAGAAGAGGCATAGAATTCTGTATCTACTCAGAAAAATAATCAGAAAATTTCCTTCAAACTGAAGCAGTAAAGGCTTTTCAAATAAATGAAAAATGAGGTCCTGTCTTGCAAAGAAAGCAAAAAAATGTTTTGTTTTGGAGAAAAGGAAGATAATGTAGGTCAGAAACTTTCATAATATAAAAACGTAAAGTACATATGAAAGGGAATCAATAAATTAATATAAAATTAAAACTTCAATTTCAATATTTTTATTGACCTAACAGATAAAAGTTTCTTCAAAATAATAATGGTGCCAAACATGCTCAATTACAAATATTTTATTCACTCTTTCATATAAGGTAAATGAATGTTAGTAATGGTATAAGAACAACAGGAAGAATTAGGGTTTTTTTTCTGTATTAGATGATGCCACCACTTGCTGTGAAGCAATCTAGTGTGGTTTGAAGTAGGCATGGATTAGTTGCAAATGTACATTGCAAACTCTGGGGAAGGGTGAGAAAGGAAAATAAAATGAATAAGGAGGAAGATGAGAAAAGAGAGAAGAGAAGAAAAAAAGTGACTGTGTGGAGAGCCAGTAGGTGTGGGTGACACATGCCTGCAATCCTAGCCCTTAGGAAACAACAGCAAATGGCTCATCATTTTAGCATAGTCTGGGCCAGCACGATCCTGTCTCAAAACAACAACAACAACAAATGAGAAAAGAAAAGGGGGGAAAAGGAAGGAAGAGGGGAGAGAAAAAGGAAAGAAAATAACTGATATGCTAAGAAAGGAGAAAATGGAATTAAACAATAGGAATTGCATGAAAGAGAGAGGGGAGATTAATGACACATGATAGTATATCTATTCAATAATCATTTTAGATATTAATGATCCAAATACACAGATTTTTAAGATTAAACAGATGGTAAAGGATGTACTATGTTACCATAACCAAAAGAACGTGAGAGTAGACATAAAAGGAAAGAAACTTACCCTTGATTAATAATATTAAATAATGACAACTACACCAATCCTCTGAGAAGGAAAAACAATCCTTAATGAGTGTTCATTTACTGTCAAGATATATGATACAAAACCTAATAAAATATAAGAAGAAACAGGAGCACATTAATTAGAAACTGTAAAAATTCTTTATCAATTCTGTACCAAATATGCAGGAAATAATTAGGAACATACTTAAAGACAATGACATTATCTATCAACTCCCTATAACTGATATCTGTGGACTGCTTTATCTGTAGATAGCACAATGCTTCTTAAGTTCACACAGAAACTTCACCAACATGGACCATAGTCTGGATAATGAAATGTACTTCACCAAATTTAAGCTAATTGAAGTCACACAACATCTGCTCTCAGATGACAATGGAATTAAACTCAAAATTAAGGAGAGGAAAAATGGAAAGCTGTTAAGTCCTCAAAAATTTAACAACACACTCTAAATCACATATGAGTAAAAGGTTAAACCTCAGTAACAATTTAAAGACTGTAACCTAAATTAAAATAAAAGTACAATTTAAACATATTATTGAGATATAATGAGCAGTGTTGACAGGCGTATTATAAGTACATGTAATAAAAAAATCTAAGATTTAATTGAATGATAAAAAATAAACCAAATTTGAGAACAGCAACAGAAGAAATCAAAGGAGTATTTGATTAATTAGCTTGGTTGAAAGTAAAATATTCTGCTCTGTGTGAGTTGATATAAAGAAAAGAGAATATAAGCCACTGACTAGGGGAGAAAATTTGCAAAATATGCATCCAATAAAGGACAGAGAACTCAACTCAACAACAAAACATCTGATTTTTTTTTTAATGGCAAGGGATCCAAGAGATATCTCACCTATACCTAGGTGATATACAGATGGCATAGAAATAAAGATGATGAAAACATGTTCAACATCATCTATAATTAGATAATTTCAAACTATAATGACACTATACATCTATGACTAGTTTATCAATTACTTCTACAAAACTAAAGATTCCCTTCTCTTATGACCCAGCAATTAATGTCATTGATAGTTATGCAGATAAACTGAAGCTTATCCACACAAAATATGCATATGGATTTTAGAGAGGTTTTATTCATAATTTCCAAATTTGGAAGTTGTCAAGATGGCATCAGTAGGGGAATGAATAAATAAGTTACAGAACCCCCACATTATCATATGTAACTCAGAATAAACAAATGAGCTACCGAATGAGCTATCAAACCATGAGGAGACGTGGAGGGGATATAAATAACCCAAACAAAATGACAAAGGTAAAAATGAATGAGTAGGTAATACACAAAGGAGTTTGGGCTAGTAAAACTATTCTGGGTGGGAATTACAGGGGTGCATTCATGCAAGTTCAGTTTTTTAAATACAGTGTTGTAAAAATATACTGAGTGAACCCTAATGTAAATTTGCAGTTTGGAAAATAGGATATGTCAAGGTAGATACTTTTAAGTAGAGAAATTTACTGGGACTATTCAGATTATAGCCAGTTGAGAGCATTATATGTGTAAGGTCAGAGGCAGGGGATAATGTATTCTTTTCAATTTGGGTATAATTCTAAAACTTTCTCTAAAAGTAGTTTATTGGTAAAACTCAATAAACAACATAAATGACTGATTTGATTTATTCGTGTAACATAGTATATGTGGAAATAAAATCCCCTAAAGAGTAGGGGAGGTAGGAAGACATTTGTAGAAATAATGGAATAATGGCTGGAAATTTTACAGCTTAGTGAAAAATACAAACCCATAAAACCAGTAAAACTAATAAACTCTAATGAACTGTGCCAATGCATGTTAGCATGTGGATTAAATTCTGCTGTAAGGAAACAATGTTAAAAGACAGCATGACAGGGGAAAGCACATTACATTCGAAAGAGTACACATGAGAGGTGAGGTAAGACAACAGAAGTACAGAAAGCAGCCAGAAGCAAAAGGTGATTAGTGTGGAGAAGGCGAAGGTGTTCAATTAAGGGTGCTCTCAGCCAGTGCAGCCATTTTTACTGCAGTATACAATCAAATGTTTGAAATAAAAGTAAAACTCCACATATTTCAGCTATATTATGTAAAATAAAAATGTCACAGTAAAAGCAAGAAAATATGGTTCAGTTATAACAGGAGATAAAATCTTTCTAGATATTAAATAGCTAACATAATTAATAATAGTTGATCTGTACCAGCAGACTGGGAAGGAACATTTTTCAACAGAAGACACACAATAACATTCCGATTCTGTACATAGGAGTGACAAGTGTCAGAAATGATAAGTAGGTATAAGTAAAAAGGGGGCTTATTTTTTAGTATTTGAAGCTACCTAAAAGATAACTGACAAGTTAAGATAACAGTAATTGCCATATACCATGGAATTTATAGTATACATAGAAGTGAAATAACCTCTGATTGATTCTGAGAGCTTTCTCCATTTACATTGATTATATTTTGTGTTTTAAATTTTGAGTTATTAAAAGACTTGAACAGTACCTTTTTATTTTGCAGTTGACAACTTATTTTCTTCCTTCCTTCCTTCCTTCCTTTCTTCCTTCCTTCCTTTCTTCCTTCCTTCCTTCCTTTACCTTATTTTACATATCGATTCCAGTTCCCTCTCCATCCATCCCTCCTTCCCTCTCTTCCAATCTCCCATTCCCCCAACTACCCACCCATCCCACCCCCTCCCCCACTCCACAGGTAGGGTGATGTCTGTCAAGTCATTTGGAGTAGGCACTAGGCCCTCCCTCCTGTTTCTAGGTTAAGGGAGTATCCCTGCATGGAGAACATGCACCCAAATTCCTTTTGTGGACCAGGGATACATCCTGGTCCTACTTATCAGAGCTCCCTTAGGCTGCCCAGGCCTTCCAACTGAGACCCATGTTCAGGGTATCTGAGTTGGTCCAATGCTGGATTCCCAGCACATCAGTCTGAGGGCCCATTAGCTCCTCCTTGTTCAGGTTAGCTGTCTCTATGTGTTTCTGTAGCTTGGTCTTGTCCTCCCTCTCTGCATTTGGATTCCAGTTTGGCTCAGTGTTTAGCTGTGGGTGCCTGCTTCTATTTCTATCAGCTACTAGATGAGGGCTCTATGATGGTGGATAAGTTAGTTATCTATCACACTACCAGGGAAGGGCATTTATGGTAACCTTTCCACTGTTGCTCAAATTGTTAGTTGGGTTCAGGCTTGTAGGTCTTTGGATATTTCTCTAGAGTCAGTTTTCTCTTCCAACCTATAATGGCTCCCCCTTTTATGTGCTCTCTCTCTCTCTCTCTCTCTCTCTCTCTCTCTCTCATCTATTCCACACCTGACTCAATCTTCCTAGTCCCAAGTGCTTTCCTCTCCTCCCCTTCTCTTTCACCTAGACACCTCTCCACTCACTGTCCCTCCACTCCCAATATGTTCAGGAGATCTTGCTCCTTCTATGAGGGACCTTGTAAGAATCTCTTAGAATCCTCCTTGTATCCTAGTTTCTTTGGCAGTGTGAATTATAGGCTGGCGATCCTGTGCTCTATGTCTAAAATCCATATATGAGTGAGTACATACCATTTTCCTCTTTTTGTGACTGGGTTACCTCATTCAGGATTTTTTTTCCAAATTCCATCCACTTGCCTGCAAATTTCAAGATTCCATTGTTTTTCCACAGAGTAGTATTCCATTTTGTAAATGTGCCACATCTTCTCTATCCATTCTTCAACTGAGGGGCATCTAGGTTTTTTTCCATGTGCTTACTACTACAAATAATGCTGCTATGAACATAGTTGAACACATGTCTTTGTTGCATGGATGTGGATCATTTGGGTATATGCCTAAGAGGGGGATTGCTGTGTCCTGTGGTAGACTGATTCCCATTTTTCTGCCATACTGATATCCAAAATGGCTGTACAAGTTTGCACTCCCACCATCAGTGGAGGAGTGTTCCCCTTTCTCCACATCATCTCCAGCATAAGTTGTCATTGGTGTTCCTAATTTTAGCCATTCTGCCAGGAGTAAGATGGTATCTCAGAGCAACCAACTTCTTACAATTGACAATTGTAGAAACCTATCCAGTAACAGTGGATACACATTCTTTGCAGAAAGCATTTTCTTTATGATGGATCATAATCTAGCATTAAAAAATCTCAATAAACTTAAAAAATTCATATCACATAAAATATGTCCTCAAACCTTAGTGGAGTTAAATTAATAACAGTAGGTGCTCTTAAATTTTTTATAATTTGTATAAGACTGTTAATGATAACTTGCCACTACCAATGCTTGTCAGAAAAGTGACCACATAACGAAGTTGCTATAGATCTTAGGAGGGACTTTTGCTACATGCAACCTCAAATTCATGCTAAATGAACCTCAAATTATTAATCTGAATCAAAGATGCCAGAATCCTCCCCAAAAGAATGTGTTTTTTCCCTTGCCCCTCACCACTGATATCAGACAAGGGACTTTCCCTCCTCCTTACTATCTCCAGCATGCAAGAAAGCCAGCCCTGATCCTCACCTGCAGCATAGTACAGCTTGCCCTGAGTACACGAGAATGGGATAGCTGGCCCTGCCCCCTCATCTGCCTTATGGTGGTATGGGCAAGGGAGAGACATCCCACCCCCCACCCCTTGCCTCTTGTGGCAGATGGGAGAGTGAGCCCTGAAGTCATGAGAGCAGGACAGCTGTCCCTGCCCACTACTCTGTGTGTTTCCTGGTTAACACAGCAGAGTGACCCTGGTAGTGTAGATGTGGTTGACCCAGCCATGAGGGTATGAAAGCAGGAGAACTGGTCTTTGCTGCATAAGGTGAACTAGTTAGGGTAACACTAGAGCGCTTACCTGGGTGTTGAAGATGGGGGGAAACCAGGCTGACCAGTGCTGCAACTACCCAGGCCCAGAACCAGGGTTATGAGTTAACCCACTCCAACATCCAGTCCATCTATGATCTGCTGGATTATGTGAAAAGGCAGGTCCTGCAGATTCAAAGCTGCATGATCTCCATAATGCAGGACAACAGGATATCCAAGAGGAGTCGTAGTGAGAGCCCAATGTTGATGGTGTAGAAGAAACCAGAGGACATGAAGTAGATCAATGATGCAATGACTCATTGCATTACTTGGAAGTAAAGATATATGGGCTAAAGAGTTTACTGCCTGACTCACTGTATCACACTACACCTTCCACAATGAGATTCTCCCCCCCCATCTCCTTTCCCCTTAAATTTTATTTCATTAGGAGGGTGGTTGCAAGGGCAGAGAGTGGACATGAAGGGATGTAGAGATGAATGAGATCGAGTTGCATGATGTGAAAGACACAAAGAAAAAAAAGAGAAAGTTAAAAAAGATACACTTTGTAATTGTAGTCACATATAAAGTTTTAGGGAATGTATAATACTTTACTGTGACTGAAAGCTCACTCTTGGTGACTTGGAAACATAGGAAAGGGTCTGATAAAGATAGTCAAGAGAGGTCAATCTCTAACTACAAAGCTTTCAGTAATAGTTACCTGGACAGGAGACACTTAAGAGAAAGTCAGTTTCCCATTATGTCACATTTACTTCATGGTCCTGAGGCTCACCTCACATGATATCTAAGATTGTGCTTTCACTCCTTTACCATGGAGAGAACATTAAATGAGTCAAGAGATTAAATGCAAATTGGAGAAAACACAAATGCAACAAAAGCAAATATTATCATCAGCTGGCAACTTTTTTTTCATTTAAAGTAGAAACAAGCTTGTTTTACAAGTGAATCTCTCTCCCTCCCCTCCTCCTATGCCCCCACCGACCCCCATCCCATCCCTTTCTGCTCCCCAGGGAGAGTGAGGCCTTCTTTGGGGGAATCTTCAAAGTCTGTCATATCATTTGGAGCAGGGCCTAGGACCTCCCCTGTGTATCTAGACTAAGAGAGTATCCCTTTATGTGGAATGGGTTTCCAAAATCCTTTTGTACACTAGAGATAAATACTGATCCACTACCAGAGGCCCCATATATTGCCCAGGCCTCCTAACTGACACCCAAATTCAGGGGGTCTGGGTTGGTCCTATGCTGGTTTCCTAGCTATCAGTTTGGGGTCCATGAACTCTCCCTTGTTCAGGTCAGCTGTTTCTGTGTGTTTCTCCAACCTGGGCTTGACCCTTTTGCTCATCACTCCTCCCTCTCTGCAACTGGATTCCAGGAGTATAACTCAGTGTTTAACTGTGGTTGTCTGCTTCTGATTCCATCAGCTACTAGATGAAGGCCCTAGGATGGCATATGAGGTCATGAGGGAGCAGGGAGATTGAGCTAGGTGAAGAATGGAGGAGAGCAAGGAAAGAGATACCATAATAGAGGGAACCATTATAGGTTTAAAGAGAAATCTGGCACTGAGGAAATGTCCTGAGATTTACAAGGATGACCCCAACTAACAACCTAAGCAATAGAGGAGAGTCTACCTTAAATGCCCTTCCCAGATAATGAGATTGATGACTACCTTATATGGCAACTCTTGAAAAGATGTTTAAGAATCTCATTACCTTTATCCCTCAATAGGTTTAAGAACCTAGGTATATTAGCCAAATCGGATTCTGAGACCATTATCTGTTTACAATGATTCTATTTTGGTTTTAAAAATTGACTGATTAAAAACATAAAATCCATTGTTTATGGATTTTACTCACAGGAGAAGCCAGTGTGAGGAACAAAACACTAGAGCTTTTGAAAATTGTATTCAGGGAAGTATGGCTATAAAGCAGCTTCAAATGGATTATAAATCCTGATGTAGATACATTGTTCCTGTTTTGAAAAGCAAATTGGCCCTCATGGAATGTTATCTTTGCCAGATTGTAAGGCTAGAGTACCTGTTGACAGATCCTGCTGACCCCTGCTGAGGTACTGACATGGAAAGTCATGGATGCTTGTGAGGATACTGTGTGGTCTTGGCAGCCCTTGCTTTCCTTCTTTGAACTGTTTCTTTCCAGTTTTTGTCACAGCAATGAAACAATCAATAAATAGAAATCTAGTGCTAGGACAGTGGAGAAGGGGAGAAACAAAATTAGAAGAATCATTTCACAAGCCAACCAAGAACCAGGAAATATGAGAGGAAGTACTCATTCCCAATATCCACTTGAGAAAGTGTTAGGTTTGATCCTGTGACATAACACACACTGACAACAATAACAGTGTTCTGTCCTTGGTGGAGGAGCATGAAGCTTCTACAGTCTGTTGTTTCTCTGGATGGATGCTTTCTTGTGTTTCTCTCTAGGATAAAGTAAGGCTCTGTGTCTCAGATGTGCCCCTAGACAAAATAGGTAGTTCTCTATATGAAACATATTTTGTGCTATATAGGACTCCTTAGTCCTGTGATCCCACTGGATAAATATCAATGATTTAACTGTTAACAAAAAAAATAAGGATTGTAAATTCATATTCAAGCTGAGAGTACAACACACAAACTTGGTCAACAGAGCACATATTTGTCCAGAGAAGGACCTCACTGCAGATAATATCATAGTGGTATGATCTTGTGTAACAGAAGACAATCAAACTAAAAAAAGACTGAAGTTCCATAAATTATGCTAATCTCTCAAAAAGCCTGCTCCAGGTGACCCAAAGAGCACTCATGAGGCTCTGTCCATTAAAGGTCCCCCCACTATCACACTGTGACCCACATTTGGATCTCATGAATCCTTTACAAACAAACCCCATGGAAGCCATAACAGTCACACCTTCCCTAGCATGCAAGGAGTATCCTGCAGAGAAATGGTCATAGTCCAGCTGATGTTTCCCAAATTCTCTGAAAACAGAAATTAAGTTTATTGGGCGGCAAATAGCTTGTCTCAAGCTCAAAGGCAAAGTAGAGTAAAACAACAATCCTAATTTTGATGCGTCACTGAAGTTCATTTTTAGATTTTCAAAAATACAGTGTTAGGTATGTTTAAAAGAAAACTTCATGAGCAGAAGAAGATGGCTCAGAGATTAAGAACACTGGATGCACTTCTAGAGAACCTGGGTAGAGTTCCCAGCCCCCATAGAACACAGTAACTACAGTTCTACAGCCTCTGTGGTCACGTCTACACATGGCATATAGATATACTTGCAGGTAGATCACTAATACACATGAAAAAAAATGAGTTTCTATTACTGAGATAAAACACTGTGACAAAAAGTAACATACAGAGGAAAGGATTTGCTTCATCTTACAGCTTGTAGTCCATCATCCAGGGAAGTTAGGGCAGAAATGAAAAGCAGAATCCTGGAAGCAGGAACTGAAGTAGAGGCCATGGAAGAATACTGCTTACTGGCTTGTTCTCCATGGTTTGCTCAACCTGCTTTCTTTAGATCGTCTATGGTCTCCCCGCCAAAGGTGAGGCCCTTCCACATCAATCCTTAATCTAAAAGTGCCCTACAGACTTGCTTACAGGTTAAGTCTTATGGAGGCATTTTCTTAATTGAAATTTTCTGTTCCAAGATATGTGTGTCAAGTTGACAAAAACCAAGGAGCACACGTAGCCTCTATAACTAATGGAGAAAAAGGAGGCAAAATTAAAGTGAGACCAGGTTTTGCAATGATTAAGTCAAGAAGTAATGTAGGCAGCTTTAGAATGAATACAACATTAGACAGGAAGCTTGGGCTTCTAATGTGAGCAGTATTTTATCACGTGTTGATCTTTTCAAATCAATAAAATCTAAGAAGCAGGGGAGGGGTGGAGAGAGAGAGAAATATTAATGTCTTTCAGATATTAGCAGGTTCATGTGACTGTAGGTCATCACAGTAGAGGAATTCTGTTGGCCAGTCATGAAGTTAGTCTGATAGACCTAGTAGTCAGAAAAGACAACTCAACAGCTAACAAAGGAATGGATGTGACAATGTGTGGGAACGTTCTGAAAGAAAATGTCCATCAAAGAGGCAAGGTACTCTGAAGAGTACTGGTGTTAGAGAGTCAAGGATGTAAGGGACCTGTCCAGACAAAATTCCAACCTGAGATCAAAGCTAGTATGACACGTTGGGAAAATAAGACCCTGAAAGTACAAAGAGGAGCCCAAGGACCCAGCAAAAAGCCTGCAGTATTGCTTTCGGGTGTTAGATAAAACATACATCACCCTGTGCAGAGAAGCAACCCCGATGAAATGGAAGTTGGAAACTAGGGTACATGAAAGACATTCAGCCCTGAAGACTGATGAGGTCACACCAGCTGTCAACAGGATAACAAAAAGTAACACTAAAGAAAACAAAATTTGATAGACAAAGTAGGAAAAAGAAGAAAGCTTGGGCCATCTTCAGGAGTCCTGAGTTTTACTTTTATCCATGCTTATTGTCTGCGTGACCTTGAGCTTTATATCCACAGTGCCTGGGTTTTTATTTCTTCCTAAGAGAATAATAAGGAGGCACTGTGAATATTAATTTGCATGAGTGTGCTTTCCAAGTGATCGGCTTCCATCAAAATTGATTAGAGCTGGGGCTTGGGCTATGAGACACGAACTCAAAGGAGTATCAGGTCCAGAGATGGAGAGAGTAGATGGCCTGACTAGGACAGGCCATGAGGTAGGAGAAGGGAGCCAGGAAGGAAAATTATAAACTTTATCAGAGTTCTCAGTTTTGTGTAGAACTGACCTTATTTGCCTTCAGGTGGTTAGAAGTAAAGGGCATATATTTTCATCACGCTAGGCTGCAAATGTAGACAGCTTTATTTCTCATGATTTATGAAGACAGTTTCTAAAACCTGGCCAGCTTTTTTCTTAAGGACCTGTGTTCTTGAACCCATCCCCTTCTGCCCGCTCTAAGTGTTCCTTCTATCAATTATCCCCTCTTGCCAGCACTCTCCGTCTCCTCTGGTGATTTCTCTTTGGCCTTAGAACACTTGCACTGTATCTTTCCTTCAAGAGACCCTCCCCAGCCTGCTATCCTGCACCAAGAACTCTGTCTGTTTTCTCTACCTCCTCTCAGTCGCACTGAGGTCCAAAATAAGGCTGAGAAGAACCTAAGAGTCTCTCTGGGGAGAAAAGGAGCTGGAGCTGTAAGAGCCTCATGCAGGCTGAGCCTGGCAAAGACAAAATCAAGCTGGCAGCAACTGATATCAGAACAAAGGCAGCTTCAGGGCAGAGGCAGAAGTGTGAAAATGGAAGAAAAGAGCCACATGTCTCCATGTCTGCCTTCAACAATCTCTTTGTATTATTTAGGCAATTGACAGACTTGAGTCTTTGAGAGACAATGTATAAGTAAATCACCTAATATTCACATGATATTGTCAGTAATAATGACAATAGCATGCGTATATACAACATGTACTAAATACCACAATTTACTCTAAGGTCTTCATATACATAGTCTTATTTAAAGCTCACACAACCTTTGACACAGGTAGCATTATTGTGACCCTTTTACAGTTAAAGGGACTGTGCATCACCAAATTATGTACTTCATTCAAGGCCACATGTTCAGTAAGGAGGAGGAGTAGTGACCAAGTCTAGACAACCAAGTCTCTAAGATTCAATGATTTTTCTCTGCAAGTACTATCACAACCCTGGGAAACAGGGAGTGTGGACAACTACACTCATTACTATGTAGCACTTAAGTGAGTAGAGGAGATGGAGGGATGCCTGATGTTACAGTCTGGGGTTACAGTGGAGTCAAGAATCTGGGTTCTCTACTGCTACCTAGACAGACAGAAGTGGATGAGAGAAACTAGCATATGAGAGTGGGACGGAAAAAAGCATGCCAGGTTAGTTACTTAGCAATGTCCCCAGATAGCTGGGAACATGCTCATCCATGATGAGTTCAGTGCTAAGGGTTGTCAGACAGCACACACACCAGCACTACACAATACTGTTTTAAATGTTACATTTAGAGTTTTTGAGTGCCCTGTTTCCGAAAGTAGAAGTGGGTCCTTCAGTAAGTATGTCACACACAGTAGGGTACTGGGGCTGTTCTCTGATAGCACCAATGTCTTCAATTCCTGTGGCAACAGTGACTGTTTATATCTTCATTGTCCCAAATTCTCTGTTGAGATTTAACTCGCATGCTTCTTCAAGCTCTCACCTCCTCACAGGCCAGGTTCCCTCATCTCGTTCCTTGGGGTCTCTGTCTCCACACCACCCCTCATTATAACTATTCCTCAAGGTCTCTCCCCATTCATGTGAACTTTTCTCTGATGGCACTGCCTTGCCCAAGACCTCTGATAGTTGGGTATTTAAATGTCATCTTTTGTGTCAGTTATTGCAGAATAACCAAAACTGTGTTAATTTGGAACTAAAATTCTTCTGCATGCTAAAACTGTCTCCTTTTTATTATTTTATTTATTTTTCTTATTTTACATATTGATCCCAGTTCCCTTCCCATCCCTCCCTCCCTCTCTCCCACCCAATCCCCCCAACCACCCTCCCACCCATCACCCCCCAGTCCACAGGTAGGGTGATACCTTCCAGGAGGGGTCATCAAAATATATCATGTTATTTGGAGTAGGAACTAGGAATGTAAAAGGATACCTTAATAGCCACTGAGTGGGAAATAGATAAGATCTATGGAAATAAATCTAGAAAAGAGTTACCACACACAGATGGAGTAAATTGATTTTTTTAAAAATAGGAGTTTGAGACATGAGGGAGGAAAAGAAACCTCCCACACGACAAGTGGGCAAGAGTGGCTTGATTAGGCTGCATCATCAGAGATGGCTGGGATTCTTCAAAGAGCGATTGATCTATTCTGATGTCAAGTTACTTTTACATGTGTATCACACAGGCCTTCCATCTCTCCTGAGTCTCCACAAGTGCTGGTACTATCAAAAGGCTGTCATTAGTCTATTTTCTAATCTTCCTTCATAAAATAAAATACTGATTAGTATTTGATAAGTGGGGTACATGATAGAGGCTCAGCTGTGAGATTTAAGACAGTCCATAAATTAAAGAAATTCAGTTGGAAAATGCTAAATCTCTAGCTATTTTGTTCAAAGTCTTGGACTTGATGTGGGTGATGGAAGACATACTACATGGGCCTTTAAGCAACATCTCACACTTGCAAAAAGTTGATAATGTTGCTTATGTTAAATATTTTAACAATTTTAAATATTTAACAATAACAAAAAAGTAAAAATAAGAAATACAAATTAATTGTTTCTACTATTTTAATGCATACTTTTTTCATTTATTTCCCTTAAAACATTTCACCTTATCAATCTTTCACATGCTCCAATGCATAGTGCTTTTCTATTGAGGTACATTGAGCAGCAAACTCAATACATTCTGAATTGAGTCCAATAAGTTCCTAAGTAGATTCATACTCCCTTTTCCTCTTCCAGTCAATAAACAACTTTCTTGGGTATTCATCAAGTCTTG
Organism: Phodopus roborovskii; assembly: GCF_943737965.1. NCBI lineage: Eukaryota > Metazoa > Chordata > Mammalia > Rodentia > Cricetidae > Phodopus > Phodopus roborovskii. The sequence goes on along the minus strand of NW_026126540.1, from coordinate 618,185 downwards.
GAGTCATCTTTGACTCCCTTTCATATGTTTCTCTGCTGCTAAGTAAAGATCAAGTTTGATTAAGTTGACCTCTGGGATGTGTAAGGTCCAGATGTTCCCTATAAACCCATCTCTACCAGCTCTTTCATTCATTCCTTTCCCCCCATGACAATTTCTGGATAAACTTATTTAGGGCCTCCTTGCTCTTTTCCTGTGTACTTTATTTCCAATTTAATATTCTACATAATTAAAAGACCCTGAAGTACAGCTTTATTGGAGGGAATTTCAAATGACTCCACTGCCCATCAGCGTGAGCATAAACCTTATCCTGGTATTCAAGATTGTTCAAACTGTGTTGTTCTTTTCTCCATGTTCTTTACTCTGGGCTTTCTTAATTTTGCCAAACGCATTTGAGACTTCTCCCTAAACTTTGCTTCCTCTGCTTAGAATTCCTGTCTTGAGTTTTCCCATCTGTTATAGGTTGAACTATCTAACTTCCTAAGTGAAATGTTGAAGACCTAATCCTTTGTAGCTCAAAAGTGTACTTGTCTTTTGCATACATGCCCTTTTAAGGGGTAATTAGAATGAAGTCACTCAAGTAGGACCTTATTCAAAATTATTGATGTCCTAACAAGACGAAATTATAATGCTACTGACACAAGCAGTGAAGGACATTCTTCACTGCCTATAAGCTAGACAGGTCTCGGAAGAAGCTTCGACTAGTGATACCTTAATCTTAGACTGATAACATCCAAGACTGAAAATTAATTCCATCATGATGCAAGCCACAATGTCTACCTTTTTTTTTTTTTTTTTTTTTTTTTTTTTTTTCTCTGGGAAACTTCTGTGTCATCTTCATTACCATCTATGTTTCCATTTGACATTTTCTGATCTGCCTCCTCACACTCTTACTGTTTATTATTATATCACACTCTTACTGTTTATTATTTTTTATTTGATTTTTTACATGATGTCTCTGCTTCTGCACTGACCCCATGTTATACTATCCTTCTCAATCCCCCTAGTCATCACTATGAAATGACTTGCAAATGTTAGGTGTTCAAAAACCTCACATCTTATCTTTTCCCACTTCCCAATAATGCTATCACATTATGAAAAGGGTAAATCTGTTCACTATGTCAGAGCCTTCATGCTCCAGCCACCTCGGGAGACATCAGAATGGGTAAATTCAGAGGTGGGCTTTGCTTCCTTCCTGTTTCTTCCTAATGCACAGAAGCTGACAGTCCAAACTAACATCACATTGGGCAATCCAAAACAAATGCCTGCTCTTCATAAACTTTAGACAGAGTACTGTCCTTATCATAACCCTGAAGCACTTAAGTCCAAGTGCAATAAGCACTGGCTTGTATCAAGCCCCCTGGATCTGCATCTGGCTCTGCTGTTCACTAGCTATGGCTACTATCAGAGTATTAACCTTTCTGCTTTGGCTCCCTTATCTGTAAACTGGAAATGTCTGTGATTACATTAGAGGACTTCAGTGAGGACTGACTTGGAAATAAGATGAGAGACTGTGTTGGATGCTCAGCTTCCTAGAACTTATCAACCACATGGCTCTGGCAGTTACTTAATCCCCCTAAGCCTCAGTTTGCCCATCTGTAAAAGGATGGTTGACAAGAATAGTTCCCAGCAAAGAAGGCAGCTGGACAAATTATTTCAATGGTGAGTGTTCATCATTCATAAATCATCATGAAAGTACCCAATACAGAGTCTGCAGCATGGAACACACTAATAGATAGAGCTTATATTGACATAACTGATACTACAGGTTTCAGGAAAATGTACATCAAAAGCATGGCTACTTCCATGAATGAAAAGGATCTGTTTTTCTTGTCTGCAATGAGAAACTTTCTAAAAGGATTCTAGTGTGTGAAGCAATGTAATCTTCTGAATAAAAGTAGCTTTGAGCTGCAGCACTGACAGGGCCATGCCTATCCCATCACCTTGCACCTTGATCCTCTGGGATTACTGTCCTAACTAGCAGCCAGAACTCCATGTTATAGCTATTTTATGTGACTGTAGAAAAGGAGAGCAAGCTTCTAGTCATTCATCATCTATAGGTCATGTGACTTCTACTGGGGCTAGAGATGGTTTTCTGACCCGACCCAAACACACATACAAGCCAGAGCCCTTCCTGTGAAGGGACAAGAGAAATTACTCCAGGTGATTGGACATAAACCAGGGAACAAAGAAGAATATTTTGATATAGCTTGTGTTTTATTTTGTTTTATAAAAGATATGCCCCCACTTTCTGAAATGGAAAAGCAAAGTGGAGCGTAATTTTTTCCATTAATGATACCTTGATTTACTTCCTGATATTAGCACATATTGAACTGTACATACTATTCTTAAATATCTACTAATGTGTCACATATAAATAAAAGCCTAGTAAATACTCTTTGAGTTTCAATGGCATCTGTAAAATGAAACCTTAATGTTGAGGACTCGCATCTGATCTGGAAAAGAGATAGGTCATCATAATCATAATTTTAGCTTAAAAAGTGACGTGCAGCATAGAATTTTTTTTGTTCGTTTGTTCTGTTTGAGATAGGATCTTGCTGTGTAGCCTAAGCTGGCCTCACACTTAAACATTTCAATTTCTTGTCTGTGTATCCTCCAGAGTGCTGGAATTACAGGTGGACACCATTGCATAGAGCTGTGAGATATAAATTTACTTAGTGAAGAAATTAATTATGTGCCTACTGTTTGCCTACTGAGTTAAATTAGATAGTCTCTAAGACTGAACAGACAAGTGCTCCTCTAAATCCAATGTGCTGTGGAGAAAAGGAAGGTTTTGCTTTCTTCCTCTGGTGGTGTGAATGAGATGTCCCCTGTAAGCTTGGAACATTTATGGGTCCCCCAATGGGTAACCCTGCTTAGAGAGGGTTAGAAGGTGTGGCCTTGCTGGAGGAAGTGTGTCACTGGGGATGGACTTTGAGATTTCAAAAGCCATGTGCCATTTCCAGTTCACCCTCTGCTTCCTGTTTGTGCTTTGAGGGGTGAGCTCTACACTGTCCCTGCTTGGTGCTTGCTGCAGCATGTCACAGTCATGTTGATAATGGACTCACATCTTTCTGGAGCTATGAGCCCAGAATAAGACTTCCTTCTAGAAGTAGCTGTTGGCATAGTGTTTTTTCACAGCAATAGAAAAGTAATGAATTTGCTTTCTATTATATTTTCCCTAAGATGTTCTTCCCTAGTACTTTAAGAAATATTCTTAGAGTGGCATCTTGTTTCGCCAGTGGACTTGTGGTGGCCACGTCCTAGGGACATGACTTCAGGTGTGCAAATGTGACCCCTTATAAGAGGAAGGGCTGGCTCACTCTCTTAGGTTGTGGTCAGAGCTCAGAATGACAGAGACTGCATTTTCAGGAGTAGGAAGACCATGGTGGTTATTTCCTATTAATTGTGTAGGTGCTTCCCTATAAATACCTGACTATCATTTATCGTGGGTCTTGTGGACTCATTGAAACCTTGTGTATATATTCCCTCTGCTTTGTGGTACCAAATTCTTGGAGTAAAACCTCAAGGTGAAGGAAAACTGGAACAAGTAGTTGCCTTAGACTTCCAAAACTTATTGGGCATGTCCACTTGCCTGGAAAGAATCTTCAGAGACCCACTCTCCTATTTCTATAATTGCTTATATTTTAGACTAGTGTGAAGAGTGATATGTTCCTTCAGTTTCACCCCTAGTTGAGAACTACTAATAGAGATCCCTGGTTTTCCTTGTATAAGCATGAATACAGTTTCACTGAGTGCAAGGAATTTGCCTAAAATAATAGAAGAAGCTTGAATCAAGTTTTCCTTACTTTGAACATAAAACTCTTTGTGACCCTAGAAGTCCAGGAGGAGCTCTTGAAAGCCTAGTAACCCTTCTTGAAACTACAGGCAGAATTTGGATATGTGTGCCTTATGTACATTTGACTATCAAGAGGACCCATGACTTTTTTACCAATGCTCAAAAAAATATTTATCAGTTTAAGATTTTTTTAAAGCATAAATTCAAACTCACATTATTCCCTACATAATTCTGAGGAATACCTGAACATAGTGAGGCAAGAGTGACTATGCTGGATTGGAAGTAACAACTCTCATATATTGTGGGTTTAGTGGTATAATATGAGCCTGTCCAAAAGCACTTCATAACAACCTCCCAAACTTTGCCTGAAATCTCTTAGTGCTGATGGATTTTGTGCTAGTCAAATGTCACCCCTGGAGAAAGAGCATCACATGCAATAAAGATGAAGTAATAGTATTGCTTCCAAAGTACTGTGTAGGAGCAAGCAGATAGATGGGGACCTGGGAGAAGATATTTCTGAGAAATGCTAACAGAGTCATGGAGGAAGGTGGGTGGATAAAAGTAGTAGGCATATGAACTTGAAATCCCCAAAGATTTCTCTGCTTTCCTTCAGTTATAGTCCTGAAGATTGGAAGCTTAAGCCCACCTGGAGAGATACAAAGCCTCATAGCTGGTTGTTTGACAACACAGTAATTCTTATGCTACCTTCTATCAAACAATATGTAATAAGTAAACAAATTGTATGACAGCCAAAGAACCCTGTGATATGCTGAAGATTTTACTTGCAGAGTTGAGGAGCTGAACAGCTTTTTACCTACACAAGTGCACACTGCTAGACAGGAAGCCCACAGCAGATGCTCCTTCATGGCTGTCCAGCTGCAGGCCTTTCTGGTGCTGGTTTACATGCCTACATATGTGACTTCATACCATCTGCTCTGACCAGGCTGCTGTGAGACCAAGAAGACAGGGGCAACATTCATGTTTGCAGATATCAGCCCCATCAGCCCTTCCTTTCTGAGCCTCAGTTACTCATCCATTAAGGAGGTGGTTAACCACCCATAACAAACAGACCTGTGGCCTATGGATTTCCTCTTGATACTTTCCTACGTATTGGAATATTCAAGATACCAAGCAAAGGCCTGTTTCACTCTCTGATGGGTGATGAAGCTGGCCACTCTCTGTTTAGAAACCTTTCTTTTGTTGGGTTTCAGAGATCCTGCTAACTTTGTGGCCACTTTCCACACAACTGAAGAGTTCCTCCTGCTGAACTCACACCGAAAATCTGGCTGCTAAAAGTAGTTCCTCTTCATAAGCCCTGCATGAAGTCATTGCCAGCTGCATAATGTTTCTAAATCCTACCCAGGAACAAACCACTAAAAAAATCAATTATTACTTGAAAGGAACAAAGAGAGAATATAGAGTTCTTAGCTTCCAAAATTATGTTCTGTAAAATTGGAGACAGGAGGACTAGACTTAAGCAGTGTCTTTGTTCACAAATGTATAATGTATTAGTCAAAGTTTGCAGAGAGGGGAGGTGGAGGGAGAGAATAAATCATTTCACTGATGCATGTGATTCTGGAGCCCAAGAAGTGCTATGACCTGTCTTCTCTAAGCTGGAGACCTAGGAAAGTTCATAATACAGTTCTAGTCTAAGACCTGGAGACCAGGAGAATCCATAGCATGAGTCCTGGCCCTAGGGCAGGAGAACAATATTCTTGATGAGCAGTCTTTCAGAGAAAGTGAATTCCTCTGTTTGCTCACCCCAGGCCCTCAAGTGGTTGAATGAAGTGCAGCCACACTACAAAAGGCAATCTATTTTCAGTCCACCAATTCAAATGTCTCACTGGAAACACCTTCTTAGACAAACCCAAGGTAATGTCTAACAACACATTTAAGTTAGGAGCCTGTCAAGTTGCCATATAAAATTAAATACCACATGCCAACTTGTTGTCTTTTTGAGTTACATAGATTGTGGATACTAGAAAAGAACTTAAGACTTTTAATTCAAAGATGGGGAAACTGAGGTTGTTATGGAAAGAAGACTATAAGGTTTGACTTAGTGTTGTCTCAAAAACAATTGAAAGGGCTGTAAGTAACCCCAGAGTAAATTATGCAATTTCTCTCTCATTGATCACTGGGATGGCAATCATTTATATTTCTGAGAATTGATTGCCAATTTCTATTCTATTTAACACTAATTAACACTATTCTATTTCAAACTAATTAGTTAAAATTAACAAGTGCTTCGAGTTACAGAGATTTCCTACTTTCCTCCCATTTCTCTTCATTGCATTTTCTCACTACATCACTTATCAATCTCACACCTCAGAAGTGCTTTGTCTAGCCCACTGAAAAACTTGACAGTTCAATTGCATCCCCAAAGCAATCAAGGATGAAATCTGAAGCCATGGTAGATATTTCCTGAGAAAATATCAAGTACCTTTCTACAGAACAGATTTTATGACAGGGTCTTGAACTTGATAGTAGTGGATGAAACATCAGGCATTCAAGTTTGTTTTTACAGGGCCTTTGTCTCCAGAGGAAGCCTTAGTTTAGCATTAGTTAGGTATTTTTGATGACCCCTTTGAGTCTAACCCTAAAAGCAAAGTATTGAAGGCCCACCAATGACTGGTTGTTGTATGTTTGGTGTTTTGATTACTATGTGGCGAGGGGACCTTTGTTGTGGTCCACTCTATTTTGGTGTTCTGTAAGCTTCTTGTACTTTCATTGGTATTTTTTTTTTTTTTAGGTTGGGAAAGTTTTATTTTATGATTTTGTTGAATATATTTTCTACACCTTTTGAGTTGGGTTCCTTCACTTTTTTCTTTACCTATTATTCTTAGGTTTGGCCTGTTCATGGTGTGCCATATTTCCTGGATATTTGTGTCTGGAATTTGTTGGGCTTAAGATTTTCTTTGGTGGATGAATCTATTTCTCCTAGTGTATCTTCAACACCTGAGATTCTCTCTTCCATCTCTTATATTCTGTTGGCTATGCTTACATCTGTAGTTCCTGATCATTTACCTAGCATTTCTATTTCTAGTATTCTCTCAGATTGTGATTTTTTTTTTTTTTGTCTCTATTTCAGCTTTCAAATCTTGAACTGTTTGAATTGTTTCTTGCAATTTTTGGTTTGTCTTTTCTTTCATTTCTTTAAACGATTTTCTCATTTCCACTTTTAGGGTCTCTCCCATCTTCCTGAATTTGTTTTTAGAGTCGTTCTCTTTTGCTTTATCTGTGTTGGGATGTTCATGACTTGCTGGTGTGGAGTCCCTAGACTCTGGTGGCATCACATTGAATTTTCTGTTGTTAATTGTGTTCTTATATGTCTACACATCCCTTCTATCAGTTGTACTGGTGGGTGAGGACTCTTCCTCTCCTAGTGGACACATGGCCAAGGTTCTCTTCCTGTTGATGTAAGTAGGTCCAATATTCAGATGGTTCTCTCCTTCCAGTGGGTGTAGGTATACTAGGGAGCTGGTAGACTCTGGATGGGCTGGTCTGCTGGGATGAGTTACCCTGTGGGCAGCCCCCTGTCCTCAGGAGGCTTGGAGCATGGAACAAGAAGGAAGGCTCCACCCATAGGTAGAGGTGGGACCAGGATGCTGGCAGACTCTGAACAGGCAGGTATGTTGCAACAGGCTCCCCCATGCATGTGTAGTTCCCAGGCCTCAGGAGGCTTCAAGCAGGGCCCTGGAAGGTGGGCCAGAAACAGTCCCAATCTTACCACCTCCTGTCACAGGAGGTGGGACTAGGATGCTGGTAGACTGTGGATGGGCTGGTCGGCTGGGACAGGAATCCCCCCCCCATGCCTTAAATATATATTTTTAAATAAATTCTCCATCATTGAAAATACCCGTCAGATTGAGGATTTACAAAGATCCTAGCCTAGCCTAATGCAATCTACCATTAGGTTGGGCATTTTCATCATTAATTTCAAAACATATTTTCAGCTTTCTATGGACATAGAAAAAATGGAGAGCCCTTGAAATAGACTCGCAGCACTAGAACATATGCAGATCCAACTCTCCTATGTGATTTATTTGCAGAGAATGTTATACAGACATGAAGAACTGCCTTCAGAGAAAACATATTTCACATGCTTGCTCTTTGTTAGTCCTAGTAATGCAAAATTTTTCATAAAATATTGCTACTAAATGAGAAGCACAAATCTTTCCTTCTTGCTATACCAATTTCCTTTAAGGAAATTCTTTCAAGAATTCCAATTTATAGTAAGTGATAACAACTCATCCATGGCCAAAAAAAAAAAAAAAAAAAAAAAAACCACATACACCCACACACACACACTGGTGGGAACTTTACATTTAAAATGAAGTTATGTGCATTCAGATTCTCGGGAACATTATTATTCAATGGTATTTATAAAAATGAGACAGAGATTGCTCTTGTAAGAGTCAGTGGTTATGACTATGACACCTGGAAAGGGTGTCATAGGCTTAAATTATATAAGTGGGACCCAATGTATAGGAGTGTGTGACTATGACTTGATGCTTATGTTTGATTAAAGTAGTTCTAAGCACTTACAGTTTAATCAACTATCAATTTTTCCTTCCTCACAAAGTAAACACAACATTATTGGTAAAAGCACAATGAGCCTGGAGTAAAACTTGAGTTATAATTCAGAAGTGTTCTGAAAGACTGTTTTCTCCAGCCCTCCCCCAGACAATAGGTCATTACCTAGTTTGAAGAACCATTCTGATGGGATATGTCATTCTGTAAGTATGTTTCTCTTATTGGATAATAAATAAAGCACTGTTGACCAATAGGAAAGCAAGATAGGTGGGACTAGGAGACAAGGAGGATTTGAGGAAGTAGTAGGGAGGAGTCAACATGTAGAGACTTAAGAGAAAAGAGGTCCAGGACCTCTCTCCCATAAGATGAGGCCACATGGAAATACTTAGATTAATAGAAATGGGTTAATATTTAAGAAAGAGCTAGCCAATAAGAAATGCTAATAACAGGCTAACAGCTTTGTATCTAATACAGGATCTCAGTGTATTATTTGGGGCTGGCCGAGCTAAGGGACCAGGCTGGCAGGAAACCTGCTCACAACAAAACCATCAGAAATTATATTGTGCTTGAACCTAATAGTAAGAAAGTGAGAAACCAGAGACAAGATGTCAGGGTGGACAGTTTTAGGTAACTGGAGAAGGAATGTTCTTTTAGAAAAGGCAATGGGCCAACAAATTAAGCTTAAAAGGAGCTAAGGACAGAGGCTGAAAGAAAAGACCAGATGGAAATACCCAAATATTCTATGAGACAAAAACAGCTAAAGAAGGAAAATCCATACAGCGCAGGAACAGTCACTCCTCTCTTACTCATCCTCAGCCAGGATTCCTGCCAGTTTCTTCTTAAAGAGGGACATACATCATAATTTGTGGCATGTTTGACTTAAAAATCATTACCTGTTGTTATAAAAGGCTTCTATTATGTAAAGCAAATTGAACCGTTACAATTAATTATTTTGGCAGGAAGTAAGTTATTGGGAGTTCTACATAGTCCTTGTTATCTTTCCCATTCTCTACTTCCAGACCTCATCATGAGATGAGAAGCCTCACTCTCATACTTCCACAGGCATGATGGGCTTCCTCCGCAGAGGCCCAGAAATTAAGCCAAAGGACCATGGGTTAAACCCTCTAAATTTGTGAGCTAAAATAAATATTTCCCCAGCAAGTGATTTAGATCAGGTATTTTATTACAGCAACACTAAAGTAAGCAATGTATTCTTTCATTTAATTGGTGTGAAAATGAAATCCTAAGAGATCAGGCCCCAAACAACTCAATTTTCCACAGAAATGCTAGAACTAAGCCACAGTTTCCCTGTCTCTTTCATGACTATTCCTCACCACATCACTTGACAGCATAAAAATTCTACAGTCTTTTTTTTTTTTTTTTTCAGAAAGGCTATAACTAACATCAATTTCTATTGACTTTTTCCTTTAGGTTATAAAACTGGTTGTTTTAAGCAAACACACAAATTTTGATAATGATACCTTTGTTCTGTTGATGTCATTGCATAAAACATCAATTGCTACTTGGAAAGTAGTTAATATTTGTTTTCTGTTTTGCTAGGCTAAGAGATGTCTTAATAAGTATCTTATAGATCTGGTGGTATAAAATGTATAAATTTTTGACTACAAATATTCTTTTAAAATTTAAATTTTTTAATTCTGTATATGAATATTTGCATGCATGTACCTTTATACACCATATGTGTGCCATGGTGCCAATAGACATTAGAAGAGAGAGAGTCAGATCCCATGGAAATCTAGTTGGGGATGATTGTGACACACCATGTGAGTGCTGTACTGGGAACTGAAACCTGGGTCCTTTGAAAAGGCATTATGTCCTCTCAATAGCTAAGCCAAACCTCCAGGTCTCCCCTGCCCCTCCCCCGGAAATATTCTTTAAAAAATATTACTTGCCACTGTATGATTAAGATCACAGTTAAGGGGATAGAAAATGCCTCCAAATTCAGTAGCTAGATATGTGAAAATATCAAATGTTTTTTAAAAGATCATAGTGAATGTCTTTCAATTTGGCTACAGAGAACACACAACCCACAAAAGATTTGTGTGAAAATTAATATTGTCAACTTGACAAATGTAGGCGCACTTAGGAGACAAACCTTTGCATATATCTGTGGCTAAGTTTCTAGGTTGTTAATTGAGATGGGAAACCCCACGCTAAAGGGTCAACAAGACTCCATAGATGAAGTCTGGGACTGAGTTTTTAAAAAGAAAAAGCAAGTCAAGTGCAGGTTTTATCTCTCTCTCTGTTTCATAACTGGCACACAATGCAGCCTTGAGTTTTCTACACTGATGGACTATACTTCTGTGAACCAAAACAAATGTTCCATTACTTTTGTTGCTTTTACCACATATTTTATAACAGCAGTGAGAAGAGTAACTAATAGACTCAGTATAACATTTTTCTCTGTGAATGAACAACAGAGCTCCTTTAGAGATCTTTTTTTCCCTATTATATTTACTTTTCTTCTTCTGGGCAAATAAACAGTTCATATACCAAGCCTCATACTATTTGCCATAAACACAAAGTGAATAAGAATAAGGTCTATTAAGGTCTATTTCCTCCGGGCATCTTCAAGACTAGTAAAAGAGAATGGGCATGTACACAATTAATTCATAACAGAGGCCCACGAGGGAGCAGAGCCAGTTTGACACTATGGGGAAGGACCAGTTCTTCTCAAGAGAGCTACCTCATTCATCACATCTGGTCTTCCCCTGTTTAAGCATAGAAGAATCTAAAGATTGATGACACCATTGTAGGCATTGCTCTCTTGCCTTCTAAGACACTCATCTTTGTTTTCTTGCTTCATTTATCCAATCACATCAGAACTGTCAAACAGTTGAACACACTATCAAGATGCAGAGAGGGGTGGCAAGCCATTCTTCATACTTTCCACATTAATTCACTTTATTTAGATAATTGATTCTGAAAGGCCATTTTTTTTCCTGCAGCCCAAGGTTGAGAATCAGTTAAAGCTAAGAAGGGTAAACACACAAGACTTTGCAGGCAAGGTGCGTAGTGTAAACTTTGTACATTAGTATTCATCAACAAACACCCTATGACACAGTTGGAAGATAGGGAAACAAGCAACGAATCACCTTGTAGATCACCAAGGTTGTATGCACACAGAATGAATCTTCATGCTGAGGCATCCATACAACATTTGGCCTTGATTGATAATTCTGTACTAAGTTTGCCACTGCTGCAAAGAGTAATGAATTAGCAAGACGAAAGCCAAATTTGAAGTGCTTCTTCCCCTAAGAATATACACATTACCAGAAGTTATGGCTGGAAATGAGCCAACACAAATAAAGGCAAAAGCCATGTATCTCTTTCCCTAATCATGAAATTAAATTAGTGTCAAGAATGTGCTTATTGCGGGGGTTAAATCACTAGGACAAAATGGTACTCCTTGATGACTTGAGTTATAGTTGGGTATGCAGAATAATATGCATCAAAATGCTTTTGCTGAATACATCCTGACATCTTTTCCTTAACAGTTTTGTTTACAAGTCACTAAGTCAGCTCTATTTCCAGGTAATAATGGGATACTTTTAGACCATGGCTCCTATACCTTTACTACAAGGCTCACATTAGTTGACACATCTAAAGGTCCTACTCCTGACTCAACATAAGCTACTGTGATTGTTTTTTTTTTTTTTAAAGAAACATTGTTCACATGAAAACCTGTAAAAATCTCATGAAAGCACAGGCCACTTTAAGGGTTTTGAGCCTGGGTTGCTTGCTTGTGTCTCAAAGACCAGGGTTCTGGTAATGGTGGAGAGAATTTGCATGGTCCCTGCCATCACTTAGCCACTAGACTCAGATGAACACTTGAAATTTAGCTGATGATTGAGAGGAGTCGATAATGTTAACTTAGTTTCAGGATAATTAACTTTATAAGCCATAGGGTTTCAAGCATCTGCCTTAAAACCCACTGTGAATAGTATTTTAAAAGTACTATTGCATAAGCTGAAAATAAATATTAAGCACATTATTTCTGAACTATTTTGTTATAACTTCTTTTGCAACTAGTTATTGATTTCAGAGCTACCAAATTCTCTGCATTCCACAACTGTTGACTTTGTAGGATGATTTTCCTTGGTTTTCTGATTTGTGTCTGTTAAACAAGATAGTTGGCTGAAAAACTGACAGATCTAAATGTGCCTGAAACGTAAGATTTATACCACACCCAGAAATAGGCAGCCATGATGGAAGTGTTGCCTTTTCCTCTGTCTTCATTGCTAAATTAAATTTATTGTAAGTCTATCTTAGTCTTTCCATTCAACTTAGCCTTGGGCAATGTTTAGAAAGCTACTGTGTGATTTCAAGGGATGAAACCACTTCAGCTATAAGTTTTTCAAAGGTTAGCAAAGGTTAGTGGTAAACAGTGGCCATCAGGCACGCTAATCACAGTATTCTCAATATTCTGTGATCCCGTGAATTCTTAGAATGTCTCCATATCTACAGCAAAGAAACCAAAACTACTCATATGGATAGCTGCTTAAATACAGTTAAAACTTACCTTATTTTTTATAGACAAGCTTAAGATACCTTTTCAGTAAATAATTCTTCACTTGCTTTCATGTGGCTGAGGTGCATACCTTGAGGCAAATTAAGTCAACGACCAACCATTTTATAAAACGTGTCACAATCACTGCTTTGCTTATGTGGGCTCACCTGATAGTTTACACAGAATTGATATGTGGCTAGGATAAAAATGTGTTCAAAGTGTGTCTATGGCTGTTTAAATCCAAAAAGAAGATACAAACACAACTGAATTGCTCTTAGATCTAAACTTTTTATGGCACAGAGATATGGGGGAGAGTAAGTGAGCTGGTGACAGGAGCTGACCCCAGCTGTGTGCAGAGGTTGGTGGGCAGGTAACATATTCTTTCCAGATGCAGTCTTCTGGGTTGGACTGAGTAGGGGATGGGGTGTGGGTGTGCACAAATTACTTCATCTTTCATTTTGATTGTAAGTAAAAGGATTCCCAAAACTCTTGCAGTGTAGCAAACACAAATAGGCCACAGGGTTTTTTGAAGGGAAGTTAAGAGTGTGGGTGTTGGGTGGGGGTAGAAGTGGAAAGGTAAGAGACATTGGTGATGAAGGCAATGCAGTTGACCCACAGACCTCGGGTACACTCTCAGTTGTGGAACCTGTACCCGTTAGACACCTCAATGCTCGAGGAAGCACAGTCATGGGCAAGTCTCAAATGAAGCCTTAGCTACCCAAACGTAATAGATTAGAGATTATTCTGAGCTACTAAATTGTGCTGATGAGAGAATTCCCTCAGGAATATAGTCATTAAAGAAATTGCTTTAAAGCCAGAAAAGGAAGAAAAGACATCATGGTTCAAGGGCTCATTCTCTTTCTCTGAAAATCTGAAATTTTCTTTCATATGAATGAGAATTAGCATGATTTAAGGGCATCTATGTAGATATTTTAGAGACAGTAAGAACCAAAGTTATTGCAGCTGCTGAGCAGCTCACCCTTCTGCTTGTCTCATGATGCCACTGCTGAGGCAAACCTCTGTGCCTAATTAGATCCATGCATATTTCCCTTGGAGACATTCTATTGATGTGAACGTGGAAATGAAAGCCAGAAGTCAATGACCAAAGTTGTACCAAAAAGTGCCCCACCCATTCAGCCCAGAGCATCTACCTGTGCTTCCCTCCTCCTGCTGTGCTGCTGACTTTATCTTCTCACCTAGGCTATGAAGATGACTCTTCTGAGAGCATTTCCTATGCAGAAGTCCTTTGGTGGTATCTTTTTAGGAAGTTAATTTGATCTCCTCATTTCTTACCTGAAAATCCTTCAACAGTTCAAGATCAGTTTCTGAAACCTCCAAGAAACTTGCCTGCTTTTTAAGCTCAACTTCCAGCACTTCCCTCACAAAGAAGCCTCTTAGAGTGTTTTTAGAGAAGGTGGTATCATGTCCTTCACTGAGAGCTCAGCAATGATTCCCAGACACAGCTGGTGCTCAGTACATCTTGGTTTATTTGAACAATTTTATTTTGCAAAGAACAAACCACTGATCCAAAACCTTGGTGCAAACTCTTAGCAGGAACTTAGCAAGCTATCCATATGGCCTCTGGTTCCAACCTAAGCCTCTTCAAGCCTCAGGAACTCATTTGTAAACTCAAGGGTGGGAGTTTCTCCATGTGTCTGGTATCCCCTCAAATTCTAGAAATCTGTGCACTTACTTCTTGCCTACAGAGAATGTGTGTGAAAGGAACACAAACTTGACTACATACCGGATAGAAATGGCAATTGGATTAGCTTCCTTTACTGAGTAATTGATAGATCTAACTCTATTGGATATATGGGCTAACCACCTTATAAATAAACCACTTTATGAGTTTTTAATGTGTTCTATATTAAAAATGCATTGCTTTCTGTGGCAAATTAAATATCTTTTAAAGTCAATATTTTCCTTCTTACTTTTGATTAAATGAGATAAGCTTTCTGCATATTTAAGTGGTATGATTAATTAGAAAAAGCTGCTTGGGAAATTACCTAATAAAGGAAAATATCTCCTTAAACACACACACACACACACACACACACACACACACACACACACACAAAGTCAGCACAAAAGAAGAGTCAAGAACAAATGGTGTGAGCTATGGAAAGTGCATGACCCTTGAGGGACGAGCAGCGCCATTACCAACTTCCAGGTGACAGGCCACCAGCTAGACTCTCTTTATAGCTGGGAGTTCATTCCACATCTGCCTCTCCAGACTTGATCATGAGGAAATGGGGTTGGCAAATATAGTCCGCCTCACCATAATCTGTTCCTCTCTCCTCCAAATGAGAACATTCTTGTTTTCTGTTTGTCAGCAATCTGGGAAGCTCAAGAGCAGCTGCAGTCCTCATTCATGGCTAGCAGCTCCCGGCAATGACATGTGCTTGGTGGTTCAGAAGGAGTAAGATACCCAACCAAGTCCAAGGAATGAATAGAAAGGTAGTGCTTCCAGGGCAAGCATTTTTCCTCCTGGAAGCAAATAAAGTGTGACTGTCAAAAATGGTTGGACATTCAATTTTGTGCTCTGTGTAGATGGAAATCAGAGACAGGCAAAGGGCAGCTCTTTCAGCACTGAGGGTCGTAACTTGCAAAGGCTCACAGTTGGGCATTGATCCAGAGGCCTATGGCTGCAAGTTTTTGAAGCCTGGAGGCTATTGAGGCAGGTGATCTGGGCTTACTGCTGTGAGTTTAGAGTGCTGATATCTGGCACCTAGTTAGAGTTCTGGAGCCTGGGTATGGGACCACAACTCTTTAGACCTTAGCATTTCTCTTGAACTCCTCTTGTAACTGGGATTTGCTGTCCTTAT